>NC_138663.1:37201226-37826140 GCF_964273445.1 Streptopelia decaocto | reverse complement strand
ATACAGAGGTGGTAATTGAAAATTACCCTCCTACAACAAAAATGCCCTGAATATCCAATCCTATGTATTATCTCATGAAAGTTTGTTCAAAATAAAGAAAATATATTTTAAAATGGATTTAAAACCCCCAAATTTTCATTTGTTTTTGGGTTTGGTGGGGTTTTTTTGTTTGCTTTTGGTTTTGTTGTTTGTTTGCTTGTTTCCCTGTGGTTTTTCTTTACATGTATTTCTTGAACTTCAGCACCTAGACAGCTATGTGTATGTGGACTGATGCTTCAGGGAGAGCTGGTAAAAAACCACAGTATTTTAGCTCATTATTTTTGATTCTATTAATAGAAACCAGACACCAGGCTTGAATTATCCCTCCTGCCTTTCATCATGAAGACAAGTGTCTTTAATAGACATGGGCCATTATATATTCTCTATGCACAGACCAGCATGCCTAAAATAGCTTCAGTTATTCAACATCATTGGAAAACCTTGTTTCTTCCAGGCTATGTTTGTTTATTGGATAACAACCCTCTCTGTAGAGTAGCTTGCTGGAATAAAATATACACATTCCATGAGCCCTAAAAGAAGACCAATAAAACTGAACCTCTGTTGGCTCTGTCAGTGCATAAACACAGCAATATGCAGCTCATGCCTCCAAAACCTACATCTCAAATACTTAAAAAATACGCAAGGTGCCAGAGACTGTAAGTAGCATAATCAGCATAACCATAGCAAAGATGTTAATTCTCATTTTTTTCATGCATTCGTTTTTTTACTCAAATAATAGTCTGTTTTTATTTCCTCCCTCCTGAATGAGCCCTGAGAAAACCTAGGGTTTTTTCTTGAAATCTTTTGTGAGTGGAAATTACGTTGCCTGACTTCAGATGCTGATAATTGAGATGTGGTCAGCAGACCTGCTCACCCCAGCTCACTTCGTGCTCCATTGAGAGAAATAGGTACATCTTAGGGAGCAATTATTTAGCCCTATTTTAAGCATTTGCTTTGGGGTAGGTGAATCAAACATTCACATGGGAGAAGTTTTTTCTCTGGCGGGAACCTATATGACCATCTCAGATGGGAACGCCTATGGGAACGTGGTCATTTCAGTCGGCCTCTGCTGCAGTGAAAATTCCCAGCCTGGGGTAGAGGCCTCTTTGCTCTGATGCAGAATGGCCATTCCTGTGTTCTGGACGGCTCCTGGGCAGGGAGCACAAGCATGGACTCATCGCAGAGACCCAGCACATGTTGCTGACCATTTTCTGCTAGCTGATCATTTGGGTGGAGAGAGGATTAGCTGAAATGACAGACGGGGGAGGCAGTGAGGGGAGCAGTGAAGGAGAAACAAGTTGCCAGTATCTACCTTATGTTTTTCCCTAGAAATTCAGACTTGTGTTTGTTTCCATAGGTTGCCTTGACTGTTGGGGAAGAGATTACAAACTAAATAACAGAACAACTGGAACCATCCATGAAACATCTGCAATGACAACCATTGGCTACTTCGCAAGGGCTGCTTGGGAAATACAAAGAAAAACCTTGCATTGCCTTTCCAAACCTAGAAGAACATTGTTGTGAGACTGAAGCCATGATAGCTCACCCCAGTAACATAGTCACATCCTTCCCTTCACTTACTCTTGTTATGCAGTGGTATGGATTTGATTATTCTGTCAGCAAATACCCTACATCCTTGAAATGGATGAGTATGACATGCTTGGAAATATGGAGAATACCAACAGGTTAAACATAATTCACATAAAGCTAGTAAGAAGAACAAAAATAATTTACATATTAATCACAGAGTTCTAATCTGCCAGAAGACAGCAGGGAAATTGATCTCGCACAAATATGGACTGAGAAAGTAGGTTGAAGAGGGCATTGAGCTCCAAAACAGGACGTGGCATGACTTTTATCACATGCACCCTGAATTTAAAAGCTACTGATTTGGTAGAGAAAAATCCATTAGCCACAGTGCATCAGCCCTTGCTGGGTACGTGGGGATTCCATGGCTGCTCTGAAGAAATTCACATTGACCCAGACAAAGAGCTGCTTATACACTGGTATTCATGAGAAATCCCATATAACCTTAGCGAGAAAGACACACTCCGTGGCCATTTTAAAAATGACTAGATAAATTACAGGGTAAGAAGTTAAAGAGCAGCTCAGAAATACTAGTTGATCTTGTTCCTGAACTTAATGGTTATTGCACCCTTCATTAGAAAGGCTCTCAAAACAGTTGTCAAGAGTTGTGTGTATGAACTCAGACATGCAGCTGAACATTGTATTTGTGTATGTGTGTGTGCACGTGTGTACGTACACTGGAAAATGATGAGCTGAAATTAATGACTTTGCTCCTGGAATTAAGATTCCCAGGGAGGCTAATTACAGCATAGCATTGCTAGTAAGCAGGTATAACACATGGAAGTATAGACATAAGTGTTGTTAATACACCAACACATTCTGTTGTGATCAGTGCACACCTCTGCAGATTGATTGTTGAGAGATTCTTTCTATATTAATAATTATTAATTATGCCATCATTTCAGAAAAAAAAAAAAAAAAGAGGAGTCCTTGACCCATAAAAGGGAAAATGAAGGAAGTTGGCCATGGTATCTGCCCTCCACTGATTACCACAATACCAAAAGTGTCCGGCCATTTATATTTTGAAATCTTAACTATTTTACCAGTTCCTGCCCTCAAAAAGTCTTGACTGTAGCATTAGATCGTGCTCTTACTAGTTTATGGACCTCACCTGAGTGGAAGTTTTCCATATGGTTTCAGTGTTTCACACTACACAGTTGCTTGTTTTGTAAGCTCTACTGAAAACAGTCTGGCTATTTCTGAGAGGGGTGGTTAAAATAGGGACCTTTGCTTATTTTAGAGGGGAAGAAAAAATATTATGATGCCTTTTTAAAAGTGGTCCCATGCCTTGTAGAAGACTGTGAAAATTAGCAAGGTGACCCCTCCTCCCTAGTTTTATGAATATCCATGTAATTTTAATGCTTAGTTTTTCTAGATGGCTACCGCTACTATTTTTCTGACAGGAGTATGATTCCAGCCCATCTTTCAAATGAGAATATCTAAACAAAAGAAAGTAATAGCCAGCCAAGGGAAAAATAGTCTGCCTTTGTTTTTCTTTGCCTAAGCACGCATTACATGAACCAGTGCTCTCAAGGTACGGGTAGTCAGTACACAGGGAAGCGAAGAAAATCCTGCAAAGAGGCAAAACCCACAACAAATCCAATATCCTTGGCTCGAATACATAGATCCTCTGGTATGAACAATGCACAAAGGTAGAAAACAGAGCTTTTACTTTATACTGACTAATGTAACCAGTCATTTTTTAGGCACCTCAGAGACTTGAGAGTGCAGAGAACTGGCCTTTTCATGAGTGCCATCCATTTGCAGCCATGACCTACGATACATGCAATATGCATTTTAATTTCAAGCAGACTTTTGAGGCACGTCTAGCACTGCCCCAGGTCCAGTCATTCAAAGATAAATTTGTACATGGTTTTAAAAGACAATCCTGATGGCTCCTTCTTTCCTGATACTGTTTCACCTGATCAGTGAACAAGGATAAGAAGGCAGACTTTTTGCCAAATGCAGGAGTAGGCTGCGACCCCACACATAATAGAAGTGAATTTTACAAGGTGTACAGACATCAGCATGCAGAGACGCAGGTTAGAAAATAGCACATATTTCTTTTGTTGCCTGCAGAATGCATGACTAAGTACACGAATTGGCAGAGGTCAAGCAAGACTACTTCAGATCCACTTATTCTGTGATGGGATGTAGTTTGCAGGAAAGTACTAAATTAAAGACCTCCAGATTTATTAAGGACTCCTCATGCTGAAGAATGTCACATTCTAAGGTTTTCTCCTTCCTCTTTCCATGGCCTGTAATTTGGACCTATAACACAAGATAGGCTAGAGTACTTCAGTAGTTACCATATTGAGAATAGCTGTTGCTTAAGGCACTGCTGACATAGATTACTATGGGCCAGCAGGTGCTCTATTTAGTCAAATTAGGTCTGCCTGATGCTGCATAAAACCCCATGGAGACAGTTTATTCAATATAAGCCAGGACTGTGGCTTTGCCTAAACATGCATAAGAAGATAACTACAGAAAAGAACAATGTTCATCAAACCCAGAGATTATATCCAGGACTGGTTGTTTGTGTATGCTTAGAAAATCAATTAAAAACCAGGATGATTCTTTTCCTAAAATATCCTCCAGCCTAAGCAGTCAACCACTTCTTCAGCCAATACAAAGTTTAAAATCAAAGGACCAAAGTTTGCAACATTGTGCTGCATTTGACATGCCTAAAAGAGATCAGTGTTATTCTGAAAAGCTGGACACAATTCTGCAGGTACTGAGATGCTTACATTTAGCTACAATTTTCCCATTTTAATACTTTAGGGTTGGGGCTCATTTAAATTTTACACTACGCCCAGATTAAGTCCCTGAAGTAGATTCTGTTATTACCTAGAGCAATTAAAAGGCATTTTCAAATACTTCCTAAACTGATGGCCCCTGTCTCTCAGAAGATCGGGGGGTAGGAACAGGGAAGAGTTATGGCTGAACCCAGGAAATATTTTATCTCCCACAATGCAGAAACAGAATTTGTGCAAAAGCTGACAGACTAGAAAGGGATGGGGACTGTCTTTTAATGCCCTGTAGCCCTTGTCAAAGTGGAGCATGAGGCTGCTTAGCATCAAGGGGGCAGATGGTCCAGCTCTCTAGGAGAAAACTTGATTTCCACCCACTTCCAAGTCTAAGCACTTCGAAGTGGTCTCTCTGTCCCTGCAGCTGGCTGGTGAAAACCCACCGTATCTCTCACCAGGTCTCTGAGCTTCCCTGGGAACAGGGAGGTTGTCCCAAAGGCAGCAAGCTCCATGGTGCTTAGGTCATTCAGTCTGACTGTATGGGATCTAGTTGCTCAGCACCAGTGATGTTGGCTGGCATTGAGTCTAGAAGAGCTGGTGGTGAGAGGTCAGGAAGATGAATAGATGCACTTCTTGAGTCTCTTGGAAGACCTGAAGTAGAAAGAAGCAACTTGGATCCCCAGCTTATCATAACTAATCCCATAACTATTCCATAATCTTGTTATGCTCTGTCTGAGACCAAACAAGTATTCTGGATGGAGCATATGGCATGTAAATCAGCGCAGCCCTCAACCAGGGTCAGCCAAGGCAGGTTATGCTTCTGGAAATGTGAAAGGCATATTCTGCTTCTCCAAAGACTTGTCTACAGCTGTCACTCATAGCAGAGTGAAGAAGACAAGTTGCACCAGGCAGTACACATCTTTTAAATATTTTTTTGTACTGTCAACAGCTGGTGGTTCCTGTTCACAGTCATCAGACTGCTGCAGCTGATCTATTTTGGGTCTGTATTCGCCCCCAGTCTGACTCTGGTGGACTCTCTGTCAGAGGCTCAGTTCTGCCTACAAGGTTTTGGAGTCAGGAGAAACTTGTTTCCAAACCATCCAGGAAATGGAGCAAGTAGCCAAACAATAATTTTCCTTATGTGCATCTTGCCTCCCTGGAAAGCAAGTACTTTAAGCTTCTCCAGGTTTGGCCACCTCTGAGCCCTGTCCTGTTTTCAGGGCCTGTACTTGGAGCTTGTTTGATGGTACTTGTAAAGCTCACCTGAATTTAATTCTTCTAAATTTCTCCCCAGTGAGTAAAACACAAACAAAAAGTTTGACTGAACTTTCTCCTTCCTTTCCACCCAGGTCTGCAGGTGAAGGCTACTCCCTCCTTATGTTTGCACATGAACTTTAGCTGGCAATAATGACATTGAGCAGACTCAGAGAAGAAATGGAGATGCAGCAGCACTGCAGTACACCCTGCATCATAAAATCATGAGATTTTATATTAAGGTCACTTTGCCCATGGGAGAAATTCGGAAACCCTCTCTCCAGCCTCCCACAGTCACATAACTATGTGACTTTTTCAAGAACAAGACACTTTTGTATTTTGGGCACCTGGACACACACAGCAGACAGAAGGGGCATGGCCCACTACTGAGCCACATGCTACCACACTATGGGAAAGCAGGACTGGTACTTAGTCCTGCAAAACCAGGGACTATTCAGGCATTTCTGAAAAACCCAAAGCACTTTTCTGAGGTAACTCTTTTACTTGGAGACCTTTTTGTTAGAAGCCTGGTCTCCTCCCTTCAGCTCTGTGTGTCCCAGACTCTTGCATCTCTAATAAGCCCTTGCACATGCAGAACTGAAGCCCAAACCCACAGTTTGCATGGAATTATGCAGCAGACAACTGCAACTTGCTTTGGCTGTATGGGTGCCTTGAAATCTGAGATGGAAACACAGAATGTGTCTCAGGCAGCATATGCAATTGTTCCAGCTTAAACTGGGATGATTCATTTCCATGCAGTACTGTTCAGAGCAGAATAGGTTTGATTTGATTTGACAAGGCTCTTTCCAAAGCGAACAGCTTTATCTTGCTAAACTTAACAGAATGAGACTGACAAAGCATTTCCCTTGTATTAGGTTTTACTCAGAACATGTGGACCTTTATTTTGATTGTGCTTCCTTGCCGAAAAAGCAGCTTTGTTCTGCAAGCAGACACATGGTAAACACGGGAGCTCTAAGCAAGGAGATACAAGCCAGAGAGTGGTCAAGCCTCGGCCCAGCCTGCTGGAGGTGCAGAGGAGCCAGGTTTGGGCTCCAGCCAGCTGGGAATTTCCTGACACAACACATGCCAGGAGCATCCAGGATGGTGAGGGATTGACAGAGCCCCTGTTCCTCTCCCCTCAGCTGTCACAGGGTGCTGCAGGAAATACTGAGCATGTCCATGCTGGGTGCACAGACCAGCCTAACAAAGCTGTGCAGGGGTCTCAGACGGCCTTTCCTCTCCTGTCCCGAGCAGGACGCAGCCACAGGCAGATGTCACCTATGGACAGCACAAAGTACAAGGCTATATATGGGGTATCATGTTTAACATCTGCTTTCTATTTCTGAGCTTTCTGCCTGACCCACACATCTCAGAGTGGATGCAGCTATGACAGTGCAGGGGTGGTGACAAAAGTCCTGCCCCCAAAGATGGTAACTGATAGAGAGGGACATGCAGGTGAGGGGCCTGGGAAGATTACAAAATGGCTAGTGTCCGCCTGCTCTGCTGGTTTTTTCCTGTCTCTCTTTTGCTTGAGCATCATAGATGGCATTAAATCAGCTTGTTTGTTACTTTGCAATTTTCTTTGCTATCAGTAACAAAGAGCATAAAACACCAATTCACATCATGGTCTGCCAGGACTTTGGGGAAGCACACTACAGATGGGACTTTTAGAAATGCAGGTAGACTCTGCCATTGAGTTTTCTAATCCACACCTGCATGATGAGATGTAGAAAACAATATTTGATTATACAACAAAGGCAGTCAGACACCTGCATCTTTGTGAACCCCGGAGGCCAGATTTGCTGCTGGGTCCAGGCAGCCCTCTGCCAGGAGCCTTGCCAGGCCAAGCAGGTCCAGTCCCAGAACAGCACTTGCTGGGGAGGAGGTGTTTGAAGAGCTGGAAATGGTATCACTGTTTTTTCGTACCTGAGGTGCTCAGCTGCTGACTTCTGTTGGGAGGAGGTGTAGGAAACAGCTGGCCCTTCTCCAGTTGACCCAGGTCCTTGTGCTAGCAGTAACAGATTTTAAAAACATTTCACTCTGACCAGGAACATAATAATGCAATAAAGTGTGCAAGACCTGGCAATGTCGCCTGCATGTTTCTTATAAAACTCAAAATCACCAAGAGAATTTCCATGTATCCTCTGAAAAACCTGTCCCAGTCCCATCTGGTTCTTCAAAACAGCATCTCTGAGCGCTTATGGCTGTGGGTCTTCCCACAGGAGCTTCCCCCCCGTCAGCATCCCACCACAGGGCGGGAGGCAGAGCAGCACCATTCGCTATGTCCTCTGAGCGAGGCAGTGGTGTGGACAGGCAGCCAGACACCTCCTCATCTGTTGCTAAGGGAACACGGGGAGACGAGCTATAATTATACCAATAAAGTGTGAGAGACAGCCAGAGAGAGAAAGATGTGGAATGGGCATTCGTGATGGTTCCTTCTTTATTTTTACTTTGTTTATTGTTTTGTAAATCACTGACAGAAGGCATCCAAAACATTTCACATGTTGGCTGGTGACTGAAGTGTAAGTAGGGCATTTTGTGCAGAACAATCAGCGTTGTCCTAAACACGATGGGGTCAGAAAAATTGATCCCAGACACCAGCACTTCCCCAGATGAAATGCACAGAACTGGAGGATTTAAGAAAAAAGGAGGGCGGGGTGGGAATGTTCATGGAATATTACATTATTTAGGGCCAGGTTGCACCCTGAGCTGTACAACAGTTTGTGTAGCTTTGCAGAGGGAATCACAGTGTTTCAGCCAGCGATTTCCTAGGGACCAAACCTGTCTGGATGGCAAAATAGCCTGTAAATGGTGTTGCACTTCTCACCCAACTGCGAGAGCCCATCATTTGGTGCAGGCAAGCCATCCTGCCCTGGCTATGGGAGCCTGGGACAGCCTCATACCTTGGCCCCTGTTGGCACTTAGGCTTTAGTGGATGGAGAGAGATCGGATCATGCCATGGTGCCTTGACCTGTTGCTGCCTCACCAGAGAATCCAGCGCAGCCTTCCACTTCATTGAATAAACAATTTCCCAATGTTTTTAATCACTGTTCAACAGTCTTAACAATAACGTGTTTATCATTTGAGCTAAACCACACCCTTTCTGGAAGAATAGTCTGTTACTGTAAGCCTTACACTTCTGGACCACTTAATGCAAGTTACCGGGAGATGCTCAATCCGGGAACAAACTGAGTCACTCCCATGTGGGTAGGTGTCCGGATTAGTAGGACAGTAGCAAAGAATGTGCTAAAGGGAAGGGAAAAAAAAAACAGGGAGAGAGAGGTTAGAAGGTAATTACAGATATTTGACAATTGTCAGGTTCAGTATGAGCTGCTGACTCAGAAGACACTGCACCTCACAAAAGTGGTGATGTGATCTGCACCTCACTAGGGACAAAGAAGCACTTCCATCATGTGAAAGCCAGGCACAATCCCCAGCTCTATTTGTAACTGAGATGGAACAACCCACCACAGCAATTATTCCTCGTGCCCAGAAGTGGTGTAAGAGCCAGTCAATGCCATTCGCATGGCCTGAGCTCCACTCCAGCCCTGACTGAGTTTAGAGTCAGCCTGAAACAGCCAGTCTTCTGTGCACAGCAAAGGGCAACATCCACAGGGACCACCAAACCCATAGGCCAGCATACACATTATTTTTCATAAATTCTTTGTTTCCTCTACTTTGGTAAAATGGATATACTTTATTGCGAGGGCGAAATCTCATGGACTCCACACAATCCAATATGAATTCAAGTGAAGCCATTTATTACAGAAACAAGCCTCCTTATATATACACCTTGTTGAGGCCCTGAGGCCCCACTCCCACAGCGGGTGTTGTTTTTCAGCCTTCAAGCTGGCCTTGAGATTCCTTTGGCTGGTTCAGAAATAAATCTCCATCTAATAGAAACCCATCCACACAACAACCTCAAGAAAACCCCTCAAATCTCCCACACTTTATCAGAACCGTTCTGATACTGTTACAGAGAAAGTAATGTCAGGGTAGTCTGGAAAAACAAAAAATAAGTCCTCTCCCCCAAATGATAATATGCAACATCTATAAAGTATTTGGCCAGATCAAATCACGGATTAACAGACACAGCTCTGCTCATTTGGTTGAAATTGTAGATGTCTCTCCGGTGTCGCAGTGTGGCTATATGCTCAGTACATGCATATCGTTCTGCCATCATTACAGGAAACAAAAAAGGGCAAATTCAGTTTTGCTCTAATGCTGCCAAACCAAGCAACACTGCAGCAAAGAATCTGGCCCTACATGGCTACACTCCACTGGGAGCCAGGGTGCTTGCTACTGTCTCTTTCTCTTACTGTCAAACACATGTATTTGGGCACACACTTACTTACTGACCTCAGTGAAACATGTCAGTACAATGCAGTTCTCTCAAATTTGTTTTAACTTACCCATGCTGAATGCTTGGGGTGAAGCTATTCTAAACAGTTTGCATTATTTCATATGTGCCATTCCCAAGAAACACTATGAATTTTAAACAAAATGAACTGGGCCAGAGAGCTAATGAAGTTAAATGAGGCTGGCAAATGATAGTGAACTGGACAAGATTTAGCAAATACATCCTGAAAGGACAATATTTATGAAGGCAGAAATTTAGGTGCATGTACTATGGGGAAGATTTCTGCAAACAGGTGACTGCAGTTCCCAGAATTTCAGCTATCAATCATGCCTCTTGAAAAAAAGACCTTTCCCCCTAAATGATCCCTCTACACTTCCAACCCTGAACTTTTCCCTTCTCAACCTACAGGGAATTAAAGACTCCCGGTGAAAACTAATGCAGCCTTTACAGAAAACAACACATTTCCTTAGGTTCATTTGTCATCTCTGAGACTGAGCAGTTCGCATTCCCTCAAGCACACATGAAATCACCTCTTTTCTCTCACAAATCCTGCTTCTCCCTCCCTTGTCCCCAGCCTCCACGTCTTTTACAGATTGCTAGTTTCTCAAAGCCCTTAGTGCTGGTAGCAAATTAAATTTCAGCCTGGAGCCAGACCAGGTCCTGGGTGAGGAAGTTTTTTCTGGTAGTTGGAGAAAACCTTCACCTTGGTGGTTCTGTGATCTCGTGCCTGTGTCATTCTGCAGACCTGGTGGTCAGCAAGGAGGGCAGTGGGCATCATTGGTCTTTATCACTTGTTTCGAGGAAAGCCCACAAGGATGCTGCCGAGAAGATTATTTCACTTGACAGGAGACAGATACAGAAGAGCTATTGAATGTTTATTATCTTTTTACATGCAAGACCTGTGAAAAGGCTTAGTTTAAACAACTGAGGCACAGGCTGCTGATGACAGCTGCAGATTCCAGGCTTCAGGAGTGTCCTAGTCCCCCTGGAACATCTGGAAGGGGACCGTAATCAAAGAACTCTCTGTCAGGGCACCAAGGCATGGGTCAATGCCTGGAGCAATGTGTACGTAAGTGCAACGCTGATCCAGGTGTGAGGAAGAGTGATGTAGAGGGGGACAACAGTGAGGACATCCTTCCCTGCCAGCCTAGAGAAGAGCAATTGTTCAGGAATGGAGAACCCTACATAGGAAAACACATATAGATGGTTTTAGTGTTTTATCTAGGCCAGCTGGATTCATTGCCTTTACTCTTCACACTCTTTGGGACTGATTGTCTGAAGCATCATTCATCACTGAAACCGGGTTAATAAACCTATATTGCCATCTTAGCTATCAATGGGAAGTGTGTTTCAGGGGATTATTGTATCTTCCTTCTCAGATCAGTTCTGGATATAGAGGGAAAAAACCCACACATTTTCCAGTGGGAAAATCTGAAGGCCACTAGAAATAATTAAAGTCTTTCCCTTGATATCATAGATTTGCTAAAATAAAAGGCCAACAGCTATATCTCATAAGCTCACATTTTCTCAACAAGTGTTTCTGTTATCTGTTTTCCCAGTTACAAATACAATTCAATGTGCTAAACAGAGACTGTTTTTAGGCATATTGAGTCATTTTGAGAAAAACAAGGCTAGCACTGATTGAGAAGAGTCACAGAGGACAAGACATTGGTGATGCACTATTGTCTCAGAGCTAAGAAGCATCCCTGTCTGAGCTGGAAACAAGTGTTGTCCAGGATGGCCCTTTCCAACAGTTCTTCCAGTTGCAGTTATCAGACAAAGGGAGAAATTTTAGGTTTTATTTTCTTGGGAGAGAAATGGGAGTTGCAACTGCATTTGTTCATTTATCTGCAGGGATAATAGCAGTGAAAGTGATACAGGAACCTAGACAGATACAGACAGAGATCAAACAGAGGTGCAGCTGGATACCTGACACAAGGAAACACTTCTGAGAAGGGCAATTTCTGATCTTGTGAGTCAATACTCCAAGGAAAAGGACAGCTGAACAGTGACAAAGGAAGAAAATATTTCTAACCTCTCTGAAACATCCCTCCCTAACCTCTTGTTCATATCCCAGTGATCAAGGTCTCTGAACCAGTAAATCACTGTGTGCCAGATTATGGGGTTTCCTGCTCAGGAAATATTTGTGCCTCTGATCAGCCTAGTAGAGCAAACCAGTTTTTTTGAAATTCAGCTTAACACGATGGTCAGACTTTCTAGACTGCTGGAAAATGTTCATAATTCAATCAATTTGTGTTTCCAGGTACAGGCAGATGTAAGGCAGCACTTGGCTGTGAGATAAGCAGAGTGACTGTGTCACAAGAAAACAGAATGATGCTTCTCATTAGTGTTCCCCTATGCAAAGTGATTTGCTCCTTGCTTACATGTAATTTTAAGCATTTGTTCTTATACAGAATAACTGCTGCATTGAGATATTGTTTTCAAAATCCCCTGCACTGCAGCAGAGGTGAAGAGGCTCCACCTGTAAATCTGCACTTCACTGCTCTGAATACAGCTGCACTAATCCTTTGTGTGGCACTGTGTTCTGGCAGAGACGTCTTACTCAGGATCCATCTATCTCCCCAGATCCCATGACATCTAAGGGTGAGCCCCTGCTGGGGTGAGGTGGCTTTCGAGCAGCAGTGACCCTGTCACACAGTGTGCAAGCACATCTCTGTGATAAACACCCATGGGCATGAGCTACTAATTATTTCTAGACCTCAAAGACTCAGCCTGTAAGCTTTCGGCATGACTAACCACCCCTGTCCACCCACTTCCTACCCCTGCAGTACATTAGTTCTAGAAGTCCGGCTGTTAACAACTGTGTTTGATACTTGGTAATTTACCACAAGCCAAAGCTTAAACACCTACTGACCCACCAGGATGCACGTGTTGGAGGCCCACAGATGGAGAAGGTAGTGTTTGCTGCGTGCTTGAGTGCCTCACAGCTTCCATTTTGAGGCAGGGCATTCCAGCCCCCACGGCTTTCCCATGTCAGACAACGCTGCTCTTGTTCCAGACACAAGCATGCTCGGTTGGCAGCCGTAAGAAAAATTTCAGGACAAACACTGGGTATATATTGCATATTTACAGACTGTACTGATGATTGTTTATCTGCACACACAATACGCATCCCATTATTCGTAGTGCACTGTGTCCGTCTGGCAAAAAAGCCCTAATTTTTGGAACAAAGCACAATTTTCTTTGCTTTTTACCTCAGCAGCAGCTCAGACAGAAAGAAAGCAGATGAATTCTTGTAAGGAAAATGAAAGAACCCTTCTTTCATCTTTCTTTCTAAAACTGCTTAGATGCTGATTTAAGCGAATTGGCAATTGAGATCACTTATTTTGAAGCTGTGGTGTCTCATTGTTTTGCTGCATTTACCTCTAGAAATTTTAGAAAAAGTCCATGTTGATACAGCAGTATGTGTATGAAATACCAGGTAAACAGTGGAAGAAGCCAGAGAAAGGAATTTACACTAGAGAAACAGCTTTCCTTCATAATACTGGAGCATCTGTCATAACTAGAGAGAGAATCCAACAAAAGAAGCAGGAACTTCTCCTAATGGTAGTTCTGGACCTGGGAGTTAATTATTGCACTTCCAAGTGTGGATGGGAATTACCATCATTTCCAGTCACTTCCAAATGACTGTAACTGCATGCCTCAGGAGGAGGCAGGTTTTCATGTGTTACCTAACCTGAGCTGTATGTTTCTGTCCACAGCAGGCTGAGCAGGATTGCTTCTTGGCATCCCAGGCTTGGGTCACAACATCATCATAGAAATACTGCTCAAACGATATTTTTATCAAATTTTATTATCATTAAGAGGTATTTTTTGAAGAATGAACAAAAACCAAATATAGACAAATCTTGCCAAAGGGGTCTAGTGGCTCTAAAGCAACTACATATATAGACGTGTGCGTGTACCTTCAAGAGATACCTACATAGATATAATTGTGTTTGCGCTAGGTATATCTTGTATACCTGGAGGTCTTAGATAGGAATGTCACTAAACAAATTCTAAATGAAGGCAGGCAGTCTTTCCAGGAGAAAAAAAATATCCAGTCATATTCACACATAGAGGGAAGTTGACCAGCCCCAAAAGAAAAACAAGGAATAATATTTGCCTTGAGCTGTCTCAAGTTTTCCAGCCTCTGCCATGTTGCCTACAGGGCTGGAATGCAAAGCTATGGCAGAATGAGTATAACACTGCAGTGCTGCCAAGAGGCACAGCAGTGCATTCGGGCATTCAAGTCCCAGAATAGGACGATGGGGCTCTCTAGATTCTCCTTTTTCCCTAGTTCAAGAAAAAAAAAACAATCAACCCCTCCACTGATCAAGAGTCCCAGATTTCTGCCTCTCCCTGGATGCGTGAGGAAATCCATCTCCACAAGGGGATTTTGCCTGAATTTCCGCCCTCAGCCCTCCTCATGGTCATTCGGCCCCACGTGCTTTTCCTAGAGATTATGTAGTTGAGTGACTCGCAGATGAGCGGGAACTGGGGGAATCCTGGTTCCATATTTAGCTCTTGACTCAGTACCAGACCCTGGAGGAGTCACTTGACCTTCACAGAGAGCATTCAGTCAAGGTGGAAAACAGGGAGAGAAAAACACAGAAGACCGCTTGTTCTGAAAACCAGAAAACTTGCTTTTCTGGATGGAGGACATCTGTATATTTCTGTTAAAACGAAGTGCGGTTTATCAGATGCATCTGATTCCTACCACACTAAATCCTTTATTAATTTAACCATTTAGGTGTCTCTCTCTTGGTTTTTGATCATTAGATTCAGAGGGACTTGTTTGTTTATAGAGAAGAATATCAGCGTGCTAATTGCAAATGAAAGTCCTCCTTCTCCTAGCAGTACTTTTTCAACTTTCCTATTGAGGCATTTAAAACACAAGGTGTCTTTCTCTCATCTTCAAGTAACACTCCATGAAAATAAGAAAAAAAGAAAAAAAAACCCAACACACAACTAAGTTGTTGTTCACATTATAATGGCTGCCATAATTGTATTTAAATGCAATACACTTTTGCTGATTACTTTACATGCGACTGAAACAAGGGGGTAAATGAACACTAAACAAGGGCTTTATTTTGCCATGCAGTAATTGCTCTTCATCAGAACTATTGTGGTGGAGGTATACATCAGCTGAATTGCTTTTCTTTTTGTTGCGAAAAAAGGAAAATGCAATTTATTTCTGTACAAGACCCTCTAAAGATAGCACAATCTGAGAGTTTCCATCAAGACTCAAGTAGATTCAAGCATATTTCGGTATTCCAGCAGCCCCCTCCCACATTTAAGCTGCTATTCCCATGTGCCTGTTGCTAAATATAGCAGCAGCTCTTCAGATTGACAGGAGAGTTCCTGATCCTGGCTCCTGGGCTTTGCTCCATACGCTCCTAATATGGTAGAGCGCAGCAGCCAGGCGAGCGCTCAGGGAGGACTCGAGGGGGTAAAACCGCGTTCGTAGGATCATCCCTCCCCACGCCATGGGAAACTGAGCAGCAGCAGCCACAGGGAAGCTGCGCCTTAACCTTTTGGTGTCTTGGCTCCAGATCAGCTGTCAGCGAAGCCGACTGGCTTCTCACGAAAGTGTACGACTGTGCGATACCAAATGACGCCAACCTCCATTTGACACGAGCGCTGAGTATTTCCACTCGTCCCCCCATCTCTCACAGCAGCAAGCCAGGATACAGAAACATCTGGTTAGAGCAAGAAGGGACAAAATGCTGACAATGTTTGTTGTGAATATGTTTTTGGCTTATAAATGGACATATAAAGCAACATGGGTGTCATTTTAGTCACCCTCCCCATCTCAGTTTTATGAGCAAGACAAAGCTTGTATGCAGTGCTTGCTTGCACCTCTCTGCAGGGCATTGAGCTGTGGAGGCGATGGAGATAGTGCCTGAGAGATTATTTCAGCAATCGTTGATTTCATCTACAATTATTTGCCAATGTTTTTATTACTAATTTTAAAGTCCTTCCTGTATGACTGTATGAGTTTAGCAGGAGTCCCCGAAGCCACAGATTCTGGAAGTCAACCAACACAGCTACAAGGAGGAAATTTGCCTCTTTGCAGAGGATCAGCATGTTTGCTTGAAAAAAGCTACAAATGTGGCACAGGCCTTTTGCTGCCCCTCATCCTCACAATGTGTATTTTTGCTCCAAAGCCAAGCTTGCCTAGCTCATTAAACATCTCTGCTCCCTTTGCCATCAGTCTGCAGGCAGCAGGGAACTCTGAGAATACACTGCTTGGGACTTTCAGCCCCAGGCAGTGGTTTCCCAAACCATAAAAGCACTCTCTGGGCATGCATCAGAGGCACTCATTACACACTCCCAGCTCTTTGGAGGTTCATAGGGAAATATACTTTGTAAGACTGTACTGCACAAAGGCCAGCTGAAACAGAATTCATGAGGGAAAAGACACAGAGAAGGAAACTTTAAAGCAGCAGCAAAGCATAACCAGTTTCCAGTACAAAAGCGTGGAGGAGAAGAAGGAAGAATTTATTTGGCATAAAATTTACTGTTTAGAATTGTATCATTTACAGCACATTGCATCCATTCTTAAACGGTCATGAATACCACTCATTCCTTTTTATTGATGAGAGGAAGAGGAAACAACGCACAGAAAATGGAAACTGTTTACTGGAATTGTAAGGTAGGAGACCAAACATCGCAAATTCTAAAATCTCTGAATAAAGGACATCTCTATCAGGGTCTAACGCTCAGGGAAACATTTACATCTTGAAAATATTTCTATCTTTGTGGCTGCTGTGGGTGGATAAGCTCCTGTAACTCTGGTAGGTAAAGACAGATGGGAAATCCCTGCAGAAACATCTTGCAGTACTTTAAAGCTCCACTGAAGCTTATGGCAGAGTTTTAATCTTTTTTTTTTTTTCCTGTGTTTTATTTCCACTATCAGTGATGCATGAAGGAAGCAAAAACTGCAGATAAATAGAGCTTCCTGTTGCTCAGGTTCCCTCAATAGTGAAAGTGACATAAACACATCATTTATGGTCAGAAAAAGCCAGTAGCTACAGCATGTGTTTCTACCATTATAAATTTAATAAACAGATTTCCCTACACCACCCTGTTAAGCCCCACTGCAGCAAACTCCTCTTTATACATCAATCCAACCTACCAGGTAGTGTTCATCAAAAGTAAATCAACAGTGTGATCTAGAATACCCATTTTTCTAAGGTAAACTGAAGTGGGACATCATGAAAAAGGTACTGATTGGAGGTTTTTCTCTGAAACAAAATGTTCTACCAGTGGCTCTTAGAAATGCTCACTGAGGGATGATAATCACCTAATCTGCCTGAGGGTATTATAGTTCAGGTATGCATTGAGGCAATTCAGAGCATCTAAGCTAGGCAGTATGAACATCCCTCACATGGGAAGTTTTTGTTGATCATCATCTCAGCAGACTTCATTCATTTGTGCTGTCCATCATTCATCTCGTTTTCATTCAAATGCTTGTCTGGTCAAGATTGCTAGCAGGTCAGAAAGGCCTGAGGGTAAGACCACAAAAAATCAGGGTACATCATGCTGTGTGAGGTGTTGTGTTGGAAGACACTGTCTGGAAAGACTGAGAGACAGTGCATTCTGGAAATACTCAAAAATAGCCAAGCTCTTTGGGAAAGGTGGGCACAGTCAGGCTGTAACAGTGCAGTCACGAGTTGCAACTGCATCTTGCGTTGCTCCTCTTGGCCATCTCCTCGCACCTTGCACTTCGCACCCCCTCTTGCCAGGTTGTCTGCCAGCTGATTCTCATCCATCCCTCTGTATTGGCCAGGTTCAGGGTAAAAAGGGAAATCACACCATCTGGATCTGCCGAAAAAAAGTCACAGAGCAGAATGTCACCAGCATACTGATGGCACAGCAGCCAAACCACAGCTGCCACGTGAATCCTCAGCAGAAGCTGCGACAAGAGTGAGTCTGGTGGGACACACCTCTGAGTTTACTGACAAGGGAAAAACTGAGCTAATGATCAAATCTTGCCAGATCCTGTCAATAGAGGCACTGAGAATCTCTGATCAGCTTCACTCAAAGTTGTTGGCAGAGGAAGCAAAGTTAGCAATGCCGTTTTGACTTAATCCATCATTTGTAACAAGAAGTCCTGCTCAGAGAGCAGAAAAGCTTTAAAGTCCTAAGCGTGATCGTAGGAGGACAGAAGCAGCAGATGAGCCTTGAGCAGTGTTGCTGTGGCTCCACAGCCTCTCTTGAGCGGGAAACCTTGCACTGAAGCAGCAATTAGAGGCTGATCAAGGCATATTAAGAAGAGGCCAAGAGGGTGATTGCTTAACCGTGCTTCTGTAAACACCTACAGTTCTCACCCACAGCAAACCAAGGTGTTTGCAGTTCTCTCTTTCCTCTTAGTGCACTCACCTTGCAGCCTCCAGTTCTCCCCACGTCTCAATATCCAACATAAAGCAGATCCAGGTACCAGAGTGGCCAGGGAAACACATGACTTGGCAAGGCTAAATACGTGATGCTTAACCCAACTTTCAAGTACTTGAGCCTACTAGATGAAGGCTGGTTTGGGCAGCTCTCCATGGAGTGGCTACAAGAGAGATGAGCACTGCGCCATTTTTTATGAAACTGGTGAATACTTTGACCTTTTAATTCCATTTCATCTCTACAGCTGAGGCGTAAAAGGCATCCTGTGCAGAGCCGTCCCTGGTGGAGTGAAGACTTGAATACACAAACTCCCACATTCATGCACTGGATGTACTGGCTGGCTTTTTCTATGCCAGAGACAGGCTGTCCTTGAAAATTAAGGTGATTCATCTCAATTCAATCTATAGTAAGACATTCTAAAGCCTCTCATCTACCCTGCATCATACAGACACTTAACACAGGCACATTATTATTATTCTTCATAATGTACAGTGTTCCTTGGTTCTTACTGGCCTTCTGGCTTAACTCCTAGAAGTTTTATGTTCTCTAATATTAGATGAATAATGTATTTGGCCCATTTTTCTTTTTAAATACTGAACCTTCAATTACAGCAATATAATCTAAATCAGGAAAAGGGTTTTGTATGGGCTTTCTTACATTGACACAGAAAGTACTTCTTGGCCAGCCTTGGATGTAAGAAATGGTCCTGCCAGACCAATGTGGAGCCTGGAAGATAACTTGTACACATTAGAGACTTCCAGAGGGCGTTAGGGCAAACAAGACACATCAGATATAATACCATCTATTTGGTCCCAGAGAGGAAGGATTTAACCATTATCAGACTGTATAATCTCCCAGGGATATGTGTTTAGGATGTCTTAGTCCCTCAGTTGTTCTGAGTCTGGAAGACTTCCATTCATCAAATGTTCCTTATGCCCCTTCATATGAGCTGACACTTCTTACAACTAGGGAAGGGGTATAAATACTGGGATAAAAATCCTTAGCCCATCTACGAGGCTGGATAAGGTGATCCCCATCAGCTTAGGTCTGTCCTGCATGGAGGAATTTGCCCATGGTAGTGGCCAAGCTCTCTCTGCAGCAGCCCTTGCAGGACACTATCTCTCTCAAGCTATGAGGCACACCTGGCCTGGCATGACAAGACCCCACACCAGTGCTGGCAGTGCTGTGGAGAAGGGTGGATGCATGGAGAACTGCAGGGATGCCAGCACTAGGGACCTCCAGTAAGAGCCAAGCTTTGCTGTTCTCACAAGGAAAATGGCACTTTGATTCAGCAGAGATGACATCCCATTCTCTCTATAGCTGCCTCCCAAGATCTGCCTTCCTGAAATATCAAGGTTGAGCGTATTTTTCAACAAACTGGACAATTACACCAACTACAGAAATAGAGATGCTGCCAGGCAGCTCAAACATTTTGTAAAGAGTGAAGCTTCTCAGTGCATCATTTATAACCAGCAGGCTGTAATGAGAGGCTAGTCCATCTGGGGAGTGAAATACATGGAGAAAACCAGTAAGAGACCTGGACAGATGACTTCAGGTGGAGGTTCATGAGGCAGCAAGGAAGTGGAAAAGAGAAGGAATGGTGGTTAAGGAAGCTTTAGTGCTGCAGGTTTAGTTGTATGATGGCCGAGAGGGGAAAGCAAGTGCTTTAGCAAGTTCTCAGTACTATCCCAACGAAGGTTTTACTTCTTCCCCTCAAATTATTTGTATTGAAATCAACTTTCTATTAGCTACAGCATGCCTTGCTCCTTCCACTTTCATATCCCTGACAGTCATTAACAGCCACTACTTCTACCTTTACACCTCCCCTCCGGAGCAATGCCTGGCCTTGAGTATGTGTATTCTAGTGACTTTAGCTGCTCCACCACATCTCTGCCCTCCCTGTAGTAGCTGGTTTCACATCCTGCACAAGCAGGTCAGGTTCCTCTATTTTGTTGCCTAGGTGCCTGGTGTTTATGTGTGCAAACATTTCCATTGTTTCTTTGCCATCACAGCTAAGCTTGGGCAACAAAAACTCAGTTGACATGTAAAACTGTTAATTTAGTTTGCAAGTATGAGATGTGATTCATGAGGGTAGATAATCCTGCTAGGAAAAAAAAAAAAAAAAGGTGCCAGTTTGCTTTGTTACCATCTTAGGGATAAGTACTTTCCTACACTTACAGCCAACGGCAGGCAATCGTGTTTCTGGAATTCACAAATGTAGAGAAATCCAATGTATTTACTGACAAGGCTCAGCTGGGGGAGGCTGGGCTGACAAGCACATAACCTTATATCCCCTCACTTCAATTTCAGGCTTCAGGGCCATGAATGGAGTAGCTCAGGGAGTTATATTTAAAGTACACAATATGGGGAACGGATCTGCAAGTGTGTGTGTGTTTAGTGCTGTATCACCGCTCCATTACAACCACTTAAAAATGCTGCACAGGTTGAAGTCTGCCGATTTACAGTCAGCTCGACAGAAACTGAAGCCTCAGCAGGTCCACCCTGGTCTGATGAAGCTGTTCTCTCTTTCGTATCCTATCACTAGTAAAAATCTACTGTAATCAGGCTATTTTTTCTGTTTGTGCTAATTTTACAGCTGCATGATGTTTGTGAGAGAAGCCTTGGGGACACCTTGGGAACACCCAGACCTTGATACAGGGCTGGGAAATCATGGCATCAAGCAGTGCACATTTTCCTTCCTATGCATGCTAACAGGCTTCATTTCATCATGGAAAAACCAGCTGTGGAGACCAGGAAGCAACAACCCAACTTGCTCAGACTTTCACCTTTGGGCTGCAGCCCTTACTGTAAGATATGAATTACTGAGCTGTGGCAGGTCCCCTTTCACCACACCCATAGCTCTATCAGTTCAGAGCCTGCCCAGGGATTAAGCCAATCACAGCAGCTGGCTGGACAAGACAGCTTTCCCACTAGAGTGATTCTGTAATGCTATTTTGGGGCAAAAAGCAGCAAATCAGATCTTGCCTCTCCCACAGACTTTGAAGTAGAGTGTCTACAAATGGACCCTGCTTTTTATATGCTATATGTGTTTTGCTATGAGATCTCATTTTGTGTTCTTGTATTCACAGGGAATACAAGTAGGAGCTGTATGTATGGTTGATATGATGCACTGTTATTTGTATAAGGAGCTGGAGCTCAGGTAACTATACTTACTGCTCGTTTTCAGATAGGAAAGATTATTTAAAATTGCTCCCCTATTGGAATCAGGTCAATCACCTTTAACATCAAAAATGACAACAGGAACTTGCTGCAAAGGTTTGGATTTGCATACAGACGTGACTTACATCTAATCGCAGTGAAAAGCTATCGTCTTGCTGCCTTACACGTGAACTTAAAGCCATAACAAGCTTGCCCCAGCCCCATAAGCAAACAATGCCTCCCTCTCCGCAGGCTTAATGTGCTCTTTATAACCAAGACATCAAAGGACAATCCTCCAGCAGAACTCAAGGCTGTCTGGTGAGCCTACCCAGGATGGCCTTGACATGGGAGCAGGGATGCTGTTGCCGGCTGAGACGCTGGGCAGAGCCTGAGCCTTTGGCAGTCTGGCATTGGGAGCTGCTCAAATGTCTCTCCACTTTAATCTGCGAAACAAAGTGCTGCTCCTTAAAGCCAATATCCAACACATGCAAAGCCTCACGCAAACAGCACTTGAAGGGAGTTACACACATGACTAAGGACTCTGAGAGAGGTGAGGACAAGCTGGCCAGGCCTCAGCAGACACCTGGGGCTGTAAACCAAGGTGGCTCTGCTCCTTCTTGGTCACAGGCAAACGCCTTGGGAAGCCAGCACACTTCTCCAGTTGGGGCTGCTGGAAAAGCAAGGAAAACACCATCCTTGGGAGAGCTGGGAAAACCTAAAAATGTGCACACCAGGGTGCACCCCTGCCAGACATCAACCATGCTTTTAAAAAGAGAACTTCTTATCATCCATAGAATATTGCTGCATTGCATCAGCAATAGTGCAACAGAGAAAAAAAGAGCTTGAACTATCAGGAAGTACCTTCCCAACAAAGAAATTCACAAGGGCAAATGTTTGTTTCTTACTTGTGGCAAACTTTTTGGTGTTAAATCTAATTTTGACCTTTTTTTTTTTTTTTAAACCTCATTCAAAAATAGACCTTTCCATGGCTGTTGACAAAAGAAGACAAAACAGAACAAAACAAAAAAACACCACCCACCCACCTTTTGCTTATGCTTACAGACTTATGTGACTTTCATGCCCATCACAACTAGCTTTTGCTTCAGAAGAAGAGTAAACAAAACAAGTGATATTTGTTAGGGTGATCTCCAAAGTGACTTCAATAAAAGTGACGCTGAGATAAGCTTAAGGCATTGGTATAAGTACCAATGATGCAATCAAATGGAAAGTAAAGCATTATGGGATTTTTGCTTATTTTATTATTCTCCCTGAAGAGAAGTGGTATGAATATAGAGCTCTTCTATGCCAAGTACAGATATGACATTTATCAGATGTAATAATCGTTTCCTCTTACCAGGTGCAAAAATCTCAACACAACTGAGGCTCTAAGGACCAGAACACTATTTTTAATCTGTGTTCCAATATATGAATCAGTGTAACTGCATAGCAGCAAAGGTAGATTATTACTTTAACCAGAAGTTTCAGCTTTATTTGGTTCAGTTTTAAAAATACATTCTCATGTGTTTTTCACAGTGTGGCAAAAAACTATTAAAAATGTTTTCCACAGAGTATGCAAGCTGTCCATTTCACACAAAGAATGGGCAAAATCAACTTAAATTGGCACTATATCTACTAGCTACAAGAACAAAAAAAATTGAGTAAATGGTTGAAGACTGGCTCAGGAAGTGACAGGTGGATTAGAAAAACCGTATTGCAGACAAGGAGGAATTTTCCAGATTGCAGCAGGATAAAACTTAAGTTAAAAACTAGCTAAGCATAAGCCTGAGTTAAGGATCATATGGGAGCAGGAAAAGGAGAGTTTTGGTCTAGTAGGTTCATTATATATTTCAGTCAGGCCAAGATGCTCCGAAGATGAAAATGCAATGATTGGTTGAGGAGATGGATAACTGTGAATATGAGATCAGTACAGAACAGATACAGACAATTTCCCAAGTAGCATTTCAGGTGCTGGTAGATGTTGCTGAGGCTCTGGTAAAGTAAGCACATAAACACTATGCTTTGAAATCACTGCTTCTTTGTTTGCATTATCTATGTAATTGAGTGCTGTTTTGGACCAGTCCTTAAGTTCTTGGAATCCTGGTTTCCCTGAAATAATGCAACTTCCTTTCCTCTCCCCTTTTACAGGGTTGTCGTTGCAATGAAGAGTATTGAGGGCGCAAGATTTCAGGTACAGCAGCATGTAGTGAAGACACACACACACACAAGCCTACACACCCCCTTCAGCACTTAAATCACATTTGGATTTCGTTCTGATAGTAACAGCCCAGAAGAAAATAACCCTTTGTTTGGTAAAGTAGCAAAAAGTCGCACAAAGGTAGAAAGCTCTAGGGAAAAAAAAAATACTGTTTTTAATATTGCGATAGGACAATGTGAACTCCCAGCAATTTTCAAGTGGGATTTTTCTCTTTGTGTGAATGAACTCTAACATGTAGAGTCTTGTGCAGAGAGTCCTTGAAATTTTTTGGCTCTCTGGATACTTTTGCATTAAAGGGAAAACCTTGAGAAAAAGCTTCTAAACACCTGCAGAAAGCTTAAGGACACTCGGAGAGAGGTTCCTCCTACCTGACTGTCTCTGTGCACCACGCACTGTCAGCAAAGCTAGCCTATTTTACCTGTATGTAAAATACCTGGTGGTATATGGCAATTAAAATGAGCTTTTCCTTTGCATGGGCTGGAAACCTGGTTGCTTTGCAGCGTGGTCATGCCCATGGCAATCGCTTCCCAGTGCCTCCCCACAACCCCCTGCCACACAGGGGCAGGAAAATTGGGTGCAGAGAGGGAGGCCCACAAACCCAGGAGGCCGCAGGGAGCCTGTGCCACAAATCCTGGGGCACTCACATCGCCCAGGGCTTTCTTTCTCCTCCCATTACTTTTCCTTTTTTTAATCTCAAGGGAAAACTAGCGACTCCTGTCCCTGACTAATAGATACATTGTACTGCAATACAGGATTTTGTTTTCTTGTTTCTTCACATGGTGCTGCCGCTCCCTGGGTGGGAACACAAGAAGTGGTCCTCTTTGCCACGAACAAAGCAGCTTTGAAAACGATTTAAAAAGAGGTCACAATTAAAAAATAATTAAGAAAGAACTCATCTGTTTTTCTTTAAAGCCTGGGCTTATGCCACCGAAATGCGATCTGGACACAGCTCTGGGAATCTTTTTAGTGGAAATACTTTCTAGGATGTAAAAAAAATCAAGTGTTTATTGGGTTTTGTTTTCTTTTTAAAGGACTCCACTTATGATGAAAATGCTTTGAAAGAAAATCTGCAATTTCCCCACTCAGCTTTTCAATTCTAGTCAGCTTTGTCCCATACATCACAATTACTTCTTGCTGTTCATATCACAGTAATTTTGGCTAACAGATGTAGGCTCTAAAGTGAAGCCAGCTCAGACAAAGCTACCTGCAGACAGTACAATCACATCTTCAGTAATCTCAAACCTGACACGGATTTGCAGGCTTAAATAGTCACTTTAGAATCAATTCACCTCAGCCTTTAGGCAGGTGCAGTTTTTAGCTGGATGTGGTACTTATATTCCAAACCATGCAGTTGTAAATGCCTAAACACAGTTGAGCTGGTAATTTGTGCTCCCTAGAAACTGAACATCTCCCCTTGCGGCAGCACGCATGATGCTTCAGTAGTATTTAAATCATAAAAACAAACAAACAAACAGAACAGAACAGTAGGAAATTCAAGCTTGTACTTCTCTCATCACCAGCCCTCAGCATCCAAACCTGTCCCTGCCCATTTTTGTGCCACTATTTCTATTCTGTTGTGGGCTAGTGCATTCAAGGTCCACTCATCACACCCCACATCCATCCTTGTTGAGCTGCTGCACATCCCTCTCACAGCTGCTGTCAGAGGTTTCCCAGGCCTGCTGGGACAGCCGGTGCTGCCCAAGGCTGCCTCTCATAGCAGTGCATGGTGTCCCCAGGGATGGCATTGCCACCGATGGCATCCCTGCTGACGGCATTCCTGCCAATGGCATCCCTGCGGCACTCAGCCAGGGCCAGGCCATGAGGGAGAGGGCGGGATCCTGCATGCTCGGATCAATGAGCAGTTCAAATGCAGCAGTAACAGATGCCCTGCCAAAGTGCTGTAAACACATGGAAAGTACCTCTCCCAGCCAGCAAATTACATTACCTACACATAGCCCTGGCTCCCAGCAGGGCAGAGGCTGGTGCTCGGTGCTCCCACAAGGGATGCCCAAAATATTGAGGCCCAGGTCTCCCCAGATGGGTGCAGGGTGGGTGCTGGCACTGCTCCCTGAGCTGCATTGCTGTGGAAATAATCACCTAGCCCTGTAGCCACACATCGAACAAACGTGATAGATTGACATTTAAACCCCTTTTCTCTGAAGAGGCTGTTGTAAATATGTAATACATGACAGAGTGACAGAAAACAGGGCAGATATATATGGATTGCAGACCAGCTATGTGATCATACCAAAGCATGTCACCTTCTCCCTTATTCACTCCTTCCCCTGTCTCTGCCATGCACTGAGTACCCCAGTGCTCCACACCAGCAATAGCGATGCCCCTTTCAGGGACCAGTTTTCTCCCTCCACTTCACACCCACTGGTGCCCCTCTGAAGAGCGTTGTACTCCTGACAGGAGGGGGAGACAGCTGGACACAGGATTTTACTGCCCCCACACCCACATACGTGGGTACCACATGCACTTTCTGCCTTTTGCCTTAGGAGAGCTTGATCAAACCAGCAGCACAGGGAAGGAACAGAGACTTCCCTTCTGCAGAGTCTTTCCTCCTGCAACATCACCAAATAGAATGGCAGCAGAAATAGGAATCATGCTCATTTCCTCCTCTCACAGTTTCCTGAGTAGAAAAAACACAAAAGAGCAGAAGAAGAAGCCACCAGCACTTCTGTGCATGCACTGGCATAGGCTGGCAGCTGGCTTACAGGCTAGTACCTGCGCTTCTCTGAATTCATGTGGATTTGCTGATTTATGTTGAAACAAGATGAGCCACCAGTCACCCTTTTAACTACTGACAAATCACACGGTTCCTTTTTTATTCGCTTGCCCCTTAACCCAAGATTAGTAGTAAAATGACATTCAGAAAGGCACTTAATTGGGTGGTTTTATTGTAAAGATCACAGGAGATAGACAACCACTAAATAAAAAGTTTGTGTAACTGTTCAGTCATGGCTTTCAGAAAGCAGGGGAAACCCTCTTGAGGATGACTCTTCCCCACACGGTCTTGCAAGCCTGCGATTAAATGTTGTGAAAGACAGGCAGTGCTAAGCAACAGAGAAGACAACACACAGGGAGCCAGCCCCCAGGTTGGAACAGACTTCGGGCTGTGAACTCAACCTTTCCAGCTTTCGAGGAGTTCTGAATTGCCTCACACAAAGATTAGTAACCAAGCATTCTTCTTAAAATGGCTTAAAGCTAGCAAAGCTCAATCTTGAAGGTCTCTGATGCCAAAACAGGGCTTTCCTTACCATCCACAGCTGTGCATGCAAAACATGATAAATTAAATTAGCTATTGTTTCTTCAACTGTTTGTTGCTACTAAGAGCATGTTTTTGAAAAAAGAAAAAAAAAAAGTGGAATTTAACAATGAAACAAAACCAGCCCCATTTTAGTATTTGTGTACATAAACTGAATGCAAGAATTCACATCCATTCGTGCATTGTTCCCTCCCTACTCTCATACCAATTAATGAATATACATCAACTAGCTGAATGATCTGTTGTCCAAGGCTCTGGATTGTTGGCTTAGTGCTGCTATGCTTGGCACTGATCACACTAATTTAGAAGTTATTTGGATGTTCTAGCTTGCCATTATTTCATTATTTTTTTTTAAAGTGAAATCCAAAAGAATTATTAATGCTCCAAGGAGAGGCTCAATTGCTTTAAAAATCTGACTGAATAATGCAAAAACAGTGAGACTGTTTCACTCCAAAGAGAAGACCTCGCGATGCCCTTGGTTGGGCTTGTTTTCCCAGAAAGAGCGAACAGATTGAAGCTGTTGAAGTGGACAGTTCATTCCTCATTGTCAGGTTCCTGGGCTTTCCACTACCACTGAGGATGTGGAAAGTACAATGAAGGAAACACCAGCTTTGCTGTTTCATTTCAAAACTACTACTACAGATGAAGGCTCCTCTGAACTTGTGGGAGGGTAGAGGACAGCCCCTTCTTCAGGGGGCTGGCCATGAAGCCATATTCCCCCATCCCATCTCCAGGAGGATCCCACACCTCACATGAACCTCAGATATATCTCCCAGTCCAGTTTTCTCTTGCCAGTGTACAAGCAGTCCTTCACTTATATTCTTGGCAGGAAGACTTGCTTCATAAACAAGTGTTTGAAAAGAAGAAGCAGATTCTCTCCTCCTTCAGTGCCTAATGATGGCAAACAGCATAATCAGGGGCTGATTACAAGACTGATTTCCGCTTTGTAATTTAAGACGTGGAGCAGGTAATGGCGTGTACTGCACACCATGTGCCATAGCTTGCGTGTTGATCATTCCATGCCATAACCTCAGCTCCCGCAAGGCAAGGCTTTTTCAAAAGCATTTCTCATTTCTGGGCAAGTTTTCTTAAGGCTGTGAGAGACAGAATAATGTCCTTATTCCAGCTGCAATAAAATGTGTGTTCTGAACACGTAATCCACAAGGCACAGTCTGAGAAGATCAGAAACCCAGGAGGACTAGGCAATTTTGCAGAATCCTTTGTGAAAATGTCAGCAACCACACAGTCTGTTCCAATGGTAATAAGCTCAAACAGGGCGTTTAAACATAGCCATTTAATCACCCAAATGATAACCCTCATTATATTGTGTAAACCTTGTCACAAGTTACACTATGGCAGGAGCAGAAAGGGTATTGAAAAAGGAAGATAACCAAAGCTGTACTATTCAGAGCAGCGAAATACAAAAAACAAGGACCCGTTTCAATAAGAAGTATCTGAGCCAGCTGAATAGAAACTAATAATGAAATAATAAACAAAGTATAACCTGACCACAACACAGCCCTGGCACTATAAATCAAGTAGGGGAAAAGAGGCACAACATTTTTGAAGCTTGTCAAGCCACACTAAACAACCAGCTCATCTCTGGAGTGTCACCAGCATACCCAGCACAGCCTGGCAGAGGGACCTGCCTGAAATGCACAGGAACTGCTGTAAGAAGCAGAAATTCATTGCTTGCAACCCAGCAGAGAGGCTGAGGGGTGGTAATCTCACTGTGCAAGCTGAGGGGTGGTAATCTCTCTGTGCAAGCTGAAGGGTATGCAAAGACAAATAACTGCTACTTAGAAAGAAAAACTTTGAGGTTTTGTTACATTATAAATTTTTTTGGTCTTTTTTTTTTTTTTTTTTGGTTACATTTTATAGTGTATCAGTAGTTTAGAATGCCTTCCACTGATCACAGGCCTCTGGCCTGTGTTCTAGTTTCATTTTCTGCTTGTCTCTTCCACCAAAACCTGATATCCAGGCCATCTCTTACAATTACGGCTTCTTTCTGCACAACTCCAAAACCATCTCTCCTCAACCTACCAGGTTTTCACGACTTCCATACTCTTGACTGTTACTGCCTCCTCTCTGGCAGCTGTTCTGGAAACATTGCCACCCTTTCCTTTGACATCATGACCAGCACAAGCACATAAAATAATAAATATAAGAAATATTGCAGCTAAGACCATTTTTACTATACATCCTTCTTGACCCCTTCAAGTCACCCCATTGATTTCACCTTCCACCACCATCGCCTTTCTGTCCTACCTCTCAAAACATCTCGGGATACAATTGCTGTCACGTCATCTCATTTAGAGAAGGATCGTTACTGTCACTCCATCACCAGGAGCATCCTCAGTCACCTGAAGCTCCACTTCTCCGAGAAGTCAGTTTGCCTTCTCCCACTTCTCCCTTTACGATCAGCAAAATCCCTTTCAGTATTCACGGAAGCAACTTTCACCCACCCACCTCCAAGCTCACTTTCCCCACAAACTATCCTGAAGGAACAATTCGAGGAAGGATGGTCATGCAGCGAGCTGGAGCTTCCACTCTCCCGAGAGGAAAATAGGGCTCATGCTGCCCGTCTTCCTGCTTCCTTTCGTTTTGCACATCAGATGTACTTGAAGACCAAGACTATGATTTTCTATGCATAACACTCTGCATGAGACCTCTGCCATGACTGGCTATCATGTAAGTATGTTTAAGGGAAAATATTACTAGTAGTGCATTTCTAGTAATGAGACTTAAGACAAAAAATAAAATTCATCTCACCTTTTACATCATCTTGCTATTTTAATCTAATTCATATTAAGAATTTATATCTCTTTTAACTAGTGTTTGTGAAAGACTTCAGAGTTTGGAATCGCAACCAGCACTGTCACATGCCAATGGCATATGTGTATACGGTCATGTATACACACATAAAGACCTCTGATGTTTAGTCTTGTAGATTCTCTTATTAAAAAATAAGACCAGGTTTTACTAAAGATTTCTCATCAGAATTCACCAAGATCATGCATCAATTTTAGTATTTATTTAAAACCAACTGTGACCTTTTAGGAGGTCACTCAAGGGCTTATTACGTTTTTCTATCCAAAATGGAATTGCTTTAATTTTAGGGGTTTAATGTCATTATAAAGATGAGGAATGGCAGAGTACAGTCAATTGTAATACGGCAGAATGTAATAAATATGGTTTAGTGCAGACTGAAGCGACTCAGTGATTTACAGCACTGAGTGAAAGCAAGCATTTTCAGAGAGAAAAAATAACAACTAGCAAAAGTCTTTGCATAAGTGAAAGAACCGGAGAAGGTGTACTCTGAGCTTTGAACTTCCCTCTTTATCACCTCCCAGGAAGCTGACAAGGGAGAGGAAGCGCAAAGGCTTTCATCTCAGGTTCTGTGGTGGCAGCCATACAGCAGGATACACATGCCCCAAGTTGGAGCAAGCCTGATGGACAGCCCAGCATCAGCACGCCCCAGGTGAGGTTGTATCAGTATTACCCAACTGAGGTACACACTGAGGTGTTTCATTAGATTTAGAAAAATGGTTTGTCAATTTTTATTTTAATTAAATTTGATTTCCTCTTTCTTTCAAAATGCAGGAATCCAGGAGACCTGAGGCAGCCTGACAGAAAGGCAGCCAGGTTTCTGTCTGTGTTTTGGCAGAGGTTTGCTGACACATTTCTGCAAAACCTTTTCGTTTTCCTGCAACATTGCTGGGTGGCTCTAACAAACAGCCAGCTCCTTGCTTTCCTCACTACTGTCTGTGGATACGCAGATCCCTATGGAAATGCAGAGGGAACTTATACATATTTGAGAGTAGGGTCTGCGATTCTTTCTGGCTACTGGCAAGGAGGGAAAGGGGAAAAAACACTCATGTCCCCAGTGATGTCTTTGTCATTTCTGGGAGCAGGCTGGCCCTAAGAGATACCTTGACCTCACCTCTGGCTCTTGCCATCAGCTGGAGCCTCCTTCAGCTGGAGGGAACAGTTTCACTGCAGATTTCTAGGGCTGGAGAGCTGTGAGCATATCTGTCTACTGAATACTAATAATCTCCATGTGTTATGCAGCTTGACTAACTAATGTCAGTACGCATTCAGCACAGAAGATAATAATTTGAATAGAGCCACCCCTGCCAAATGTAACAATCAGAAATTCACCTCCTCTTCCATATAACAAGTACAATCCCATATTTTGAAAATCTCATCTGTCTATCAGGATATTCACCACATTCTGTATTCATCCCAATGGCTGCTGAGCACTCACTTATCAAAGCATTTGTCTGCAAAGTGGTAAAGAGATATCCATTTAATTCTGACCTTTAAAGAAAGGGGGGGAAATGCTTAAGTGGCAGACTGGATTGCAAACAGGAGAGAAAGCCTTTGCCCTTTGGACTGCCATCTAAAATGAGTAGCTTGTGGAGGTCTTTGGTGAGCTCAATCAAATCTGCAGCAGACAGTTGTCTGGGCTGCATCAGGCAGGTTGCAGCAGCTGTGAAAGGGCTTTAATTCATCTCAAACTGGCCCCTTCCTGGGGAGGGACTGCTCCAAGCTGAGCTGAGGCTTTTGGGATGAGCAGGGCTGAACCTCTATTGCGAGGGTCCTGAGGGGGCTTGGTGAGTACCTGGAAGGTATCAGCCTCTGAAAAAATGCAGACTTGGGGCTTTTGCACTCATTTTCCTCAGCCTAGGGTCAAACAACTTCACAAAGAGAACCTAATGTGAAGGGACATAGCAATAAACAAGTTATTACCAGAATTGTTAATGCCTACTTCCATTTCAAAGCTTGAAGCTTAATTTCCTCCTTACACCTTTTGCAGTGCTCAGCACTCTGTGGAGACTGTTGGTATATAAATAACTAATTAGATAAGGCTCCATTTATCTGAGAAAGCCACAGTCTTCTGAAGGCATGCTCACAGCAGAGCAGAGACTGCATGAGTTGTATAATGCGCTCCTGGCTTTTGAAGGAAAGCCAGGCCAAGTCCTGTATTGCTTTGTTGATTGATGGCATACTTTTCCAAAAAAAATCAAAGCTTAAATTGGGTTCCCAAGTCTGTGTTTAAGCTTCAGAAGTGCAGCTGGATTTTCAACCTACCAACACCCTTGAAGTCAGCCTGTGTTCCAGGAATGCTGGAAGTCAGACCAGTTATGTAGAAGCCAAGATCTGGCAGCATGGCCAAGACGCCCAGAATGCTCCTCAGTGTTTCAGAGGCGTGCAGGAGGCCTTAGCTAGAAACCCCAGCCAAGACATGGGCAACCATCATGTTTTTCTTCCCTCTGGAATACAAGAAGCATTTCAGTGAAAACAGTGGTGTGATTTTTTTCATGCCCTTGTTGCCCTGAGAACTGTCCACCTCTGCTGATGATTAGCATACAGGGTTTGGTCTCCGTTTTAGACTCGGTTGAGCATCAGACTTGATCCTGGGACATTAAGTACAGACAGTGGGAAAGAGAAGAGATGGAAAGGCACTATCTAAAGTAAAGAACCAAGCAATATTAGCCATTATTTACTTGTCACCAAAGTCTTTAAAAAAAAAAAAAAAATCAGATTTGAGAAAGCTTACATCCAATTACATATTCTCCCTGTTGTTAGAAAACAGGGTAAGGCGAGAAAATTACCCCACCCCTACCCAAAGAAGACATTTTTTACTGAGAAAAAGATTGCTCTGATCATTTTTGTGGATTGAAGGCTGACAAGGCAGCAGCAGAGTCTCTCTCTGGCCTTTAAATACAGGTCTATGACAACAGGAATGCCTGAAATCAGGGACAGTTTCTGTCTCAGTCCTCAGCAATGAACACAAATCAGATGGTATTAGACTCCAGGGATGTCTACCCAAAGAGGTTTTTAAAAGGATCCAGAGATGGGAAAGGGTCTCCAGGCAACCTACGAAAAACACTTTTGATGTTGGAATCAGCAGGTTTGGGGAAGATGGGATACCCTTCTGTGAACCGCAAGCAGTAGAGAGACATCCTGCACCTCCAGTACAAAAAGCCTGAGCTGTCAGAACTTGCCCTAAGCAATTGTCCAGCATCAGAGCCTTATAGGTGAGAGTTTTACAGAATAATAGATAGAAATCTCTCTGGTCAGTCTCAATTTATTCTGGATAAGAAGGTTATTTCTGTTGGATTTAGTTTTTTTCTATATAGGCACTGAACATTTACCCAGCAATGATGTCCCCGTGCGTCTGGTGTAGTGCAGCGGCTGTAGGCACACTAACTTTCCATATCTCTTTAATATTTCCTAGAGAGTTTTTTATTTTATAACACTATGCTGCCACAATTAAGGTGTCCCATCCCTTGTGTTTCATGGTTTGCATCACTGCAGAATTTCTTGTCATCATAAAGAACAAGGAAGTTAAAAGCCAAAGAAATTATACCAAATTCTCTCAATTTAAAAAAAGAAAACAAAAAAAAAAAAAAAAAGAAAGTATGACTTGATTTGAACACAGTTGGGCTATAGATTAGACACTGACAGCTGCCACAGGAGAGTCGGTAGGCAGCCCATATGTCCAGATGGTTAAGGTGAAAATATTGGGATAAATTTGAGGCCAAGAAGGCAGGTCCACTTTACAATAATCTGCAAGGTGAAGCCTGTGCAACAGTTAAAATGGACCAGAATCTGATGGTGTGTTATTCCTGGCACTACGCAGAAGAGCAAATGAGAATACCCATGCTTTGCAGAAGGTGGGCTGGTGGGTAGATGGGTTTCACACCGGGAGAGCAACTGTTCTGTTCCCTTCACTGCACAGAGGTTGTGTGATGGGATGAGGAGCATCTTGCCAGTATTCTGCTAGCTTAGGGCTAGCGTTGGGCCTGATGGAAGAGACAGATGGGCTGGGAGAACCGGCCATGTCAGGGAGCACCAGTTTGGCAGCAGTCACTGGAGCTCAGGGAGTGCAGAGCCAGTCTCTGGTGTTCACAGAAGGTGCTGAGATAACTGCACTGGCAAAAGTCACCATGCTCCTTAGCAAGAGATGAAACTCAGGGCAGGCACCAGCAAAGCACTGGTGGCTGCTGGCAGGTATCCTTTAAGCCTGTTTGGAAAGATCTCTACTTGGCATGAAGGTGATGGGTTTTTCTGTCCTTTCAGCCTCTATCTTCTTCATTCAGTTATATACACAGTTATTAAATGCCTTGATTACGAAACACAGCACAAACAGGCCCTACACAATGAAATCCATTCCAGCAGATCTGTGCCAGAAAGCTAACCGGGACCTTGATCTGAGCAATTAAAGCAAACCATAACATTGTTTTACTGCACTCACCACCCTCAAAAGATTCAGCTCACTTGCTTAAATGATCGCAATTCTCGAAGGGTGAGATAAATTTTTTTCTTCTGCAATTAAAGGCTCTTAAAAACAAAAGTTCTGTGCCACTGTTTCATATACTGCTCCAATCCCACTCATTATTCCCTATTAATATATTCGTTAAACTATATCAGCCTTAAATTATATCAATCCATGAAGCAGATTTGCAGTTCACTTATTCAAAATTGGCTTGATAAGTGAGAACACTTATAAAATTAACTTAATTTTGTGCCATTCCTAAAAGCTTGTTTCCATTTGATATCTTCTGAAAGCAAGATATCCTGAGCATAAGTAAAAATTCACAGGAACAAAAGGCTAACAAATTATAGTTTTTTGTAACTGACAATTGGATTCATGTTGTACAGAACAGGGTACCTACACTAACTAGAAGGTCTGAGCTCGGTGAGAAACAACTTTGCCCAATATATTCTGGCATGAAAAGTCTATAGTTCTGTACATTTCAGTAAATCAGAGAGGGCTATTGTTTTATTGGTGTTGACTGTCAAATATTTTAAAACACTTCTGATGCAAAAAATATAAAGGCAGATTGCAAAAGTGTAGTTACTTAAACTGTACAACATAAATAGAATAATTGTACCACATTTTACATATGGTAGTAATGAACAGCTAGATATCAGAATGATAAAAAGTGTCCAGAAAGCCAATTGTATCTTGGGCTGCATCAGAAGGACTGGGACTGGCAGGTCAAGGGAGGTGATTCTGCCCCTGTACTCTGCTCCAGTGAAGCCCCACCTGGAGTCCAGCATCCAGCTCTGGGGTCCTCAGTACAGGAAAGACATGGACCTGTTGGAGATGGGGAGAGGAGGCCACAAAGATGATCAGAGGGCTGGAACAGCTCTGCTGTGAGGACAGGCTGAGAGAGTTGGGGTTGTTCAGCCTGGAGATGAGAAGGCTCCAGAGAGACCTTTAAGCAGCCTTTCAGTGCTCAAAAGGGGCCTATGAGAAAGATCGGGACAGACTTTTTAGATGGGTGTGTTATGACAGGACAAAGGGTAATGGTTTTAAACTAAAAGACAAGAGATTCAGGCTAAAAATCAGGAGGAAATTTTTTACAATGAGGGTAGTGAAACACTGGCACAGGTTGCCCAGAGAGGTGGTAGATGCCCCATCCTTGGAAACACTCAGGGCCAGGCTGGACGGGGCTCTGAGCAACCTGATCTAATTGATGTGCCTGCTCATTGCAGGGGGTTGGACTAGATGACCTTTGAAGGTCCCTTCCAACCCAAAATGTTCTATGATTCTATGATATTCTATATGAGGGTTTTTTGTACTAGCCTTATCATCCAAACGTCTAAAAAGTGGTTAACACCTTTCATGATTTGGCTTTCCCCTTTCCTCTCCTAAAAGACTATATTCACTTTCTGCTGTTACGTCCTAATGATGTTTATTTTTATTACTTTTGCTGTTGTTTTACATCCTGATATCTTTTTCACACAGACTGGAATGTACTTAAGCACGTCACCCAGTTGGGTTATAGCTCCACATGAAGTACCTTCTTTCCATATTGAAAATCAACACATCATTAGCATGATATCTGTGGAGGACTTTGATTTAACACATAAATACTTACAAATGGTTCAGTATAAGACATGCTTCTATCACTCTGAAATGCAATCCAAATCCTAAATGTTAGGCATTGCCTGCTTTGCAGAATGACTTGCAAAGTTTCTAAAGTACATACCAAACTAGGCCCAGGGGAAAAAAAGTGATGAAATTATGTATTTGACGGGTGCCTGTGTGTATGTATTCAGGTTATCCAAGTCAGTGTGTGATTGTGTCAGCACTCTGCATAGCACTCCAAGAATCTCACTCAGTTTCACATAAAATGTTGCATCACATTTCAATGTGGATTTTATTGTCTCATCTTTCAGAAGAAGCAGGAGGCACTGAGAGAACCTGCAGTATAGTTAAAAGAACATGATATCTAATAGAGTACTTTATTAGATCCTTCCTTATGGGACACTTCTGCTAAACATAACAGAAATATAATGTATTGCCTTAGATAAATATATAATAGGAATTGGGAGTTATTAATGCATCATAAAAATTCTATTCCACCAAGAGTGGTTACCTTATTAATTAGGAATAGCAATCCTGAAGATTCAGTTATTTATATGATTTTAATTTAGTTCCAATTCTAAACGAAAGTTTAATTATAATTGCACCTAGTTCACCCAGAGGATGAAAGGGCCCATTTAACAAAGGACATTCTGCCTTCATTAAATGATTACAAAGGGAACTAGGAACTGATGATATTTTACAATATTGTTCCAAATCCCAGGGGATTTGCATCAGATATGCTCCATAACATTTAAGGAAATCAATTCTGGAACCACAGTAAATGAATCCATAAATTACACTTTAATATCTCAAAGTGCTACCTTCCTCAGATGGAATTTGTCACTCCCAGGATCGATATGGGGAGTACAGGGTTAGAGGACCTTTATGGAGAGCAATTCACGCAACTGCATCATTATACTATGTTTCAGCATGTCACGTTGCCAATGCATTTGTATCTAAATGAGCAGGCATCCCTGTCTTAGACTGAAGTCTAGATATAAAAATTTGCTACAGGTTAACCCTCTGTTTCAGAGGAAATAATGGAAATTATGTTAACCAAACTTGACAAATGCATGGGGAAAAGCAACACCCATAAAAATGATTGAAGCACTTAACACTTCATAGAGTTGGTGTTGTGGTCTCAGTGCACAAAAATCAAAATAAATGCTCCTTTTCAGCACGGGCTTATTGAACAAATACCTCCAGAGAATTAGACAAGCAAAATTGCCCTCCAGTAATGTCCACATTTCATCAGCAAGTAGACGGCTTGTTTAAACCCCACACAGGGAATGGGTCTGTGGCAGCTCTTTGTTTAACTACACCAGCAGCAAGAGCAGAGCACCACGAGGGCTTTATTCAGCGGGAGTGCCAGGTTTTTGATAGGCACTCTCGTACTGGGACTCCGGACTGAAGAGCCTCACTTCAAAGGTATTTCGCGTGGGTAATGCTGTAGTAGCTCTGGTGAGGACAGCAGGACCTGCTGCCATCTCTGTGTCGACACCAGAAATCGGACAGCTGACAGCAAGGGGAGTCCTATATAAAAATGTAAGATTAATCATATGCTGCAGCTGGGGAGGGCCAGTGCATATCCACATGTCTGGCCCTGAAAAGGAAGAGCAGCACTGTATTTTCCCACTACAAGAGCAGGAAAGAAGAGAACATGCAGGAGTGGAGAGCTAAAATGAGAAAAACCCTAATTTTCTATCTCTGTTACAATTTTGCGGGTGAAACTGTCCACTTTAGCAAGAGCTGTGGTCCAGCAGTAACCCATCACTGCTGGGAACCCTGCACCTGCCCTATAAGCCTTTGGGTATTTTACTGCGAACTGGACACAGTCCATGTCCTCCGGGCCTCGCTGTACATGTGGTATGAGTCTGGTTGGAGGACAGCCGTCCCTGGGGGACCACACCAAGCACTGTGCTGACCTTCCTTCTTCCTTACATTGGCCACAGAAGCCTCTCTCCACCTGCCACTTGCTTACTCAAGCCCTCACACAGAGGAAACCCTTTTCCTCCTCTGACTCCCACTCCTGGCTTATTTCTGCTTGTTTTGGTTTGGGACATCTAAAAGTGAAGATGTAGTGCCCGCTAGCCCAAGGGCTCACTGCTGAGGAGCACGAGAGCAGTGTCAGCTGTGCTCAGTCTTATGGCAATAGGAGCAGCTGGGGGTAGACGTTGGCCCCTGACCTCTGCCTCATACACTGTGGGGTCCTGTCACTATCCTGTGCCCCATCAGGGCTGCATCGTGATTTCTAACCTCATTCCCTTGCTCTTCAAAGGGAGAGCAAATTAATGGGGGCAAACAGCAACAGACTCTGCTGGGCATTGCAGGAGATGGGCAAAAGCTGGCACTGTGCTGCCTCATGGCATAAGAGCTGAAAGCTTCCATTCTTGATCCTTACGTACATCTGCAAAATTGTCAATCAATGCCGGGTTTGTTGCACAAGAAAATGTGAGAAGAGCTCGCTCATACATTCCCAGCAAACAGCCCTGTGTAAGCGCTTTGCTCCTCACTCTCTGCTGCTTGCTCAGTCAAGAAAATGCACTCCTCTCTGGAAAGAGCCAAGATCCCTTGCACAGGGCACAGCCTCCTCCTGCTTTCTGAAAAGTGGTGCAGCAGCTTCTCTTCATTCCTTATTTTCTAGGCTATACCATCCTGAAAGTGGTACCCACTATTACAGCCATGCATTTTATCTAGTGGATTAAAAGGAGTGATTTTGAAGCATCCAGAGTGAAAGGGGTTGCTTGGTTGTTCCTGCTGTAGAAATAGCCTGGACGGATGCCAGCATCCAGCCACAGGTCAGTTCCATCATGTATCGCAGGGCATTTATTTATCATGTCATTGCTTCTCATCTGGCTCTGGCAATTGCAGTGTAACTGACAGGAGATGCAAGCTTTTTTGTCTTAAAAGAAAAAAAAAAAAAAAGAAACGAAAACCTAGAGAGTCCCTTGTGGCTTTTCAGTCTTCTTTAATGGTACATACACACAGCATGAATTCAGAAGTAAGAAAGAGCATTAATCCTGCGATCAGCAAAATTCACCACGGTACCCTTCTATTTATTTTTGGAAATCAGTACATTACCACATGTGCATCCTTTTTTCCCTAAATCACAGAAAATCCTCTGCATATAAGAGAGAACATCATGTTTTAACTTGTTATCAGATCAGAAAATGAGAAATGCCTCCATGTGTGAAAAAGTGTAAGCAAGCAAGGGGAAAACAGAGCAAGAAAACAGCCGACCCCCTGTCTTTCACAAGGTTACCACACAAAAAAACAAACAAGTTTTATTTTCCGATTCCCCTTACCCTATTATGCTAAAAGGATATTTTCTCTGGGATATGCAGCTAAATAAGAGTAAAATGCAGCAAACTGAACTTTATTCAGATGGCATCAGGGACAGTGAGGTATCACAGTATGTTTGGGATTGGAAGGGACCTCAAAAGATCATCTAGTCCAGTCCCCCTGCTGGAGCAGGAACGCCTAGGTGAGGTCACACAGGAACATGTCCCGGCGGGTTCTGAATGTCTCCAAAGAAGGAGACTCCACAACCTCCCTGGGCAGCCTGTTCCAGTGTTCTGTCACCCTCACTGAGAAGAAGTTTTTTCTCAAATTTAAGTGGAACCTCTTGTGTTCCAGCTTGATCCCATTACCCCTTGTCCTATCATTGTTTGCCACCGAGAAGAGCCTGGCTCCATCCTCGTGGCACTCACCCTTTATATATTTATAAGCATTAATAAGGTCACCCCTTAGTCTCCTCTTCTCCAAACTAAAGAGCCCCAGCTCCCTCAGCCTTTCCTCATAAGGGAGATGGTCCACTCCCTTAATCATCTTTGTTGCCCTACGCTGGACCCTCTCCAGCAGTTCCCTGTCCTTCTTGAACTGAGGGGCCAGAGGTACCAGCCAGCCTCATGGATTTTTGTAACAAGGGATGATTTTTCTTCCACAACTTTTTGCTTTAAAATAGTTGAGGTATTTAAAGTGTCTCTCCTTTTATTCTCATAGTAGCAGTCTGTAAGTGTTAATACAGGAAAAACACGTCTTTTGATTTTTTTCTGAGTCTGGGTGGGAAGGAGACCTTTGTATCTAAGGCAACACCGAAGTCCCTGGAAAAGAAAGTTTACCAGACTTAGCATGGATGAAACTTACAGCATGGAAAACATTTTATATGTGAGAACCAGCAGTTCTCAGACAATGACAAGATGCAAATCCAGAATAGCACAAAACAAGGGCTGCTGTCTGGAATGAAGCAGAGCGGTCTGGAGAAGTTGTTCTGAGGATGGTAAAGTATACACGCTCAGATTTGGGGGCAGGCAATATCTCTGGAAGTCAGCCTCTGAGAGACTAAATTTGGATACCTAAAATTAGAGGCCATTTTTGAAAATATGATCCTGGGTGGAAAATTTTGCACTGCACATAAGCAACATGCCATTTTCACAGGCTTATAACCACTTATTCCTAAGCCAGCATGTTTTTCAAATACCAGAAAAACACCCCTGTTTGGTCGGGATGAAGTTATTTGACTAGTCAGAGTTCACAAACTAAGGCAAACATTAAACACAAACAGAAACAGTTGCAGAATTATAGCCTGGTATGTGGAAAAGTAGTCAGCTTGTGCTAGGTGAGCCCAAAAAGAGCTTCACCATGAAACGTTTTTAAAACCAGTCGCAGATAAACAGATCTTAAATTGGCTCCATTGAAGCATTGCTGTTTTTCCTCAGGGAGCCCAGCTGCATGGGGCACAACAGCTTTCCTCTTCCTCCTGGAAAACCAGCCTCCAAGGGCATTTTTGGAGGTAGAAGCCACACTGTGGGAAACCCAAAGCCTCTCACATTGGGATGCACCCACCAAACGGCACCGGGCGATGTGGGGGGACTCAGCCCATGGAACAGTCAGCAGGGAATGGCTTCAGCTGCTCTGCAGGTCAGCCCCTTGCAGATGTCACCTGCAGAACCACAATGATGACCCACACCAGCACTTCTGTCCTTCCCATACAGACAGGCAGCATTTACTTACTCAGACACATTAAATATTTGGGGGAGAATAATCAGCTCATAGCTATGGGGAAGTTACCAAGCTGATTACTGAGAAGCCACTCTTCTGTGTGACTTCTGTGTGACTATATTATATATATATTGTGCAACAACATGGACCTGTGACAACTCACTCTGCTGTTGCCATTACCCAGCACGGTTATCCAGCAGCACTTTCAGTTACTGACATTTCCTTAATCATCCTTCCTTCTTCATTTCTTATGTCTCTCTTACTTTGGTTCCAGGTAATAGGAACAATGTTATATTCTACATTTACATTTAATTTTCCTGTGTGTGCCCCCCACGTAGTTTGTACAAAAACAGTCTGTCAGTTCCTCCCTCAGAGAGTTAACGCTCAAGCTTTCTTCAATTTCTTTTGACCCCTACTACAAAATTCATTTTGATGAATTATTTATGTCTGGAGCTCCCCAAGGAATTATCATTTGTATCTTCTATAGTTTCTGCCTGTCACCAGCTATTACTGAATTACATCAGCTGGACAGCAGCTGCCAGTAATCAAACCAGGTTCTTCCTCCGCCTTGGCTTTTTGCATCACCCAACGGACACAAACCAACCAGCTCCTGGAGCAGGTTATTTTACAAGCTTGCTCCCTTGCCCATTTTGGAGGCTAAAGTTGGGTTGATTTTATTTCCTAACGATCTTTGTATGAAAGGCAGTAATAAAGAAAAATAGATGCTGTTACTTCCGTGCATTTAGGAGGGCAAAAGATGCCAAACCCAAAATCTATCCCAGCCTTGGACTAGAATATACTTGTATCTGGCTATGCTCATTGTCCAGTAAAAACAATTGTATTTTCCTAAAATTACTTAATTCAAACATCATCACCAGAAAGCAAATATACCTACAAGCTCCCTAAGCCCTTCTTGAAAAATAAAGCAAACCCCTGGGTGTGAATATTTACTTATCCAGCAATGGGCCTTGGTTGTCATCTCCTCAGTCACTCATCCAAAGCCAGAGAGGAACATTGTCGTGTTTTCCAGTCACCACAAGAAGTGGGTTCTTCTGGGCTTAAGGTCCTTATTGTTAGATCTTAGAGCAATTAAAAGCTTCACAGAAGCCCTTTGAACATGACTTCTTATTTACCCTGGCAATAATAAATATTTATGTGTATTAAGCTAAACAGGCAATAAAATCTTTATAGGATTGGAGTTTTAGTCAGGTAAAACCTCTGTGTACAAAAAGTCCGAATGTTGACCTTTTTTCATTTGTTTAACTGATACTTTCAGTGAATTTTCTGTGTCTGAAAATGAAAGCTCTATACAAAATTTTTGCAGTGTTTTCAGTTTCACATTGAAACTGACTTCCTCTGGTTTCTTTCATTTTTAATCTGTTTTCTCTCTCTCTCTCTCCATGTTCCTGTGGCAAAATAAGCCAATGCCAAAAAGGAAAGAAAGAAAAAATTGTGAAGCGTGGGAAGAAAAACAAAAGCAAAACCTAACACTTAGTGCTTTTGACAGTATTTCAAAATAAATATTCAAAATATGCTTGAAAAATGTTTTTTTTCTAGTCTTAAAGCAGCCATCCATAACACTTTCTTGCCCTTCCATTCACTGTATTCTGGTAGCTTGTCCAGGAAACTTTGTAATGAAGAAAAACACAGAAACAGAAATGCCTTCAAACCTTCGCTTCAACTCATTAGGGAATCTTACTGAAGCCCACAAGTTGGCACATCCAACCCCTCTCACAAGCTGCAACCTTTTTAGGAGGGATGTAGGAGTGGGAACCGGCAGAGGCAGGGGCCAGCCTCTGTCCCACTTTCTCATGACCCATGATAAGAGCACGCCCTGTGAAGTTCAGCCTTGTTATTAGCTCCTCATATGCATTAAATTCACCCCACTTTCCACAGCTGCACAACGGTATGACACAACAGTACCACCACATCTGGCTTGACGTCTCTCCATAAAGCAACTCTCAATTAAGTGTGTTGAAAACCATTATTTGCCTAAAATCATGTTATTTCAAATGTTTTTGATACCACTGAGGACTCCGAACACTCAGAAAACCTTAGCAACATTGATACATACCCTGCAAATCTGTTAGCCTAGGATTTAAATCTGCTTTCTTTTTCTAATCTGTTGCTTTTAAATCCACAGGAATTATTTTCTGAATTTATGTGCGGTTTACAACATACTTCTTTCCAGATATAGCACTGAGATTAGAAACTTTTATTTCAGTAAAAGGTCAGAAAATGTAACTGTATAATAACAATTCTAGGAATGAGGACTTGAGGAAAAATACCAGTTGAAGTCATGACAGCTGGCAGGATAATAGTCAAAACATCTTTGCTATTTTTTTTTTGGTGTAACAGCAACACCTTGATCCATCAATGTTGATTAGAGCCAACTGCATTACATCCTGAAACATATATCTGAAAAGTGAATGCTGAATACGATTATTTTTTTCTTACAATCACATAATTTTTAGTGTTTTCTTAAAAGTTCCAACTTCTCAAATTGCATATACTCATGAGAATCACAAGGTTTCATTCCTCACGATAAGGTGATGGAAATCTAATAGAATAAAGTCAAGCAGATAAGATACCAGCCAAGAGAAATTTTGCTGTAACTTGCATTCCATCAGCTGTACAGGGCAGAAGGGAAGAGAGGCAGGGGAGCAGCCAAAGGACTGAGGAATAGCGCTGAGCTGCCAGCGTGACACAGAGGATTAAAATCCTGGGATGTGCCGGCTGAAGTAGCGTGGTGGGCAGGGAAAATATTTTTCTTACTGTACATATCCCTGGCAGGACTGCAACCAGAATGCCATCCACAGCTCTAACAAAGCTGAACTCGGGCTAGAACAGGTGCAGAAACCTCGTAGGGTGGGAATGTGGAGTCAGTTTTACTGATGAAACAAATATAGCTTAATAGGGTTAGCTGAGCAAAAGAAAGGCTGAAGGGAGTACAATTACACTTTATAAATACATGACCAAATACCAGCAGGGCTGAAGAATCACTCAAGCTATAAGACAATGCTGGCACAAGAACAAATAGCACAAAAAAAGTCATCAACTATTTTAAGCTAAAAGCATATTTCTAACCATCAGAGAAACAGCAGTTTGTAAGGCTTGCAACAGCAGTAGTAGGTGCTAGTAAGCTAACTACTTTTACAGCAGAAAAATAGTAAATTTGTGTGATTTTATGACATGGTGTCTACTGGAATAATGGATGTCCCTTAGGCTCTTTGCTGCTAGAAAGGTTCTGGCTGTCATGGTTGGAAGGCAGAAAAGAAATATGTAAATGTGAACTCTGAAAGCTGAGATCCATGAAGGCAGGTAGTTGTTTACTGATACCTAAGTCCAGCCCAAGAGAGAGCTGGATGAAACCAGAGAGGGAAAAAAAGTGATCCCTTGTTTATTGTTTATTGCCCTTCCTTTGTAACCACCTGTCTCTCTGACCTGCCCATCTACAGAGAGGCCACCCCAGGAGGATTTTCTCAGCTTCAGTTAAAAGACGAGTTTGTCTGCCCAGCACTGCCAGACCCACCTCAATCAAAGGAAAACCTATAAAGTGGGGAGAAAGAGTCTCAGCTTGATCCTCTGCTATAGTCAAAGATGGATTATGTGCCCAGCTCCTTCCTTGTCAGAACATCCCAGGTGTCTGTTACGCCATAGCTTCCTGAGACAAGAAAAACCCTGTTTGTATCTCCTCAAAGACCCATAGCAGCCAGCTCTCTCCTGTTTCTACTCTTGCCCAAGTGAGCCCACTCCAGAGCTACCTTTCTGGCAAGGAAGTCAAGTGGCTTCTACTAAGTGGGGAGAGATTTCTCCATCACAAACTTCAAAAGCAGAGGCACACTTGCCTTCAGCTTTATTTCACACACATTTCATTCACAGGCTCTGAAAAGCCTGCCAGCGTCACTAGTCCCACACAACAGATCATAAATAACTGCTCGGGTAAGTATTTCACTGAAGGCCCTTGGAGTGCAACCCTGTAACTCTTGTAGAGTCATTGGCCATGAAGATAATTTGTCTGAGTCAGTACCAGAGGAAGGAGGAAATTTGGGGTTGAAAGGTATCTGCTGTGAGAAGACATTAACATGCCTTTCTGGCAGCTCTGCCTGCATTGATTTGCTGCAGGCAATTCTCAATCAACATATGAAGAGCACTGGCAGGAGCTACCTCCTAATTATAAATCATTTAGTCAATCAAAATATAGCTCCTCAGCTACGCAAAGATCTCATTTCTTCTCAAGAGCCTTATATGGAAAGAAAAATGGAAATGCTATACCAGGAGGAGGGAAAAAGCTTTATTTAAAAGTGACAAAAAATGAAAGCTTCAGGATCCCATTTGTGGTGTAACTTACAGCAACTTAGGTACTTGTCAAAGCTAATTAAGACAGGCCATCTGCAAATGCTTATGATTGGAAACATTCCCTCCCGTGCCAGCAGAACAGTGTGTTACAGCCTCCTCACTTCCCACCCTGACAAGTGCTAAGCTGCTTTTTTCCTGATGCTACCAGTCCCGGGGTAGGGAGCACGTTCCTCTTCCTGCAGCATGAGAGCACGTTACCTGAGCATCACCCTTCAGTTCTGCCATGCAGGAGAGGACAGGGGAGGTATCCCTGCTCCACATGCACCCTCAGGGACAGGAGCACTCCACAGGGAGCATGGCCAGTGCCACCCTTGCACCCTTCCACAGCTTCTGGGCACAGCCAGCTCTCAGGCCAGCTCCCACCAGTGAGCTGGGACATCTTGCTGGGTACCCTATGGCAACAATTTCATCTTTGAGGCACCATACTAAGAGTTCACCACCTTTGGCAAGCAATTTTCAGGCAGAGCCATAGGCACTGACAGGCTAGGTTGGGGGTAATCAGGCCTGCTGGTCCATCCCAACGTGGCAGACAGATGGGTGCTGGCAGGCCTGGGAGTTGCCCATGGAGGAGAAGGTCCAGCGGGGCAACATGGCCCACAGGCAAACAGCGCATTGTCCTGCTGCTAGCATGCACTGCCCTTGATATGCACATTTAATTTCTCCTCAGCAACACTTCTCTTTTTGTGTGTGCACCCGTGCAGTAAGTGTTCTTTACACACTGAGGAAGGCAGAAGTGCTGGAAGCTCGTGAGGAGCACCAGTCTTGCAGGGCAGCCAGCGGTACTGCCATCAGTCTGCAAGGTAGGCAGGGCCACCAGCCCAGGGCTGTCCTGAGCAAAGCTGTCCCTGTGCAGACCTTTGGAAAGGTCTTTCACATCTTAGGGGCCATTTTGGAAGTGTCACAATTGGACATGACAAGTACTGAGGTCTTCAGAAATCTGTTTTTATAGTAGTCTAGCTGTGGGCTTTACAAGTTCTGTTTTGGTTTGGGGATTTCTTTCTCTGCTGAAGTTTATCAACCCAGTCTAAATGCATGAACTCGGGCTATAATCCCAAAAGAGAAATGATCCCGTTGGTGAATGTCCACTTTGGAAAAAGTGACAAGGACCACCTGTTCTTGGGGTGCCAGCCATCTCCTGCTCACCGAGCACCCTCTGTCTCCAGCAAGAAAGCTGAGATTCATTCTGCACATCCCGTCAGTGAAACTGGGACTCCAGAGGTGAGAGTTTCCTTTGACATGTGTGTAACACAAAGTTGGGCTGATACTGAACCTTCAAAGAGGCAAAGGGAAAATGAAGCCACATCTCTTTTCTTTGTAAAGCACTACAAAGAATGCCTGCATACTTTTTGGTATTGTTTTTCAAAGGATCATATATACACATACATACATATATATAGATGTGTTGTACACACACACACACAGACATTCTGTAAGTCCTTCTCCTCTGTCAGGAGATTATATAAGAGCAGATCTCTATACTTAGATTGCTTGAGCAAAGTATATTTGTAGTGTCGGCAAGCACCCCACACACTTGTGAAAAAAAAAAATCAGCATGAAATTTTTACTGCCATGCTGAAGCTGAAGTAAAAAATCTCTTTATTCAGATCATGTTTATTAAATTAAAGAAGTCTGATTAAATAAATCCATACTATACCTGAAAACAAAATTTGGTCTAAAGTCTTCATAATTGTCAATTCTATTTATTTTTTTTTCTGCTTGGTGGACATGTCTCTCACACATGTTTAATCAAGGTTTAATACTTCACCTCTATTTTGCAATGCTTTGCATTTAGACAGTCTTACATGGACTCTGTGGACGCTATGCATAGGGCACTGTCGGGTCAGGCAGTCGGTGAATGAAAACTTCACCAAAGTTAGTTATAAAGTAACACTTCAATGTTTGCAGCTACTCCAGACAGTACCTTTAGGTACGTAAGGTATGCATAGTCATGTCCAGCTTACAGACAATCAAATCAATGAAACGAAAACACAATCTACAAAATAAGGGAAAACAGTTTCCATTGTTAGCAGGAACACCACGTTTGCCACCTCCCGGGGTGTTATGTAGAACTCCCTGACAAAGAACTTCTCAGCATAACCTCTTTCTAATGCCAGCTATGTCCCAAACTTTCTCCAAGAAAGACATCATGACATTGCTTTTGTAGTCTCTTTTTCTCCCTCAAAGTGATGGCCACACGCCATTTTATTCTGCAGCACTTGGCACTTCTGCTGAACTTCATGCAGAAATTAAAGAACAAGGTTAACGACTGGTGTGGAGAGTGGAACCCAGCAGCTGGAGGTGAATGTGCACTCCACTCCCTGTCTTTGGAGTCTGGCACTAAGCTAGACTTTCTGTTTATAGTTGGGAAAAAAGCTAAAGAAACGTTATTTTTACAGTACCCCCTATCCCAAAGTGCCCGATAGTCGGCAGAGATCCAAGACTCACCACAGCCAAAGGCTGGAAAGCACTTCTCAAAAACAAACAAATGAAGAAGCAAACAAACAACACACAAAACCAAACAGAGAAAATGACACAGAGAAACCCCAGTTCCAACAGTCACAGAGGATTTCTGTGAAGGAACAGAAACCAGTTCTATCCAAGCCATTTCTGCTCCACTATAGCATATGTGATGACTGGGAGACGTCTACTATCACATACTCAAGACAAAGAAAATTAATATTCTTCTTCTCAGAAACATTTAAGATATAAACCACAAGACTATGTTAGCCATATAATAGCATTATAAATCATATTTTTTAAAGATATGTACAATATTTTTAAAGCTCTATCTACAGAAAAGGCCTTTTAATATTATCCTCTATTAGCACAGAGTTTAAAATTACAGGCTCTCAAAGAAATCTATTTTTCCACTGAAATGACAGGTTATCAATGGTTTTCAGACACTGACATGCATTTAAGACAATCTCAACCCAATCCTGACATGATTATTGAACCTTCACTGAACCCATGAAAGATAATGCATGCTTACCTCAAATTTGGCCCTCTTTGTCCTATAGGTGTCTTTTTTCTCCCTCTAAATAGCAGCTCCTGACCATACACAGCCCTATACAGATACTTCCCAAAATATTTACCCGCTTTTTAATTTCTCACATTCTGATGAAGAGTAAAATTCATGCTGGATCTTTCAATAACAAGCCCTTAAATAAAAACTGAATGGGATTTTTAAGAAAAGCCACGGCACCTAGAAGTGAAGAACACGGCACCTGATCATAATTACACTGCTCACATTCTTCAGTCGGTTTGCTGGGGAAAAAAAGAAGAGAGAGACAAAAACAACAACAAAAGAAAACAAACAAACAAACAAAATAGGAGGCGCTCAGCTGACATCCAAAGGAAGCCACAGTTTCATCGCAGAAGGAAGCACCGTAGAGCAGCTACAGACCACGATTTGGGGTGGCATTCCAAGGGCCCCATTTTAGACAGGGATCTGAGCTCTCTGTCAGACCCGTGAGGGAGCGGTACTGGCATCACAGTTTTCCCCACCAGCTACTGGGAGTCTCAGCAAATGGCACAGGCCAAAACCCAACTTCTAGACACCACCAGTCAGGTGAGAAGACCCCTACCCTTCTTCAGATGAAAAAGCAGATGTGACACAAGTGTACAAGAGCTGGCAAGAGGGACAGATGGCTGGAGAGGGCAAGAGACAGGTCTGAAGGAAAAGAAATCTATGCTAAAATAACTGGGTGGGGAAAAAAGGCCTTTGTCCTCAGAAGAACACAGCAATTAACAAATAGGTTTTAATCCACAATGATGTAATTTTTAGCTTGCTGCTCTTTGGGGCTGTAAGCTGTGTTTATCTATATTCAATCTTGATGGGTTTTGTGCTCTGGAATCTCCCAACCATGCTGAAAAGGAGACACTGAAGTGCAGTTGAAATCCGTTTATTTCACCCTGTGCTTATTGATTTCAGAAAGCTTTTCAGTGAAACTGCTGTGGGTGTACGTTGACATTACCAAGAAGAGAATGTAGCCAGTTACTCATTATATAGTTCTGCACTAAACAATGAAATTACTTTGGGTGTGTATGTGAACAGAATTTAGCCCACTCTAACCTACCAGCTTTGTGCAGTATGTTCTCATTATCCTGGGGCTTCACAAAGTCTGACAAGTTTGGAAAAGTCAGTCTGACTCAAAAATCAGCGCAGAAATCTGGGCTCTTTAAAAGCAGTTTTGAGAAAAAGAATATACAGTGCATTTTTCCCAATCAAATATTTCTTATAAAATCAGATCTATTGTTATTTTTAAAACTTTAAAAAGCAGCTGAAAAAAAATCACATATGGAGGCAAAATTCCTGCCAAATATGGTTTTCTCTAAAGTATGGAGCAAATAAAAATACAAAATATATTACTTTCTAAGACTAGAGAATAACTTTAGAAACCTCAGGGCAAAACCAGCCTTAGGGCAATATTCAAGGCTGTCAAGACACACAAAGCAGCAGCAACGTCGTCATCCTCCAGCAATGGGTAATTACTACACGCAGGTACCAGTAAGCATGCTGGGGGACAGAGGCACTGCTGGCATTGACTCCAGCCGGCATGGAGAAGCTGTTCCACATTTAAGTAATGCCAGCACTCCAAGGGCTCTCTTTACGACCAGAAAAAAACCCAAACTGCAGTGGAGAGAAGTAAAGTAGGACATAAAATTTTATTCTGAAATGATCTCTGGCCACAACAATAAAATGTAACAAATATTCACTAGAACAGTCTTAACTCCTGTCATCAGCTGTACAATACATACAGTATCATAAAACTGGCCACTAGGATTAAAACCCACTACAACATCTTTAATGTTAAGTGGCAACAGCAGCATCTCACAGAAAATTATACATACATATATACACAGTCCACATTCAATCGTTTTTCACGTTTTCAGTACACACAGTTGCAGCATATTACAGTCACGTGTCTAAGTCATTGCCCAATAAAAACCCAAGCTACTGCTTAGACGTAATTGTAGCAGTTGAACTGAGTAATTACAATTTGTAGCAGAGATGTACAAGCCCCTAGAAACAATAATTCACAAATGTTATCTTATTTAAATGCTACCATAGCATTAAACTGGGCAATATTGTAATCTTTACTGACTGGAAAAAGAGTTCTTTTTGTACTTATCACAAATATTATTGATGGAAAAAAAATACTAAAAAATGGAGGGCATTAAATAATGCACACCCTTTCCTAAAGATTCTAATATTGCCCAATGCTACTTATGTCTAAAGTGTTTTCAACATTCCCATGAAGTCATTTATAACTCCAGATCACCCACCAAGTTAAAAGTGGCTTAAGTGCCTTGCACCCAAATTGTAAAAATCCCTGGCCACCTTTATAAGAGCCAGGCACATATAAAAGGAATGCACTTTGGTTCATACCAAATGCCCTGGGATTAAATCACACTATAAAACTAAAGAGTCTGAGGTAAATTTTTACAAATACAGTTGATTTTTGTCTAGTGTCACTATAACAAAAATTTCTTAAAAAAAAGAAATCAATTTGATGTTAAAGTACAACCAATGAGGAAGGGCCATTTTTAACCCCTCAAGAAGACGTACTACAAAAACAGAGTGTCCTCTCCACCCTAGCAGTGTGATTGCCTTATTGTTTCTATTAAGGCCTTGATCATCTACAGGATGTTTTAAGATAGGTATAGCATTTAAAAATAGATTTCATCCCTACTATCCAGTATGCAAAGGGTAAAGAGGCCAAGATGCATGCCCTACAACGTGGTATTTGTAATAAAAGGCACATTGTTAACACCGAGGGCACAATCCATCCTCTATTGTTAATCTACACATCTTGCATCACTCTGTTGTTCCAATACACTTAAGTGGTAATGAACACTCCAGTGGTGCAAGAAACTGAGCCAAGTGAGACTGCAACCAAAGACAAGACAACACAACACTGTGCTATTACTAAATCTGAAAATAGCCGAGACATCCCCAGACAATGGTAACATGTGAGACTAAGCACTGTTTCCAAGCCAACTTCTATCAGCCTAATTATCAGAGCCCTTAGAATAAAATCACATCAAAGCAAAAGGCAACGTCCTTTCCACCCCTCCCCTCCCTCCTTTTTTACAGGTATAAATAAGCTACAATAAAAAGCAGCTACATCACCTAAAAACTTTGATGTAGCTGCTCCTTTAGCATAGAGGAACTTCCACTGTATCTGGGTTAAAAAAATAGCTCTGCACACTATATTTTGGCCTTAAAGTTTCCGGCAGCATTTATGAACAAGGTGGATCACAAATGCATTATTGGCATTAAGAACTGATTACATGAAAAAGAAAATTTAGTGGGTTTAGCCCATTAATGACCCATGAACATTATGAATGTTTTCACCTTAAATTGCCATGAAAGCAGGAACATGTGTCAATATTCCTTTTAAAATACAGTAAGGGAGGCAATTTTTCTTCCGCTCTTAAGCATCCCTATTTCTTAAATTTTACAGGAAGAGTTAAGGTAAAAAGGAGTGGTAAAGCCAAGTAGGTGGTGGAGGAAGTAAAGGTTCCTAGTTACTGTAGAAAAATACACAGTATTGTATTCCCATAGTCGCGAGAGTCAGTTAATTTTACATGGAAATTAATATATATCTTTTCCAGAATTAGAATTTACTGACCATAACTTAGTGAATATTCATATTCCAAAAGCCACTTTTCTTGACTGTATTACTATATTTCATTTTAACATGATTTCATACATGTTTACATATTGCACTTACACACATTGTATAAAGACGTGAACATTTAACACTAAATAATTTAATTTGACTAGAGGCAGGAAACAATCTTTTAAAAAAAAGGTAACAAAAATGGTTGATTGATGCTCTAATTTTAACAGTTATCAATCAACAAATACCATCCTCACTCAGAAATTATTTTTGGAGATTCTTTAGGTGTTGACTTTTTGGCAAGACGTTAAGCGATATGTTTCCTGAGAATTCTGCAACTTTGTATTTATATCCCTCCCCAGTCTTACATTAAATTAAAAACAAACCAAACAAACAAACAAACAAAATTAAGCTGTAAGTGGTAAATTAATGAATATGAAGGAGAACTTAACCGGAAACTTTCTTGGCCTCTCAGGGGACCATGCTTTAAGTATTTTTCATAATTTGAACAAGTTACTCAGTAAAATCTGTATATATATATGTTGCTTATAGTAAAGTTATTGAGGTTTAATGCAATCCATCTTAGTATGTCTTGTTCTAACATCCATAATCCTTCTACATCATGTTCTACTTTATTTAAAATTCCCTTTCCATATGTTGTATACATCCAGTGTAGACCACAGCCACTGTACATTATAAAATACTGATCTTAGATTTCAAACTGTTCCTGTTGAAAACATGCCACAACGCGTGAATATTTCTCTCATAGGTCTAGATATTATTCCTCAGTAAAAACGATCTTTGTTCCATGAATGCAGCCCAAAATAAAAAAGAAAAAACAAACATTAGCACACACACACGTGAACAAATCTACACATATCTCTAACTGTTCCTTCAAAGTAATTTTCAGCTACAAATGCCAAAGATTAAATCAAATTCCAACCATTTAATGTTCCTTTGATAATTCTTCCTTATTAGAAAGTATCTAGGATCATGTCTACCAGCTGACAAGCTTTCCACTGAGGATCTTTCCACTTACAGTTATGCTGTTTAAGGTGAAGTACTTTTCTACAGAAAGCAATGTAGTAACATAGTATTTGCTCCCACATGCAGATTTGAAGTGTAAATGTACCAGAGAGGTCACAGTCACTCCAACAAACATTGTCATAAAAAATAAAAGCAATCTGTGAAATCCACGTACCATAATAGTCTGGAAGTTACAGTATGAAACTGACAGAACAAGCACTTCTGCCTATGTGATTTAGGGAGACCAAGCTGCACATTAGGAGAGAAAACAGGAGATGGGGCGGCTGGAGGGAAGGGAAAGAGAGAGAAGCCCAGCATGAATGCTCAATGTTATACACCTGAAATGAAGTCCAGAACATTTTGCTTTACCAACTCATCAGTCACTTTCAGACTTAAGAGGAAGAAACATACTTCCATTTTCATCCTTTCTGAGACTGCCCACCCATTCCTCTCACTCTACCGCGAGCATGCAAGAGAAGAGAGTAATTTTAGCCCTGGAAGTTCTTCCTTCTTGCATTATATTTAAATGCTCATTTTAATCAAAAGCATTACTTTTGAATACAGAAAGCATTCCAGAGGAGGTGACTGTACCATTAGTGACACCACTACTTTCTCTGGGCTACCATATAGAAAATAACAATGTGACATGCTATGGCTCCACTTCACATTATAAATTCACGCTTAACTGTATTCGAGTATTCGTCCTGGAGTTCAGTCAGGCATAGGTGTGAGTGTTTGCAGAATCAAGACCCATACTCATAAAATCCAAACGGTAGAGACCTACAAATTTACCCCAGGTGAAACCTAATATGAACCATGGAAGAGAAAGGTTAATACTTTTGACACCACGCTGCAATGCATGACAGTCATGTTGTAACCAGTGGCCTGCCACTGATGTTTATTACTGTGTCACACTAGTTACAGTAAGGCTAATTGTACTGTAGAAGACAAACATTTTAAAAAATAAGTATAAAAACTTAAAGCATTGTCCCCGTGTTTTTATAAAAACAAAATCAACGTTTCTTACATTTAAAATGAGTGCTGAAAGATACAAATGAATAAAGTTATTGAGCAAATAAAAATGTATAACTGAGCTACTTTTTCATACAAATAAGGCTCAGCCACATTGTATCTCTCATATTAACAGCATTGGGTTTTTCGAACTCAGCTAACAAGTTTTGGCAATACTGTTCTTTGCTGAATATTCCCATTGGCATCTGTCATCTGTGCCAAATTAGTCCTCAGTTTTGAAGCCGAGCTTGAAGTGGGAGGTAACTTGGAAATCGACGTTATAGCACCAGTGCTCTCTGTAATTCTCTTTGCCGAGGCCTTTTCCCCAGTCGGAGGCTTTGGCAACCGTCTCCTTAGCCAGGGATGCCGCAAAGCCTGGCTTGGTGTCATACGGATAGCAGGATCCCATTCTAAACACTGTTTCAAGAAGTCAAGGAACAGGGGATCATCACATCCCTTTAATGCATTACCCCATTCTCTGCTCTCTGGCGGGCCACGTAGCTTTCCTCTCCGAGAGCGTCCACCATTCAGTATTACAGAGCCATCGGACAAGGTTGTGATGTTGCAGTAGCGCGGATAACCCTTAGAGCTCACAAAGTTTTTGGCTCGCTTGGATGAATCTAAGAGTTTTGGAGAAGGCATGCCCAATAGCTCAATCATACAAGCCAGCTGGTCTCCTTCATCTTCTCCAGGTAGAAGTGGATAACCGGTGAGAAGCTCTGCTAGAATACAGCCCAAGCTCCACATATCTATGGGCATCCCATAACGAGCACCAAGGATGACTTCAGGTGCACGGTAAAACCGTGACTGAATGTAAGTGTAGACTCGCTGATGCTCGTAGCAACTTGAGCCAAAATCAATCACTTTGATACCACTTCTACCCTGTTGCTTCAACAGAATGTTCTCAGGTTTAAGGTCACAGTGAATGATTCTGTTCTTGTGCAAAGCATCCAAGCACTGTAAAATTGAGTGGGCAAACTTGCGGACCAAAGGCAAGCTAAAGCCCTGAAACTTGTTCTTCTTTATTAACTCATACAGGTTCATGCTCAGCAATTCAAATGTCATGCAGATATGGCTGCGGAATGTGAAGTTTTCCAACATGTGAATAACATTCATGTTGTTATCCTTATCTTGTTTCCGGAGATGCTCCAGGATCTTAATTTCTTCCGCAGCTTGGCGGTGGAAACGTTTTTCATTTCTCACCATTTTTAGTGCTACATGCTGATGCATCTTGTGATCATAGGCCTTCACCACCTGCCCAAAGCTTCCTTTCCCTATAACTTTCAGGACTTCATACCTGTATGCAATATGATCATGGGGTACTTGTATGTAAGACCCTTGGTCATCATCATACCCGCAGTTGTTGGAACCACCAATCACACCTTGCCGCTTCTTTGCATTTGGACCCAAAAAGTATATTTCAGGGTAGCTAAAAATCTCATGATGCTCAAAAGCTGTTAATTTTTGCATGTATTGCTTCATTGCCTGCTCTGGTGTTATAACGGAGGCTTTCACTTTCCCTGTTCCATCTGTAGATTTTAAAGAGCTGGAGCTCCCTTGTCGTCTGTGAGCACTCTCTGGCTGTCTCTCCTGAACCACTGGCAATCCAGATTTGCCTAGCGTTGTAAGTCCATTTGGTTGTGTCGTCAGAACCGTCCTCTTGTTACTGTTATCTTCAAACAACTGCTGAACCTGGATTTGTCCATGGCTACCAACATGGAGGTGCTCATTCATTGTGTGCTTACTGCCTCCAACCTAAAATCAAAAATAAATATATACCCAGTTAACAAGAAAGGCATGAACTCTGTGCTTCACCATTCATTCTGCAACCTGCCATCCTGCCTAAATCACCTGAAAACTAAGTATTTTTGTAGAAGTCGGCGGTCTACAGATAATCTGAAAAATACAGCACATATCCTGTGATATGGTTAGATGCTGTAAAATTTTCCAGATCTTTATTTCTCAAATGCCACTTTCATGGCTCTCTAAAATGTTTGCAACAAGGCAATCACAGATGTGCTACGATGATAAGCTAACAATCCTCCAAGGAATCTTCAAGGCAACAGTCCCGAAATATCAAGGAGTATGCTTGAGGGACACTAAATTACACTTTACAGAACACAGTAGCAGTTTTATTTATGCTGGAGATCAATATATGATGCCTGCTTGAACTTACATGGCTAAGGCTCTCCTAGTCACCTGTTCTCAGAAATCAAGATTTTAACTTGTTCCTAAATTTGTTGTATATCAAAAGCCCCAGATACAATTTTAAGCAATAAGGAGTGTGCTGTGACATGCACAAACAGGAAAAGAGCCTGCACTTTTCTGAAGTTCAAGAGATGCCATTCACTGCTTGCAACTGAGACAGCCACTATTCAGCAAGGCATTCAGACCAATGAAGTACAAGCATATCCTCTAGCACTTTCCCAAACCAGTCTTATAATAACTTCTAGCCAAGATGAGATTTGGGGCCTGATACAAACTTGAGCTGAAAGAAAATATTTCCCTTGAAGAATATACAACTAACTTTATTTTAAAGGAATGGAAAGAAAGGAGTAGTTGATTTTAGAATTTACATTTGTTCTGGACAGTTTTCACAAGGACAACAGAATCAAGCATTTTCAAGGAAAAAAAACACTGAAAGTAGTGGGGTGTGAAAACAACTATCGCTCAAAACCTGTTATTTTTAAGGAAAACCATGAAATTTACAAGCATATACTTGCTACTAAAACAGTTGTCCTTAGAATTCCTCATTTGCTCTGAAGCAGAGAATAATTAGTTTGTCATCTGCCTGGTCTTATAGAAACGTGGGAAGAATTCCCCTGCTGTCTCTCCAGCTGATTCACTAGTCTTAATATTTGTGTCAAATTACTAACCAAAAGTTCACCAATACTGTCAGACAGATGATCAAGACAGGGTTGAGAGCACTTTTAATCTGAGAATTATTTTTTCTAGGTAGCTAAGGAAAACACATTCCCTGTTCACTTAAGGTTGCTGAAATGAAATCAGAAAATGACAGTTGTGTGCTGTGATATGAGGCAACAAAATCTGTGCTGCAACTGCAGAAGTGCTTCCTAATGAGAAAACCAAGACATGCAACGCAGACTCTAGCATATTTTGTGCTTCTGTTAAGATATCGGTCTGCTTCGGCAGAATCGTTTTTTTGTAAATTCAGTAATTTGTTCCCAATGTGTAGCCAGCAGGAAACCACCCTCACCTTTGGATAATATTTTGAAATTTGCAGCTCTGAAACTCACACAACATAAGAACAAGAGCTCTCAGGGATTGCTTCTGCTAAGTTGACTGCTCTTCTGATTGCATTTTGACTCACGTTGAATAACTGGTCCATTTTATTTCATCATTGCAGTTTGATTGTGTACATTTATTTGCAGAGCAATTTCAGTTCACGCTATCAAATTTGATCAATCTCATACAAAGTGTTACCACACAATTGCAATTCAGAGCAAAACATGCTGGTAACATTTAAGCACAGTGAAGATAAACAAGATATTGACACTAATTCCCTTCCTAGCTTGATGTCTCAAAATCCCCAGGAATTAAATCATCAAGGGGACTTAACAAACCTATCATGCCTACAGGGAATTCCTTCAGGTCAAGTTTGAAGTGCACTGCAGTAGCAATTCCCTGAAGGTTGCCCTGATCCTCTATATAAACAGCCGTTACTGAGAAGAAAATTTGGCCCCATGAGCTGCTACATAGTGCATCTCAGAAAAAATGGATCTAGTCAGTAAGATGTGTTGGAGGCTCAGCACATCCAGTATTGCAAAACAGGATAAGAAATGCACAATGAAGCAGCAGAGCAACTTTACAGACTACAAGTACTTAAGCTAAGAAATTAATGGTACATATATTTCTTCAGTGGTACTGGTTGAACAACAAACCAGAACATATCTGGATAAACCAGAAGTAGGCAATTCTAACGTACCGGAAGGAAGAAAAAACATAGAGGAGAAAATAATCTTTAAGAATTTCTTAACCAAAATACTCATTGCCACAGTTCACATCTTGATTTTTTTTTTTCAGTTGAATCACCTGTTTTCAGATTTAACTATTTTTCCACCCTTCCTAAGCACCGCTTGTTGCAATAGATGTAGTGGGGAATTCTTCAAATTTCAGTTATTTGCTTTGTATCAGGGCTTGGAAAAAATCTAAACATTTACCTACTCTCAACAGGGACTGAAGAGTTATTTTTCCTAAAAGCATGTTTGCAAACACATTCTAAAGTGTAAACCATGTAGCTCTGCTTCCTGCACCTTCAGGGAGCCTCATGGTTTCTCTTGCTGCTCAGTTTGCCTTTTTCTGCCAAGCAGCACAATGAAATCACCAGCATTATCCCAGCTTCACCCCAAATCCAAAATGACCGGTTTTGCCAGTTTCAGTCAGCTGCTGCTGGGGAATGCAAATGCAGATGCAGACAGTAGCACTGGTTTTCTTTGTGGAAGAAAAGACACCAAATTAGCACAGGCTCTATTCCAAAAGCTGTGGGGGAGAAGAGAGCTCGGTCTTCTTTCAAAAACTGAAACAGGAGCTTCAGAGCTATCAGACATATCACAACCACAAAGTCAATATGAAAAATGGACTTTACCCATCTCACGGTACTGCCTGCACAAGAATCACCATCACTTCTTCTATTTCCAACCTGGATGAGAGTTAGATTCTCACCAGCCTTTTGCTCTGCCCATCTACTTCTGGCTACCGGGTGTCTGAGACTGCTGTCAAGTTCAGACTTGCACTGCTTACAAGCTCCACAGGCTTCACCACTGACGCTGTTAAGTTCCCTGAACCACTATTAATGGGCTTGCAAAGCTACAGAGGACTACAGCCTTCTTAGCCCAGTTACAATCTGTTCATGGTACACAGAAGCTCCATCCTTTCATCCAAAACCATAAGCCTGAGATGTTCATAACGTGTCTCCCTTTTGCTTCTGCAGATGGGCCTCTAAATTCCAGATCCAACAACCTACACAGCTGACAACCTGCGTGCACTTATACCGCATACTTCACCTTCAAAGATTTACAACTTTTTATAGCGCACACCTTCAAAAACTGACGTACACTATTCTCCATAAAACAAATTGAAACAACAGGTAAGCTTGAACGGAAAGAACTCATCTTCCTGAGTCTTCTGGGAACATCAATTACAAAACGGCAAATGTAACAACGTGATTTTTTTCCCCTCTCTCAGCAGTTTTTCATCACTTCAAAATTGCTGCTATGGTTTGCTCAGTTTATGGAAGTTGATGGCTATGCCGAAAACCTAACCTTTGAAGTACAGACACCATGTAAAACAAAACAAACACACCCCTTTTTTGGGGGTGGGAGTGTTTGAGGTTAGGGTTTTTGTTTGTTTGTTTGCACAAATGGGTTTAGGGACAGAAGTAGAACAGTAACTTAGTATCCTTAGACTACAGACCTGTAACAACATAGAAGTAGCATAAACTTGAGTCCAACCTGCTAACAAAAAACCAACTGACAATTCCTTTGGAGTAACACTCAGCCAATGCAATGTTCTGTTCCAAGACCTACAAAACTATGACTACAGGACTGAACACCACAGTAGCATACACCTTTTCTCAACTGTATCTTCCAAAAGCACCAAGACATATATCATCTTTGTAAAAGTCACTTGATGTGATACTAGCAGTCTGTAACACTATCCAAGACAGGCACGTGCTTCAGCTATATACTATAATTTTTATTTTGAGCAAAATCACAGATATAGATGTCAATCAAAATCTAAGAAAGTTTATAAAATGAATCCTAGTAATAAAGCAATCACAATGGCCTGCTGAAATACTGCACAGGAAGAAGATGCCTTTATCTGCTATTACTTTTCATAGGTGAGAATAAGGGAGAAGCAGTGTTCCAAAGCATATGTTAATTAAAGAAGAAATGTTATGCTATACACTCGATTCTTTACAGCATTTCTAGGCATTCCAGTTTCAGCCCTACTGTGTCTAACATGCTAGAAGCATACACTTACAGGTGTAGCATGCTTCACTGCCTATTTTGCTGACCACAACCTGAGCAAATATACAAAAGGCCATTTTCCTTTGATAAATGAATTTAACAACATTCCTCTATTCAGAACTAAAAATAGCTGCTAATTAGTAAGATAACAACAATGCAGGATTATCATAATGGTTTTATTACGGGTATGGGTTTTATACACCAAAAAAGACTAAGCCATTCTCCTAAAGAGCTTGTGGCTCAACAAGAGCTGTAGAAAAAACATACCATTTGGATTTTTTGCTGCTGTCATATCTGGTCCATATAAGCCTATTTTTTGAAAAGCTAACTTTGACTTTATATAGCAAATATTTTCACAGACAGAACTATGCCTCAAAAGTGATAACAATTCCTAACTTTTTTTTTCTTCCTGTCAGGACTATGCAGGTACAGAGCATCTCCATACTGCTGGGGCACCCTGCATGTATTATGCATGTTGAAACGAAAAAAGAGAGTCAATGGACAGTAAATTAAACCCTTCGGGTAAGCTGAAGCGTATACAGATGAGATGTGTCCAGATCAACAGCAGTCCACAAGCTCAGTCACCAACTGCTGGAGCTTAAATTCCAGACCACCCCATTAAAAGTTAAGATAGCTTCATATCCCACCTAGACAAAAGTTTTACGTAGAAGAAGCAGAAACATGAAAAAAAATCTAGATATAGCAAAGTTCAGGTCACAACTGTACAGTTATTTCCACTGAAACATGGCAGCATTTCTGTGGCAATTTATTACATCAAAACACCGCAATACGAAGGTATTTTGTTTGGTTTTACCTCTTTTAAAGCAGCTGTCCTTAATAAAAATTTGCAGCATATGACCCACCAGATCCTCATGTTAACAGAGTCCAGGAATCTCTGTTCAATTATAATGTATATTATTAAAAAAAAAATTAAGACTAACCAACTGATGCAAAAGCATATGGATGGACATTCATCCGTTGTGGCAAAGGAAAACAGGTTTGCTGTGGGGAAGTTTTAGAAAGGGGTTGAAGAGGGAAGGTACTGAATCATGCACTGTAAATGGGTTGTTGTTACAGTACTAGACAGGAGGAGAAAAAGATCAAGACTGCTTTACTGCAAGAGCAACAGCAGGAGTCCAGAATGCAGCGATATGTGACAAATAAGAAAGAAAAGAGATGAAGGTAGGCAGAAGACAGAGACGAGTCTGGGAGAGAGACTCACAGACGGGTGGGGATTTACACAAGCAGAGCAGCAGGCAAGTAAGTTAATCTCTACTGCAGCATGCCAAGTGGATACAAGAACACCGTAACAAAAAGAGTGAATAGAAAAAGGTTCCAATCATCAAGGCAAGAACTTAAGCCTTCAAAAAGAAAGCAATGACTTTGAAGAGGAAAATGAAGAGGACAACGGACTGGAAATGAGTTTCCATTTTCCACCATGACCCAAACGGATAGTCAGGGAAGGAAGCATGGACGAATAAGCCTACAATGAGGCCACGAATTTTTTAAAAAATAAACAAAACCTTTCCCTGGTACAATACACAACAGCCTGCTTAGCAAAAAAGGTTGCTGTGATTGCAGGGGCTGCAGCCCAAATCTCTGCCCTGTGGTAAGAAACCTGTGTAAACAGCATCTTCCCTCCTGCTACCCCTGGTCTTCCATGCTATTAAATTCTACCAACCAATGAAACTTCAATTGAAAGTAGGAGACAACAGTTTCACTAGAGTCTAGATGACACAACTCACTGCTGCAAGAAATATGACATGGATTTCTTCTCTCTGTGTTAAAAGAAAACTTTTTAGCTTAAACTCAAAAATACCTTAAATCTCAGCCTCTCTTCACAACTAGTGTATATACAATATACACGCTTACAGCCAGCCACCGGCAAGTTCAACCACTTAAGTAAACTATACCTTCTGAAACTCTGAAAAACAAGGAGAAATGCTCTCAATTTCTAGCTATTACAGAAGTCACATAACTACAACAGGGATGAAAACAGAATAAGTAAATGAACACAAAGAAAAAAAATGGCTTAAGAAAACTGAAACGTTCCATTTTATAATAGATAGGTCTGACTAGAGGAAGTAGTGGGATGCAAAACCAATGGTTTTCAATCAGTCAGTGTCAGCTGAGGTCACTAGGCCCCAAGTTTATAGAAAGATCACATAACAGATATAGCCCTTATTTTTTAAGGTTAAAATCCAGCATTCTGATGTCACATCTGATCCTTACCACAAAAAGTTATATTAGCCAACCACAAAATAACCACCTACAAAATTCATAAAGGCAGTCTGAGGTATTTCCATAATAGTACCCAAGGCTAAATAAATACTGTAAAGCAAGCTCTATAGCACAAAGGAAAGGCAGAGTGTGCAACAGTCAGAATGTAGAGGGACATGAAACACAGCAATATAATGCTTGATCACCCCTGTGTGCTTCCATAATAATTTCATCTCTTTGTATCTATATACACACATGTATATAGCATACATGGCTATATAGAAACATATGCATACATACACAACGATATGTGTATAAAAATACTTGAAACACAGAAATATAATGCCTGAACACCCCTTGCATGACTACATAAAGATTTTGTTTTCATACAAATATTTATATATGCAAAGACACTATATATAATACACACAGACATAAAACTATGTATAAAAATGCCAAAGTTCTGTACTTCCAAAATTAGTAAGTAGTCCCAGGTATATAGCTGGACCAGCACACTTTCACAAATCCTAAATTATGTCTGGGCTTTGTTATATGCAGGGCCCTGTTATTTATGGGCCCATACATATGTACAGTTTCATCACCAGTGTCCAGGCTGTTTGTACTACATTCTTTTCTGTTTTTATAAGACAGTTAAGCTGTTGCCCCAACTCCAAAAATCGACCAGCACTTAACTGGTACATGAATGTGAAAAAATGGCCCTTGATAGGAATGAACAATTCATAACGTAGCTACATAAATATACAGTGATGTTGATCTCAAGTATGCAGCTCCACCTTGAATTTACAGAATATCATTTCTTCTGAGAATATCCTATACATAGTGTAGGTTTTTTTTAATTTAAGCCAATTCTTTCTATAAATGGATTTGAATAAGACGCTTTTACCCCTGAAGCTATATAGAAAGTCACTGAAACACTAATATCTAAATGCATGGTTTCACCTTCCACTAGCCCATAATCACATTACCATTTAAAGCTCTACCATATGTTTACGAAGATAGTATGTGAGCATCCATGAAGAACTCATTAAATCTAAGAAAAGTATGCCATCAATGCCTTTCAGGGTCAGAATGAAATCTTTCATAATTCAGAAGGAAATGTATGCAATAAAAATTCCAGATATTTAGTGTTAACATGACAACATACAGACCCCTCTCTCTACCCCCCTCATACCTTCAGGACAGAGATACCCTCCCTCATCCATATATAGTGGCATACTTGTAAAGTTTCATTCCTATTAGATTAACTAGGGGTGGGAGATAACGTGAGATATCACAGAATCGGAAAATAACATCTTTTTCATGTCATCAGTGCTTATTTCTTTAGGTAAACTACTGCAGCAATAAAGCTGAATTAATCCGGTCTTTGTCACCAAGTACAGTGATAGCTATTTCTAGAGAAGACAGCTATCGGCCTGAGCTAATAAGGGGAGAGCAGCCTTCATTTTTCACTACAGTTCATGCGACCCTTTAATCACAGTGACTAAACTCATTGACAAAATAATGTCATCTCAAAAAATGCATTTACCAGAACAGCTCCTCTGTGCGAGTGTGGATGATCGAATTTGTCACTGAAAATGAGACACAAAACCAGACTGAAAGAGGGCTAGGGAGGGGGAGGGAGAAAGCTGCTTCTCAGTGCAGTCACAGAGATCCAGTCTCATAACAAACATGCACATTTGATCCGAGTCTGTAGAAATTATATGCACTTCGCTTAAGCACCAAGCGCCTCATTAGTCTGGACAGGGCGGCGGCGGGACCCTTGCCCTCTCCCGCCCCGCGGTGTCCATGAGGGATCGGTCCTGCCACGGGGGACACCCGCCGAAAGGAGAGGGGCGGGGCGGCGCGACAAGCCCCCCTGGGCAGGATGCCCCTTCCCACCCCCCTGGCCCGACCCCCCGCCCCAAGCCCGGGCTCACCGTGTGGGAGGCGTTGCTGGCCCTGAGCGGCGGCAATGCGAGGGGCGACGGCGGGCCGGTCCCAGCTCCTGCCCGGGAGACCCCGGCTCCGGTGCCCGGGGAAGACTGCAGCGGGCGGCCGCTGTCCCCTGCCCTGCCTGCGGAGAGCAGAGGGGTAAGCGCGGAGAGCAGCGGCGGCGGCAACCCCTCTGGGCAGCGCGACCGTCGGGGCGGCGGCCCCAGCGCTTCGCCGGCACCGCCGCCCGTCTTGCTCCAGGCAGAAGCCACTAAAAGCTAATCACCGCCGCGGCGCACACACGCACCGATCCGGCTAATAGCGCGGGCGGGCCATGCTCGCCCGGCTAAACCCTTCATCCGAGATTAACCCGCCACCGGCAGACGCCTAACCGGGAGAACAAGCCGGCTCTGCCCCGCAGACGCCTCGGGGCTGGACGGCCGCCCAACCCACCCCGAGCCGTCTGGCCCGGCGAAATCCCGGCGCCGCCGGGAACCTGCCAGGAGTTCTCAAGTCTACAGCGGGGAGAGGAGACGAGCACCTCTGCCCCCTGTCAAACGCGGCCGCTCCGGCAAAAGCAGCAATTCCCAATTTTTTCTGTGTCGTTTCCCTAAGTGATTTCTCTATTTTTTTTTCCCTTCCCCGAGGCGAACTCGCCGCTCCGCACACCAGCATGCCGGAGCCGAGCACGCAGCCTCCCGCCGGCCCCTCGGGCTCGGTTGCCGGGGGGAGGGCGGATCATTGTTCCGACACGCACGGCCCCGCTGCGGCGGCAGCCGCGGGGGCAGCCGCGGCGCGGTCGAGCTCCCCCCCGCCGCCTTCCCCCGCCCCAGCGCCGCACGGCCCAGCCTGGCGCGGCCCAGCACGGCAGGGGCGGTGCGGGCTCCCGACGCGGCGGCGATCGTGGCTGCACGCTTCTTACCGGCTGGGTAGGCAGCACCAGCGGCGGCGCTAGCTGAGGGTTTTCTGGTTAACATGGCCGCTGGAGAGGAGGGAGAGGAAAAGGCATGTCAGGGTGGCTCTCCTCCGCTGGTTCTCGGCCTCTCCGGTCGGCGACTGCCTCTCTTCGCCGATCAGCTACACCCAGATCCCGACACGTCCTCCGCTGCATCCCCCTGGCCCCGGGCCGGCCGGACAGACCCTCCAACGGCCCGCCGTCGCCTCCCGCCGCAGCAGCAGCAGCAGCCGCGCCGCCGCCGCAGCCCCCGGCCCAAGCTCATCACCTCCCCCGCGCCCGCCCCGGTCGCCCCGGTCCCCTCAGACGGAGGAGGGGGCAGCAGCAGGCGGCCGGACAGGGCCCTCCTCCTCGCGCGGCGGAACAGGGACAAACAGCGCACAGGAGGGGCGGTCCCCGCCCCGCCGGCCGCCTCCCCTCCCTCCGTCCCTCCTTATCGCCCCCTCCCGCTCCGCTCCCCCCGAGTACCCGCACGTTCCCCCGGCGCGGAGTGGGGAAGGGAGGGGAGGGCCCCTCTCCTCCCCCCGCGCCCGCCCAACGGCCGCCTCCCGCGGGCTCAACGGCCGCCTCGCGCCGGGCCCCGGGCGCGGGGAGAGGGGGGGGCGGGTGGGGGCGCGCGTCCCGCCCGGCCGTTGGTCACCCCCGGGTCACAGCCATCTTGGCGGCCGGCGGGGCCAGGGCTGCGTGGGGAGCCGGGTGCGCGGAGGGGGAGAGGAGTCGAGGGATCACCCGCTCCTCAGGCAGCGGGGGTGACTTGTGTCAAACTAGGAGGAGAAGGATGGTACTTGTAACACGTAATGGGATGAAAACTTAATAAATAGCGGCGAGGGAAGAGAGCCTTTGGGATTGCCCTGGTGTCATTTGTGCCTCAAGGTAGCATGAGGGAAGTGGGAATGCAGGGAGCATTATTTGCCTAGTTTTCCAGACCGTACAACGTGCTTTGTGGAGTACAATGCTTTGAATTCCTGATCTGTCAGTTTGAACGTCATTAGAGCCAAAAATAGATATCTGAACATTCGCTCTGCTTGGGACAGCCTCGAAATGAACTCTCCTACCTATGCTCAGTGTTTTTTGAAGTCGGTACAGACCATGCATATTCTTTTCCTTTTGAAACAGCTGGTAGATATGTAGACAGACCTCACTTGATCTCCTTCCACAGAGAAGACAGAAAAGTTAATGTCTCTTTTTTCTATGCCTAAGAAAAAAAAATCTATCCCGGTTGCCAGAGAGAAAGACTTTGCCTCTTCCAGTGCCACAGATAAACAAAGACATTTCCTGTACTGGTAGAACAAAATAAACAATTTCCCTAACCGCTCCTGTTATGCAGAGAAAACAATCATACCTTCTCCCGCCCACACCCACCTAAGTTTTTTCCTTTCACTGTGGCAGAAAGATTTGTCTTGCCCAGTGTCCTCCCAGATGCACGCAGACGCTCCCCATATCCCTTCCCCTTGGCTGCCAGGTGTGTGAACGCTGTTTGTCAGTTACTCTCAGTGTTTTCCCATCATTTTCACAGGCAGCATGTGCACATCAAAAGCATCAGGATGACAAACTGTGACAGCATTAGTGTTCTTTGTGAGATACCTTAAACATTTAAGGAACAGCCAAGTAAAAGACCTTTCTCTAGTGAGTCTAAGAACGGGCGGGGGAAGAAAGCTTGTTCACATTCAAGCAAGATAAGAAAAACTGAAGTTGATATCAATTATCTTTTTGTAGGCCTTGCAGGGGTTCTTACTTCGTCCTAAATCATGTGTCCTCTGACTGTCAAAGTCACAGATGGCTTTATGCATGTTCTGGGATTAGTTACACCTAAACATTGAGATAAGAAAGCCTGTTAAGTGTCCTGTTTCAACCCCTTTCCAGTCAGTTATACCATTCACAATATGCTTTCCACAGTTTGGTCAGTCCTGGACCACCATGAAAAGCTATATGAAAAACTGAGTTACTCTATCACATCATAAACAATCTTTTGAGTCAATGGCAACACATTACTTTGGAGCTTGTCCAACTATTTGCTTTCTAAAACTCTGTGCATGGTAAACTTTCAGCACTAGTCTTTAAGCCTCGGAATGGGCTTGAGCTTGCCTAGATGCCTCTCTCTCTCTCCATCTCTTTGTCCATCTGCAATCCATCCTGGCGTCTGCTGTCAAGGAGTCTGAAGCGGAACTCAAGATGAGGGCAAGACCATCTTTATTCCTTCTGAATGCAGTACAAGAAACTTCAATTTAAAAGCCTTTTCCATGCAGGCTTTAGGTTGACAAAGAGGAACATGCTAATGTAATTGTAAAATGCCTTAGCTGCAAATAGCAATGCCTTTAACAGCCTTCTTCAAAATCATAGTCTCAGGTCTACAAAGAAAAAAAAAAAAAAAAGCAAAGCCTAAATACTCAGAGACAAAGTGAAGATTAATTCTCTCGTGCAAAATGTTACACTCAAGAATCTGAACTATGTTCCATGGAGTGGCCACAAGACTTTATTCTTTCTGATACTGGCCAATGGAACATATCAGCACTTTCCAGACCAGCGCTGCACAAGATGAGATCAACAGACTGCAGTTCCCAGGACAGAAATATGTATTAGACACCTGACAAGAGAAAGTTTGTGGTGCTCAGAAATTAGAGAGGAAACTTAAGTGGGGTTTTCTTGATCTTTTTTCCTCCCTCCTCAGCTTTTATTACCCAAAAGTGTGAACTGACTTGTAATGACAGAGAATTAGTCTTCCCTTTCTTGTAAACAAATCTACTGAATGTTCATGAGTGTCTGACTATTTACAAGGGGCTTGACATGCAGTATCATCAAAGCACTTGTTTTTAAGAGAAAAATCTGAAAACTTTCTTTCCAGGTGGGTACCCAAACAGACCTACAGACTGGAAAGTGCTAATTCAGTGGGACACTGGCAGTACTAGTTCTGCACCACAGTGGCCACCTGAGGAAGGGGGTGAAGAGGTCAGCAGTTGGAGGTGCAGGTGAGATCAGAAGGCTTCTTGCTAAAGCTGTCTTGAAGAGGCTTAGGTTGGGCTGTTACAGGTATCATCCTCCTGTGATAAACTGCACAAACTTCTAGAACAAAAATCAACAACTATTTGGTAAGAATAAAGTGGTTAAATCAAAACCATTGAATGGAAAATTAAAATTAATTTAAAAAATAGAGCTGAAATAAAACATATAATGTAAAACCTTGTCTGAAAGTATTCTTCTAGAATAAAACGTTATCTGTAAAACCTTGTCTAAAATATTCCTGCCCACATAGTACATTAAAATGCATTATAGAAGATAATATTCTAGTACAGTGAGGAGAGGTACAAAGCATGCTGTGTTTCTTGGGCCATTCAGTCAGGGCCCTTGTGACCAAGACAGATACTAATTCCAAGCAAACTGTGAAAGATTGCTGAGGTCTGTTTTGCTAGGCTGCCTTGGGGACCCAGTTCATATCTAGTTGCCCTGTTAGAACACTGTACCTCCTTAGCATTGCTTCGAAATCTCCCATGCCAGTCCTCTTAGCTCTCTAAAGCAGATGATAGTTAGGGTTTAATTATATGGGACTTTGGTATATAGGTGTAGGGTGAGGGAGAGTGGCTGGTCAGACACACAGCATCTCTGCCATCGTGGTATTAGTAAATGCATATGTGGTCAGACACCAGGGAGTTCCTGAGAAGCCATGCATGTTCACAGCTGTGGTGATGACTTTGGGGACTCCCACAGTGACGGGTGCAGTAGGTGCTCAGCACCTTGCTATGCTCTGACTGTTCTCACTGGGCATAGCAAACTGTTTGGGCTGTAGGTAAATGACCACTAGGTAAAGCAAATAGGAGACTCCTCAGACATATGATGGGGATGGAGAACAACGGCACTTAGGGACATGGTTTAGTGGTGGACTTGGTTGTGTTAGGTTAATGGTTGGATTTGATGACTTTAAGGGTCTTTTCCAACCAAAATGATTCCGTGAAAAGGAGAGGTAAGACAAGCCTAGAAGAAAGAAAGTAAAAATGTGGTTTTCTGCTACCTTTTAATCATCCTCTCACTAAGCAGAATTTGCATAAGAAGGAGAATCTATAGTCACTCTCAATATCTAAAATATTCTAGGACCTAAGGCATTAAAAAGATATGATTTTTCCCATTGTTTTTATGAAGCAGGCCTTAGATGCTGAGCTGGAGACATTCAAACACTTAGGATATGTCTTACCATCAATTAAACATAGGTCCAAGCCCGTTGGCTCAGCCAGTAATCCATATTTTAAAAGTAAACCCTTAAGCCCAGTAAATGATTGCCTCAGAAAGGCCTGAACACTACCAGAATCACGTTCTTGTTAATGTGTCGTGGATAATTTAGGCATCAGCAGGACTGTTTATATTACAATGTGGTCTTTTAGCTAATGGTGCCAAGAACAGTGTAGGCACTTCAAAATACAGCAACCTAAAAATGCAAGCATTGCATATGGAAAGCACACAGTTAAGGGCTCAACTAGCTCTCAAACATGCATTTCACTGTGTGGTACACATGTAAGGTTTGCACTTCCGTGCTCTCTCTGCTCTTCCAGAAACGAAATATTTCCCAGCGGAGCATGACCTGGAGCTTAGGATAAAATTATGTTTCAATACAATTATAAAAGCTAAGGTTATATATTCAGAGCAAGAGTGCAGAGAATCACTGCCACAGATCAGTTTGCTAGTAGATACTCATACTGACATGAGGGTCTATGGAGCTAAACTGGCTTCCTGGGTTCAGATGTTTGTTGGCCTTTATTCCAGTGTTTGTTCTGTTGAGGGTAAACTTTATTTTGTGTCCAAAAGTTTGCTCTTCCTGGTGTTTAATAGCACATAAGTCACCACTTCTATTACAGTATTAAGACACAACAAAGGATGTTTTAGTGGTCAGTGAGTACACCCTGAAGATACTCTGACATCCTATGAGTCTGCAAGCATATGAGTAATTTTTTATTCTTACGCTACAAGAGCTATTTTGCGGGAGATTGTCTCACAATATATTTTTATTTTAGTGCCAGCAAAGAGCATATTAAGGAAAATGCTTTCCCTTTTCACCAGTCCATGCCAATGTTTATAAGTTTCTGTATTATATGTTTTTATATCATTCCTGGATTCTTATAACATTAATATCCATTAGAACATTACATTTATTCCTTTATGTAAACTCCCAGCATGTGTAATGGAAAGAGAAAGGTTCTTGTTTTCCTGTCTCATACAGCAGAAGCAATCCTGATGGAGTCAGTGGAGTAGCATTAATATAAAAGTAATCTCAGGGAAAAAGCCTAATGGTGGCTGATCCTTTTGAGCTCCTGGCTCACCCTTCTTTATGTACTCAGAAAAAAGTGAGCCTCTGGAACAAGAAAAGAAGGAAATTATATATGTGTTGTGGTCCCTTCTTCTGTGAACGCTTCCCACCTCATCTGTGAAGCTTCTCCATTCCTCCAGCTACGCAAACAAGGGAAATGTGATAATTGCAATGACTTAATTTAAAACTACTGGCTTGCATGTCACTTGAATGTTGTCTTTCCTCAAAAAAAATCCTATAAAATAACTGTTACTGCAAGTTTAGTATGCAAATGATAGTTAGGATTTCTACCAAACTGTTTCAGAAACTGCAAACTTGTTAAACCTCGTGTCATTCTCTGAATTCAATTTCCTTTTCTAAACCACACCGAAAATCAATATAGAAACTCGGTTAATCTTTCTTGCACTCATTGTGTGGGCTACTCAGTTTCAAAACCAGCTGTTCACACACAGGGTTAGTCCCAGCTGTTGAAACCCTGGTAACCTTTGCTCGTTCAATTCCACATGTAGAAACAGAAGAGACTTAACTTTAAAGGCTTTATGGGAGTCAATTACTCTCCACAGCAGCGTTTCATATCTCACTCACCTGTGACAAAGCTCGCTAAAATAATTAAAATTACTGCTCTACAAAAGTACAAAAGTGAGACACAATAAAAGATAATGGGTCAGAGGAAATCAGAATCCAGAAAGAACTCTGACCAAGTTCTTTTCCTCACCCAGGCTTTCTCTGGGCAGAATTTATTAATAATACAAGGAAAATGAATCATTAAGATTAAGTCCCAGGGCCTGAGTATTATATTATTAACTAGTATAATCTACTGTCAGGATTTACATGGTGACTTTTGAGTTAAACCATGAGCCACCTGCTGAAAATCAAATTTAAGGCTGCATGCTGGGCAAGAACTTTCTCATTAAAATATAATCAAGGTTTGTTAGGGCAACAAGAAAAGAACCAACCTGACATACTTGATTAAATTGAGCTCTGCTGAAAGTGGCAACTAAAGGTATCGAACAGCTGTGGAGAGTTCTTCAGCTCCCCTTTTCACAGGGTGTAAGACCTACATGGACTTACCTTGGGAAACACAGACTATGTCTATTGAATGCACGTGGTAAGAGGAGCCCCTGCCCGTGTTTCCTAATGTGCAACAGACACAGCACATTTTCTTTGGTAATGAGCCTCCTTCCTCTTCTCCATTTATCTGAGGAGTGTAAAAAGTAGTTTAAGTGGGTGTGGTCAGATAGATATTTGAGTAACAAGAAGGGATGTGCAGGCGTATATTTATATTGGGGAGGGACAGTTAAGACTGATCTCCCCAATGCCAACTTCAGTCCTTTACTGGTCCTTTGGTGTAGAAGTGCCCCAAACTTCCCAGATTCTAGTTTAGATTGCTTTGTGAATGCTGGTAGATGTGTGTGTTCAGATGTGAAGAGGGGGAGAAGAAAAATAGAAAATACATAATGTGAAAATAGAAGAGGCTTCAGTTCACTATCATCATTTATAATCTCCATCCAAATGAACAAATGTGCACATTAGCATACAAACAGTTCACAATCAATTCAGAAAATTGCAACATGAAATCGTTGTATAATTTGGAAAGTTAAGTCAACAAAGAAGAATTCCTGCAGATGTACTACAAATAGAGAAAAAGAAGAAGGCGGCCCCAAGGGAACACTTCAGTAGGTGTGCTACTTTATTAGTAAAATTAATCCCAGTGATTTCAAAAGGACCACTCACACGCAATTCCATCTGTGATTAGGATCTGGGCTTCAAATTGCAGAAGAAAAATATTTGCTTAGCTGCTAACTACAGGTAATTCCGTATAAACAGATTTAGTTGTGTATGAAGTGGGTAAGGTTAAACATTTTGGACTCAGTCTAATAAGTGTCTAGCTCATAAAAGGGAGTCGCATGTGGCAGAAAAATAGGTGCCCATATTCATTCCGGTGCTTGGAAAGGATTGCTGCAAAGTGGTGTGAAAGCAGTCAGACAGAAACCACAGGTGATGGGAATACCCCAGAGATTTCACCTTGCATGAGCTGACCAGCTCAAGAACATCTTCTGGAGATGTTGTCTGCATGTTCTTTCAAGAAAAAGAGTTCACTGTCATCACAGAGTCTCCTTCTGTACAATAAACTAATGGCAAAAGCACTCATTTGGGAAGGTTCAGTAGCTTCGACCTTCAGGCTCTGAAGATGTGCAACAAACTGCAAGCTGGTGAATCTGGAAACAGGAATTCATGATTCACTGGGCCAGAGAGAAAATGAGTTACAGAAGAGAAATCAAAGTAAACAAGAAAAAGACTATTGCTGTGAGGTTAGACTTTAAAAGTGGTTTTTGAATGTCGCATACAGCACAGTCATATTCTATCTCCCCAGTCATGCAATGTGCAAAGTTTTTGTCACTATTTGGAATCAGAATGAGTATTTTCAAATAGAGCTTAACTTCAGTTTGTAAAAGCTAAAGAGCTATTTCTGTAAACAAAAAATATATTGAAAAAGAGGCAGTAAATACCTAAGAGGCAGGAAGAAAGACAATGTAGGGTAGGAAAGATAATATGAAACAGATGATGAAGCTAAGAAGCAAAACATAGTAATCTTTTATTTTCTGACATTAGCTTCCTGGTAGTGTGACCTTTGTCTTTTTCTGTCTCTCCATTCAGTGCTGCTTCCACTTGTGCTCTCCTGCTTTGAGTCAACTTTTTGTCTCCTACTTCTTGCCTTTGTGTACTCTCCTAGCATTGTCTTTCATTCCATGGGGAGGCTGCAGATGGACCACAGCCCTGCACTGCCACACCGTCCATCTACCAACAAATTGTGCCAACACAGGGCTGCTCCCTTCCAGGAATCAGAGTGGGTGAAGACTGGAGTCCTGCCATCTGCACAGCATCAGCTAGGAGAAAGGAGAGCTGGAAGTGTGGGAGGATGACAACTGGGGAGGATCAGTGGGCTTAATAGGGCTGAGCAAAGTTTCAGGGACTTCCCTGAATGGAAATAGCTCAACGGTTCCTCAGTTTCTTTCTTGAGAGCTCTGTGCTACTCCTATCCCTATAGCTGCAGAATTTGTGTCTGGGGCACTTGCCCATGAGAGCAGCTGCAGCACAAGGAAGCACAGCAGAATGGGCACCCAGCTAGTGGCAATATATTGGTGAGGGAATTGGGGCTCTGTAGGTAAATAATAAGAATAAGAATAAGAATAAGAATAAGAATAAGAATAAGAATAAGAATAAGAATATTCTTCTAAGGAATGACTTTTTGAAGGTCATTATTTTCAGATCAGTCAATTTCTGCTAGATCCACATTTTATTTTATCTCATTTTCCATTTATTTCAAGGTCCTTCTTTCTCTCCCCCCCGCCCCCCAACTTGATAGATATATCCAGTCTGCAATTGCAGGGGCAAGATCTTCCCGTATGCTGAGGTCCTCTTCTTCCACTGCTATTATTGTCATGGAAGACTATAAAATGAGTGGTACCCTGGCAGCTAGGTGTTTATGGTTGCAATGCTGTCTTCACAATTAGCTTTCTGGGTAAGATTTTTACCCTGCACTTAAATTGCTCAGTAAGGCACACCAAGCTTCTTGTCACTGTGAGATAACCTGTATAGCATGATGGTGTCCACGTTTCTGAGAAATCCTTTATTGCAACTTGACAAACATTCAGAGCTTCTGAACTTTATGGCATCTCAAAATGGTCAAAGGGATGAATTCCTTACTCACTGGATACATAAAGATTCATTCAGGCAGCAAAAAGGTGTCATGAAAAGAAATGTGTGTCTCCTCCTTCTGGAAGTTTTAATGGGGTGTCAGACTGTACCTAAACTGCAGTTTCAAGAATATGTACTAAATGGTCTATGTCTGAGAGAAAAACACAGTTTGTGTGTGATGTGAGGTTACAGCACAAGTCTAACTAAGACATCTTCAGGACCTGGGCAGTGCCACTGAACAGGGAGGTAATATATATATATTGCTGAAAATAAAGTTAAGACGTTTTTTCCAAAGCAAATGCTCCTCTCAGGCTTTTTTTATGAAGTAATTCAGTATAAATATGTGCCACTAACTTTTTCTGTCTGTTTAAAAAAAAAAAAAAAATTAATTGTAGAGATTAAAGTCTCCATTGGCAAAATGCCAGAACCACAGGAAGCAAACCAGGGGACCGGAGGCACAGGAGCTGATAAGAACGAAGCATGCTTCTTCCAAGGATAGCTGATTTCTTTTTTTTTTTTAATAATTGTCCTGTTTTGGCTTTTAGCCAAAGTTGTAGTTGCTGCTTCCAAGACTTAAAGTAGAAATTCCACACTACTACACATCTTTTCCTAAGTCCTGTAAGAGTACAAAATCCTCTCGTCCCTTTCCTAGAGTTTTCCCATGCCATTCAGCCTTTCAGGCCGAAAGTTGGAGTGCAAAAAAGTCACAAAGAAAAATCGTTGCTTCGTGTATGTATATATTTGTTTTTTTCAGTGAAAAGATAAATGATGAAAATATGTTGATCCCTTGAGAAGATAAGGCTTCTGAGTAAATATTCAACCATCATAGTATTAGGTATGCTGTACCAACTTCAGTTGAATATAGCAGATCCCATGTGCTCTCTTCTAGGGAGCTAACAGCAGTGGGGAGGAATTTCTTTGACAAGGCAGCCACTTTGTAGTGGCCATAAGCATCAGGCATGACCCCTGACTGCTTCATGCTCCTTACAGAGAAAGCCATAAATGTTTAGAAGTTTGCTATGCAGATTAGTGTGGAGAGAAGAAACTTCCTTGACTTATTTTTACCTCTCCTTGTGAAAATTTGAACACTTCCATTGCCACTGTGGAGCAAAATCCCCCACAATCTACACAAGAGGGTAACTGAGGATCAACAGAATATATCAGCCACGAAACATGACAATCTTTGAACACATCCCCAGTTGAGAAGAAACATTTGCTTGGGAAAAAAAACCCAACAGTTAACCTCAAGCAATTAAATCTCCCACAAGGAGGCCTTTTCATTTTCCATCTTCCCCAAGCAGTGTGATATGAAATCTTTAAAATGACAGTAGCCACAAAAGAGAGGGGCCCAGGCAGAGAACATGCCCCAGGGATGTGATGTGTTTCCAGCAGCTGTGAGGAAGGGATTGACTTACAAAACAGCAACCAACACAGCATCTCTGCCAAGAACATCATGTGAAAGAAGGCTAAGATAATTCCCCAAAATCAAGCCATCTACAATCAATGCACTTGCTAGTGACTTGTGTAAGAATGTCTACCAGTTGCTTAAAAGCTGTTCATACAACTCATTGACTAAAACGAAATTGCTTTGGCCATTCATCTGTAAACATAAAGCATCTTCAAAACAAGTGCCTCACTAAGCTCTGGACATCACGTTTGTTCTCAAACGTTGCCCTTTCTTCTGAGTATTGTATGTTTTAGCCAGAAAATAACACTGAGGTCCAGTTTTCTTTCAGAACAGATTTAGAATATGACAACTTCTACTTTTGAAAGCAGATTGCTTTAGACACCTCTGGGCCTTGTTCTAAATATAGATCACCCATGCAGTATGCTTGTCAGCTTAGGCCAGACATGTCATACAAGGGTTGGTTGGGTTTTGATTTTTTTTTTTTTTTTTCACCTAGATATAAGCAAACCTTCATGTAGAAATGTGAAAAACAACCAGGCTACTGTCATTTTCAGTTGAGAGAAAGAAACAGAAGCACTATGCTTAAGCCCTTCTTTCCCATATGGCTCATAAAATGCCAAGACTGCCATTTTCTTCTCCTGAAGTGATTTTGAGTGTAATTTCCATTTTGATACAGATCCCAGGGAAGTAGATAAAATACCCTGATGTTGCTTTTTTCATAGCAGAAGAAGGACCTGCTATGAGACTGACTCACAAGTACCAGACATTAAGGCAAACACGGAATTTTCTGTGCCCCCAATGGGAATGATCAGTATCAGCACAGTCCTGGTAGATCTTTAAACAAGTGTTCTCTTCATCCAGCTCTAATTAGGAAACTCAACTTTGCTGTGCTGTTCTCAGTAATATTGCACAAGATCAAAAAAACTACCTTTCTAAAATCTGCATCTTTAAAATCGGTTTCAAATCAGTTATTTTATATCCACTTCTTAATCATTGGTTGATAGTGCAGGCAGTCTGTGCTTGCAAAAAATTTAGCTTTGTGTCATTAAGGGTTGCATGTTTCCTTTGAGACTGACACTAACTTCAGCAGGGCCCTGGGCAAGAATAATGTGAATGCTGCAAGCCTCCATGGGGCTCCCTCCTCAGCAGTGCTGTGGAGAGAGCATCTCTGTAGATCCATGACAAGCCCTAACCTTTCCTCCCACCCTCAGCTCCCTGTGACTTTTCCCCCTCAGGCTGTGGTTGCCCCATCTTTTCATTTTTTGAGGCTTTGCAGTCTTTGATGCTGTTACAGACAGCACTGGAAGCCAGGAGCAGAGGAAGGATGTGGTAAGGAGAAGGGTGTGTTGAGTTTGAGAAGGAAACTAGGGAATTCAGTATTTGCCATGGCCTGCCAGTATCAAGTCAGTGCACAGTGTGGATGGGGAGGTATGGACTGAAGGTATAGATGGACATGCTTGTGGAACAGTGTCCTGTGAATATGAGTGTCTGTGGGTAAATAGGCTGTATACTACAGTTAAGGTTTCTTATCAGTTTAGAAATACCAAGGAATCTTTGTCAGTTCCTGTAGACTTTTTCACAACATATGGTGTACCCTTTTCATATGCAACATGAAAGAATCTGACAGGCACAAACAACTTCTTCAAAAAGAAATTATGACCTTGACTGTAGAAGAATGGACTGATATCTGAACACTGCAAGTTGTGAGAATGGGCTGGTGAGACTCATTCTCACTTTTGTCGTGAAGGAAATGAACTATTTGGATCACCAGGAATCTCCAGTCACACATGAGTGACACACAAAGTTGACAGCTCTATTTGTTAATTCAGATCGTCCTGTAGGTTTTGTCTTTCTAGCCCATCTGTCAAAAAGATACAACACCACACATCTAACAAGATGGTGAAGGTGGAGCAGTTATAGCTGTAGACAAGAATTAGTCGAGACTGTGCCACCTGGTGACTCTGATCTTTTTGTTACCATTTCTTTCACCTTGCAAGCTTTTCTAATCAATGCGCTTTTATCAGAGTCTTGTCCTTGTTCTGTATTTGAAGATCAGCTGAGATATCCTTAGTGTAACCAATCTATCAGCTGGATCTAGATTAACCATTCTATTTTCAGCCCACAGGCATTTTTCTTGTTAGACAGCTGAAGAGCAGCTTCTGAATCCAGACAGACTCTTCAAAGTTCACCTTGGACAACAGTATCTCAACTACAAGCGAGAGAAAAGGATATAAGAAAATGCAGCTATTGTCAGAAATGGAGACAACTACAAAAGTGGGTCATGAGAGTATTCTGCACCAGAAGCTCTAAATGTAGGAAATGGGTCAAAATGTAAATTACCTCAGAACTCTCAGCATCTACCTGGAACAAGCGTCCATCTTCACACTGATTTCAAAGCTGTTTGAACATGCAGATTCCTAGATTTTAAGTTCAGATGGCTCTAGGGTGATTAGCTGGGCTGAAGTCCTGTGTAATACAGGCCTTAGGGCTCATGAAAGAAAAATCCTTCTTTAGACCCCACATCAGTACTTGAAACAGAGCACATAGTTTCAAAAAAAATCAATTGTATTTCCAGTGGTGGAGAATTCACCATAAGCCCTGTGTGTTGAACTTCTATGACTATCCCCATTGTTAAAACACTTTGATTTTATTTCTGGTCTGAATTTGTCTAAATTCAACTTAGAGCAATTAGTTCTTGTCTGAAATGTTTTGTGTCTGATCTGAGTGCACTCTGTTACCAAATTTCAGCTTCCCACCTAGATTATCAAAGGCTCAGGCTTCCCCCTGCCTTCATGTTGCATATCATTTGCATGTGGTCAGTAGACAGAAAGTAAGATTTATGATGAATATGTTCAATAAAAATAATAAATATTTCAAGATCAATTAATAAAATATTGCAGAAGATACGTAGTTTATTTCAGAATGGACATTAACAGTCCACAGACTTGGGCTGCACCGGTCAGATTTTGCTTGCTACCTGCAATTTGTATTGTGATTGCTGCTGTGTAGAACAAATTATTCCCCTCAATTGCAAAACTCAGGTTGTTTTCATTCTTGAGAAAAATGACACATAGAAAGAAAAGAGGGGGTGGAGCTCAAAAAACACCAGCCCAAAAAACTTCATTTACTTTGCTTGACTGCTAGATTATATTTCACCATCCACAGCAGAAAATAAATATGTAACTCAGAAAGTAACAATAGAGACACAAATCTTGCCTCCCAGAGCTATTAGCCATTTATTTCCGAGCATAACCTCATTTATTTTTGTAACCCTTAGCTCGATTTCAAAAGAAATGTATGATGGTGTAGTTAATTTCATCCTGATATCAAAGCTAACCTGCCTTGCCTTTACATGTAGCATCATGTAGCAGGAAAAGATTATTTTATTTGGGTAGAGTTATGGCAAAGTGCTCATTATATTCTGCATGTGTACAAGATGTTTTCCCTGCAACTTAGAACCAACTGATTCCATTCTGTGCTTCACTTTTTTCAGGTCTGATTCTATTCCATTTTACTCTGTCAAGGACACTGTGCTACTCTTTCTAATATCAGCAGCACTGTGGGTTTTAGGCACTGCATTAAAACACTCCTAGGTGAGAGGAGAAGCACTTTGCAGCCTGTGCCAGAGACCAAAGCAGTTACAGAAAATACAAGGTAGAGCAAAACCAAGCCCAGTAGGATTATGCATGTAACTTGTTAATAGAATTGCATCTTCTGAAATGCCTCTGGATTCTCTTGGATGAAGTGAGTTATGCTCAGGTAAACATAAGAAAGTAGTATGGGTTTATTTTTTTTTCCCCTGAATGATTCCAAAATACTTTTGACTGTGCAACGGTAAATTAAAAACTGACTAAATTGTTGGATGCTCAGGGCTGAACAGTGAAAAACGCATAAATTCTATATTGCCCTAGAGTTTAGATGTATTATTCTCTAAATCAGTTTACCTCACCAGTGAAATAAAAACCTTGTTTGTACAAAATAGAGCATGCGTTTAGTATCTATTTTATGTGATATTTAACATGTCACAGCCACACTACAAAGCTGTTGAGAGTAACAGCATAAAATACATGATGTACTTGATATAACTATGTAATGAATGATGTACATTCAAAAAATTCCAGACAATGAGAGGAAAGCAAGTCTTTCCAAACAGCACAGGTCTCACCAGAACATAAATCAGAATGCATTTAAGTAGATACTATGTTTTTGTCATTTTTTTCCATTGCTTTTGGGAAAATCTCTGTATAACACTGAGGTAGTTTTAGGTAAACAGAAGTACCAGGATACATGAAAAATATTTTCTGTAGGTTTATACAAACTAAGAACAATCCAAAGGGGTAGCAGCAAGAAAAACAGTGAATACTTACCCTGCATGTTTTCAGAAGCATTTTTAAAAAGCAGAATAAAAGAAGGGTGACATTCAAATCCAAGTGTTTCACAGGTGAAAAATAGATTCACACACCAATATTGCTTGCAAGTGTTTGTGGACATGAATGGGACCAGCCGTGTACACTGAGGCCACTTCATGTGACTTCACACAACTGTGGCAGTGAGAAAGAACCTCACAGAGGATATAATCATTATTTATGACCTTATTGAGACCTCTCTTCACAGCCAGGAAAGAGGTTAATAACCGCAGGAGTTAGGCTTGCAAGTATCCACAGGTATACTATGGACACGTGAATTGAAATAAGATACGTGAAGAAGAGAAACCAATGTGCAAATTATAAAAAATAAAAATGCATTTCAAAGCAGGTGCTTACAAATCAATAATGTGGTATTGGCTATTCAGACATTTACTGGGAAATAAAGAAAAACAACACAGTGTCCTGATTGCTCAGGCCTTTTCTCCTCCTACCAATGGGCGAGGAATCAACAGACTCCCAGCTCCAGAAAGCCACCAGCATCTGCTTGGCTTCCCATCAGGGCTTGTCACACCTTGGGGCAAGGCTGGGAGCAGGAGTGGAGCACCATGCATGCTAACACACTGACAGGGGTACTCATCACATGAGAATAAGATTGAGAGGTATCCTGAGGGGGTTTCATGCCTGTTGTTAGAGGGTTTGAGTGTTTCTGGTTGAGCCTGGCCAGGTTTGACAGGGGAGTAGGGCAAGGCTGTCCAGCTCTCAAGGGACCCTGGCTGCCTCCTGGCAGATGGGCACAGAAAATCTCTGGGAGTATGTTCCTGGGGTAAAGATCAAAATTTGGCTGGGAATTTCAATCTTGAAGTGCACAGCTTGAAAGGCCTTGTTTTATAACACTGCACATGCCAGATTTTCCGATATGTCTCTGGGTAGGAACCTCAAGTTGGGGGCACACCAAGGCAGCCATCTTTGTTATCCAAAGGTACACAGAAGTTGCTTGACTGCTGCTACTGTCTTCTATGACACATAGCAGGTTCCCCTCCAAACAATGATGAGCTCTGATGGTTGGTATTGAGGTAAAAACATGTTCTGCATTTCTGTCATTTTGTCTGTTGGGGTTGGGTAGCAAGACCATAAGTTCTGCTTAGCATTGGGTTAGTTGTAGGTGCTTTGGCCAGATGCACTTGTAAATTATCCATGGAAGAAGTAGATAGACTGTGGCCCTAAAATTAGAGAAGTATAGGATAGACATCAGAATGTTGCACTTCAAAATGAAGAGGATCATTGAGGGCACACTAGTGACAGCAGTGACTACCAAGGAAATCACTTCCATTTTATGTATTATTAAATTTCTTCAATAACTGGGAGCTAGCCATGCAAAAACAAAATCTTCCTGATTAACCCTTCACAGATACATATACAGCAATGATGGTTCATCATCAGGCTGTGGCTATCAAGTTTCAAGGCAAAGTTTTTTTTTCTCAGAAGTGTTGCTATGGAATTTCTTTCTCTTTGGACATTCTGGTGCCAAAGTTTGTCAAGGTCAATCAGCACAAAGTGGTACCACCCCAAGAAACAGCGTCACTGACTGGAGAATGGTAGTAGTATGTTCATCATCGGAAAGAGCCTGTTTGAGTAATAACTGAAATTAGTTGTATAAAGCAAAAATGTTTGGCACTAGTTAGTATAGAAAGTTGGATATTGGTGAAATTCAGCCTTGGAAATTTATGCAGGCACTTTCTAGGAATGTCACAGTTCCAGGTTATTGTGGACACCATCTACTGAGAACCAGGTTCTGTCCAGGATCTTCTGCAGGAAATAATTTTCTTTTGATTGCTTCTGAGTTGTTGAACAGCAATACAAATTTTTGCATGGAATATATCCTTTATCTTCCTGACACAGAGCTGGGGGAGCTGGAGTTTCAGTCATCAGGAGCAGCAGTACTCTGCCAACATTAGCCAACTTAAAGTTTGGTTCCTAATATAAATTAATCTTTTATTTTTTTCCCTTATCAAGGAAGAAACATAGGCACCCATAGAGTACCTCACCAGTACCTATTTCTTTTTCTCATTTAAGACAGTTTTTATGGATGATATCTCCAGAGATTCAATAGGCTAAAAACAGGTAACTTCCCTTACAGTGAACAGATCATGCTATGTCCAATCTGGCTCTGCAATTATAATGAAACAGGTAATTTCAAACAGCAGCTTGAAGGAAAATATTAATTTCTTTTTGTTTAGGATAGGGGTATCTTCCTTCTTGTGCCTCATGTGTGACTTAAAATAGAGTCTGCAAATCAAAAACATTTCCAAATATAGCTCTGCCATTGTCCTGGAGGTTGTTTGTGACACTAGAAAATGGCACTGATTACAGCACTATATGGATGTCATAATGAAATATCTTCCAGCTGAAAAGGTAGCAGCTCCTCACAGAATTGAATCTCCAAGATTAGAACAAATTGAACAATACTTTCTGTAGGATAAAGCAGTTCTTAGCTTATAGATAAAATTGTACATTTTTTAAACTAATGAGAGGTTTACAGTAGGCTAGCCTGAGAGTTTGATATCACAGTATCTATTTAGCTGGATGTCTTTTCTTCAGTAAAGCTGCCAGTTTGTTCATTAGCCCTGTGTTCACGAACCAGTTTTTTAAAACTTCAGCATTCTATTTTTGAGCATGAAGTTTCTGCCAAAGTTTTTGAAGACTGATTTATCTCTCATCTGTGTTTTTCAGGCTAGGCATATTGCATCTAAAGTTTTAGGTAGGTTTTCTGGGACAAGCTATCTGGGACATTTCATTTCATTTAAACCTACTCTTCTAGTCTTATTGTCTTTGTACTGTACCATGTAAATATGCAATAACAGTTCTATATGCATAAGAAAAACACTATAAGCCATTTCCCTGATATAATATCAATTTTGTAAAAAACTTACAATTCTCAAGGCTGTTTAGCCTGTGCTCAATGCTTAAATGGGCTCCAATTGCTGTCTGCTGTACACGTTCATAACTTCTATGCACTGGTTCCACGCATAGAGTTGTTGCTGCTTCAGAGCAGCTGGTCATGCATGATTATAAGCAGATATAGCTCTACTTTCATCCTGTCTACAATCTTGATATATCTGTCCTCTGCTGAAAATGAGTAACGCGGCTTCATGACAATTCAAGTGTCATCACACCATGTTAACAAGGCCTTTGTATCAGCATCAGGAGGAGATGTGTTGACACCTTGTTTACAACCATCCTCTGTGGACGTCAAGAACTGACTCTCCTTTCACTCACATCTACTTTACATTGGTGCAATTCCACTGGGTTTACAGGTACTTTTCCTTCATAGCCATCTGAGAAAATAATCAGATTTGGAATTTGCCAGTTCTTCTCATTCTGGAGTTGAAAGCTAGGTTAAGATCTCAGACTTGCATGATGTTTTGAATTATTTTCTGCAGAGTTGTTTTAAATGTAAAAGTGTAAACATAATAGTGTAGTTTTAAATGAAAGCAAAACAAATCAAAAACCTGCTTAAGTGTACAAGTGTAAGCATAGCAAAGCATATGCTTGATATTAATATGGACCAATTTTTTTCATCCCTGACTGCTTAAGGTTAACAATTTGGTCTGGCCTTCAAATATGGACTAGTTTTAAGTCCCTGATGTATCATTTTTAGACTGAGACTTGCAAGAAATTCAATTTTTTTCCTCAGTGTTAAAAATCTGTTCTGTTCTTAAAGTATTATCATATGGGTGAGGCACCTCTAGAAATAAGCAGCAAACATAGAGATTCGTCTGTATCTCTGATGTCACTGCCATCACAATCTCTGGCTTCAGAAGCTTCAGCACCCATCAAGACATCCCCACTACCTGATAACCACCTGCTTATGGTCTTTTACTCCTCAGCAGACTGGTGGTACTCAACTGCCTTAAATACCACTCCCACTCCAGCTTCTGGTGTTTCTTTCATTCCTCTTTCAGACATTGTGTTTTCCAGTCACAGAATCTATGAGTTCAATGCTGCAAGTGTCCTCCTCTCTCTCCTACACTGACGTTCCACTTTTCATAGAGGAATCATAGAATCATTTCAGTTGAAAGAGACCCTCAGGATCATCAAGTCCAACCATAACCTAACTCTAGCACTAAACCGTGTCCCTAAGAACCTCATCTAAACACCTTTTAAACACTTCCAGGGATGGTGACTCCACCACTTCCCTGGGCAGCCTGTTCCAATGCCTGACAACCCTTTCCATGAAGAATCTTTTTTGCTCCGCTCTTCTCACATATTCTCCATTCTTCTTTCACCAGGTCTGTTCATCTGTGCATCTTTTTTGCCTCCTCCTTTTTTACCACAGCCATCCATGTCATTGCTGCAGTATGGCTTTAGAGAGAAACTATAACACTCCCTGTTCCCTCACTCCTCCCCACAAGATTGTCTTGATTCTTTTAATGAAAAGAAATTAGAGGAAGGAAAGATGGGCAGCTGAACTGTAATCTCCACTAGTATGAGTTCATCGGCCTCATCTTTTCTGCACTGTAATGCCTCTATTATTCTCATCTGACTCATCTAAACTGTGCCTGCTAATATCTCCCACATCTTGCCAATCTCATCATCCCCTCGGTATGACCCCTGCTGTGGGTTTCCCTGCCCTTTCATTCCACCACAGAAAAACACTTTGATTTCATTGTCATCCCTCTCTTGCCTGTGTTTCAATTTGCCCCTTTTCTAATTGTTCTCCCCTTTCAGCATAGTAGAGAGGAAATGAAGTCTACTATCTCCTACTTTGGGAAAAAAAATGTGCCTTTCCACTTCTCCCTGCCCAGCCAGGAATGCCAAGTGAGGAATGTGCACAGCTCTTGCTGCAGCCTCCTACTCCTCTCCCGGCAGCTGCTGTACTGTGCTCAGCCCTTTCCCAGCTCCACTGCCAGCAGCCACTTTGCCAGGGACGGCTCCTCCGGCCCCTGGGACTGCCCGCTGCCCTCGGGCATCACAGCCGGCAATTCACTCTTGGCTCGGGGGACTGAAAAAATCTGCTTACCTATAAATATGTACACAGACACACGCTCACATATATAAACATGTGTATATATACTTCCATGTGTTCATATGTTTATCTATGTGTACACATATACACTTGTGCATGGAAACAACTGATACCCTTGTTCTCTCGTTTCCCTCCATAGAGCACGTTAGCACGTTTCTTTGATGTGCAGGCTTGGCACACCAGTTTTATCTGCCTGTTTCAAATCTTTACTGGAGGAAAAATATGTTTTTGTATGCAAATATGTACGTTTGCATCTTACAGACTTGGCTGTAGCTGATTTTTCCAAATCCTTTCCATGTCATGTGTCTCTCTCAGTCCTTACATTCTTTGAGGCAGGGCTTGGTTTTTCATACCTGTGGGCAGCCCAGAGAGGCTCCAAACCCTACTGGTGCTGGCAAAATATGTTTTGAAAATCAAATATTCCTAAAGGTATAGCCTTCAAGAAGAATTAATGCAGATGGCTTCTGGGGTCTAAGGCTTTTCAGAACATTCACTACTAGGTGGAAAGAAAAGCGCAGCTGAATATATTACAAGTGTGTTAAATGCAGCTTTAAAATTGTTGTGCTGTGGCCAACACACTGTAATTTTTCACAGGCGTTGGTTGCTGTGCTCTGGGAAAGAAGGAGGAGCACAGATGAGCATTTCTTTGTGCAGGAGGCTGGGTGTTTCTCTGCAGCTCTGTCCTCTAGGCTGCTCGCTCACAAGCTTGACTCCTTGCCTGAGGCTGGCAAGAGGCAATTCTCCTTCAGTTATGTTTCTTTCTTGCCTTTGCCCTCCCACATCTCTACAAATCCACTGAGGAGCCCCACCCCTGCATTCTCACCCTTCTTACTGTGACTATAAACAGCACCTTATTCTCTGCCAAATCAAGTTATCTGTGCAGGTCATTTTAACCTAACTTTTGTGCCAATCCCATTTTAATTCACCCAGAATACTGGCAACCTTTTCCTTTCCTTGGATTGCAGGAATGCTGCCCAAAAAGCATCTACTATTTCAGAAACAAGACATGAGTTAATGTTAGAAGCCACATCTCCGAAGGGGTGACTATGCTGGGGAAACTGCTTGTGTTTTTCCATTGGCTGCACAATCTTGAGCCTTGTTTCCACTGGATCTTAATCCACCAGCATCAAGTTTTCCATATAAAATCCCTTGTGTAGAAACAATTGGTATCAAGATCAGTATGCCTTTTCTTTGGCCAAAATCCCACAACAGACTAGGACTTGCCCAAGACAGCTTATTAGAAGCCTATACCAGGGGTCTTTAGCTACCAAAGCCAGAAGAAGAAGTAAACACCTATTTTAAAAAGACCAATTCAGCTCTCCTTGGTATAACCTAGAGCTTGCAGATATGACTCCATCATAACTGATGATTTCATGCATCTTCAAAAAAGCCCCACTGAATAAAATGACTCATTCCTGTTACCTCCATTGCAGCCTTGTCATCAGAAGAGGCATTCCCTTTTGGCAATGAAAGTCTACATGGTTGCAGTTTAATAACTGGGACATAGTTCTGCCCTCTTAAAACAGAACAAGTAGGGGAGCCCAGGGTAATAGGCAACTGTATAATTGACTTCCAAAGTAGCCCATGGAAGGCACAGAAATATGTATGTTTGAACATTTGCAGTTCAGGCTTGTACTGAATAGTGCACCTTGATCACACCATGGAGATGCTCTGCAGTTCTGCCCCTCTGTCCTTATCCATTCTTGTTCATCAGCAAGTTCATCCATTTGCATCTAACATCTCTATTTCAAATGGGCTGCCAGCCACGAGTGCCCTTTTGTTTGACTTTCCCTGCAAAGGTCCCCGTGACTCTGTTACAGCTGTCACACCACGAGCCCAAACCAGGTGGCTGCTAGCCTCTATTTTTTATATCCAGTCCACTGATGTAAATAATTAAAGGGAATCTGCTAATGAGAATCAGGGATAGTTCAAGCGAGCTTTCTGCCAATGCTTTTAAGGTTTCCAAACAATTAAGAGCCACACCTCGTGCCTATAGTTAACTTATACAATTAATTCTCCTTCGTCATTACCTACTCCACCTTTGTCACATGCTCCTCTTTTTTAAGGTCATTTTAAAGTCCTGAGGAAGGGAGAAAATGATAGCTTCTCACAGGTGTTTTTAGTAGCCAGTCTGGAGGAGGAGGTCCTGGTTATGAACAAGGCTTGTGGTCTTATAATGCAGGTCAGTCAGATAAAGCAGTACTGGTGATAATAAAGAACACTGTATCAGAGAGAGACAGTGGTGATATCTGGGTGATATTTTAGATGTTTCTGCTTTCAGGTTTCAGCAATCTTAAGGTCATAACATAAAGTCATGAAGGGAAATTGTGGTGAGAACTATAATAAAAGAATCTTTCCAGGATTCTTTATTGCATGGAGATTTCAAGGGTCAAAGAGGTGACACAGCCGTGCTTTGTACTGTGGACAGGAAAAACTGTATGTCCTCTGCAGAAAGCCCTTGCCATGGGGAAGGCCAGCAGAAACCATGCAGGTTGCCAGTGAAGAAGAAAAAGGGTTAGTTATGATAGCTGTACATTTGGATTTTTTCAGGCCTTAAATATGGAAAACCTTAGATGAGCTTTATTGTTGGACCTTGATAGGCTGCTTCAGATAGAAGCTGTCAGTCTGACTTCCTCTGAACTTGCTGCCTAGCCATATTGCACTCCATGAACTCTTGAAGTGTTTTATAGGTATATAATAAGTGGAGGAACCTCAGGTGTTATGTTTAGCTTCAGGACAGCTATCTGTGGCTCATAGTTCAAATGACTGATGCATGGTTATATTTCAGGTCTCAGCAACAAACAACAAAAAACTTAGCCACTGTTCAGATTAGAGGCCTGGGTATACTGTTGGATTACACTGCTACTGTTTTGGCAACATACTGAAGAAAGCAAAATTTAAGTGAAATTAAAAGACATTGCTTGTTCAACTAACTGATACAATTAACACTATTTGGAAAAATAAGGAACAGCAACTCACATTGGAATAGGAAAATGACAGGTTAGAAAGTACTTGGATGAATTAGATGTGATCAGATGGTGAAATCCACCCCAGAATAGTGAAGGAGTTGGCTGAGACAGCCTTAAAGCTGCTTTCAATTGTTCCAAAAGAATTGTGGAGGAGCAGCAAGCACCCACGAGATTGAAAGGGGGCAAGGCAAACACCCACTCAAAGGGGCAAGCAAGCTACTGAATTGTCAAGCTGGAAAAAATGAACAATCGGACTCTTTGTAACCATCTCAAAGAACACAAAGTGGTGAGTAGCAGCCGAGATGAATCGGAGCAAATCTGATCTAATCCAGTCCAAACAACCTAATTTCACATGAGGAAAAGAGGTCGGATTACTGCCGCTTCTCAAGCTGCTGTCAGCTGAGGCACGAAACATATGCTTGACTCACCCCATTTGCAAAGCACGCCTGTGTCTACAAGGAAATGTATTAATTGATATATTTTTCTTCACAATTTGTGGGAGGTAAAAAGGCACACAGAGAACATCTGTTCTGAATTTTTTTATTTACAGAACGGAAGATTTTCCATCACTTGCAGCACAGAGAAGAGGAACAACCCGATCTCCACATTCACTACTATAAAGAGAAGAATGGACAAGGAAATTCTCTTAATTTGCAATGAAGAAAAATCACATCATACAGAACAAAACTGCTTGATCTTAAAGGTAATTTAATGTCGGACTAGATTGTGCAATGGCCATCATCTGAGCTCTTTAAGAACTGATGAGACAAACACCTGCTAGGAATCATATGATTATTCCTCATCCTTCCTGTTTTACTTTCTGTGGTTTTCTGTGATTTAGAAGGACTTGTGGCCTCTTCTAGCACTGGTGAAACAAACAAACTTCCTCCATACGAGGACTAAAGTGCCTTGCAGTCTGAGAGAACTCTAACTACTGAAACAAACACAGCAGGCTATATATCCCAGCCCTCTTTCCTAGATTCAGCTCTGGTTCCAGCCAGTTTGACTTCTCAAGCTTTTTTGCTTTCACTTCTGTAGCATCTAAATCTGTGGCAACTGGCAGCCCCACACCATGCAGAACACTGTATTTAGGGCCATCCTCTGGTGTTTGTGTTACGATAAGGTAGAAGGAAGAGGGATTCAATGTGCTGGAACACCTGGGGGACGCAGCGCACCATCAGATAAGCACCAGCCTCTCTGGGTGCACCAGTATCCTCCATGCACATTCAGCAAACACTGCTTTGTAAAGCTCTCCCTGCCTGCTGTACAGGTGCTGCTGGCAGGACAGGGCAGCTCCCATTGGGCACCGAGCCCTGGGTGGAAGCTTGGTGTTCTCACCATGCACCTTCTGCATCAGCTTCTTTAGGTGTTTTGGTGGCCCAAGACAGCCAATAAACAACTGGTCCTGTAAAGAATATAGCCAAGACAGTTGCAGAGACCAAGTCAGCGATTTGTTTAGCCTGGTACTCATTCCCCTCCCCATTTATAAACTACTTCCCCCTCAAGGTTAGTGTATTTAGTGTTTTGGTTTTTATGGAGCAACAGGCTCAGCTGGAGGCAGGAACACAGGGGATGATACAAATCTCTGGGGGACAAGCATAACAGAGAAAAGTGTGTGGCAAAAAACTTGACCTTCTGTGTCTATCCTCTATGTTGCTGGGCAAATCTTTGTAAAATCAAATCCACTCTACAGTATTAGCTAGAAACAGTCTCTAGAGCTGAAGTGGTTGAGTGTCCCACAGGAAATTCCAGCTGAGAGCCATGCAACTTATTTCCTACTAATTTCAACTGGAAATCAGATTGTAAAACAAGTAATCCACTTAAAATTAGTCTTTTCAAATTGGTCTTTCAGCAGAAAATAATCGAAGCAAGAGTAATCCACAGAGACCAGCAAAGATTCCTGCAGAGCCCAGTGGAATTTCCATTAAAGAGATGACAACTGTCCTGAATTACCAGTCTCTGTCTTTGGCAGGGAGAAGCTCATTTTACCGGTACAGCCCTATCAATTACCAAACACATCGTTCAAAAATAGGGGTTAGTGACTGGTGTTTAGGTGAGAATTGGTGCTAAGGAAGCTGGATAGAAATGCTTTACAGAAGGGAAATTGAAAATACAGAACAGGTTGTGCCAAGGGGAAAACCTGACACAGGCAGTTCTGATCAGCAGCAGGCAGAAATAATGACTTGCAGAGAGGTGGGAGATGCTGAGGAGCACATTAATTTTCCATTGCTTGAAGTGTCCCTGCTAAAGGACAGCATTGATAACCCCTTCAGGCCCTTAGGTGTTCACAGGTAACAGTAAACTTTCTGAACTCATTCACTATCTTAAAGATCATCCTCTTCTTCTCTCTTTCTGTCTTTTAAATTGTTTTCAAAAGGTTTCCCTGAAGGGTGCTCAATCTATCAGTGTCATTTATGTTACCTACATGCAAAAACAGAGTGCAAACAGCTGCTTCCACTCGTGATATGTTCCTCTCTTCAGGCCTTCTGCTGGTGACCTCTACAGTACATGTGTTGAAATCTAAAATATTTATACACTGGGGTGACACGGTTCTTCTAATTAGTGCAAATGATGTTCCATGTCTCTCATAGCGTTTCCTCCGAGACAGCCTATGTGATCAGCTGTAGTAATAAATTTGTTCTCTCTCGCTTCTTCATTTTCTCTCTCCTCCTGCCATGCTTAAAGCTGGTTTTATTCTTGGCTGAAACCCCTTCCATTTAGCACTGTCACATTTCCTGAGTATCTTGGAGTAAAACTTGATCATGTTCCCTCCAGGGAACCAAGTAAGTGTCTTTATATTAAGAGTATGGCTAAAGTACAAGGAATAGTACACTACCCTGCAATCCTGTTAAGCTTGAAGCCATGCTATTAAGATTATTTAGGATGCCACACCTCAGATGTTGTTCCTCCAAATGATCTGTACAACAGTGTGTAGAACAGGTTGGAACTAAAAGCAACATAAACGATTGCATTAGGGCTCATGCTCTGGAAGAAACTCAAAGCTCTGCACCAATTAGGCATTTTGTGAGCTGGAGCTGGATCTTTCTCTCTGGCGGTGACTCAGAACCTGGCTGAACTCCATTGCTCCTGGCAGCCTGGAGATCTGCTCTACCTGGGCCCCTGCAAACTCTATGATCAACCCTTAATAAAATGAGAATTGGCTTAACACTGCCAGGTTTCACAGGTAATATTAAATTGTCATATAACTTTCCAGAAGGCCAAGAGAGAAAATAAGCAGATCTGAAATGGATGCCATTCCAGCTGCTCACTGAAAAGCGTTTAGTAACACTTTCCTTAACACTGTGTAAATATGAAAACCTTCTGCCAGTAACCCTTAGAGGGAGCTAAATATTATGCCCAGATGAGTAAATTGAGGCACAGAGGAGTGAGATCTCTGGAGGGGGCAATGCTGGAAGACAACTCAGCAGCCTTCCTCCAGCTACCTGCTCTGAGCACCCCATGTTCGTGGTTTACCCCCCAGGGGCCCTGCTGCGGCTTGGTGGGAGGGATGGGAGTGCCAGGTGGGATTTAGAGCAGCCTGATCCCCCAGACGCAACTTAGAACAGCTCTGTCACTATTTGTCCCCATGGCAGCAGCCTCTCGGTGCTGTGGACGGGCAGTGCTGGTGGCTGAGGTCTGTGGCAATGGGCTGGCATTGCACAGCTGTGAGACAGACGGGTTTTGCTGCTCCAGTTCAGCATCATAACAGCACAGAAGGTGCTGCTTTCTGCTTCTAGACCTTTCATTCTGCTGTGGAAGAGGCATATGGGTGATTTGGATGCTGATTTCTAAGCCAGACAACTTCAGCAAAGTCCGTTTTAAAGGCTGTAGTTGAACTGACTAGTTTTAGGTCAGCCAGAATTTTGTCTGTGGTCTCTTTTCTGTATGATTTGCCCAGGTTGAAGGTTTATCAGCAAATTCAGTCTTTTTTTTTGATCCTGTACTGGTATGTACCGATTGTGCCTTCATAAATTAGGACACATGCCATGTCAGGGTAGCAATGTATTTTTTCAGGACTAATGCATGGGCAATAATTAATCAGTTAGGTGGTATTAAAGTTTTCTTACAATTTTCTGTCTGCCTCATCTTTCCCATGGAGAGTTCTTCTGCTGTTCCTTTATTCCATTTTTTTCCCCACCACTTTACACATGTATCTTTCAACATTTGAATTTGGCCAGGCCAAGACGCGAGAGGGGGCACGGGGGTAGTGCCGCAGAGTCCCCCTCCACCCAGCCATACCAGGATGCTTCGCAGGGCACCAGCCAAGGTAAGACATCAGGGTCTGGCCGGGTCATCAGTGCTGCGGGTTTGCCCCGGAGCCCATCTGGCTGGTCCATCATCAGCCAGGCTAACACAGCTAATCCCCGTCAACTGCACCAGGGACAGCTGTCAGACGGTGGCAGCTTTTTGGTCACTGCCAGCTCAGGACAGATTTAAACTGGTGTCCTGTGGACAGCCTTGGATCTCGTCATAGCTCCTGTGAATGACTTTCCCTTTGTTCTGTTTTAATTTGGAGCTTATTCTGCTGGGTAGGTGGTACTGGTACTGGTTACAGCAAGGTCTCCTGAACCTGGAGAGCCAGGGAGGCTGAGCTAACCAGCCCCACGAGTTTTAATCAGAGTCCAGGGTTTGCACCAGTGCCTGTAAAATACAAACAAGAGGGTGTGTTCAGTAATTGCTCTGAACCACATCCCTGCTTATCGTAGTCCTGACTGCAAAGGTCACAAAGCATGCAGAAGAAGGCTACTTCTAATTATTATGCCAGTTAACAAAAAATCCCCTATGTGCAGTCATCCCCGCAGAAATGAAGGAAGGGAAATGTGCCTTGAAGAAAGCAGCAGCTTTGGGGGTTCATTTGACTTTGTGCACACATATATATGTGTCACATTTGGTGAAAAATGCTATTTCTTTCAGAATGGGTATTATTCACGAATATGGTTCCAGTTTAACTAGTTGCTCTCTACTAAAAAAAATGAAGGGAAATTTCCAGTAAGTCTAAGTACCTTACTTAGGCATCTTCAAAATGAAGAAAAGAAAAAAAAAAGAAAAAAGAAAAGTACTTAAGAGGAGGAATAAGAGACTGAAGAAAAAAGGAAGCAGCTGACCTAAAACTACTACATTTGTCAGATATTCTAAATTTGGCCCTCTGACTAAATGAATGCATCTTTCACACAGCCCCTTCTCATAGGAGGTGAAGTGTGATCTACCCATTCAGGGTGAATCTTTCACTTAAACCCCGCCTTATGCAGAAGTCTCTGCATTCCACAGGGATGAAAGTAGGCTAATCTTTGTCCTTTAGAGAGGCACTTGAAGCTATATCATTGAGGATTAAAATCTTCTGAGACTCTTGCCTCCAAGATGGACAGATGGCAACTCTGTGTAACAATAAAAACATCCTTACAAGATAAATGAAAGACAATTAGTCACCTCCTACGTATTGCAAGACCCTAATCCAGGCAGCAAGTGTTTGATGGGGATTTGAGAGTCATCATACAAGCTGCTTTTAAGCTAGACTTTTCTACTGCATATGGAGGGTAGAATTTAGGGCTGTGCAAATAACAGATTTTTTTTTTCGTTTTGCTTCTACAACTAAATGGCAAAATCAGAAATAAGAAATTACAATTTGGATCCAATTCTAGGTTTTCACTGAAACAAGACTAACAAAGCTAATTACAAATTCACAGCAGACCCCATGTATTTCATTTCACTTTCAGCCTTTCATGAAGCCACACCAATACATGGTCCCATTAAGAAAATACTGTTGATACTCCTCTCCTATTGCACCATTAGTGATTACAGTGTTAGCCCAGGATGCAGGATATCAATATTGAATTCCCTACTCTACCGAAGCAGTGCACTTTCTCTGGACAGGGCTCTTACTGTGCAGGTGTCCTGGAGCTTGCTCTGCTACTGTTAATCTATTTGTTTGTATTTCTAAGCAGATGCTGGAGTGTAGATGTCACCAAGCAGCCTTGCCAGGAGGATGGTCCTGGGGTGGCAAGGATGAGTGCTGGTCCCTCCTGAGGACAGGGCCACCAGGAACAGTGCCACATCCCTGAGAACAGAACAGAGTCCATGAAACCACAGCACCACAGCTGAGCACCTTCCAGCTCCGCTTGAGCTTTGAGCCAAAGCCTTCCTCTGAGGACAGGCTGAGAGAGTTGGGGTTGTTCAGCCTGGAGAAGAGAAGGCTCCGGAGAGATCTTATTGTGGCCTTTCGGTACTTAAAAGGGGCCTATAAGAAAGATGGGGACAGACTTTTTAGCAGGGCCTGTTGCGATAGGACAAGGGGTCATGGTTTTAGACCAAAAGAGGGGAGATTCAGGCTAGACATGAAGAAGAATAATGAGGGTGGTGAAACACTGTCCCAGGTTTCCCAGAGAGGTGGTAGATGCCCCATCCCTGGAAACATTCAAGGCCAGGCTGGAGGGAGCTCTGGGCAACCTGATCTAGTTGAAGATGTCCCTGGTCATTGCAGGGGGTTGGACTAGATGACCTTTGAAAGTCTCTTCCAACCTAAACAGTTCTATGATTCGATAATTCTATGATTCTACAACATAAGGAAATGCTGTCAGAAGTGCAGGGGCTTCTCCACCAGTGCACGTTTGCTTTCAGAGACAACATTATTCTGGCTGATATCTGCCTGAAAATGTAGCCTCTCACTCCACCAAGGGCCACTGTTTTGTTCCCCTGTAACATCCTCCCTTTGCCCTTCTTCAGCCCAGCCCGAAGCGCTGCTACCAAATTTGCTTCTGTTTCAAATTGCTCTGGCCACATCATACCTGTTAATTCCTTCAGACTGTCAGAGTCATCTGCATCAGGTTCATCAAGTCCCCATGATTTCTCTAACCCTCACTGCAGTTTACACCGCGCTTTTGTACCTGGTCCTCACAGCTCTAGTTCAGCCCCAAAAACCCTTCCTCGCTTTGCTCTTTGGGTTTTCTTTCATGCCACTCGCCAGGCCCTGCTCATGCTGCAGCTCCTGCTCACATCAGTCTTGTTCCCTTCCACAGTATGTGGCCTTGTTGCCTCCAGTATAGTCTCTCGGCACAGTTCAAGGGGCTTCTTCCACTGCTGCAGGAAGCCTTAAGACATTCATTCTCCAGAGGCTGATCCTTCTTGGGACTTGTCAGGTGCAGGGCAAGGCTGGCAGAAAAATTGCAATACGTGTTTCTTTCAGACCTCAACCCCATCTCACTGCATTCATCGGTGCAATGTTGTACTGACTCCTCATGCAAAATTAATGAGTGAGTGACTTCTCTCTGCATGTCTTCCCAGCTCCTGACTGTTCAGCCTGCAAACTGGCTGGGACTGGTGTTGTCTCCCATCATTTCTTAGCACAGAGCCTGGCACAAAGGGGCTCTGATCTCTGCAGATCTAAGCCCTGCTGTATCAATAGCTAATTAAAGTTTCTTCCATATTTAAGACCCTAATCATCCTTTTACTGACAGCACTGTGAAATCACAGTGACTGGAAATCAGACTCAATGATACTAAAAAATAACCGACCAGACTGAACGCATCAAACATTTTCTGACCTGTTTCGCTTTGTCTCCTTTATCTGAACTGCATGGGTGGAATTTAGCTCCTCTATTTTTAAACTGTTAACTCAGGCGTTGACCTCTTTACTGCAGTCACCCTAGGTTCCCTTTGCAGTCAAAGAAGAGATAGACACTTCTGGGGTGCAGCTTCCTTGGCCTACTTTTGGGGTCTACTTTAGGGCAAGATGAAAGGGACTGCAGAAATGCCTGTTTCTCTTCACTGACTGTAAAGGGAGTCTTGGTAGTTGTGCCATATGCCTACAATGTCAAACAAAACCAAACTTGAGTGCTCTGTGATGCCTTTTGTACACCACTGTGCACACGGTTAACTCTGAGTAAGTGTACTATTCATAGCATACATAAAATGTTATATGTTACATATGTTCTATATTTATATATATAAAATAGCAAGTCCATGCATTCATGTATGACTAGGAAGCTAATGAAACAGCTGTAGTTATCATTGCAACATTTTTCTTATGGTTTCCTAGTTGAGAACTCCACTTCAAACCAGTATTTATACCAGACTAGACTGTGCAGGGTATAGATTTGCCAGAACCTCAGCCTTGGTGATTCTTTGTATTTCTGACAGTGTCACTCCAGCACCAGCCACAAAGTCAGAGCTGCACCCCAGGGAGTCTGGCTTGGGATATTCCTTTAAGTCTTATCAGGGCTGCACAGCACCTTGCTGGGGTGGATGGTTGGAAATGGAACTACTGAGTACTTGTAGCGTATACCATGAAGTCATTCCTTACCTGGGCACAACTCACATTGAAACTTTTGGGTGTGAAGACTTCATGTGTCGTGTGAGAAGCCAGGCTGTCCCCACTCTTTGCCTTAGCTGACCAAAATGAGGTCTGGAAATTGGAATCTAAATGTGGGTCACTTGGTGCCAAGATTTGCAATATGTAAAGCCAATAACCCACCAGTGCCACTAGAGTTGTCTGATGGATGCTGTTAGCCACATGCTACACTACAGCCATCCAAAACTGGAATTGGCACTTACAGAAAAAGATGTTCTTAAAAAAGTACTAAAAATGGTACAGCCTCTGAACTAACCTTGCTTGTACATTTATTGCAGAAGAGGGTTTTTTGAGGGAGGCAGGCCACACACGCCTTCTTGTATATGCCTAAACAGTATCTCTGAAGAAAGATTTCATTTTCTGGTTCAAACCATTCTGGGAAGAAGAAATTATTTGACTTCTTTATTTTTTTACTTCAATGTGTACTTGAGAACTGGTAGCAGTCACAGTGGGGGACAGAGGATGATTGCTCAGATGAGGGGAGACATGCAGCTGTACATATAAACTAAATACATGTCCTAGGACCACATTCTGACATCACTAATTTGTTTAAGTTACCTACAAAATAATGTAAAGGAATGGAGAAGAATAAGCTGCTACTGCCACTTTTCAGCAGCAGTAAGTCATTCAGTCTTGAGCACAAATATTGCAGTAAAGCCTCTTGATACAAACACCATTTTGTGATAGACAATTCCGTTTATTTCCTTAAACTGGAATGCTAATTAAATCTGTCAGTGATTCTCCTGCCAAAGATCTGCTGCTACATCTGTGGGCAAAGCTGTACTTAAATACCCTTCAGAGCCAGCAGCATTTCATTGATTAGATTTATGAAGGGAATGAACCAGGAAAAATATATCCTGTTAGCTTCTCACCTAGGAAAACAGTTTGATAGGCAGATTCTTAAGTGGAACTGTCTTTTGATGATGGGTCTTACTTCCTGTATGGCAAATTAAAGTATTATGAATAATAATTTAATCTTTCCGTGTATCTCATTCCAATGATGCATGGCAAAATATTTTCCCTTTCTTCCTAAAAGGCATTGTAGCTGTTTTATGCTTGATGAAGCCTGCAGAAACTGCCCTGCTCTCCTTTATGTACTGCAATCCTGGCACTCTCATGGACCTTTAAAAGAAAATTGGCCCTGCTGTACTGCATTTCTTATAGAAAGTCGCAGAGCTCAGTGCTCTCTTAGAGCACTCACTGGAAATGAACCCAAACCATCCATCAATATCCCACTGCATTTAGGAAGAGGGGTGTTCTGCAGGAACAGAACTTTGTGGGTTTATCAGCATTTCCCCTTACGATACATCTGGCTTTATGTGTGGTCTGGGAAAGATGAATAGTCAGTACTTCTACCTGAATCATGGTGAAATACTGGACTGCAGCAGCGCCTGCGCTGAGGCAGTTCCCAGGCAGGTCTGTGGCTGGCTGAGCGCTGTCCTCAGCTGCACCGGCAGGTGCTGAGTAACCCTGCCTGCAGAGCTAATAACAAGAAGATATGTCACATCAGTGTCAGAGAATCATAGAAGCATAGAATGTCCAGAGTTGGAAGGGACCCACAAAGATTATTGAGTCCAACTCCTGTCCTCAACCTCGAAAAGCACACCATGTGTCTGAAGGCATTATCCAATTGCTTCTTGAACACTCTCAGACTTGGGGCCGTGACACTGCCCTGGGAAGCCTGTTTCAGTGCTCCACCACCCTCTGGGTAATGAACCTTTTCCTAATGTCCAACCTAAACCTCCCCCGGCACATCTTCCTGCCATTCCCTCGAGTCCTATCAGATAGATCCTTGGCCAAATGTGGATTTTAGCTCAAAAAGCCCTCAGTGAAAAACAGCGTGATAAATCTGATTTATAAGGATGGATATGTGCTAAGCATTATGTCTGTAAACAAGCAGGACCCAGATTAAACTGATTCAAGTCCATGGAAATTAGCAGAAATCTTTTCATGCAGTTCAGGGATGTGGAGTAGATCCTGTCTTCTCCCTGTGGCATCACACTGTGCCATGAAGCATCTTGCACAATGGCAAGGGACTGGGTAACTCCTCCCTGCCGTGCTGGATGAGAAAAGTGGCACAGGGCACCTGCACAAGGGCTCCTGTTCTGTGAACCAAACAGCTGCAGAAGCTTAAAGCAAGGCCTTCATCAGTGAGGATGTTGGACGTCCCAGCTGGTCTGGCCCCTGCTGGTATTGTGTAGGACCCCAGCATGTTCAAGAACGTGCTCGCTTTATAGTTACTGCACTAAGGCAGCATTTATGGGACTGGACTTGCATGTTCTCACTAAGCTATTTCTCTGTGTGTGTTTATAGACAGTTTACTCCCATCTGGGAGCTGGTTTAGTGGCATTACAGGGGCTTTCTGGCTTGCTCATGCACTGTCTGGCTTAAAACTGTGCAGGCAAAATACATACAACTGGAGACCAAGGCTGGCCAAGGCCCTGCAGTCAGCTTCTGTATTTAGGATCCCTGGGAAAATTGATATACCCTGGTAGTTCCCAGCACACCCAAGTGCCTGGCACACTCTGGCTGTCCTTCAGACCTGTCCTCCTGGGCCAGGCCCCCTCTCCCTGTGAGAGGGCAGTGGGGACTCCATGGCCACTGCAGTCCCCCTGTAGCCTCCAGTGTGGCTCAGGGAGCTGTGGGTGCTGCAGCTGATCTGGTGCTGGGGGAAGGCACATGAGCAGAAGCAAACCCAGCAATTCTGTGTGGCATCGTTTTGTCACTATTATAGCAGGCTGCGTGTTTGTATGTGAGCCCAGACAAGTGCTTCACAGAGCAGCGGGGAGGAGCGAGGCAATGTGGGGAGCTGGCTACTGCCAGCAGCCTGCCCTGAGAGATGGCTGATGCAGACACAAGCCCCCTGCTGCAACTTAAAAGGCTGTTGATATATAAATAAAAAGGTCTCATCTTTTAGGAGAACGAAGCATACTGTCAGGTCAAGCTATTTGGGACTCACAAGGAGGCAAAGCATCTCTACAGCAGCTCCAACTGATGCTCAGCTTCCTTGTCACTCTGGCTACTGAAGCATGGGGATTCCCAGCTATATTAGGTAAAATCCTCATGCTGAAAACCTATAGCAGGTGCTCTGAGGGCAGCTCTGGGGATTTCACACTGCACAAAGATCCTGACATCTTCCAGCATTAAGCCAGAATTATGGCCCCTTAATGACAGCTAAGGCAACACAGAATCTTCAGAGCAAAGATCTGCTTCAATAGCTGTTCTTTACCCAGCATCACATATGGGATCAATATGTGCCTGCCACAGCTCAATATTTTAAGAAGGACGAGATAGAGGCACAGAAGTTTGCATGTAATGTCTCCTCTCCCTGTACCATTCTTAGTCATAGGTTACTGGGTTATTCTAGCATCTGATGCATCCAGGGTAATCCACTGGAAATCAATTAGATCAGCTGGGAATGGGCATCCAGTGATGACAGATCGAGTTAATGGTCTTTATCGCTGGTTCAGTGACAAGGGTCTAATCCTGGTATTTTTGCACTGATGTGCAGAACGGAGCATGCATGTGAGAGCACAGAGACAGGCAAGGTAAGTGCAAACATGCTTTTAACTTCTCAAAGACCTGTACATATGAGTGGGCTGGTGCTGAAACAAATAACTTACCCTGTATTTCCAGTAGAAGGTCAGGACCCAGCAATCTATGTTTGTATCTTCCCCCACACCTCACTGATAATATTTCTGACTTACATATACCCATTTCCTCATCAGGGTACATACATTTTAATTATAGAGATATTCCAGCTTCAGTCTTGCCTCCAAATATATCAAGGCTTTTAACGTTATCACAAATATCTAAATACTGGTAACATCAGAGCTCAGTGCAGTCCTTCTCTGGGTTTTATGTTATTTAATGTTGTGTTAATTTAAATGTAATTTAAGCTAGATGTTTGGGTTTTTTTCTTCTTCAGCACTGCTATCTTTCTGAAGGTGATGCGCTAGAGAACTATAGTCTGTGTTTTCCCTTACAGCCTTCAAAGTCTGTTCCTCAAAGAGCAAGAGGTAAGTGTTTGAGTCATAACTGGGAATGTCTTGAATTTTGAATCTTTAATGGAAGTTAGGAAAAAGCTCCCAAAAACAGACATTCAAAGTCACAAGTCATCTTTTAACGACTTCATCATTTCCATGCCGCCTTACCTGTAATTTAACTTCACAGCTATTATCCATCCAAAAAATAGGCCTTTGCACATGAGTGTAAGAAATATCAGGAAGATTGCTGATATGGCAATGGCCATCAGGATCAGACCCTAATATTTCACATCAAATCCTATTAATATTGCGTTTATTAGGTCCCATATGCTCTGCTGATTCCAGCTTTATTTATAATATGTGGCTTATTTCTTAGGATTCGTTTTAGAACAGCAACTGGCTGCTCAACAAACAGTGCACTAAAGCAGCCCTGCCTTACAGCTAGAAGTGACGACTTCTGCTTGGATTGTGAAAAATATTTATCCAGCTCAATATCTAAGCAATTGAAGCTCTCCATGATGAAAGGTGTACTTCATAACAGGCCTCACGTATGCACAAAAGCATTTCCCGATCCACTGGTGCTAACCACTCCACAGCCACGGAGGAACCTGGGGTGGCAAAGATTGTCTGAAAGCGTTATCCAGTCTACTGCACTCACCAAAATATTTCTGCTCTGTGGGGCTTTTCGGCTGCAGTTGGGTGCATTTGGAAACCTCTTTCTGCCTTTTGCCATCTTTACCCCACAGCCGGGATGAGCCACAGCATCACACTGCGGTGGGTGTACAGCTCGGGTGGGAGCAGCCAGCACGTTGAGCCGGATGAGCAGGGAAGTGAGTGCATGAGGTTGCGAGCAGCCCCGGAGGGTGGTTTGGGCACAGGGGCCAGCTGTGGGGCCAAGGGCACCTCTGCCCCCCATGAAGAGCCCATGTGACCTCCTGCTGGACGCTGACACTGCACCCAGGTTGGCAGCATCCTTGCTTCAGTGCCCAGGGCCAGACCCCTCCCCAGTGACCCCTCCACGCTCCAAATCACATACTCATGAGCTATGTGCCCTCCAGCTCCCAGTTCTTTTTCTGAAGCCCTTGTAAAAGCCCATCCTAAAAATAAGTTGCCTGGCTTATGGATGCAGTGAGAAAGAGCGAGAACACAGTTATTAAACAAACACAGGCGAGGCATGAGAGCATACAAAGTGTTGGTTCATTTACACATCATCCAATTAGTGCATTTTGTCCTCTGCCATTTGCATCACAAGCCCAGGCAGCCGTTTAAATGCTGGAGTTTTTCCTTTATCTTTGTTGCTTCCAGGATAATTTTTCCTTCTGTTATCTGGTTGGACTCACTGTGGCTCTTCCGAGGTCAGGATGAGCGTGAACTGCTCGCGGTCCCATGACCGACTTTCTGCTCTGCCTGCAAGGTCCTGCAGCCAGCCCAGAGGGCTCCTGTCTGCACACCACACACGCTTCGGACTCATCTTTTCCTAAAATAGCTATCACCCTCATAAATAAGGATGCAGAAAATGCTAGAATCAAAATTAAGTCAGCCATGAAGCCACTGTTTCAAATAAAGTGAAATAAAATCAACTAGTTGGCATGACAAGGAGTGTCAGTTTGCAAGTCTATAAATTAATAAGAAATAATTTGAGTTGATCAAAAGATTTCTTGTTCTCTGTACATTGGGAATTCACAATACCCTTCTGCTTTAGCACAGAAATCAGCCCAAGAGGGCTCCCAGTCCAGCAGTTCCCTACCTGTATACACTTCTTCCTCCCCTTCATTCCCTAGCTTCTGCATCACTGGGTCTTTCTGTCTTCTGAGATTCCCTCTTTTTCCCTGCTATCTCCTTTTCTGTTTCTTCTTTTCAGAAACCATTTTCTCTTCCAAAGCACCTATGTGTTTTATTCCCAAGTCCAAATGCAGACATGTCCCAGAGACTGAGGATCATACCTGGAACGCCAATAGGTAAAATAATAGCAATAACCATAATATTAAGAAGAATAATTCTTATATTCAGTGAAAGATATTGAGAGCAAATGCCCAGGACAGTTGGCCAGTGAGGACCTTCAATACATGATGGAAGACCTGCAAGCACTGTGGCTTGTGGGCATCCCTGGGCATGGTGGGGTGATGTCCTGTGCATGTTTCTAGGGATGCAATGACAGAAGCACAGGAGGTAAATTGCTGTTGATTATATCTCCCACTGTCTGGCTTCAGCCAAAACAACATTCTTGCAGCAAAGCTGTAAAGTCATAGAGGTGAAGAAGGCAGGAAAGATCTTCTCAATCGCTCAGTCCCTGTCCTGGTGTGAGTACCAGGTTGCTTCTTGAGCCCACAGGTGAAGCCTCAATGAGTGGCTGCACGTGGTGCTCGCAGAGTGATGCTGCCCACCCGGCTGCTGCCCACCCAGCTGCTGCCCACCCAGCTGCTGCCCGCAGAGCTGCTGCCTGCACAGTTGCTGCCTGCCTGGCTGCTGCCCGCACAGTTGCTGCCTGCCTGAGCAGGCAGGCGCCCAGCACCGGCTCCAGCCGCACAGCGAAGCAGCTGCAGGGTTGAAGTGCAGCTGTCAAGTGTGGCTTTCTAGCAGGTGGCTCATTGCATTTCACCAACTGCTGAGCCTCGGGGATTTCCTAAAGCGGTTGTGCTGGGTGTCCGGGAGGGAGGGAGCTGAGCACCCCTTGCTACCTATGTAGGGTATCAAAATCTCTAATCTGCCATGGAAACACAAAGACTCCCAAAGGACTCCCTCTCTCCTGCCCTTAAAAAGCTTCATCTGTTGCTTGTTGTTTTTCTTAGGGTCCCAGCTAGACAACACAGGGCAAAATCCCAGCTGAAACTGGGCAAGTCTCTGGAAAAAAAATTCCCCAAATGACCCAAGGCAGGGGAAAAGTTGTACAAAGATGTGTTTCTTTTAAAATCTCATACTTTTTAAGGAAGGCTTATGGTTGTTTTTCAGGGGGAGTATTGCATGCATCTCAGTATGCTGAAGTAGACGTGTTCTTACAATATTGCCTTAAAGATGATGCTGAGACTCTTTTAAAGGTGTGTGTACCTACACATGGAAAGTTAAGTTTGACAGAATAACAAGAATGATAAATGAGGTGAATTTGCAAGTTTTCCTCCTTAATTCCCATTCCATTATCACCACTTTCTCCCTGTGCGGAGCTGCCTGTTTGGACTCTCACCTTAATTTGCAAGTGCAGTTTGAAAGACAACTGATTTCTGCATCAAACCTGTCAGGGACCTGTCGAGGCCTTATTGAAAGGGAATTGCTTGACACGGAGAGTGTATTTTCAAGTTTGACTTATTTACGGACTTCAAGGATTTAAAACAAAAATGATTAAAGTGTTCTATTACCATCTTGTTCAGGTGGTGACAAGGGAATTTAGAAAAGATTAAAATTGCACTAAGGGGTTTTATTATTTTACGCAAAGGACAGGCAAGTTAAATTGAATCACAAAGCACTGGTAGCTTAAAAAAAAAAAATAATAAATCAGCCTAATTTAAAAATCTTATAAATTATACATGTAATATGGTAATAGGGCCTAGTGAATCTGCTAACTTTTCATCCTCATAGAGCTAAAATGTTGATACACAAATGTTGCACAGAAAATCACATATTTGCAGTGGGATGTAACTGTGATTTAATTTACCAGCATTTTTTTTTCAATTATCTCTTTGCTTTCCTCCTCACAAGCCACAATGAACCTTTTCCCTTGCAGGGGGCTCCCCGCGGCAGGAGAGAGGCAGCATAGGGGGGAACTTGCTGGCACCTCACTGTCCTGCCAGCACCCAGGGCACTGTCTGTCATCTGTGAGGGACCACAAGCCTCACTACCTGATCCCATCCAGCCTCTTGCCTCACAGATGGTGGATTTGGTACCTTTTGGCACAGCTGCAAAGCACCCATGGGATGGCAGGCCTCCCACCCTCGTGGACTTCCTCAGGAGGGCTGCAACATCCAGAAACTTTGGTTCCTCCTGTTTCTCAAGTTGAATTGTCAAAAAATTCATTGCTGGAGTTGTGTGTATATGGAAACACGGGAGCTGACAAATGGAACCAAGAAAGAAACAGCAACAGGTTGCAATCCGAGGGAGGTGACATCTCCCTGTGCCACTGGGAGGTACTGAAAGGGGCTGAAAAGCAAGGGTGGTGGGTACACTGCCTGCATGGCTGATAGTCTCCACAGCTTTTAAAGGACTGCTTCTCATCCCCTTCCTTGCTGCCATTCCCTCTGGAGGCCAGGTGGCTTTACTAGATGAGCAGTCCCATGAGGGGTGAGGGTCTGGGGACACCCTGTACCAGGGGCTGGCAGCTTGGGGTGCGCTCTGGGGAGCTGTGCAGTGCCGCAGCCTGTGCCACAGCCTCGCTCATGTCAGGGGCATGAAAAGCAGTGTCTGTCCTATCCTGTCACCTTTCCTAAAACTCACACAATGCTAACAGCTGTGAGAGATCTCCCCACCCTCAAATTCAATTTAAACCAGTGGGAAGGTTAAAAAATTATTGTGGGGTGGGACTGAAGCACACTGGTGAAACATCACACAGCCAGTGTCCTTACAGAAGCCTGATTTCTTTAGGAAACTGGGCTAAAATTATAATTAACCAGGCAATGCTGCCAAGAGAGGCTGTGCCTGTGGGGCCTGGCCAGGCTGGATGCTGTCTGGAAGCCCTGAGGCTTTGTCATCACAGAGCTGACCCCTCCTTACACCCCTCCTCCCACAGTACACAGACACATGCGTGTGTGTGCACACAGTGCAGGGCCCGGTGTGGGGTGAGAGCAGCACCAGCTGCTGTGACACTGCTGTCACACGGCTGTCACAGTGCACTCACCTCCACGGGCTCAGGACTGGAGACATCACAGAGCTCCACAAACGGCAGCTTTTTGATGCATGGAAGGAACAAAAGAAAAAAGCAATTATAAAAGTGTGTTATGGTTTTCTTTGGGATTGTCCTTGTGGTGGAACAAATGCATTTCCCTTATCCAAAATGCAGTGGTTTATTTGTCGAGCACCCAGAAGGCAAATAGCTTGAGGGTGCAAAAAAGATGCAGCCCCTCCAGCCCAGTCAGAAGACCCTGTGCATTTTCTTACCTCTTGGAAAAAGATGTTGTCCCGCTGAAAGAGCAACTGTTTCCTGGGTGCAGAAAACCCTCAGAACACAAGTAACTATGAACCTGCATACTTTCCTTCTGGTCCTTCCATAGTATCTGCTTTGCAGCAGCCCTGCTCCGATGTGACCCCCCTGGGGGTGAGATGCCCATGGTGCTCCAGCCCACGGAAAGCATGGGCTCATCTGCTGCCCACACCAGTCTGCTAAAATGATCAGGCAGTGTCCCCAGGTTGTTGCTGTATTTTGTGTGACTTTGCTTTGCTTGTACAACAGAAATGGGTGCTGCAGTATGAAAGCACAAGCTGTTCCTCTCAGCTTCCCCCTCTCCTTTTTCTTTGATGTAAAGCAGTTTGCTCTTTGGAGCAGCCATGTTGTTGGGGAAAGGCTTCCTCCCGGTCTATCACCACTGGCACGTGGCATCTCCCTGGTGCAAACGAGATGCAGGTATAAATAGCAACAGTCTCCGTCAGCTGCCACACTGGGGGCTATCCCGAGGCTAAACCACTTCACAGCTGTCAGAATCCAACCCGTTGGCCGATGGTCCTTCTCTACAGACCTTTTTATTACCATTTTCACAGTTTCTTGCCTCTGCTCCCAGCAGGGTCTGCTCCAAACCTCCCCGTGAACCCCAGGGTGCCTGGACAAGGACTGGGCAGTGCTGGCACAAGAGCAAGGAGCTGTGAGCAGGTTGCTTCCCAAGCACACAGCCCACAGAAACCATTTGCAGTCTCAGCTGACCAGTATGGGACTGAGCTGATGATTATTGCGCTTGTCGAGGGGCTGATGAGCAGAGCAGATCGCAGGCGGGCAGCTTGAGTATTTACGCTTCATGACCCCATTGCCTATAAGCACAACTAGCCTCCTGAGGCTGATAGGCTAGATCTCTTTGTACCAAGCATTAATGAAAATATGTTTCATTACTATTGGAAAAGAAGGATTATGGATTTGCTAGGGCTTAATATCAGAAAGCTAAGGTTTAACTTTGCTCCCTTGACTAATATTTTATGCAGGAAAGCAAGCTATGACCTTGATACATAATGTCGCTGATACCTGAGGATCACAAAATCCCAAGGACAGTCACAGTGCAGGCATAAATATGTATATTGTATCAGCAGCAAGTGCAGATATTTTGATAAGACTTACAGGCTAAGGACTTCAATGTGGATTCCTGTGGCCAAAATTTAGACATGACAGACAGCTTCTGAGCCAGGAGCTCCAGGCCCCCTTCAAAATCAATGGGGAGAAGTGGGCACTTTTAGGGCACAATTCATCTGACTTGTATTAGACCTACTTTAGAATAACATGAGCCTGACAGGTGTCTGTTTGTCTGCTCTGACTGTAGAGGTGCTTTGGATAAATAGGCCAGCTACAGAGCCCACTGTAAATGTCTGACTTTGGTTACATTAATCCCATACCATGCGAACAAACAATTTGAGTCCTTATAGTCCAGGAGAGGAATGGAAGGCAGGAAGCAGGGTGAGATTCGTTAATGCTCCTCCAAGCTCTGCTGCTGTTAGTTTGTCCTGCTCAGGTTGGGTCAAGCACAAAAAGCTTGCAGTGCCCTTGAAAAGAGATGTTATCCAGCAGGAGGGAGAAAGAATGAGACATGCCATAAAGTCTCTGCCCTGTTTTTTGTCAACCCAAAATCCGCTCAGCCCAGGTAACTCTTCTGAGATTTCAAGTGCAGGCAGGAAAGTTGGGTCATGAACCTGGGTAGGTTCTTGCAGACTAACTTATGCCTTACTGTAGCAGCTGCTGTTCAAGGTCTTCCCACAGCTGGCTCCAGCACAGCCAGCATCCTTGGCTTTCTACAGCTCAGGCACGTCTTGAGCAATGATTATTTTCCCCCTTACACCCAGAGGCCTTATTCTTAAAATAGGCTTTTAAAAATAAATCTTTTTCTTGGTGTAACTGCTCCAGCCCAGCAGTTGTGGGCAGGTCTCGGCCCCCAGTCTCCCTATCTGAGGACAGATTCCCCCCTGCAGAATACCTGTAATTCAAGGATTTGATTTTTCCCAGTAGGGCATCATTTTTGTAAATGAAGTCTATTTGCGTAATGAAACATCAAGTAGTTCACACAGGGGTGCAGGGCAGTAATATAGGGAAAGAGCTCTCACATGAAATGCCATGCCAAGAAAGATTTAATTGTAGTTACTGTAAAATACAAAAAAAAGAGAAAAAAAAAAAAAAAGAAAACCTGAAGGAACAGTCTGTTTTCATTTCCCATCAATTTCACAACAGCAAGCCTACCTCAGTGCTCAATAAGATCCCGTTGGCACTAATTGGCACCCTTGCTGATGGGCCCGCATGGTGGAGATGAGATCTGAACAGCCTGCAGGGGCTGATCTGTTCCTGCACATCTGCGTGGGCAGGTGAGATGCAGGCAGCAAGATGAGGGCAGGTGAGACGCAGGCGGGCAAGATGCAGGCAGGTGAGACTCAGGCAGGCAAGATATAAGCAGGTGAAATGCAGGCAGGTGAGACACAGGCAGGCAAGATATAAGCAGGTGAGATGCGGGCAGGTGAGACACAGGCAGGCAAGATATAAGCAGGTGAGATGCGGGCAGGCGAGGCTCAGGCAGCCACTTGTGCCTGGTGCTTGGTGGCAGGCAATGGCCCCAGCCCCTGGCATCTTTCCAGACTTCTGCAAAAGAATTTCCTCAGATCTGAAGAAAACAAGTGTGTGCACAGCCATGCTGATATCAGATGAGGGATTCGCGCCAGGAATTTGACTGTAGTTAGCAATTCTAGTAGGTGTGCAGGGACACCTACTCCTTGGGTACAGCAAGCGTGTAGAGACCTGTATAGCTCGGAGCATACATTTCAGTGCTTTCTTCCATGGGGGTCTTAAGAAGCTTGTGAGTTCCTCCCTATTATTTTTACTAATAGCATCCAAGGTGATCACAGGCTTTTCCCATACTAACCTTTGTGCTGGTATTTTCCACATTTCTTACTTCCTATGAACCTCCCTTTCTCTCTTGCTGTTTGACACTGCATTTGCTTCTCTTGTCCCTAATGGAGTGTGGAGTTTTTCATGTGGAGGTCAAGTTTATTGCTGACTCTCAACTGAATCTTCAGCTAGGGCCACCCAGGTTCTTCACTTGGCCAGAGAACAAGCCAGTCCCTTCTCTATGCCATTTCTGTACCAAACGGCATCCTGTCCCAGGACGATGCCTAGTATGGATTCTTCACAAAGCAGCCATGGAATTTTAGGAAAAAATAACAAACTTATGAGATTTCCTATTTTATTTATTCTTATTTTTCAAACGGCACTTAACTGAGCAGAAGGGTCTGATACAACTTATACAGGCTTCCCCTATTACTTGTATTACATAGAAGCATGGGTTTCAGCTAGATGGCTCTCTGGCTGCAAGACTAGGGGCTGAGTTCGTACCTTAGACATTTAGATGTTCCCGTTCCCTTCAGTGGCAAGTACTTACTGTTTCTTGTGTATTTTGTCCATCCAAGGTATTTCCAGGGTGTTTTAAGATGCTTCCAGTAATCCACTAGGTACTGAGAGTAGACTAGATGTGTTTCCATTTGGTGTAGCAGCACTAGCTGCAAGTACTACACCAACACATAGCCCTCCAAGCCCAAATCCTAAAGGAGACTTCTCTGAAACTCACCAAGGGTTAAGACTGGGTTTTCTTCTCTTGACTTCTACAAGTTTTACATCATGCCCAGCTATATGGGTAATAAAACAGACTGAGCAGGATTTCAGTCCTACCATTAGCAGTGCAGCAGAAGTGGACAAGCAATGGCCAGGCTGCAGAGTCTTCCCTCTTGATTACTTTCTCAATTTTTTGTAGAGAATCAGCCACCTTTTGGACTATATCTCCCATTTCTGAGAAGATTTTTGAAGCTGGGGGATATATCTGTGAATGACAGAGAGCGAGATAAGGCTTGTATAAAGGAGTCACTGTTAAAGCTGAATGAAAACTTTCAGTCCAGGTTGACTTCCAACGGTAACCTCGGCTTTTGGAAGAAACAATATTATGCACATAGAAGCACTCTATCAGAAATGTAAAGCTGTTGCCAAATATTTCCCAGTCAAATCTAGGTTTAGTTTTGTCAAGAAAGAAAATGTTCCCATGGCTAAAAACTGTCTCTGCAGTAGCACTGTGCAATTGATGGAAATGCAGATTCATATATGAAGGATATCTTACAACAATACTGTAAGTAACTTTGTGAATGAGTCAGCAATAAAAATGCCCGAATTGTGACACAAGTTTCTTGCAGCAAGGCAGAGAGAGAAGAGCAAAATCTGATTGTCTACTGGTAAGTAAACATTTTATTTTTGTATGGAAATAAGCATTTCCATTCCTACTGACTATGTAAACAGAAGTGCTGATGACAGCTAGCTGGTTTCTACACTAAAGAGGCTTATTGGGAATGGACAGTTGGTAGAATAGGAAAATCACTTTTTATTCATTAATATTAGTCTGCAAGCTTAACATTTTAGGTGGTCAGAAGGGAAGAGCCCTTAGAAAGATGGCCTCAGCATCATAACAGTGAAAGACAGATTAAGAGGCAGACAATGAGATCTGATTTATTCTCTCTGTAGCTTAGTGTTAGCAACTCCTAACTAGTCTCAGCTCTGCCAGTGAGTTAGTTCATAGTCTTAAAAAGCCATTTCACTCCCAGGACTGGCAGAGGGCAGCCTGCATCCTGCTTGGCCACTTGGCAGGAGCTGGAGCATCCCAGATGTTTTCAGTGGCCTCAGAGAAAAGAAAGGAGCAGGCATGGGCCAGACCTTGGCTCTCCAATTCCCAGAGGACACTCAAGTCTTCAGCATTGGTGATGGCGTTTCCAGAGATGCCTCTCTCCCCTCTTCCCTCCCTTTGTATTTTCTCTTGGCAAGGTCTGCACTTGTTCCTGGCACAGGATGGGATGGAGCAAGAACGGATGTCCCTGCCCGAGCCCGGCCAGTGCAGCCCAGCACTGGCACTTGCTCCTGGGTCTCTTCCCAGCTCTGCTGCTCCATCCAGCTCCTCCACTCCCAGCCCTGCTCTGCAGTGGGAAGGTCTGTGCCATGTCCCCTCCTGAGCCTCAGAAACTGCTGGGAGTCCTCCGGGAGGTATCCATGCCCCCACATCAGATGCTGGTTCCCAGGAGATGGAGACTTGGTAAGGTTGTGGCCAAGGCTGGGTATTAAGTGCCTCTGAAAAGCTTTAACTTCCAATCTTTAGGCCTCCAGTTTTTTATACCTATGCTTTAGTTCAGGCATGGAGTGCTGGAAAAATATTAAATAAGCAATAATTGCTTCATAGGTATAATAGCCATGCTGGTAAATCACATTTTTCTTTAAAGTTGATAATAAACACATGAAATAAATAAAGGTAATCATGCATTACATGTCCCTGGCAGTAGATGATACCAAGCCTATTAAAACAGTATCAATCAGGCACTGAAAATGGTTTATATTTAGCACATCTCATTTTAGATTAAACAGACTCTGCTCTCAATTATCCAGTAATTACCTAGAGGCATGAAGGCATGTACACAAAGCTACAGCATAGTGACTGTGTGAGCACTGGCTTACTTTGCTGTTGGTAAACTTCATTTTGTCAGGATTAATTGGCGAGAACGCTGGTGATGAACACATGACAAGCACAACACTCAATAATGCTTTAATAAAGTGAGGGAAGCAAATGTTTTCCATCAAACCTCTTCAGCACAGGAAATGTGATTAATTAGGCACATTCATCTAATTACTGTATGAATTCTCAGGAGGTAAACCTACACTCCAAGGCAGATACACTGGATATGATTCCAGAGGCTAGATTCAATTTCTTTTTATGTGACTTTTTATGTAAACATTAAATAAGTTATTTTTTAAGGAGATACCTTAACCTTGATTGGTTTCCAGCACTGGATCAAAGCCGATCCTAATCACCAGTATTCATCAGACCTAACAACAGCTCTTCCTTCAGAATAACTGTGTGGGTTTTCTGTTATCTCCAGAGAGACTCGAGCGTTAGGAAAAATGCAACCACCAAAATGTTTGTTGGATGTTGGCTGCATCTTACAAGCCTTCAGCTTTCCTTTGCATTAGTAATGTTTGGGTCTGCAGGGCTGGAGCTGCTTTTTTAATTAGCATCAGCAAATAGAGGACACAAGGCTCCAAATTGTGTCAGTAAGACACTCGCTAGTGCCTGGGGATAAACCTTTTAAAAAATGTGAGCCATAATGTTGCTTCCCTTAATCTGGGCATGGCTACCTCCACCAGCAGCTGCAGGGGATGTTGAGCTCCCAGTGCTTTCCACAGCTGGTGAGGGAGCCCACGGGCAGGGCAGCTGCCGGAGCAGCGGTGGGTGCTGGTGGCATCCCCCCCATCCCGGCCACCACCGCCAGCCTGGCTCTGCCCTGGGGCTGCCTCCCAGCACTGCCCGCCAATGCTTCCAGCCTGCACCCAGCAAAACATGCTTCTGCAATGCAAATACTCATTTTGCCTGGGAGGGCAGAAGCCGCAACTGCAGGAACAGTTCAGCCAGGCGACCCAGGGGACTGTAACCTCTGACGAGACCTCCCCTTGTCCCAGCAGAGCAGAGAGCACATGTCCAGGGCCAAATTCCCTCCCCAGCTGCAGGGTACTCCCACCCGTGAGGTCACACAGAGGAAGGTTGAAGGGGCTGAGATGCACAGCACAGACAGGTACACAATCACAGCCGTGCCTTGTTGTGGATTTGTAAAGAAACACCACATATTTGGGGAAGTGAGGCTGGGGAGAGGGAGACCAAAGCTAACAGCAAGGGAAAATCCGTCTCAAACCCCCACCACTGCTATCAGCACCACTTCCGTTCCATCCCCCTCTCCCTTCCCCATGGGAAAACCCATGCCTGGTGCCTGTAAGCTTAAAAAGATCATTGCCGGGCTATAAATATCCAGCCATCAATTAACTGCATAAATTGCACAGTCCAGAGAGCTCTTCTTCTGCTCTGCTAAGGTAACCAGCATCAATATTGCTCAGCATTACAGGTCCTGCCATATTTGTCTTATTAAACCCAACAGCACCTTGATTTTTACCGATGTATTTGTTCTAGGGGTTTACAGCAGCCTAGTCCATAGTGCATTTAAAGTCAACAGAGAGACTCTTGCCTGACTTCTGTGGGCCTGGATCCCTTCCAAGGGAAATATTTTCCTACTTAAGTAACTCTGAAACAAGGCGATCACATTAAAAAAATATATATCCTACCCTGGAATGTTTCTTTTAAAAATATGTTGTCAACAACAGACAGCAAAGAAAGACTAGCACTGGGGATATATTTTTAATGTTGCTTCAATCAAATGCTTCAGAATAATGAAGTATTTGCAAAATAAACCTGTTTGCTTTCATGGCCTTTCTAGCTATGGCTGGACATGGAGGACGAGGACCACTGAGAAATTCTGGTCCAAAAGAAACAACTAAGGAAAGCAAGAGCTTTCTCAGGCTGGGGGAAGCCCCATGGTGTGATGCAGCCAGTACTTCTTACAGTCCTCTGTCACTGTATGAAGCATCTGCCGCATTGGTGTGGCCTAACTCATTGCAACACCAGCTCCCATCAAAGAGCTGGAGACCTTCCAGAGCATTTCAGTAAAGACATTGTATGCAGATGAATACAGGCAAGGAGGCATCCCCATGGCAGAAGGCAGGGCTCCACTTGGTCTTTTCTTGCTGACAGCAGCCCTGGGAGGCTACATTGCACCCAAAACAGCTCACTGTGGCGTTGCTAATGCACCACAGGTACAAAGAGCAGCAGCGCATGGATATACCTGTGGGTAGGTGGATATCTGAGAAGGCACCTGTAATCGTCCCTGCAATGTAATCAGAGCTCTGCCCTCTACTGAGTGTGTAATACCTCCTTGCATAATATTGGTGGGATAATTAGTGCCACTTCAGCAGGATGAGCCCAGACACACAGCACTGGAGCAGCTGGGTGACTCACCTGGGATGTCTTCTGGCTCCTGCTGGTGACAACCAGCCAGTGTGGTGGAGGAAACCCTTGCAGTGCTCACCAGGAGGGCAGGTCAAGCCCCAACTGAGGCACTAAGGGATGGACCAAGATTCAAGCAACATTGGTGAAACCTAAGACTACATAAGTATCACAAGATGATTAACTACTAGGATTATTGTTTGGGAAGACTATATGAGAGGTGCCACATGGGCACCGGAGAGCCTGCTATCATCTCTTGATTCTCAGGAAGAGGAGAAGTCTAGCATAAGCTTGCCCACCCTATTTCATAAATCAAACCTATATGCAGGTATTCCTCCAGTGTGGCTGACCTGGTGTCTGCCATCATTTTGTATGTTTGTTTTGGCTGTGACTTAGGAAACCAAAGTTCTGTGTGTCCTGCTGGGATATGCAAACCCACTGACATCTTTTGTCTAAAAATAAGCCAGAATTGCTGCTTACCTCTGTGTGCTATTTGCTGATTTTGGTTTCTAATCCGTGTCTGAAGGAGGTGGCATTTAATGCATGGCCAGGGCCTGCAAAGCAGTCTGACTGGACTTGTGCAATGTGATGCCTCAGATATAGATTAGAGTCAATTGTATGAGGCACCTGGAAGACAATTGTGAGGGAGGCAGCAATCAAATCCCCTCCAAAATGTACCTAAGGGACAGGTGAAGTTGTAGGACATGGCCTGCAAAGCCACATCTTTTTTTCCTAGGGTTTGAAAGGGCAATCCCAGAGTTCACCTTACTGACATACATTGATACACAAAGGGCCCACCTCTCCCAGCGTGCATTGATCAAGGTAACAGACCTGCTATTTTGAAAACCAGCACAGGAAAATAGTAATTTGTGATAGATCTTAGGCAGGCACCATCTGCCTAGGACACATCCCACATTCTTCCCCATCTTTCCAACCCTTCGTGGTCCCCAGGTGGGTACCTTGCTTACAAGAGCTGCCATTGAGTTAGGTCCTCATCATGGAAACCAAAGGAAAGATGGCATCACAGTCCAAGAAACTGGGTCTGTGTCCTGTTGAACACACGGGGGGGTGCAGCATGGAAATAATAGAACAAACACTGGAGGACTTGAAAACACCAGAAATAGTGGTTGCCCTTCCCAGCCCTGCCAGTCTCACTACAGGGGCATGAAGGAGATGCATGAGGAGATGCAGCCTTGGCTGCAGCCCTGGCAATATTTCTAAGGCAGGAGGTGACCTCCGAACTCAGCCAACAGAGAGCAATAGGTGTCCTGCAGCTGAGACCCAGAAAAAAAGTCTTTGGGAATGAAAGGAAAAGCCATGAGCAGGAACATGAGGATCTGCATAAAAAGTAAAAATGGAAGTTATCCACCCGGGTCCTGTTCCACTCTCCTTGCTCCTCCCTCATCTATATGGCTGAAAAGCCACATGTTGCTGGGAAGGGTGTGGGGCTGTGGTGGCAGGACATGGGCTAGATGTGGCAGCAGAAGGCTCCTTCCCTGGACTCCACTGAGCTCAGGTATGAGCAGAAAAAAGTCTGGAAAGCAGGCACTTCACATTCAAAACCCATCTTCACATTTATCCAACTTGCCTCATCTTCGCTATCTTCCCACATCTAATGGGACAGGTCAGTCCTTTACGCTGTAGAAAACATCCTACATGCAGTTGTGAAAGGATCCTCTCTTGTTTGTCCTTTTCCAGCTGTCACAGCTTCTGAAATAGACACCAGCATATGGGAAAATGCCATTTTGATGAGGGAGAATCATAGAGAGGAGAGCTGTGAACTGAAATCAAGTGTGGGATTTTGGAATAACTGGAATATCTGGACAAGGAAGGATTAGGAGATGCTTCTCATACCATTTCTAAGGTGACTAAAGCAGCAAGTTATTTCCACTGCATTGCTAAAGCATTACTTACAAAATATGTCCTATAATTTATATGCAGTGAGAAGTGGCTAGAAATGTGCATGTTTTCAGAGTGCTGGCCTGAATGAAAAATAAACAGTTTTTTGTTAAAAACAAGTCAGAGGTGTCTCACAATGTCTGAACCAGATTCATCCTAGAATTCACTGTGGGTGACCTAGGTTAGGGCGCACACCTGCTTTTTGTTCCCCTTTTGCATGATGCTGAGTACAACAGGCCCCAGCCCTGTGAGGGAAGATCTGAGCTACTGCAGGGGTATAAGAACTATATGGACCACAATTTGGCTAGATTTTGAAAAAGAAACCAGGGACACAATGCCTAAATCCAATGGCACTTTTGAGATCAATAGTCTATAACATTGACTCTTAAAGAATGAAAGTTAAAGGAAGGAGTTCATCTCAGCTGTAGTGCAAAGCTCACATTGCTTGAGGGGTCCTTTCCCAGTACAAAAAGTGAATAATCGTGTATTTCCCCATTATAGTCACACCGTGCATTTGTGGTTCAGGGGATCACAGATTTCTTCTCTAAATGTTGAACACTTCTCTCCCCAGGTTTTTGTCTGGGAGCATACACGCTACAAAACCCCTTCTTGTATCCATAATACTGATATAGAAGCGTGATTCAGGATACCAGGATCTGTGCAACATCCCACTCAGTAACAATAAAAAATGGATGCTGAATTAGAGAAGCTTGAAGTGGAAAAAGCATTTAATGGACATTAGGTAAAAACTGAACTCAGAGTAAGATGATAAGATGTACATAGGGTGAATTACTGTAAAATCCTGGGAATACTTCTGATCAAAAAGGAGACAACGATTTGTCAGGCTCCCTATACCCATACGTTCAGACGCGCAGTGATTCATTTCCAGTCCAGCAGTTCAAAGCCGAAGGTGTGCTAAGCTGGCTTCTTGACATTTGAGAACAGCAGCCGTCTTCAACACAGCGTGAGAAACAAGATTAGCCTTTCCAGATTAGAAGGAAAATATTAGTGAAGCACCAGAGGGTTCAGTGTGGGGTCTTTTTAATAGTGTCAGACTTGGACAATGATACTGAAAGCACAAGCTGCCAAGTCTAGAAGGCAGGATGGATGAAGTATTAATTTACTTACTGCTGTAGTGCCTCAGCTGATGGTGAAATACTGTTCAGGATAGACTGCTATAAAGGAAGGATTCTTGGAGCAAGGTTATAACACACAACAAGAGTACCTAAAAAAAGAAAAGAAGGATTTTAAATTGCCATATGGAAATTTCCAAAGCCTTCATCTCAGTACATGCAAGAAGAATAGGAAACATGGAACTGGGTGACTTGGCCAGAAGGAAAAAAGGGGACCTTAGTGCCTCACCAGGGACATACTACATAAGCAAAGAGTTTGATATCATTTGAAGACCTGCTAGTAATCAGAAGACAGATTTTCCTCATAGTTTGGGCATTTCCTACCGATTCAATATTTTTCTTTTTACCTACTGCCAAATCTTAGACTAAGTAAGGGCAGAATTCCTATGAGACCACAGAATTATGTGTGTGTATGAGTCACTAGCTCTGGAATTGCATTGATCTCTTCCTTTACTTTTTGCTTGAGTTATTTCATAAACAAAATCACCCAGCAGCAGATAGCTAGATAGCCTCCATGGTGTCATTTTAGGATATGTGCGTGGCCCAAGAATGGTGTTCTTATACTTTTCATCTAGTAATTTTAATTTGTTTGTTCAGCAGAGGATATCAGAAGCTGTAAGGTAGAGACTTAATCCAGAAAATGCTAATCCATCAGACCAGGGCCAAGCACTCTACACCATTTTGGTCTCAGGACTAGAGAGGGCTCAGTTTGAAAATCTGTGTTCCCAGCACTATTCACTGCATGAGGATATTACTGTCCCCACTCTGAGACATAGGCCTCCCCATGGAGAACCAGATCTCTATGTGGTGTGGATCAGCTGCGCTTCCTTCATTGTGATGGAGCTACACTATTTTAACATGAAATAAGAACATAGATTTGTACGTGACAATTCCATCTATTAAAGCTGAATTAGTAAACAAACAAAAAAAATCAAATACCTAAATACTTTTCATTTATTTGACTGTGGACATGAATAGCAATGCACAAGCTGCCTGGGAAGTCAGCTGTCCTCCCAGAAGATGAAGTAAATTGACATCATGCTGTGTCTTTGTGGTGTCTTCTTTGTTCAACCATATGGAAGGAGCACTTCTGGATTTGAAATAAGCTACAAGTAAGCTAAGCCCAAATGCTAACTAATCGCACACTGCCTCCGCACACCTATCTACAAACATTGACTGGTTTCGGGAAGCCACAGACCATGGTGCATACCAGTGGGCTCACAGGCCGCTGAAAGGGATGCTGAACACTGCCCATGCTCTGCGTGCCTTGTGCGGTCACTAACAGCGGACATGGGGTTCGCTATCTGAAATGTATTAATGAAAGGCAAAATAAGAGAAAAAAACCCCTCCTCTTGAGTGTTGCAATGAGAAACTGCTACCATCAGAAGCCAAAATAAGTCGTAGTGTGCAGGTATGTGCTGCATCCCTGAGCCCAAGTGAGCTGCCATCAATGTGTGCCTGCACAGAGCATGTCGCACAGCAGGTTCGGCTGGAGCTGACATCACCATTTCCCTCACAAACTGTCTTTCTGCAACTGCCTCATGCTGGGTTCTCCCGACTTGAAATCCAGGCTGCAAGAGGCAGTCAGTCCTTCTTGCCTGGCCGGGGTACGCAGACCCTGCGTGCTCAGGGACCGAGGGCATCAGCACCGGGCAGGGCAGGGGAACAGGTCTGAGGATATGTAGTTTTTCCTTTTTCTCCAGCTAGCAGAGCACTGGTGGTTCACACCATTGCAGCCTCTCTGGTTTTGTCCAGTTCCAGTTCCCATCGGCTCTGGGAGGTCAGGCTGCAGTGCTCTGGCTTCATCATGCCTGTAACTCATAGGAAACATAGATTTAATTGGTTTTGGCGAAATGACTCCAATATCAAGGCAGCTTTTGCAATCAGAGACTCCTTTCCCAGAATGCTTTCCAGCAATCAGTTTACAACAGCATCATTTATTGTCATCACTTAATGAAATATTAGCAAGGCTTTTGCCCCGGCAATAGGTCTGTCTGTACCAGCCCTCTCCTCCCCTGGGCAGCTGCCAGACACCACATTGCCTCGGCAGCTCTCCAGTTTCACTCCACTTGCTGCCGAGAGCTGCATCAGGTATTCAAGCCTCGCCTGCTGTGCTCACTTCTTAGGCTTTATACTTTGTGCTAGAGTGACTGACTGCTAAAATAAACCTGACAGAATTTTTTATTTTTATTTTTTTTCCCCCTGGAAGTGATTTCAGCAGAATTTCACCTATTGCCTCACAAATACAGTTAAATAAAAAAGCCTGGAGCCTTAATCCATCTGTTTGCTTTTTTGGCCAATATAGGCAGTAAAAGCAACTTCTTTTTTATTGTTATTTAGGTATCAAGATCAATTCTGATTTTTCTCTTTTAAAGATAAGTTTACATCCAAAATCCAAATAATCAAGTTACCTCCTGTTGTGGCAATAGTTGAGCTGCTCTGAATTTTTCTCTTCTCCCCAAACTTGGCTTTTTCCTTACTAGAGAATAACCCACGTGTCTCCTGGCCCCTGATAAGAAAGCAAGCTCTAAATCAACAGGTAGTAGTTAAGATAGGTGGCTCACTGATACCGTGACTTTCATGTTGTTTGTAATGACACTGACAGCCTTGACTTTCTGTGCTCTCCTCGCCAGGCCATAAAACAGCTGCAAGCCTGGAAAGCCAGGAGAGATAAGAGGCCAGTACAAACACAGCACCTGCCTGCAAGTTTCGATGGTGTCAGCTCTTGCAGTCATAGTCGTATTGCTCAAAGAAGTAGGAAAAAGCTGGGCAAAAACCTTCCTGACTATGTTTTCGCGTCTGGAAATATCCCTTGGTCATAACCACAATGTCCAAAAATGCCAATTCTGAATAAATTTCTTCTGAGAAGCAAACAAAAAAAAAAGCATTGCGATAACAGTACTGTGGGAACATAGCAGGCTGGAATATTTCAATCTGACATTTTCAAATACTTTGGAATTAAGAGGGCAACATATGGAAATCAATGCTATAATTGAAAAAGCTGCATTTCAGATTATATTGTACAATCCGGAACAATAAATACTCCCAAGTTTAATGTTACCAGAATCTCCAAAATTACTCTTTTATTACGGTTTTGATTTTAAAAATATATATATATATTGGAAAACAGCTCTAAAGCTGGTAGCCCATAACCTCTTTGCAAACAAACAAACAAAAAAACAAACAAACAAAAACCAACAACAACAAAAACTAGGAATACGTTTCTTTTTTATTACTTTTTATTAGTCTGCTTTCCCCTTGTATGTAAAATGTTATTATTTTCCATGCTCAAACAGCGCATTTAAAATGTGGGTTTTCACAAGGAAACTTAATTTTAGATGGAGACACAGTGTAAGAACAGGGGGGGTTTATCATTTTATTTACCTAGATTATTGAGCTAGAAAAATAAGGACACCTGAGGTAAAGGTACAGAATGAGAACATATTTGAAGTACAGCGGTTTCAAATCATCTCTAAATTACCTCCTCCTCATGGAATTTGCCTTTGTTTTCCAGTGCCTGGAGAAAAACCAAAATTCAATAACATGAATAAGTGGTAGAAAATAATAAAATGAACTCCAAAAAAAATGAACTACACTAACGTAACTTGTGTGTTAATAAATTTGTAGCCTGTCAAACCAAGAGTTTCATAGCAAAGCACCCTCCTCTGCATAAACTACCTTAGCCAGGGAGGGACACGTCTGCCTGTACCCCCAGGATGTCAGCACAGGCGCCTGCATTGATCCCAGCTGCAGCAGAACATCTGGGGAATAAAATCAGCATGCAGGAGCAAAACTGGTGCATAATCTTGTAATGGGGCTGAAAACTGATGAATGCCGCTGCATGTGACCAGGTCACCGATGGGGTGCTGTTACGCAGAAAGGGAGCCGTACTGCTTGCAAGTCCTGGTACAGAAGAGAATTTAGAAATTCTGGCATTTCTATGTCATTTTTCATCCCGCCTCCACCCCACCACTCCTCTGAGTTGCCACTCATGTGAGTTACCACTCGGTAAGGGAGGCAAGACAAAACACTGCACCTCCAGACGCACAGAAGGTCTGGCTGTCTGTGGGGCTATGCACCCCGGGATGCCTCAGTCTGCGTGTTCCCCCTTTTTAATGTCCTAACACAGCATAAATGGGGAAAACAAGACCCCTCTGGTTCTTATACACTGACAGCTCTTCCCTCCAAGACCCTCGTTCAGTGTTTTTCACTCATGGGAAGCAGGCAAGGAGGGAACCCAGCCTCTCTGGGCACCACTTGACACTAAAAAAGTACATTTGCAAATTTTCAAAATATTTCTGTACCAGAGCCCACCTCCATAACTAAAACCTAGTTGAAGAGATTTTATTCAAGATTCTAAGGGAACTAAAGCACTTACTTTTAGGCACAAAGCAATCCTGGGAAAATTCAGGTGACAGACCAAAAACCCCATGCAAACTTACAGTGACAAAATACAGGCTCTCTAATTTATCAGCCTGTACTCAAGTGGCTGCAGACAGCAAAAAATTACCTGCTTGCAGATGCTTCAGCAAGTAGGTAAGTGGCCACGTCAAGCCTTTACTGTGAAATGATCATCTAGAAAACCTGCTATCGTATCTATTTCTAGATCATACACAGTAAAAAAAAGTGTTAGAAAAAGAAAAAGCTGCAATGGTATTTCAACCTACCTCCATACAGTTAGGAAAATTACTAAATAAATGAGGGATTTATCAAATCTGCACCATCGGTCTGATCCCCCTGCCTGTGCTGCACACTCACTGTGACATTTTGGTCCACAATTGATCAGTTTTGCCTTATTGCTTAAGCACAGTTTTCTTGTCGCACGCTAACCTGTTATTTTCTCAGTAATTTCCTGTGTGTGGCTCAGTCACACTAAACCAAGCCGAAAGCAGACATTTGCTGCCACCACGGAGCACAAAGAGCATTTATGGCCACATGGAGGTCTTAGTGAGGTGGCTGTATCAGCGTAACAACTGAATAAGGCTTTTGAGGGGCAAAGTCTTGCAGAAAATCCTGCTGTGGTCTTCTTGAAGTTTTATCTTGTGAGGCTGTGGTTGCCCATGGTGGGTCTCCATGGGCGCTGCTGCAGGCCGTACTCCTCTCCACTCCACATGACACCCCTATGTGTGCTCCCACTTGCTGGTCTGGGCAACTGGGCTTCAGCTTTGGGGTGAACTACATTGACAGACATTGGTCGAAGCAATGTCAAAGCCAAGAGGTGGCCGTCTCAGTCCATTCTTGGAGCTAAAACCTTTTCTTCTTCTGTACAAGTGCTCATCACCATAACCCTTACAGATGCTTCCTCTGCACTTGGAAAATGGGATTGTTAGTGTGTTTGTGATGATCTACTTGCTAGTTTTGCTAGCAAAGCTCTCATCTTTTCTTCCCTTCAGATGATTCATCTTTCTTCTTTGCCAAGCATTAGCAACAGATTTTAACCTTCAAGGCCCTGCTAGCCAAGCTGCTGTGGAAGTTGTATGAACACCTATAGGCCATGACTCCTGCTGAAGTGAAGACACATCCTGGCATTCATTTCAGACACTTCCTAAGCAAAGGCTTCAAAGATGGCTTTCACAGTTAGTGGCTTTTCACAGTTAGGCTCCAAGGAGAAGGATGGAAATTCCCATTTCCACCCCCACTGCTGGCACATTCCATAATGTCTCCACTTCTCCTTGCAGCACCTGGGGACACTTGGAAAGTTGGCCACCTAAAAATAAACAGCATGAAATACCATGCTCCTTCTGGGCAACCAGATACTTAACACTGTTAAGGAACTTTATGTAAGAGCCCTCCCTTGGACTGATGTGCCAGAGCTGGCAATGGACTTCACATCCAGCAGTAGGTGATGGCAATGTGGACAGAAATAGTGGGCGGTCCAGGTTCAAGTCCCACACTCTTTCTGATGTGAAGTGGGGATCTGAACCACAGTTTCTCTGGGAAGTAGTCCAATAGCTCAGCCATTTGATTTTTATGAAGGATAGAATGTCCGTGGTAGTTGTTTCACTGCACATAAAAGAAATAATTCCATCTTAAGCTGTAAGCAAAGTTGAAAGGCTTTACAACTAGACATTTAATCCCCTCAGCTAGGATAGCACAGTGAAAGTCTTTGTCATCCTAGTTAGAAGTATGCACCACTAAATTGTCTGCGTATTTTGGAATGTGTGTAATCAACAAAAACAAGTCACTGCCATAATAAATAAATAAATAAATAAATAAATAAATAAATAAATGTGCAAAGATGTTAATAGGAAAATAAATAAATAAATGCAGTGCGTTTCCCCCTGTAAATTCAACATGAAAATGCTCTGTTGTTGCCAATGGCCAGCTAGAGCAATCCATCTGAGCATCATTTCAGCAGCCACATCTGAAATAGTCAGCAGCTCTGTGGAAGCCAAGAGGGACCATTCCGAAGATCTCAATGTTGTTTAGTGGTACTTCATTACTACAGTATTTGTTAGTAAATACGGTAAGGGGTAAAACTTGGAAAGTTCAAAAAACATGAATTTATTTGAATTACTCCCATAGATTATGTCCCTGCTTGTAGGACTCATTCTTCTCTGGTTTCAGCTGTCTATCAGAGGTGCCCAGGGACATCATTATGCCTTCCTTCTCAAAACAGCCTCTCTTAGGCTTATGGCAAAACCACTGCCCTTGACTTCTACTGCCAACGAGAGATCTCTGCCTGTCCCAGGTTAGACTCATGTTGTGCCTCCAGCAACACAGACTGGAAGGACTGATGCATGGTGGACTTCTGGAATGTGCAAAAAACACCCTACAGCCATTTTGGCCAGACTGGTTGGTTAATGAAGACTGATAGGCTGGAGAACCCAACTCACCTGCAAAGCCAGAGGAGGGGGCAGCAGGGGGGTGAAATATAGAATCATATTACAGAATGATAGAATGTCCTGAGTTGGAAGGGACCCACAAGAGTCGTTGAGTCCAACTCTTGTCCCTGCATAGGACAAGCCCAAAATTCACACCATATGTCTGAGGGTGTTGTCCAGTCTCTTCTTGAATACTCTCAGGCTTGGGGCCATGACCACATCCCTGGGGAGCCTGTTCCAGTGCTCCACCTCCCTCTGGGCAATATTGCCTTAGTGACTACTAGTGCCACCAAGGCAAATGCTGTTTCGAGTCCCCCAGTATTGCCCCTCCTGTTCCTAGACCAACCATAATCACAAGTCCCTTTGCAAAAAATAAACTTTAACAAGCAGTTATAGAAGCGTCGCAGCCTGAGTTAAAAGATGAGCAGTTTGTGTGTTGCTATTCCTGGCCAGGCGCATGATCATCTTGCAGACAGCTGGGCAGAGCTGGGCTCAACACCACTCAGCTTCTCAGCAGGGCCACCCCTGCCCTCTGCTCCCCGGCAGTGCAATGTTAGATATCCAGGCGTGCCACTTGTCATTTTGATGTCAGCCAGTTCAGCATTTCTTTCTAGCAATGTTAGCTTCTAGGGGAGAAGGATGGGGCAGGGAGAAACCTGCCTGTTTACCTTCAAATATGTCAGTCATTGCACATGAGCTGGAGTTTGCCAGCATGAATCATGTTCCCATATTCCTGGCAATATTAATGCAAATAAACATCTCAAAAGCAGAGCTTGAAAATAGGAGCAACGTTCAAAGTGCCTGTGTCGTGGGTTTGCTTGCTTCTTTTTCCCTTTTCTTTCTTTTTGATTTGAAAAACAAACAAAAACCCCCTGTATCTCTATAACTGATGTTCCCTAAAGGCAAAAGACACAGATAACCGTACCAGAAGGAATCTGCCTGCTGCAAGCCAGCGCGAGGCCTCCCCGACCATGAGCTGGTATTCACCATTGGCCCTCACAATTATTTTAGTTGCCTGTGCCCCCAGTGATGAGAGTTGGTGAAATTTTAAAAAGCAACACAGCAAATGTTTTCATTTAACCACATTTTTAATATCTCAGTGGAAAAGTTGTTTGTTTTGATAAGACCTAACATTTTTACCACACAAAACGTTAACAGTAAAACTGTTCAGACAATGTCCAGTTCTTCACAAAATATTTTTTCCAGTCCATAACTTTGGTTGGTTCTCCTGCAGTGGAAAGCAGTATATGTGTAAACAAAGCAGGTCAATAAGTTTGATCAAATCCTTTGTCCTTTATGGAAATAAGGATGGTCTATGGAAAACTACATCCTCCCAGTGGAAGGCATTTTTTGGCAGTCTGAAGCAGAAGACTGTGCCATAGAGAAATCACTGTCTGTTGGGAGACTGAGGAAATATTACAGAAGAAATAGCTAGGTGTTTTCCTCTCTGTACATGAAGATGTATCCCAGCATCACTGCTCCCAGCACCTGGGAACCACTGGTGAATATATCTTTGCTAGCCCAGCTGACATCCCATTACATGAGAAGAAATATTTTCAGAATCTGTTGGATTTGGTCCCACGGAAAATATTACCTATGTTTGAATGCACACTCATGTTTACTTATATATTTTAGGCAGCAAATTGTTCAAAGCTACAAAAGCAACTGTAGAAAACTCCTCAAGATGAAGTCTGGTACCAGACTCCATCATCCTAATCCTTTTTGAAGTCCTCCAAATACCTGTCACAAGATAAGTAGTAATGTTTCCACAGCCAATTTATAAATAACGTATTTTGAACTCCCAGGTGTAAGGTCTAACTCTGCAAACAGAGAAGGAGCCCAGGCTCCTTCCCTGCACGGTTACTAACAGCTCACAGTTTTGGACAGGGTACTCTCTGGAATGTCCTTTCCCCATGCTAACCTATGAATAATAACATTTACCTACCCTACAAGCATGGCGACAGAGTCAAGACAGGATTTATTAAGCATTTCAAGGTCCTCGGAGAACAGGAATTACAGAACAACATGCTGATATGGTATCAGGCAGAACATTTATGGGGTTTTTTTTAGGATAACAAAACAAGTTGCTCAGTCTTATGGCAAAATTAAGAACTCAGCCGAGATGCTCAAAGCATGAAATCCAGCACATTTCTCTCCTAACAGAAGTCCCTTCATCAAAGGATCATAAAAGGATGAATCGCTTTAACCAGTCTCTGCGATAAGGCAATTGTTATGGGCTAAGAGCTTAACTCAGAATTTCCTCGGATTTGTGGGTTTAAGTTGGAATTGGAAATGCTTTTGGATGTGCCTGTGCAGAAACATGTGCATACTGGAGAGAAAAAGAAAATTTAGAGGGAGCTGCCTGTATCTGGCTGACAACCCAGCACACAGGGTATGTTGGAACTGATTCAGAGTCTTGTGCATTGTTTGTTTTGGATTAAAAGAGGGCAGAAAATATAAACTCCACTGAGACTGTGTTATGAGAGTCCATGGACAAGGGCTTGACTTTTGATGTACATATATTTGGCAGTCAGCACTGGAGATTTGTTTACAGGGTGTCATTTGAGGTTTGCTCTGATATAGCCCGCAGGGTACCTACTAGGGTTATTTTGCTTGGGGCTTGCTCTTTCCAGCAGCCTTCTTTAACTTTCTTCAACCACTCAGGAAAGATGTCCTAAAGGCAACTTATTCCTACTTTACACTGGGCTTGAACACTTTTGCTGTCTGTCCCTCCACTGCTCCCTCTTAAACCTTGCCTGATTAAGCAAATAAACAGGAGGCTTAAATATGCTCTTATGTGCACACATGCCAAAGAAAATATACATTAATTCACCCAAGGTCACACTGCCTTGTTCCTGGAGGGCCTGCAGACCCTCCTGAGGGACTGTGAGCTTTCTTTTGTCAAAGGTCCCTCGATTACTGTAACATGTTCACACTGGAGGAGAGGTTACAGGTATTATGTGATACTCCAGATATGCCTCAGATGATGTAAGGCAGAAAGGTTTAACTTGTGTAAAAAGGTTTAACTTCTGTCAGGTAAGGATCTAACTCCAGAATACAACCTGATGGACAAGGAATTTGAAAGAAATCTCAGATCAGATTTCAGTGCTTGTTCTGAGTGGCTTAGTCCTTTGTCTCAGTGTGAATTATTTCACTATTTCCACCTACAGCTTGTTATTAAATCAGTGAGTTCAAAATCTGCTTGTATTACACATCTGATGAATGTTTCTCATGGAGTTACATTTGCAGTTGTGTAGCGTGTAAGAAATCAGTTGTACTCAGTGTGAGATTCCAGTAAGAGCCAGTTGGACACATAACATCCATCAAAAAATGTCTTTGATCTCTGCTTGCTGAATCAGTGTTATGAGCCTTAAGGGACTAGAAAGATCCTCTACCAACTGAGACTCTCAGAGTCACAAATCCTTTGTAAGTAAAAGCTAAGCACTGTGTGATGATGACACTGTTCATCTTTCAGCCCCAGCATAAGTACTGCATGGAAAAGTCATTGATGTGTGACAGTGATTCTGTGGCTTTCCCACTGGAGACAGTATGGCCAGGGCTGGCCTTACCACATCAGTCACTACAAATTCCCTCAGGTTAAAAGGACCACGTCTCATAATCTGATGTGGCCATGCGTGCTACACAAAGCCTATCCTGTGACTTGCAACAAGAGATCGCTGGCCATGGGGTGAGAGAGAAATGAAGGCAAAACTTGAACTACAGAACCCTGAGCTGCTGGAAAGATAAGCCGCTTCCCTCTGTTCTCTCTTTCTCCCTGGCACAGGCTGCTCTGAATCCTTTTGTCTCGCAGTGTGGCTGGGCACAGGGCCTGCCCAGGTGGGAAACACCTACCTGGGATGTCTGCACGTTGTGGCTGTCTCCTGGGTGAGCGCCTGGACGCCCTGCAGCACATGAGACATGGGGCAGGTAGAAGGAATGATGGCAATGGGGAGTAGGGAGGAGCAGTTTGACCCCAGAGCACACGCACAAGAACCAGCTTGAGTGGCAGGAAAACAGAACATGACCTTACAGATAAAGCCTGCAGCATAATGCACAGGGAATTCAAGTGCTACTGTGAGCTAGTCTCAGATTTTGCATTCCCAGCTCTTCAAGTATCACAATGCTTTTAACATAGCTTAAGAATATTCAACAGCATATATACTAAATCATTTTCTACAAACTTGCACGTGCAATTTTTTTAACCAGCTTCTTCTGAGTATTCTATTCAAGTGCACAAGTGATCATTTTTAACCAACTCCTCTGATGGTTCTAACAACAATTATTCACATTTCTACAGCCTTTTTCACTTGGGCATGTCACTACTCAGTCCACAAAAGAAGGTGAAGAGCACTCCTGCTTATCAGGTCATGATGCTCATCAGGGAAAATGTGCCTGAGCTGATCTCAGTTCGGCAGAGACAGATCTAAAATTTGAGCAGATCTTATATCTATAAAGCTTTCAGTTACTGACTGAGTGAGAGATCATTTATCCAATGGAAAAAGGGATTAATTTATATTGATTGGCCTTTCCCTTCCACCATACACATTGTGTAACATTAAGGTACACTTATTCCACATCAGTAAGTCCCAGCCCTGCTTTAGTCTAAGTGCTCTCCCATTTAATTATTCAGGATGTCAGGATGGGCAACCATCTTAAAAAGAAAACTCAGAATGATCTACAAAGAAATGAATGGGTTTTCCTTTCCCCCAGCCCCCCCCAAAAAAGGAACCTTGATGCTATTTTTATTTGTAAAGATCTAATTCTAGCAATAGTAGCTCAGTTATTTCACTAGATAGACGTCTATGAAAGGAATCAGTGTCATCAACGTATAGGCTAATGATATTTTTTTCTTTAGTAATCAGTCTCACTTGCTGTAACTGAGGTTAAAAACAGAAGTGTGAGCTACATGTTATTTAATGTGTGAGAACGGAAGCAAAGGATGAACTGGAACAATAAATTAGTTGCTTGCTTAAAAAAATAACAGGGGAGGGAGATCAATATCTTCATCTCCTGGTCACATAATCCAGTGGTTGATTTAAACAAATTAAAGCAGACTGCTTTCTTTCTGTGCATTCAAGTAAAACAGAGTTTTCAGCCAGCAGATATTCAATTTTCCTGGCTAGTTTTTGGATGCTGGCCATGTGTGATTAGTGACCCATTTTCACTGCAATGCGATCAGCTATGTTTGTAGGACCCTGAATCAGCATATTTGTCCTTATTCCTGGCTCTGCCTGCCAGAGCACCGAGCCAGGCCCATTCTCCAAGCGTGCCACCCTGCCATCTCCATATAGATCTGTAGGAAAGGGCACTTGATCATAAAGGAGCTGTGCTGGTCTCTGCCAGGCCCGGATCACTGGAACCCACGGTGTACAAGATGCTGATGCTGCTGAACTTGAAATTTTCTTTATCTAATTAATAGGGCCTTGAAACAGAAGAAAACTGTGCTGTTTGTGGGAATTATAATCCTTCCTGGACTATGTTAGGGGAAAAAAACCCAAACAGAAGGAACAGAAGGATCCTGGGGCCATAGCTTTAGACCTGAAGCAGTTCTGGTCACAGACACCCGTGACAGACCCTTGCTTGTGGAAAACATGCATCACATCCCACAATTTGCCAGTACTTCATTAGATATCATTTCCTAATGCAATTCTGAGAATACGTCCAAATCTGCTGCTGCTGTTTGCCGCCAAGGCCCAGCAGAGTGTCTGTGCAAGTTTGCTGGTGCTACTTGGACTGAGCCATACTGGACTGATTGAAGCCTCAGAGGAAAATTTAAGCTGGAACAGACCTGCAGAGGTCTTCAGTTCCAGCTCCCCACTAAGAGCAGGGATAGCTGAGACTGGGTTGCTCAGTGGCCTCTCAGTTGAGTTTTGGTGACTCAGAATGAAGTACATCATGCCCAGGATCTGTTCTTCTGGGATGAAGCGCATTTGGTTTAGTATATTTAAAGACAGATTTGAAAAAAACCATTCTACACACAGGGTTGCAATGGAGATCAGAAGTCTGACTCTAGTTCCTTTCTACTTCACCCTGTGGCCGTCGGTGCCGGCAGCACCAGGCACTCAGCATTCAGGGAGGAGAGGAGCTGGTAGAAACAGGCAGCGGTCAAAATATTTCCCCGGTGAGCAGCCAAGATCAAGGGAAGAGAAGGAAATAAAGAAGACAGGTTTCCCTCCTCGCAGCCAGGAAAAGGAAATAAACCAGCAATGGCTCACATCCTGCCTTCATTTACCTCTTATCCTGTGGCTGTTGGCACAAAGAGATGCTTCATCAGGATTAGGTTACTGTTTGTTTCTCCACATAAACCCAGTGGACCACCTCTGGGATTAAGTGATGTAAGAAGGGCTTATGGTCTCCAGTGAAAATTATTGCTGCGCATCACCTGAAATGTCCTCACAGTGCTCGAAGAGACTGCGTCATTACCAGTAGCACTGGGATTTTGCCCCACGTGGCTGTGTGACGAGGGCCTCCCTGGTGATGGAGCCTCCATCCAGACCTTTGAGGAGAAAATAATTTGCTCCATCGGCAGAAGTCAAAACCAGCTCTGGTGAGTGTTGTATGCCTGATAGCCTCTTACTGAGATCCCGTGGTGAGTGAAAACCACTTACTTCCGTGAATTCCACCCAAAAAGGCATATAATTTTGGGACACTCATCTGTCTAACATGTTGTCTTCTTTTATTCTCCTCTGCAGTTCAGACTACCGTACTTCCCTCCTAACCTTTCTTCTCCACTGCCACCCCTGTGTGATCCCAAAAGGCCATTAAAATGCCAAAGATATGAGTGTGAAATGAAGCGGGCCGATGTCTCTGCCAGTACGACTTCATGGACGCCCATTGCCCAGGGAATTGAGCTATGTGAGGGAAGAATTTAAGATTTTAAGTCCGAGCTGTGTCTGTCCCATTAGTGCCACAGCCATGCTCTTTTTTGCTTTCACAGTGAATGACAAGTTGAAATGCCTGCCCTCGGGCATGTGACAATAACATGGGACACTACAGAAAGCCAAGCTTCTTCTGAAACAACAGGAATGATTTCATTAAGTTAAAATCTCCAGGACTCACTGAGGCAGACACAGTAGGTCGAATGGCAAAAGCCATTACACAGGGGACGTGCTGCAGACAGAAAATACAGCCAGAGCTGGGCTGGCAGTGAATACAGCATGGGTTAAAGCCTTTGTCATCTCCTGTGTCAGGTCACCTTCCTGCTGCCACAGACCTGGAGGAATGTCCTAGAGCCTCTGTATGCATTCTACAAATAGCTTTGCAGTGACTGATGTGCTCTGGCTTTCCTTCTGGAGAGAGAGCATCAGTGCGTTTTAGCCTTTTCTTTGTTGTTTGCTGCCTCCAACAGGATTACTGAGACATTTTCCTTCATCAGTGACAAAAGACCTGCAAGAATAAAGGCAGCTTGCCTTTGATGCTCTCGGAGGAGGGCAGAATGGTTCTGAGAAAGAGCAAAAAATATGCAGAGGAGTCAAAAGAAGTAATCTAGAAATTAACACAAAACCAAATTGAAAAGTATCTCTCTTCATGGTTATTAATTATTAAGAATACTATTGTTTAAAGTTTTATAAATAACAACTATACCGTTAAAAAAAGAAAAATTGCTTTTTTGAAAATAAGATTATACTTTCATTTCTCCAAACTCATTCCTGGAGGTTTTATCTCTCCAAAAGGGCAGAGGAAATAGGAGGAGGTTGCTGCGGGGTACCTCTCGATCTGAAATTTCATGTGGTATCTAAGCTGTTTCCATATCCTTACACACCTGCTAGCACAAGATCTTTGAACCCTGAGTGCAAAGTCTTAGTCGTAAGGTTCGCTAGGACTAATGAAACCTGAGCTTGAATCCAAAGTTTCAAGAAAGGTCAACTAGATTGCCGGGTGCTAGAAAAATATAAGTGTGCTGCTCGACTTGGAGGAGGGCATCTGCCAAACATAAGCTCAAATGTGAATGGCTTAACAAGCGTGTGCACTTGCACATGTGTGCACACATTCACACACACACACACACACACACACACACACACACACATATGAAAGGGGGAGACAGAGGCAAAGACCCTGGGCAGGGACATGGGATACCCATCATTTTCCTTGCAAGAGACAAGGCAAAGAGATAAAATTAAAGGGGATTTCTCAGAAGTGGAATATGAGCACCAGTACAGAGTGGTGCCTGGATAGATGAGGCCAGCTGCAAGCCTCAGCCTGAACCACAGCCATCCCTACCTCCCAGCAACACAGTTTCTTGGCCCATGAGACCCATCAGTCACGGCAATTATTTTCTTTCCAAAAAAAGTGTTATGTGAAGAAAAACAAAATCAGCAAAGGAATATGAAAGGACTTCTTCATTTCTGCATTTAACTCTGATTTTTCCATTGTGTAAGCAAGCTTGAACCTCGGGAGACGTACTGATCTCAATATTAAGGTGCCTGAGAGCTGTGTGTTTATACGAAGCTGTATTTAGATTAAAACTTTATGACCTCTTAACATACACTAGTCTAAAAATAACACTAAGCACATGTTTTTTATCACAGTTAAAGCTATTGCAACAAACTCTTTTCCATCCAACATCACACCCAGCTGCTTGGTGTTATGTTGCATAGTAACAATATTCAGCAAAAACAAAACCACTTTTGGTCAAATGAGATGGGGAATGAAGATTTGATAGTAGCCCCAAAAGCTCCAAGAAGTCCTTGAAGAAGGATACACAGCTGACGCTGTGGCATTTACCCTGCTGAGGGAGACACAGGAAAGAGGCAGGTGCAAACAAGAGACCGAGCCTTGCACCCTGATGCCCAGTCTGAGAAGGGGATGGGAACATCCTGTCCTGAGGATCAGCAAACATTTTTTTGGTCCTTGGTGCAAAGGAAAGACACCACAAGTCTGCACCCTGGTCCAGTCTGCTCCACTCAGCTGATGGAGTGAGGTAAAGACAAGTGCAGCAAGTGCCCTCCAGCCTGGCTGTGCTCTGATCCATCTTGGTGGGAGCTGGGAACCAGCCCTTATTTCAGGTTGTGTGCATGGAAGAAGGAGAAGGACATTAGTGAAGAGCAGAAGGAACAGGAGCAGGTTCTACCTCCATGAGCACATCTTACACAACTGAAGTAGCATGAAATTACACCAGCGAAATGAAGAATCAGTCTCCAGACACAAAAGCATCAAACTCTTCGAAACAGCATGTTTATGACCAGCCCTGATGGCTGGCCTGTCTTTTCAGCATGGCCCATCTTGTGCCGCTGAGTCTGGTCACCTCCAAACTTTCAAACTCAAAGGGATTGACTCAGAAGTCAGACACTCCAAAATATTTCCAGTGATGTGAACTTCAGCATCTGACCTACTTATTTGAAAACAAACCAACACTTATCTTCAGTTAATAGGAGCAGAAAAACACTGTTCTTCATGTCTTCCTGTTCAGCTTAGAGGCAACAGCACATGCATTTGACACTTTGTGAGTCAAGCAATAAAAATAAGGAGTTTATAAAGAAAATGCTGACACAAATGCTGGCAGTGCTCCTAGGCATGCCTATAACGTGTAAAGATCATGACATGTTACTGCAATTGAACCCACTCCAATGCAGGCAAGGCTGTTTATGCCCACATGTAAGACACATTCGTGAAATCTTTGTGCTACTAACAGCTTTGGAAAGGCTGCTGGCAATACGTTTGATTGTAGTCTAACCTAAGTTAGAAGCTAAATAGAAGCAAGTAGCTAAATGTTTGTGAGAATGCTGCGAAGGCAAAACTTCCATCATTAAGTCATAGGTGGTTTTATACCTTTGCTGCATTTCTGAACATCATTGGTGCTGCTCACAGTCCTCAAATAACCAGTTAGAAACCAGCAGGTGAAAGTCAAGTAGCATCCTCCTAGTTAGCGAAGAATTCTCCCTGCTCTCTATCAACACCGAGCTAAAATGCAATCCTCGAGGCACACTGCCTAGCACCCACACTGGTGTGCTCCTGGGAGATGTCCTCATTTTCGTGACCTGCCTGTTGCAGAAGAGTAGCTACCAGCATTAAAATGCATGAGTTTTGAAGGCAATAAGTATTATTCAATCAGATATAGATGGAGCTGCTGTTCTACTAAGTTGAGTACCAGGCTGCTTTGTGTCCCTCCCTGTGTCAGTGCAGCCAGGGTAGCACCATGTTTGCTATAGAAACAGCAAACCTCTACCTACAGGGAAGTGGTCACCATGGCCTCTGCATCAACACAGCATAAAGGAAGGCTGCTGGAGGAAGGAACAGCCAAGGCAGGTGCACACAGAGAATTTGCTTCAATCCTCGCTGGGTTTTGTGCGTGCCACATTAGCTGGCTATTTGTTTCGTCCTTCCCTCAGCACCTCTTCATCTCAGCTCCACTTTCTTCCTGGGCCTTCAGCTTGCTCCTCTTTGCCTCCATTAGTTTTCTTCCCATATTGCATATCTCTTTTGTCTACCTTCACCTTCCCAGAAAAAGTCAGGGAAATATCGTAGCCTTTGCTGCTGTGCTATGATCCAACTCACTTGGCTGCATCTCCCCACTGCTGCTCACAGCTTGTTATTGCAAGGGCCACGGGACAGGAACTGTCTGCTGCTCTCTGCTTTTACAGCGGGGTACATGCCCAGCTGTTCCTATTGTCACGCACAGAATAGGTTTTTACCAGTATTGGTGCTGGATTAGTGGCTTTGAAAATGTCATTCGTGACAGTCAGCTATTTTAGTTATTTTTTCTTGTCTTCCGTAGGAATTCCAGCCCACCCACCAAAGATTCAGTTTGTTGCGCAGCTTCCCACACCGACCAAAGGCAGTCACCGATTCCTGGGCTGCATGGGTGGAAGATGTGCTGGAAATCACACTCTCTCTTTGCACCTGATTTTGGTTTTTCTGAACAAGAAACTGCAGCTTTTGATCATTTCTATATGCATACAGAGAGGGCAGCACAATTCAATGAAAGGCCTCAAAGACACTCAGAAATCAGCTGCACCTGCTTAGGAGCTATTTCCACTTATATCTGCAAAGCTTTTGGTGTGATTTGGTCCTGTGTGCCATCACCTCCCAAGGGCTGAGCAGGCCCCAGGGGAGCGGAGGAGCTGGGATTTATGGGCGCAGAAACTGATGAGAACAGCCCTGGGGCCGGCTGCTGCCAGGGCTGGGCAGTGGGTACTGCCCATCTCACGCAGAGGCCAAGACTCCTGCTTCAGGACTAGCTGAAGGCAGATCAGGCTGGCTATAGAAATCCTCATGACATTCATGTATTGGTTTATTATTTGTTTTTCTCTCTGTGAATTCAGCTTTTGTTTTCCTAGGGCAGTGCATGGTACTGTCTCTTCCCTCCTACCTCTGGAAGCAGGTAACACTAAATTATCCAGAATCCATGTAAAACACTACCCTGTGTGATACTTTGTGAAATCAGCTGGAAGGAACAACCCTGCTTTGTCCTGTACCAAAGGGGCTGATGATCCCACCTGGAGTACTGTGTGCAGCTCTGGAGCCCTCAGTACAGGAAAGACATGGGCCTGTTGGAGAGGGTCCAGAGGAGGCCACCAGGATGATCAGAGGGCTGGAACAGCTCTCCTGTGAGGACAGGTTGAGAGTTGGGGTTGTTCAGCCTGGAGAAGAGAAGGCTCCGGGGACACCTTATTGTGGCCTTTCAGTACTTAGATGGGGTTTATAAGAAAGACAGGGACAGACATTTTAGCAGGTTCTGTTGTGATAGGACAAGGAGTAATGGTTTTAAACAAAAGGAGGAGAGATTCAGGCTGGACATGAGGAAGAATTTTTTTACAATGAGGGTGGTGAAACACTGTCCCAGGTTTCCCAGAGAGGTGGTAGATGCCCCATCGCTCGAAACATTCAAGGCCAGGATGGAAGAAGCTCTGAGCAACCTGATCTAGTTGAAGATGTCCCTGCTCATTGCAGGGGGCTTGGACTAGATGACCTTTTGAAGGTCCCTTCCAACCCAAACTGTTCTGTGATTCTCTGGAGAGGTGTCTCATTTTCTGTGTGCTGTTGCCTCAGCACCTCCTAACCTGTTCGACACCTCTCAGTCTTCCACAGACATGAAATACACCCTTGGTTAGCCCACGGGAGGAAGATTCCCACTTCCAAAATGCATCTTTGGGTCTCCTTTGTGCTCCATGCCAGAGGACTATGAACTCAAGTCAGGGGATAGTACAGGGCAAGGACCCTGCTACGAACCCCATGGTCTGCAGGGACAAAGAGAGCGGGGGGGAAAGCAATCCACAGGGGAGGAGAACAGGACCTTCCTCTGTCTGCTGGGGTCACCCCAAGGTTTAAAGAGCAAAGAGTTGTGTGGAGATTGGATGAAACCGTGCTTTCTGGGGACTGTTAAAACTAAAACTCTCCTGCTCTTTGGGTTGTTTTTTCTTCTTTCTCTCTTACTGGTGACTCAGACCCCATTGGCCCCATCCCAGTGCCACCCCAGCACTGTTCGCCACAGCTCAGTGAGCACTGGGAGTCATGCAGTGCAGCAGAGACCAGAGGCACAGCCTGGGGGCTTTTCTTACTGCAAGGCTGGTGATGGAGCGAGGCCCTTCATGCCTCTGGCTCTACAGGGCTGCAGAGAGGTGCCGTGGTATGAATGGTTGTAACAAAGAGCTGCAGGGTGCCGTGGACCACCACAGGGAACAGGGTGTTGTTCCCATAAGGGGTTTCAGCTGTGTGGTCATGTGGTCCAGTTCTTGGCAAGCCCCATTTGCTGTCCCCCAGATCCACAGTGTGATGCAAGTGTACAGCCCAACACAGTGGGTAGACGCCCTTGCCTGTGACCATCACATAGCTTAAATGGAAAACCTCTCACTGATGTAGGAGAGCAGAAAAATAGGAAGGGCTCTGTGTATTTGCTGTAATCTCCTAGCACCTTTTGCTCTCTACAAGAGGTGGAAGAGTTTTCCCCACTGAAGTCCAGGCACTTGCCCTTAAGTCAAGCCAAGGCGGTCAAAACATGAGGCAGAGGCCTAGGTATTAGCTACCTCCCTGCTCTTTAAACATAACAAGTATCATCTGCATGTTGAACATGCTTTCAAAGCAAGAGAGAAATTTCTCCAGTGCTGTTTTCTCCCTGATACAAAATTTAACTAACAAGGCTAGAAATTGAGACTTTGTGTGTCTCCTGTATTCCCAGGGCTCCCACGCTGAGGCTACAACAACATTTGAGAGGAGAATGTCCAACCTCTTATGGCCTACAGCAGCACCAGTTCAGCAGGGGACTCCAAAGGACAGACCCAATGAGGATGCTCCTGATTCATGCACCTTTGCCATGGCCAGACTACTCTCAAAGCAAACTAGGAGCACCTTTACAGGACATCTGACAGGGCAATGCTCATCTCTCACATCAAGGAGGAACCTGGCAAGGTCTTCTCAGCCTGGCTAGGACACACCTCCACCTTGCACCATTCACAGGGAGGTGGGCACACACACCCTGCAGAGAAGGTGATCCTTCACACATTCCATGCTCTATTGGAAAACTGGGGAGGCAACTTAGGGCTAGATCTCAAAACTAGGATTTGTCTATGCTGTTGGTCCACTTAGGGCTCCTGTGTTCCCATAGCTCCCAGCCCATACCCAGCAAGAGGGTGAGCACCGTCCTTCACAGCCCCAAGGATGACATGGAAGACGACAGGGGTCTCCACTCTTCCCTAGTGCCAGGGCTGCTGCCATGCCCATGGCCTTCCTCCACACTCTCTTCTTGATGCCCTTCAGACCCTTGAAGTCTCACACACAAGGTATCTTTCTCACTCCCCATCTGCTTATAATATGGACTTTCCCAAATGTCCGCAGGGCAGTGTCACACTGTTCCCTTAGATCCACGACCCAATATCTCATGCACCGCTGTCCAGTCCCACCTGCAATTCACCAGCTTGCTGAACCAGGCATGTGGAGTCCCAAAATTGGAAAGAAGCTGTCAGACTTGGAAAGCAGGTTATTTTCTAATCCTAAAAATGCCCCTGCTCAGCAGTGCCCGTAGGACCAGCTGTCCTGTGACCTCGGAGGTCAGTGGGGTGTTAGTAGGTTCCCAACTCATATTAGCTTCCCATCTGCAGCATGGACACCTCCCTGCTGAGAATCTCAGCTATGCCCATCAGCTCCTTTCACACCAGCCACAAACAGTCCCCTGGGGGGCAGAGATTTGCCATCGCTTGACCTGGTTTCTAACCACTGGTCTGCTTTTGAAACACTCCATAGATTTTATTTCCTGTGGAAACAACACCAGTTCTACTTCGTAAGACAGTACATGGCAGTGCAGTACTGTACCTACTCCTTCTAATTAAGACACGTATTCAGAAAGGAATTGAAGTGAATGAGAACAATAATTAACTGAGAAACAACCTGAGCTGTTCTCTGAATTCCCTACACACTGGGCTGAAATTGTGTTCTGGCTTCCTACAAAATTACATGGACCACATCAAAAGTAAACACTTAATCTAATATTCTAATTGTGTTTTTAGATAAACATCATAGTTATAAATCATTTTAATGAGTATATGAAAAAGAAGCAAATACCACATTAACTTTTCATTACCTTTTTAACATCCCCCGTGGATAACGCAATTCATTTACGGTTATAACAGTCCCCTCTACTATATGCTGTGGATACACAGAGGGATGAAATAGTGTAGCTTTGGGAACGGTTAAGGTGTTTTAGGAGAAGAAATGGCTATGACTCGTTGAAGCACTGCTTGTAAAAATAAAGGTTATGTATTGTAACAAAGAAGACTGGGACAAAACATGGATAATTCAATCCATTAATTAAAAACAAGAGTTTTCTTAATTGCTGCCCCCATATGGAAAAGGTTCTTAATCAAAGGAAAGGTGAACACTAGAAAACTCCAAGGGGAATCAACTTTTCTTGACAAGCTGTTAATCTAAAGAGTCTCCTGCTACAGTCACATAATCAAAATACATCAAAAAAATCACTGTTAAGGCAAACTAAGCATCCCAATGGGTGGTAACTTCTTAAGCAATAGTAATTCAGCTACTTTCAGAAGTGTAGCCATATACTTCAGTAAACAACAGAAACATCTTGGGAAAAATCATGATGTTCTGTAACTCAGCAGAATTTCAACATTGACTTCAAACGTGGTCAGACTTTGGGTGGTGTTTTCAGTCCTCTTTTTTAGGGAAAAGTCCCTCTTTAGATCATTTAGTTCATAGTAATAGCTTAAAAACGTAAAATTTCAGTTATCTGAGCAAAAGAAGCATGAAGCTTCTGTTTCTTTGAAACAATGTAAGCAAATATCCCATGAAGCCTTCCTCAAACAGTACATCTATTGCTTCTGATCTTACATAATTTCATTGTGTTTCACTCTAAAATTTATGTTGTATTATTTGTACAGGCAATAGGATTTCACACAGGCTTTGTGGTAGCTGAATCAAATAATGGTAATGGTGAAGAAAATAAACTCTTTCACTGTAGCCTAATTTATTACGCTTGACTGAAATGCTTTAAAGCCATCTCTGAGCCACACAGCCAGTAATTCTCTGCTTCATGGACAAGACATATTTTCCGAGACGTAAACTAAATTATTTATATAATGCGTAGAGCATATGAACCATCCATTACCTGATACCTCTGAAACAATAGGGTGGAAAGCAGCCAGCATTAATTGATCATCCAACTGTCCAGTTATTCTGTGTGGGCAATTTATGTCAGATGCTATATAATCACACTTTGAAACATTTTCCAGAAATAAATCTTCCCTATGGAGGGAGGCAGTTGTCTTTGGAAAAACTATTTATGCTCAGGCATTTGCCAGCTACAGCACTTGAGTAGGACATGAGCCAAGCTCTCGTCCCCACCAAACAGCAGGGCTGGTGTTCGCGTACAAACACACCTGATGGAAGGGCTGAGTTTATAGGGCACTGCATTATTTTTCTAAGACAGGTTTCTGGGAGGTGTCAGAGGTGGTTTGGCCCAGCTCAGAGGAATCAGTTATTAAAATTACAGCTAGTTTCCAAACCAGCAGTTTAAAAACCACCTTCAATGGGCTTCCCCGCTGTAGTTCCTGGCTCAGCAGGGCTTGGCAGGCAGCATGGCTTGTTGATCTGCTCACCAGATCTGGTGGTCACCAGCCGAACCAGACACCCCAGGAGAGAAGCAACTCCTGCTCCAGGGCAGAGCTAGCTTGGCACAAAGCCCGGGCCAAACAAAAGAGCAAGGGCAGCACAAACCTATGCACCAGCTCACCCAGGCGCTGGCCCTTAACTGAGTCACACCAGCTAGTCCATGGGGATATCTCATGTGTGAATGTCACCCAGGGCTTCTGGGCAAAATCAGCTCCAGCAACATCAATGCATCACTTTCCTTTCCTGGGTCATCACAGGCTATTTTATCCCGTGCAAATACAGTGATTAATCAAATAATCAAGTAAGAAGTTATTTTGGTCAATGCAAATGTTGAAAAGCTTTTTTAATTCCTCTGGTTAAGCCACCAGTTCTGAGAAACTTTCTGCTCTATCAGTTTTCTTGCCTCCTTTCAACTACGTGTACCACATGAATGTTCGGGAAAGCTTTCATTCCTATAACTCAACTTTCTACTCCACGAAAGCAAACAGATTTACTTCAAAGACAAGCTACCTCTTAAGGCTGGAGCCTTCATCTCATTTTTTTTTCATCTCAGAAGAAATCTTCCTTTGGAAAAGTCAGCCTTGGAGCATTCTTCAACCTACCAGGTGATGAAATGCTCTGCACAATGCAAACTGGGGCAACAGATCAACATTGTATGTTTTAATGGACACTTACAACACATCCACAAAACGTTTATGTTTTATCTGCTAGGATTTTAAATGTAATATTTTTTTAGTGGATACGGAAGAATGCAGAAGAATCTAATTTGTTACAACCTCCGTGTAGATCTTCAGGTAGCCTCAGCAGGAGTGCCTGCGGGACATACAGAAATGCTGTAATACATGAAAAATAATTGCCTTTCTTCATCTTTTCCTTGCTACTCAGCAAGACCCTGATAACAGGTCACCTTGATAAGCTGAACAATTCACAGCTAGACATTTGCAATGACAAACTCACCTTTCCACATGTGCTGCTAATCCCGCTTTCCCCACAAGAGTGAGCCTGGGTGGCACAGGTTCCCAACACAGACCTTTTGGGATGCTCCACCACATCCTACAAGGGCAGAGCCAGCTGGTGTGCATGGGCCCTGCTGCCCTGGGAGGGATTTCTTTCACTACCGATGCCTCCCACAGTTTCTCTATCCCTTCCTTCCATTTTCAAACCAGTCCATCTTTTCCTTTTTTCCTGCCTCTCTTTTTTCCTGTTTTCCTAATTCTTTCTGTGGCTACAGTTTTCATCTATTTCTGCATCTAAACTTTCATTCTGTTCACTTATTGCTTTATCCTCCTAAAAACACTCTCTGCCATGCACTACTGATCACCAGGAGAGGAGCTGGTGGTGGTAAGACCATCTTGCTCCTCTAAGATCTCTCCTCCATGGATCCTTCTTCCCAGTAAAGGTCATTTAAATCCTACAGGAAATGAAGATTATGGAGCTTATTAGTAAAATACAACAGTATCCCTTCTCCCTGTATGTTAACTTAGACAGAGGCTTCAATTTAGTAGAGGTTTTACTAAAGTGCAGGAAGACATCTACTTTTTCTGGATTTTCCAAGTAGAAAAGATTGCAGTACAGAAAATTACAGTCCCACAGCTCCAATGATACACAACACTTTAATATGGTTGTTAATAAGAAATGCCACTCAAATCAGTGGCTGGGGTCTGAAGAGGTTTGCAGTGAACATGAGATCAGACCTGTCCACACAGACATGTCCAAACACTTGAGCTCCCTTCTCCTCCTTGGCACACCACCAAATGCTCAGATTTCCTTACGAATTCACTGTGCGTGGAGCTCACCCTGGTGGCAGCCAATATTCTAGAGTTAATTCACTTCCCCTCCTCCTACCAACTCCATGCCAAACTACTTGTCAAGTCTTCTGGTGATATTTAAAAACAGAGGTGAAATACATACAACTGGTGACCCAGTATTTTTTTAACAGAAGAGATCAGACTCTGGTCTGAATGCTAATGGCAAATCATCAATTCAGTTGGTGTTTTCTCTTGCTATTGAAATATAAGTTGAGGCTCATGTGGCAATGGTGTAGACCAAGGAAAACCACAACCTGAACCCTCCCGGTTTGCACGAACAAGAACTGCAGCCAGTTTCCCACTAAGCAAACCCGACCAGCAGCCACCCTGGAACAGGAATCCTTAGCAAAAGGACTCAGCTGTCTGCTGGGTGCAGGGATGTTGCAGGTACAAGCCCAGCTTGCCAGCCAGACCCAGCGATCTGCAAGCCACGTTCAACACATGCTCTCACCAGCCCCAGCTCTGATAGGACAAAGTGCAGAGCTCATTAAATTGATTCTACGTGAGAGAAATACTACCATTTTCCAAAACAGCCATTGAATAGGTGGTGATCTGGACATCTCTGGGATCTTCTAAGTGGTTTGGTCTTGCAAGTGATGAAAAGGCACAGAGGTTTCAACTGAAAGCCAGGTCCTGTCTGTACCCAAAAGCAGATTCTGCACTTGAATTGACCTGCAAACATGGCGAGACCCTTCAGTGTCAGTGAGGAGGAGGGATGTGGGGATCCCTCTGCCATGCCTCTTCCTGGACATGGAAGGCAGATTGTGCACCTCCCCTCTACTTCCACTGTTGATACTGTGCATCCTCCTCTTGTCAGGGGCATAGGCACAAACCCAGAAGGCTCCCAAAGAAGAAACCTAAGTGCGTGTTCACCACAGCAACAACAAGAAAGGGGAAGAAGGGTTTGCCTTGCATTTCATTCCTTTGCCTAGAGTTTTCTTTTGATGTCAACTCACATGGTTACAGAGAGCACCGGAAAATCACAGAAAGGAGATGCCTAACTACATAACCTACATTTGATTGAAGATTCTTTCTAAATGTTATTTTCTTCACACTCCTTTCTACAGCAGAGGAATTTTCATACTTTAACAGGGCCTCCTTATCTTTGCAGGAGAGACCAACTATCTAACTAGCTAAATCTAGGGCCATTACAAAACAGGAAAATAACTGCTTGACTGCTCATCTCAGTGATAATTTACTCTCTAACTAAAGAGGCATATAGCTGCAAGATGGGAATTTATTTACAGTTCATGCCTGACCTTTTTAATGTCTGGTAAAATCATGTTATGGAACTGTTTGAAAATTTATTGTCCCCATTTAGCTGTGCTGACATTTTGTGATTATTGGCTCTGGAAAATCTACTGGCTCTGTCAGGCAGATGAAGTTCAGAAATTGCTTCCAGGGAACAACAAAGCTCTGATTTTTAGAGTGTTGAACACTAACAGATCCTTTTTATTGCATATTTTTAATATCCATAAAAAAATTAAAACAAGCTGCAAAGCAAAGCTGAAAAAGGAAAGGAGAAAAATACCCTTGATTAAATGCAAATCGGAATGGGGCTTCACTCCCAGCTGGCTGAAGTCGATGATAAAAAGCATCATTACTTCAAAGCAAGGATGATCACGTCCAGGGATGCTTCAAGACCAGCTCTGTGCCAGCTGGGACTGGTGGCAGGTGGAAAATAGCTCAGAGCGGTCCAGCTGGCAGCGGAGCGGCCGCGTGTGAGCCCCAGGCTCGTGGGGTGGCTGCAGGCACAGAGCCCCAGCAATCAGAGCTTGTGAAACTTTGTGCTCAGGCCACACAAGCAGTCCGCACACTCTCATGAAGGGGTGAGGATGGCCCCATGGGGGTCTTTAAATTGCCAATGGCGAATTATGCTTTTTGTACATGGCCCAGTAGGTGTTCCTCAGCAGGTATGTAGCACATGGCATTGATGAGGTTGGGCCACTGCATAAGTAAGACCTCTACAAAATTGTCAGTAGGTAGTGACTTGACATGGTGCTCAGGATGGTATTGAGAAAACCTTTGCCAAGATAATTCACTTGTGTCCACATACAGCAGCAAAACATCACTGCTTCTGTACTGATCACTCACAGTCTTTGTTAGAAAGTGTCATTTTTTTCCTGATCTCTCATTTCTCAGTTTTGACCTTCCCTTTTCAAACATTACCAACCTTTCTTTGCAAAATTTTCCTCCTCCCCCTTAAATTTTTCCACCTAATGCTAGAAAAAAGTTGCATTATATTTGTAGAAGCCATAATTTTTTGTACACCAGTAAAAAAACCAACTGCTCTGTCAAAGTGTTTTTAAAATTCAGAGTGATATTGAGTCATAAAACCCTTTCCATTGACTAGATGAAGCAGCAGACCTCAGCTCTTGAAATGCATGTGTTTGTGATGCATCAGTGTTTCTGAAGGACTTAGCTATGCAGGCTTGCAGCTGCTAGGGGCAAATGCATAGTTACCTAACCAGTTTACCACTGGAGGATGTGGGTTTTCCAATACACTTAGCTTGCTATAAAAGTCTGTATTGAAACCAGATAAAAATTCTTTCAGAATTGCAGCTACAAAGAAAACCAAGACATAAAGATATTAACAGCATGTCAAAGATCCCATTTTCAGACCCAGTTTGCTATCACAGTTGCAAACAAAACAAGACGGTACAGCAGAGACCGTGGCAGTACGTGACATGAAATATATAAAACTCTACACGTGAAAATGCTGAAAATTATGCTTTGCATTGCTATGACAGTTCTTAAACACTGTTATTTACAGCCAGCTAAGCACTGCAGTGATTTCATTGAAGTATAATGGTCTGTACAACCATTCTTCTAAATGTAGTGACTGATCTAACAGAATTATTTTATAAAGTGTATGGAGTCATTGCAGGCCCAATGGCCTCAACTCAGTTGTGTATCCAGGCCATTTACAAGCTGCTATGTTTAAAGTCATATCTTTCTTTCTTCAGGTTTTGAGGAACTCTGAATGACTCTTTAGTTACTTCTAATTTGATGCTGCTATGTGGGATAAGACACTATGAATCTCCCCTCAGAGAAGGCTGCATTTGACTGCTGTGATTTTGGTATTTTAATGACATTTTAATCATTCTCGTTATCACTCCTGAGCTCATATGGATTAGTAGAATTATTTCAGCATTTTAAACAGATAAGCATTCTTTGATAGTCAAAGATTATCCAGATAAAGCATATGAGCATCTCCTTACAATATACTGTGTAGTAGAATTCATGTAGGGTCTCAGTTGATTCTGTGTCTGGTCAAGGTCTGAGTCCAACTAATGGAAATGAGAAAATTGCCTGAGTGATCTTGGTGTTAGATGTTAACACATCTCTGAGCACACCAGTACTTCAACTGGAAATTGCCACAGAGATTTCTGCTTTCCCTGGGTGGGGAAGGCTGTGTGATTCAGCTTGGTGGCACCACAACAGTTCAGCAAGAGACCAAGAATATGCCCAAGAGCCACTCTTCAGCATGTGCTAAATAACCCAAAGAGAGTTCCCACTGTACTGCTGAAATGAAATGCCTAGATTAACCGGCTGCAGTCACCCAGCACATTTTAGTCGTGTGGGGTTTTGGTTTTGTTGTTTTTTGTTTGGTTTTGGATTTTTTTTTTTTTTGGTATGGTTTGTTTTTTTGGTCCCTGTTACCAGTCACCAGAGGTGCTTTGCAGAAGGCAGGTTTTGGAGAATGGTTTTGGCTGTACCAGTCTTTCCTTTCTGTCACTTTTGAGATAGACGTGATCACCTTTATTGATCTTCTAAGTGGGATATGCTGCTAGTTCACACTAGCTCAACTTTTTGAAAGAAAAGAAACACTGAGTGCAAAAGCAAATTAAAATCAATTAAAATTGCCCTTACTAGTATGTAGTCACCTTAACAGGAAGTTTGCTGGCAAAGGATGTGAGGTGGAAGTAACCACAACCCCAGTTTTGCAGTAAATGGCTCAAAGCAATTGCCCAGGTATGACTAGGAAAGGGTGTTGGGGGTGCCCTGAGGTGTCCCAGCTGGCACCAGTGGGCTGACAGATGTGCCACTGGGTCAGCAGGAGGCCCAGGATGCTTTGAGGTGACCTAAGGCAACCCATCCTTTCCTGCTCCTGTACATCCAGCATCACATCCACCCCCCTGTGTGGGTGGCTCTGGTGACAGTCACACTCTGATCCCTCTTGACTGTGACACAACCTCAAAATCACACTCTGCTGAAGTGCACTGCGGGGATGTTTCCATAACACAGAAGCATCTACAGTCTTTAGCACTGTTTCTGCCTTTTTTCCCCCGATCCAGCAAGTTACTGCAAGAGCTGGTACCTTACACCACCAAGCAGATTTTATTTGCCTATAGAAAATAAAAAGGCAAAGGCCACCCTCTACTGTAACAGCCATGGCGTGATTGAATTAAAATGCAACAGCAGCTAAATAATTATCACTTTACTCCATTAGTCCACATTCATAAAGCAGAGTTATCAGCACTCAGTGACTTCCAACAATTATTTTAAATGCTTTTTAAATGTGGTAATGGGGAAAATTTATGAAGTGTTTTAGAAAGCATCTTGCTTCTGAAGGACTTATTCATCAACTGTTCATTTATCCCTGTATTAACATTTGCAAGTCAGCTTTTAAGGAAATTTTACATATTTCCACTCATAATAAACAACATTTTAAAATATGAACTGCTAATGACAAAATGGTGTTTAGAAGGGAGAAGCATTTTGGGTAGCGATTCGAGAAAAACGCCTGCGTCAAAGCAGAAAGTGCACTCCCTTTTTCAGAGAAAATAGTAAAAAGATTTGACTTTTTAATGCTAGGGATGGATTCAAACACAGGTGGCCATGGGCAAGCAGACTTCTGTCCATTTATTAATAGTTATTCTCAAAACACCAGAACAATAAGAGTTTCTGATCTCTATATCCACAGAATCATAGAATGTCCCGAGTTCACAAGGATCATTGTGTTCAACTCCTGTCCCTGCACATGACAACCCCCCAGTTCACACCGTGTGTCTGAGGATGTTGTCCAGTCTTTTCTTGAACTTGGGGCTTGGGGCTGTGACACCCCCCTGGGGAGCCTGTTCCAGTGCTCCACCACCCTCTGGCTGAAGAACCTTTTCCTAATGTCCAACCTAAACCTCCCCTGGCACATCTTCCTGCCATTCTCTCAGGTTCTGTTGCTGGTCACTAAAGAGAAGAGTTTGGCACCTGCCCTTCCTCCGCCCCTTGTGAGGAAGCTGTAGCCACCATGATGAGGTCTCCCCTCAGGCTCCTCTTCTCCAGGCTGAACAAACCAAGTGACTTTAGCCTTAAGAGCTATACTGTGTTATTGCTGCTTTTAAAAACATCCCTTCCAATAGTCTGCTACATGTTAAGAGTATTGCAGTGATAACCAGCCCATAGGAGACAGAGTAGTAGGTTCCCCAGTCCCACGCATGAACATGGGAAAAGAAATAGAGTTTAATAGGAGAGTAAGGTCTGAGGTTGCCTGTGATGCATTGCTTACTATTGCTGCTTCTGGGCCAAGAAAGATTGGTGACAGCATTATGGCTTCTCTCTGCTGACTAGGGCATTAGAGGCAGGTTCTGACTGTTCAGGAAGGACTTCAGAATACGTTCAATGCCCAAGTATCTGAAAGAGCACACGCTGTGTTATTTGCTTATTCTCTCTGGTGAATATCCCTAATGAACCAGTGAACTGTTCAGAAATGCCCATAAATGAGAATGCATTAGAATAATAGCAGTTTTCCAGGCAGCACGAGTGAGTAGAAGACTCATCTCCAGCCATGCAGGGAGGGTGGAAGAACAAACATGGCAATACTAACTTTTAAGTCAATTCTAAGAGATTGTTTGACCAGTTTTTTTCTTGAAAAAGGCCAAAAGGAGGTGATAACTAGCAACTATGTACTGTAAGAGAGCTAAAAATGAATGCACAGGAACATTTACAGGTCCAAGTGACAAGATAGATATTCTCTGGAGCAGCTGAAGTTTACACACACAAAATCTCTACACTTCTTCAAAACTATTATAAGATAAAGTAATTGCAATACATTTTTATTGTGTGTTCTGTGTTCTGAGCCAAAGAACTGCCTTAAACCTGTGTCATTTAAAGAAGCAACATCAGTGACATTCACACAATACACAGCACAGCACCAAAACATTCATGGGGACAGAGGCTTAAGAAAGCTTCCAACGGTGCCGTATTGTGCACCTTATAAGCCACAGCCCTGCTCTTCCTTCCTGATGCAAGAAGGACGTAACACTAGCCTGTGCCCCAAATCAGCGACTGTCAAATAGCTCTACTGCTGCCAAAACCTGGCATCCTGCTAACAGGGAGGGTCACAGGAAGACTTGCAGAAGGGTCAGAGACAGCTGGCCCCCATAGCAAACAGACAACAGCCCAGCAGAAAGGAAAGCGTTTCAAGGAAGGTGACAGAGATGGCCTTTCCTTTCAATTGAAATCCTCCCAAGAGAATGAATAATAAACATTTGCTGCCCCTTCATCACTCTCTCACAGTAAAAAACATCACAGGGCAGTTCTCCTTTTTGCCTTGCTGCTAACCTGATGTTACCTGTGCATTCCACACAGTAAAAGTACAGTTACTTGAAGAACCAGGAAAGAAAAACAAAACAAAACAAAACATAGAACTCACACAGAATCACAGAATGGTTGGGGCTCAAAGGGGTCTCGAGTTCATCTAGTCCAACCCACCTAGAGCAGTTTGCACAGGAATGTGTCCAGGCAGGTTTTGAATGTCTCCAGAGCAGGAAACTCCACAACCTCTCTGGGCAGCCTGTTCCAGTGTTCTGGCACCCTCAAAGTAAAGAAGTTTCTCTTCATACTCAGGTGGAACTTCCTCTGTTTCCCTTTGTGCCCATTGCCCCTCACCCTGCCATTGGGCACCACTGAAAAGAGTCTGGCCCCATTGTCTTGACACCCACCATTAAGATATTTATAAGCACTGGTAAGATCCCCACTCCATTATCTCTTCTCCAGGCTAAACAAACACAGCTCTCTCAGCCTTCCCTTGTAAGAAAGAGGTTCCAGTCTCCTAATCATCTTTGTATCTCTCCACTGCTCTCTCTACAGTAATTCCTTGTCCTTCTTAAACTAGAGATCCCAGAAGTGGACACAATACTCCAGATGTGGCCTCATCAGGGCAGAGTAGAGGGGGAGGAGAACCTCCCTCGACCTGCTGGTCACACTTTTCTTAATGCACCCCAGGATATCGTTGGCCTTCTTGGCCACAAGGGCATATTGTTGACTCACAGTCAACCTGTTGTCAACCAGAACTCCCAAGTCCTTCTCTGCAGTGCTGCTTTCCAGCAGGTCTGCCCCCAACCTGTACTGGGTGCCTGGGGTTATTCCGCCCCAGGTGCAGGACCCTGCACTTGCCCTTGTTGAACATCATTAGGTTCCTCCTCTGCTCAGCTCTCCAGCCTGTCCAGGTCTCACTGAATGGCAGCACAGCCTTCTGGTGTATTAAATTCAAACTAATATGGTGTGATTCTCGCGAGGTATTAAGCAGCTAATACTAAGCAAAATGTTATGCGTACACAGAGTCACTGAGGAGTTGTAAACAGGCAGAGTTGAAATTCCAGCTTCACAATCAAGCACGGTGTCACTTTACAAAGTTGATTCATTCTGCACTGCTCACCACAAAAATTCCTGATTTTTACTTAATGACAAGCATGCACAGGCAATATTTTCCTTCATTCATTCTGTACATTGCACTCCCTTTAATTAACCAGTGCATGGAATAATGAATACGTGCACTTTGATAGTATAAAAATTAACAGAAATGGTATTGGCCAAGTAGACACGACGATAACATTCCCTAGTGTATTTTGACCTGCTCATGTTTGAGGGGCCTGTTCTAAATCACAGTGTCACAAAATTCAGTCTGTTACTTTCTCCTTCCCATCTGCAAAGGAGAGAACTGATAGGGAGTTAGGAATTAAGGGCAGGTGCTCTTACCAGAGCTTGAGCCCTACCCCACCGGTGAAGGACTCAGGTGTGTCTCACCTTGAACTGCCTTCATCCTTTATGTGTTATCTGTCATCAAACTGTCCTCAGGCAGGTAGAGGGAAGCAATAGCCACTCTTCCTTCCTCAACAGACAGCATACAAACATGTTTTAAACATCTATTGCACTTTATTTGAGCAGCAAAGCTAAGATGACAGATTTAATAAACTTCCCCCCCTCCCCCACTTGGTATTTTCATTTCAGCCAATACATTCCAAGATTTTATTTCAAAAGTGACAGAGGAATTTTTTAATCCAACTTCTACTCTGAGAAAATAAGGGGATGCTGGTTTGGCAACTTCAAGTCTTGTTTGTTCAGATTTTCTGACTCACATGCTAGTTTAATTCTACAAGCCAACACATCTCTAGCTGGGTCAATATACACTGCAGTATTGCATTACTGTAAGGTCAATGGAAACAATTCAACTACTTTTCATAAAATACAAAATTTGCACTTTTGAAAAAAAAAAAAACCACACTTTAATACAAAACATACTGCAACTGTCCTTAAATATAGTAATATACCCAAATGAGTTTTTCTTTATTCACAGTACATTTATATCTATTCTTTCTCTACTCCTAATGCATCAAAACTATTGATCAAAATCTCACAATACAACACCCAGGAGAACTTTCAACTCAGCTACTCTGAAGGTCTGGGCTCCAACATGGACTATTACTTGTGCACTACTAGTGTTGTTCATATCACAGTAGAAAACTTCAATTATATTCAGCCATTCTGTACATCTGCTGCAGTGCAGGACCCCTATGGCTTTGCCTACACTTGAATAAGCATCACCAATAGCTTTTGACTGGATGCAACATCTCAAGAAGCTGCTCAGCACCTATTGAAATACAGCAGTTTGGTCTGGGTCCCACTGAAAGCATTTTTGTCACCATTTTTCAGCAGAGATAAAAGCTGCATTCTCTGGTGATATTTTTCATGGCACCAATGCTTCATTCTTTGTGCAAAATGCACATCTAAAAATTGATGGATCCATTATGAAGGACTGGAGGAATAATACACAGTAATAAATCACTTATTCACAGCATAGAAGCAATCGTAACAGGCTGAAACCCAGCTAGAGGAATGTGACTAACTTCTGTGTAACTGAAAATTTAGAGGTATGGTGTTTAGAAGAGTGACTGTTGTAAGAATGTATCCTGTTTTACGGTGGAAAGCGATATGGATTTGGGCCAGTCTACACTTTTCTTTATCTGGCTGTTGTCAGCCCCATGTGCAAGCAACACAGTGCAATGCCAGCGTGGCCTCTGTGCCTGGCTGGTAAGAGGAAAATGGGGCATTATTTTAAGTAAAATGTGATTAAATCCCTGAAGTTAATCCAGTGTAGAAGGAACACCCTTCTGGCCAAACACAAACAAGAGGGTTGGAAACGATGTAAGAGTTTGTTTCTGCGAAGACCCAGTGACTACTTCAGTATTCATGAAGTACTCGCATTGGTCTGTATGCTAGTTATTACTTAAAATACAATTAATGAAGTTGTTTTGTGTAGTAAAGCAGCTGGCAGCTACCAGGAGCACTGCCAGAGCGTGGAAAGCCCTTCGGTTCTGCTTCAGGAGCCAGGCGTGCCTCAGCCAGCATCCCCAAGGACGCACACTTGTCACTGCTTCATCGGTAGGGACACAGCAGCAGCGAGCAACAACAACTCTCAGTGCAACAGCAGGAAAGAAAAAATGAAAAGAAACTGCAACACAGTGCTACCTTTAAATGTAATAGGAAGAGGGACACTCAGGGTGACAGAGCCTACACCTTGAAGATCTATTTGCACTCAGTATAAATCACTGCGACAAAAAGAAATGCCCTGATAGTGAATGCTGGCCTCGCCTCAAAAGTAAAGACCTGGACGGCTTTTAGTGATGGCTATAGCAAAAGAAGAATACCAATCTTTTTTTTCTTATGTCCTGCATTTTCATAGCTGCTTCCAGTTTTGTACACAAATACTCAAACCTCAATGCCATTTACCCCTAATTCTAAATCTTCCTGGTTTTGAGCGTTGTGTGCAAGCACATAGGTAGGCACTGGATCTGCCACTAGCTGGTCAGCGGACTGCTGGGGCAGATATTGGACACAGCACAGCAGAGCTGTGGAGACCAGGGCCCGTATCTCTGCCAGGTTGCTGGCACCAGCTGCAGGGCTGCTAATGACACATCCCATCCCAGAGATGACATTCTGTAGATATGAGTCTGTATCTTATTCTGTTATTTGTCTCTCGCTCTTATCTATCTCTGTTTTGAACTGTTCTTCTGTCCAAGAGTAATGAATACTCACAGGATAAGAGAGAGATCGCCCCTTCTGTTGGGGCATTTGGAGACGAAAGTTTGAGTCCCAGCTCCACTATATATCTGGTATTTATTATCTAAATAAGAGAATTAAACAAAGCAGAATATCTCTAATAAGGTACCTTGAGGGAGGCTCACCACAGACTAGCCTACAGTCTCATGTTTAGGCCACTGAAACTTAATTTCCTGGTCTGAGTCAAGCAAAGAACATAACCAGACTCAAGCTCTACAGGATTAAGGTAATGTGCTCACTACAGCCTGCACCCTCTTTTTTGGAAGTTAATAGAAATGTGAAGTGCTGTGGAAACATTAAAAACATTGTTATAATGCATGAAAATGTATGAACCCATAGAAAATAATTAAGAGTTACATTTCATTTTCACTCCTGATCACTCTCTAGAACTTCCGATGATTATTCTGGATTTTTAGCATTTTCCAGCAGAAACACTAAGACAGAAAAAATGTTCTAGTATTCCAAGAATCTTTGTGCAATAAACAGGTTGCCCAGGGAGGCTGTGGGATCCCACCTTCAGAGATTCTCAAAATTCAACTGGACACAGCCCTAGGGAAGCTGCCCAAGCTAACCCTGCTTTGGATAGCAGGTTTCTTTCCACAGACCTTGCTTTGCATCAGAAAAGTAGCAACAATAGAGAAAAAGTCAAAATGGAAAAGAATAACAACAAAACCTAAATCAAACAACAAGCATATTTTTTTCCTTATTAGCAAAAGCATTTCTGGAATGGAGTACACAAACACAGTCTTATTAACACCATTGATTACATGGAACTCCAAAGCCATAGACCCATGGTGGGGCAAGGCCACCTAAGATGCTGGCACAGATTTGGGGGCTTGCTAGGAAACTCTCTACAGACTTGATACTCCACTGTGCCCAAGCTCAGATTGAGTGGCCCTTTTTGGGCCCTCCAGAGAGAGTTATTCTTGACATCCTATTCCCAAATGATTTTATATGACTGTCACCAGTAGGGGGTCACTTCTTTGCTGGTGTTTCATGGCTAGCTTGTAATCTAGATCAATCAGAGAACACCTCGTCTCGCAGCTTCCCACAGCCACGTACCTGTATTTATTAAAGCCCTGAAAGCCGTTATCTGCGGCTCCATAACAGCCTCACACAATCTCACTGTTTCTCCTTCAGCTGCCTCTCTTCTGACAGTAACCCATTCCCAAATTCAGGGTAGTTCCTCCTTCTTAAAAGATAATCTTTATCGTCAAGTCGGCACTGCAGAGTTGATAAAGCGGCCCAGATCGTTACGGCTGAGCCAGATAACCTCTGCAGGGACAGAAAGGGGAACAATATTTTTGTTTCTAGCTTTCTCAGCTCCTATGACTATTCTGAGGCTAAAGTAAATTATTTATAAAGTGTGAGATAATATCAAAATATGAGTCTCAGAAGTAACTGAAATGATGGAGTCACAGAGGATGCCAGGTCCTTTTGGTATCCATTAATACCCATCTTGGGTATTAAGGGCTTCTGTGGTCACAGCGGCATATAATTTGTTTGAAGACCCACCAAAGTTAAACCAAAATAGATATATTAATGCTTGTCAATGTAAAATGAAGCTTAAAAGATTATTAAAATGTAGGATTTTTTTCCTACCTAGAAAAATGAACAGGATTATGCACAAGGTAGATCAGAGCAAATATGTTCTCAGTTTTCCCTTAGAATAAATATCAGCAAGGAACTGGATCTGAAGGGTCAGCCTAATCCCTCATACCCAGGAAACCACAATTTAGGCTGTAAAATCTGCAAATAAAGGCCGATTTTGGTCACAATGATGCAACATAACCTTTTTGCCATTAGAGAAGTAAACTTCTTTCAATGCAGGTCCTGCCAGTGAGGGTAACCACCAAGCAGCCGGCTTTTCCCATCCATTAGAGCAATGGTGAAGTTCCTGAGCGAAAGGAGCAAAGAGTCTGTAAACATGTAATCAAACCAGCCTTTGTGTTTCTTTCAGTTCCTACTTACATTGCATTCAACTGTTGCCGCTGGTTACATCAGTACGAACTGTTTCAAAATGAATTTCAGTTATTAGAAAATAATTTAAACTTCAAATAGATTTTCTTCCCATTGCTTTTTAATATTACATGAACATAATGAGGTTTTTTTCCATTGTCAGCTAGACACAGGGTTTTTTAAAATGAACAATTTATGCATATTCTAATATTTACCATATCATATTGGATCCCCACAATAAGAAGATACATTTGCAGCCTGAAAAACGCTCCTTATTGCCTGTTTGTGTATCTAAAATTACCCATTCAGTTATTAATAGTTGAGAACACTCAAGCATGGCACATTTATGACATTCCCTGTAGCTCTATATGCTTTGGTTCTTCTAGAAATATCACACACACGCTAATAAATACAGAATTGGTCTATAACAAGTATTGACCAGTTAACTAGTGCATATTTAGAAACAAATCTCTCTTCCTCTTTGGAATTCCTGAAGCCTCAAGATGGTCCAGTTGGTCCTTTCCAGTTCAGGTGTGTCAGAAGTACAGAGATGGTTCCCCCTCTTGCCCTGGTCATCTTCTGACAACGGGATGTTATTTAGAGCACCACTTTATGATTAAGAAAGATATATTGTTGCCAAAGTGGGGTTTTTTGTGGGGTTTTTTTGTTGTTTTGTTTTGTTAACCAGTATGGTTTCAACACCATTTTAGTTAGTCTTTTACTCAATAAGCTGTTCATACAAAAAAAAAAAGTCACTATCTTAGTAAATTCATTGTGATTTTGATGCGGTAAATCCAAGTCATTTCTGTAATGCAAAACTTGTAGTTGAAACCAGATTCTGGCAAAAATGGCAAATTCTGATAGCAGCTCAAACAAAGTGAACATTAGCATGTCCAGGCAATAGGACAACTTAAGACTGCATTTGTAATTTTAGTTTTGAAATGTAAATGAGTGCAATTTTTATTTTCCTTCTTTTCTTAGGTACATACCAAGCTCTAACAAATGTAGGCAAAACTACCATTTCCTGCAGCAGTTCTTCAGCTATAACACTTGGCCAGATTAGCGCCATGTTTTTTTACATTTAGACCCCCAGCAAGCACACAGAGCCCAGTTTCCATAAGCACGTAAATAAAATCATTCTTAGGCAACACCATATTCAGCAAATAAATTCCATTTCAGTTTCCTTTGGAAGCTCTTTTCAAGGGAGAGAAGTTGCTCCCTGCATTGTACATGGCAGGAGAAACAACCCAGTGAATGAGTCTTGATTTAGGTGAAAAATCAGAAAAACAAGGTGGATCAGAGACACCCTATCAGACAAGAAAAGTCTATTGATCTGCCATTAAAGCCTGGATGCTGCATACCTTTGCTGTGGAACATGAACGTAAAGGGTGAGTGTCATGAGGATGGAGCCAGGCTCTTCTCCGTGACAACCAATGATAGGACAAGGGGTAATGGGTACAAACTGGAACACAAGAGGTTCCACTTAAATTTGAGAAGAAACTTCCTCTCAGTGAGGGTGCCAGAACACTGGAACAGGCTGCCCAGGGAGGTTGTGGAGTCTCCTTCTCTGGAGACATTCAGAACCCACCTGGACACATTCCTGTGTGGCCTCATCTAGGTGTTCCTGCTCCAGCAGGGGGATTGGATTCGACTGGATGATCTTTCGCAGTCCCTTCCAATCCCTTACATTCTGTGATCCTGTGATTGTAAAGGAATACTAGGGCAAAGCACCAGTTCTGGGCTCAAAGAGACTGAGCCAGCATAAGGATGGCAAATTTGGACCCCCACAGAGCAAAAAGATCCATCTGCAGGGGAACAGTGAAGTAGATCTTGTATGAACAATGTTCAACTGAGCAGGAGGCCCCAGAGAACCTCCAAAGGAGGACAATGCATGTGAAGGCTGCTCTGAGCACCATGGATGAAATTGTTGAGGAGTACAGGCTTAGGCAAACAGTCTAAAATAAATAGCGAGGAGAGCTGGATGAGTTAGAAAGTCAGAACCTACTTCAGCTCACCAGACTAGTGCTCTGGGATGACTCCTCTTCTAAACTAAGATCTCCTTGACGGAGAAGGAAGAAACTCCTTCAGGCCATTGGGAAGCTAATGATGAATCTGTATGGGAAATATTGAAGCAGGCTCAGGACCACAGCTAGGAGCAGGAGTTGCAGTGTGATACCTGATACCTGGTTCCAATTCTTGCTGCTCTGCGCTTTTCTTTTTTAATTAACAAGACCCTAAGACAACAGGCCTTTACAACTCCACTACAATGTAGTGTACGTTGTACTGTCCTAAGACAGAACATGCTCCTCCGTGAGTCAGTAAAGGCATCCAGGAGACTTTCTGAACTTTTTTTGGGCTGGTGCTCATATGAGCTGTGGGGAACAGCAGCATTTGGTCCCCAGTCAAGCGTCGTGCCACAGCCAGCGCTGAGGAGAGGTTAACGTCCATGGGTAGGGAAAAAGCCCCGTTCTGAGGGCACCTGAGGGCCAGGATAAAGGCTAAAATTAAAAAACAAACAAACCACAACCCCCTGCAAAACTGAAAATGTGAAACTGCTTACAAGTGAGACAAAACAAGCTTCAGCCAGATGTCCAAATGATGCCACCTCACACGGCAGTGACTGAAAAGGACGGCAGGCTCCAAGGGTGCGTTTTGGTCTGTTTGTGCCCGCACTGCACTCGGAGGCTTTCTGACCACCTCTCCTGCTGCCAGCGATGGAAAGAAAGCCTCCAGCTCCACCCATGGTAGCTCAGTCACTGTGGTATGGTTGGACAGATAATTCAGAGCACTAATCACTCAATTTTTAGTGTTCAACACCAAGTACAGAGATTTACTGGAATGGTCTGGGTTTGTGATCTTTTCTGTTTCTTTTTTTTTTAATAGCAATCCAAACATCTGTATAATGTAATTTATTACAAACAAAATTATTCTTTGCTCTGGATGCTGTTGAATCCTATCCCAAATAGCATCTGATACAGCAGCAGTGTTTATTTTGGTACTTGTAGTGCTGTGACACAAGCCTAGGCCCAGGCCAGCCAAAACCACCTCACCAAGCCTGTGAGCTCCTAGTGATTTACACACACATGTCCAGGGGCAACTGCTGGGCAATTACATTCCCCAGTCATTCTTATAGGTGTGGTGCAGGTTGTGGTTCACTAGAATTGCATACAGTTTCTTCTATATTATCACAGTTTTCCTCCTTTCAGTCAAAGTGTTTCCAGAATGGAACCCCCAGTTCTGCAGCCTAACAGAATATTGCTGTTGGCATTGGGGGCTTCTTGGGGTCTGTTGTTTCTTTTATAGTCAAACTCTAAACAAACAAACCAACCAACCAACCTATTAAGGTTTTGTTGGTTAGCCCATTTAAATTAAAAAAAAGCTCTCAGTAACCATAGCAACTTAGAAGAGAAATATAAATTAAAAATGCACTTTTTTTTTTTTTAAACTCTAGATTTGGAAAGCAAACCAGTGCATTGCTAGCCAAACACCTCAATTCTAACACTTTCTGGTAAGAAATTAATGCACTAATTCAGAGGAAGGTAAACTCTGCTGACACGTCAATCTGCTCACCAGAACCTGACACCTTGCTTTGTGTTAAGGGTCACCATTCTCATTACAGCTGCTCACTGAAAGCTTGGGAAAAGCAACATCATTAGCAATGTAGAAAGAAAATACAGAATTATGCTATGCAATCTGCTTCTTCAGCCATGTAACTCAGCCAGTGGGATATAGCGGTTTATACCACTCCTTGCAGCAGGGTCAAGCCATCCAGACCACACCACCACCAAACACCTGGATGGAGGAGGAATATTGCTGTGGTGAGCACCCACCTGCACGAACTTCATGGTGTGGGTGTGAAGTTTAGAAATTATTCCAATCAAAAGATTGAAAACGAACTTTGAAGTGAGCCAGTGATAACAGAAAGCTTCGGTATCTCGTCAAGAAAAACAAAATTACAAGATCCATTTCAAATCCATTGTTCCAATCCATGCAATTTCTTGTCTGTGATGAAACCTTGCTGTTTTGTCTACCCTCATTTCTCTGGTATTTGTTAATGAGGTTACAGCGCCATCTCCTGGAAATCAATAATTTGCTGGAATTGCTCCTGAAACTTAATTTTCATTTCACTCTGCTCATAGAGCCAGATAATACTCCAGATTCTGCCATGACAATGCAACCAGGCGAAGTAAACGGATGAACAAACCCGCTATTAACCTTTTTTTCTTAGTAGACATACTGTAAACAGCTATAATGAACACAGGATAAGAACGGAGAAGTTGATTTTAGCTATACACTGTTTGGGTGCAATCATTTATGCTCAATTTTTAAGAGGCAGCAGCAGGTTCACAATTATAGAACCAGCACTGGGAGAGTACAGACCTGCTCAAACAGATCTGACCATTCACTGATCCAAAGAGACATTAAAGGGCTCCTGGTTCAGGTCAGAGGGTATAAAACCAGAGGTCCAAAAGGCTAATACTAAGATGAAATAACACTACCATCAATACATTACACATCATATTTAAGTCTGATTTCCTTTCAAAAGGGCTGAGACATTTATAGTAGTAAAATCACTTTCACATAAAAAATGCCCTTGTCAGAATTAATTTTACATATTTAAAATAAAATATTGCTACATGGTTTTATTTAGCACTTAGCATTCGAAAAATAGCAAACGATTGTCTTTTTTCAGATGATTGAAACAATTTCAATGATTTGAAACGATACTGTTTACTTGCATCTAAGATAAACTGTAGCTTCAAAAAAATTAAAACATTGGAAGATTGAAAAAAATATAGAAACTCAGCCATTCTTAGATACATGTCTACACATACATGCTGATATCTACTGGAGATTTTAGTGTGTTAAATTAGCCATTTAAAAGAACACAAAATGCAGCTACAGTATGTTAATATTCTTAATACTGCAGCTATATATAACAATAATACTCTTAGGCACTTTGTTATATTTGTGGTGCATTCTGAAAATTTCATTGTGTGGCATAAAGAATGTATTTTTCTTATCTGTGGTTACTACTGAATTTCTCTTGAAGAAACAGTGGTTGTTGCAAGAGAATTCACATTATTTGTGTATTATCCTATTGAATGGGATCGTACTCAATGTTCTTGTTACCACATCCAACTGTAGAGTTGTCACAACAAAAAAATACAGTTAGAGGATTAAAATACTCAGTTACGTAAAACAGCTTATTTCATTAAAAGGTTTCAAGGCTTGATATTTAAGGATCTTTCTGAAAAAAAAAAAAAAGCAAAACTAGGGAAAATCATAGTTATTTTTATGATCTAATCAATGTTATATAATAGTCGGGGCATCATGTCTCTCTGGAAGAATCTGCAACCACCACTATTTTATATTCACAAACTCCTACCAGACGGGTCAGTTGAGGCTACAGGGATACCTTGCACACAATGCAGCATCCTGCTTTTGAGCACAAAAACAACCTTCAGCACTGCGCAACATATTTACCAACACGTGACAGTGTATTTACTGGGACAACCAGGCAGAAACATTTGGATTTTTCTTTAACAAAGGCCATTGATGAGCAATGAAGACAGATTTCACTGAGAATCGACTCTTCTTCAGCCACACCATCAACCAGCTGTAAGAACAGATTTATCAAAGATGCTTCGGATGCCATTCTCAGATACTGTACTTTTAATAAATCTATTTCCACTACTATGCCAAAGAAATATCTGGTCTGCGAAATGGAGCACATTAACTATGACATCTTCATAGTCAAACATACCATCCTGTATGCAGTCCGACATTTCCTAAGGCTTCTCTGTTTCTGTTAACATTGGCTTTGTCAGAAATGCATTCTGTTTTTATTGCTATGGGCTGAACTCTGGATAAAACTACAGAAAAGTACACAAGATCTAATGAAGGCAAGCAAGACTGGGTTTTGCAGTGACATAAAGCAAACAAACATTCACAATAAAAGATGTCATGTGTTTACAATCCTGAAGTGCATGTGTTGGAACATTTCTCTTGTAAAAACACCGTACAGCAGCACAGAAACAAAATGGTGACATTTAAGGCTAACTTGGCAAATAAATACTTAAATTTTATATTATATTCTTTGCCTTTTCAAATAAATATCCACAGAGATTGCTTCTTGAGATGTTAAAGAATTAGCTGCAGTCTACAACAGTAGCTGGTCACTTGCTGAGAAGTCGTCTCCTTCAAAGCTGATTTAAACAGGCTGGTAAATCAGTCTGCAAATACCTTTTTTTAAGAATACACATTCTTGGTTTCAAATCGATTTTATCCACTAGACCACGTTAAAGCTCGATTAAAGGAGATGAACAAACAGTACATGTGCTCCCACCTGCTCTTCACCACTTCCGAAGGCAGGAGAGAGAAGAAACATCTGACTCAATTCCCATTGAATGTTTTAGCTGATCCTGGGAACTGTGCGTTGTGGTTTTTTGCTTTACTTCATTAGTTGACATAGCAGCATTTTTAAGTTTCCTTTGTTGGAAATAAATTTCCTTTATTGGAATGATTAGAAGTATTTATTCACTCTTAGTTTCAGCTATGAAATGCTGTCAGAGGAATTATTTTAAATTGTATTACTAGAGGTGAATTCTCCAAAAGAAGACCAGTGAAGCAAGCCAATTTTTAGGATGAACATTCCCCTTGAAAAAGTAATTGTGTACTTATTAAAATTACAATTAAAAATATATGTCAAAAGAGCATTGCAACCTTACCAGCAAACTGGATAAACCTGCAAATAAGCTTAACTCCACTATCTCAAATAAAATAAGCCCACTTACATCTACTCACTTACCTGTTGCAATGTGAATTGGAGTTGACATGACCAGATTTTTTTCTGCACCGTATCGTTCCCATCTTGCAACAGCGTATTTTGCTAAGCATAACAAATCACATCTGTATTGAGATAGCAGCCACTGGGTTGCTCTAAAACAGGTCTTATTCTCTTTAGTAATTCCTATAGGTTTCAAAATAATGTTTGTTCTCTCAACTGGAAGATGTGATCCCACAGAAACACAGAATTTTACCAGGTCTATTTGTTTAGCCATACTAGATGTTTTTTTTGTCTCTCGTGTGTACCCCAGGATAGTGAACAAATACTTCAACCAAAGAAAATTTGCTCTAGTCTGCAGTGTTCTTCTTGACCTCCTTCTATAGAAGTGGCTAAACCTGCCAATGGACCCTCTTCTTTCCCATTCTTCTATACGTTAAAAGATAAATGGGAAACAAATGCACGCGGTCAGTTGCTCAACTGTTTTCTGCACTCTTCCCAAACCATCCGTCAAACTCACCCTCCCTTAATCAAAGAGAACTTGGATAACTAGTATTTTGTTGATAGCTAAGCTATGAAAAGTCTTGGAGCAATAAATGCCTGATGACACCAGTATTAAGAAAAAAGAGACCAAATATTAACCATTTGCCAGACTGTAATATCATGGAGATTCACATTTGTATGTGACAGCCTGCCCTTGCCTTCCTTTTGGCTTTACGTTTCCTGAACCAGTCATGTTCAGCTGCCCAACAGACATGAAATCACTCATGAACAATCACATATATTCAAGATTTCTCAAAATTCTTTGGCCTTACATACCCCTTGATAATATCCAACTGTTTCAACCTGAATCAATCTATTCAAATCATTGAGGAAAAAAAAAAAATCACTGTCTCCATAGGTAAGTAACCTCTTCATTTTTCTTACAAAACTCTACATAGAATGGCTGAATACACAATGCTGAAAGCCACTCAACCACATTTCAAATTTAGACTTGTTTTTTTTAATCAAAATATTTAGAAGGGAAAATAATAATTTAAAAAATATGCTGCAGGAATCAAGTACCAACACCACTACAAATTACAGAATCATGGTTTTTCTTATTTTAAAAAGCTGGGAGTAAAAGAGAACTGAAAAAAACTGTCAACTTCTTAGAAAATTATATGCATCTAATGCTGTTGTATCTACATACATAGTCTCCAAAAATCAAAGCAGAACAGTGTGTAATCTTCCATGTCAAACAACTTTTTAATCGTTCGTATCTGCTACTTAGAGATACGGGTATTCTACCATTTCATTACAGCTTAATTCAACCCACTGTATATATGCCAAAATTGGTACCACGTAAGAAAGCAGCACAGTTTAGTGTTCTACTTTGGCTGCCCCCTGCCGAGGTACTAAAATCAACCATCTTGTCCATCTGCAGCTTCAGTTCCACATTTCTCATGTTGCTGATATGTTTTTTGTAAACAAGTCACAATTCAAAACAGAGACAGGGGTTTTCAGCCTACTGTCTTAGGAAAAACAAGAACTCAGTTCAACTCAGCCACTTAAACTTAGTATCTTTCTCCTAATAAAGACTCATTGGATCATCTCTGAATTTAGAAAAAAATATCGGCAAGTTGTTTGACTTTGAAAATGAACCACGATTATGGGAAATTCAGTATTTTTTTTTTAAATACTGGTCAATTTTTACCCTTCTGTTAACTGTGGCTGATATTTCAAAGTTTGTTATCTGTGTGAAGATAAGTAGCTGTGGAGGGAAAAGAATCAAAGTAGCTCCTCCTGTATGTGCCATCAATATGACAGAATCACAGAATGTTTGGGATTGGAAGGGACCTTGAAAGATCATCCAGTCCAATCCCCCTGCCAGAGCAGGAACATCTAGATGAGGTTACACAGGAAGGTGTCCAGAGAAGGAGACTCCACAACTGCCCTGGGCAGCCTGTTCCAGTGCTCTATCAAATATGAGAAGAAACTTCTTCTCAGTGAGGGTAAGTGGAACCTCTTGTGTTCCAGTTTGCACCCACTGCCCCTTGTCCTGTCATTGGTTGTCACTGAGAAAAGCCTGGCTCCATCCTCGTGACACTCACCCTTTATATATTTTTAAACATAAATGAGGTCACTCCTCAGTCTCCTCTTCTCCAAGCTAAAGAGCCCCAGCTCCCTCAGCCTTTCCTCATACAGGAGATGATCCACTCCATCATCTTTGTGGCAGAACTTTGCTCTTACAACACAAACCTTCCACTGGCAAGCTGGTCTAGAGCTGCAGATCATCTAATACACTGCCAGCATTAAGAAATAAAGGGGCAAGAGAAAAATTTACATGAAGACATCCTATTAGCTGTACTGTGCATGAAACATCATTTTATTTTGTCCTTAGGCATGTTTTCACATAAGGAAATTGTGTTATTTTTTAAACACTGGAAATTCCAGTGCATTTTAGGTATACCACATTTTCATTGCAGAGGGGAGTGGCTGAACTATGAACTTCCTCAAAAATGGCATTCAAGGTTGCATTTAAGCACAGCATTTCTCTGAGAAACCCCTCCATAAAATGGATACTACATACAATTAATGAAAGAATTGTCTTCATGTCATAGATACGGGAGATAAACCTGAGCCTTCTAGCAAATAAGCTTAGTAAGGACTAGATGAAAAGCATTCTAGAGGACTCGAGATTACAACATCAGGAATCCCCAGGATGGGTGGCACCGAAGTAAGAGCGATGAGATGATTAAGAGTCCAGTCCTTGTTCAGTTGAAGAGAAGGAAGGCTGGGGGTTGAACGGAAACTGCAGTTACATGTGCACAATTTTTATCTTTAAAAGAACATTGGGAAAGAGCGAACTGGGAACTTTTTCTACTAGAGGAGTATCTTTACTGCACTGAACCAAGTGACACAGCTTATTTCCTAAAGTCTGCAGCAGCCGTGTTGAACTGACTCCAAATTGTCAGGTGGGAGAAATATAAAGAGAATTTCTTCAAATAACAGAAAATACAGCGAGAATATAATTTTAAAACTTTAAATCCCTCAGAATAAGAGCATTTTCAGAATTATTATGTATTTTTGTGAAAAATACCTCTGGTTGGATTTTTTTTTAGGGAAGCAGCAGGCAATAGAAAGGAAACATTCAAGTTCTGGGATCACAGAAGTTCACAGCTTGCTAATTACTGGCTGTTTTTTTTCCTTCTGTAATTCCCATTTTTCAAAAATATGATCAAAGGCAGAACACAAAAGAAAGGAGAATTATTTTCAGTGAAAACATTCTCTCTCTAAGATTTCATTTTTGCTTTCTCAGTGCTACATTTCAGGTAACATCTGTCTTCCAGCCAGAGTCTGTGCGGTTCTCAGAAACACTCTTATTTCTTCTCTGGTTCAGGGCTATGTTCTAAACCACAATATACAGACTAAAATCAACAGGAACCCTTCCGCTTGTTTGGGGTGGGAGGTGGAGGACCCTTCTGAAAGCAGTTTTCTCCTCATCGAAGATTATGTGGAAACATTAAAGCCTCATGGGCTGGAAACAAAGCTAAAAAGTCTAACTCCCTACCCAGACAAAATTTTGCCTGATCCTCAAAAAAGCACCTCTGGCAGAAAACTTCCCTGCTTCACCAACACTGGTCATGGAAGATTAATTCACTTTGTTATTCTCAAGAACTCTGGTTTCCTTCTCCTCCCCTAAATTCAGACGCAATGAGAAATTATAAATGGATATTGATGAAAAAGGTCAGTTTTAGTGTAAGAGCTATAACTCTATATTGAAAAGCTCAATGTCACAATGTCTGCCTGTTCGTGTTCAACAGTGCAGCACACACATCTTTCCATCTCATAGCAAGGAGGAAACAAGGACAAAAAGAAAATAATAAACAGAGAAGTACTTTTCATTTGCCCCAAATTCATTTTAAGAACAGAAACAACAACCAAAAAAGTACTTTTAATCTGAAGTTTGGAGCAGCAGGGAAATAAAACTCAGACGCTGCAGGCTTAACTGCTTGGTATTCAGCAGAAACAGGTGACAATTCAGTCAGAATCACGATTAACAAAACCAAAACACCTCACACACCTTCAAGGCCACATGTTACTTCGCTTTCGACTTCATCTGAAGGGGAGGCGAGGAAGGGTAAGTATCTGTAAATATGAGAACAGCTGCTGCAGCACCACTACTAACCAGTCCACCAGAGCAGGGTGAACTTGCTCCTGACATCATTACTGAGTATCTCTGTAAAGCCAAATACAATAGTAGCAAATATGAACTTTTAATTCATATATCTAACTTGAGTTGATGAAATGTTAAAATAATCCTTCATTTGAGAAAAGCAATGCTGCTTGCATGCATTATGTACTGCTTTGTTCACCTCATAAAACTACAATCTGGAAGTAGTTCAACTCTTTCTGTTTTGTCAACTGCTATATTAGATGTAAAATTCTGAAGGAAAATTAGAAAAAACATCAGTTTACATGACTGAAGTGCAGCATTAAAGTACTTCTAGTTTTCAATTTATAATTTTCAAAAATATCTCCCTTGCAAGCATGGCAAGATTTATCATGGAGCATTAAATACTTTTGAGACAGAAAAAATATTTAAAGGCAAGAATCTATAATGCAAAGACTAGCCAACCATTTCTATGTTTTGTGCAAGCTTATTAGTTGGTCACAATTGCCTGTGTGCAAAATGATGAAAAGCACAAAAGGAAGTCCTAATCATACCAAAAAGCTTTAAGCGCAGCCTTTCAGAATTCTGGTTTTGTTTTAGTAAGAGCAATTTAATACTTTAGTTTCAGATATTTAGCATGTGAAGAACAGCTACAGGTATTCCTGATATCATCCTGATATCACACAACTACCTGAACCTAATTGCACTAAAAGCATAAATACACCAGATTCATTCAAATACTTGGATATACAGTGCGGAAAACAAAACAAAAAAAAAAAATCAGGCAATTAAGTGAAAAATCAGTGGAATTTGAACAGCTAACCTGGTTAAGATTTTATAAAACTAATAAATAATTTCAGCAATTACAGTGCAGTCACCACCTTTATAAGCCTGTCTTCCTGTGTCACTAAAATAACTGCTACTTGGAGGGAACCACACTCTCAGAATTTCTGTAATTTACAGGGAAGACTTAGTTCTTATGTTCCCATCTGCTTCATCAGTGGTCAAAGTGAAAACTACTCTCTTGGAAGAAAGCATTCACTATGTAATATAGCTCATCCTTCTGTTCTTAAGGTTGCTCCACTGTAATGTACTGTAAAACAAAGTGAAAATTATTTGCATCCACCACATTAGGCTTTATGGAAGCACATAAAGACACAAATCTCTCAACTACGAATACAAGTGTTCTGTTTACTTACCGTTGTCACCTACTCCATTTACATATTTTAGCCTCATATTTCATGTTTCTCATACCATTCTCACACCTAGCTTTGGGGCTGTAAAACATTTTAATGCACGCTGAAAACTGAACACAAAAGTTCTAAGATTAGTTTGACAACTAATTAGCACAACAGATTCTTAATTAGGAGGCCTGTATATTGCTGTAATTGAAGTAGATGAGTTATACAGCAAGATAAAATGCAGATAATTCACAGTGCTTTTTCTACCATATGGTTTCTCTCTAGAGTCATCTCATTCTTTTTCATGACATTTAGATATGTTGGTACATTTAATCTCATTTATTTCTACTTCCAGAAGACAATTGTTACATTAGTATGAAGACTTTGGAGACAGAGAAAGCTACAATTTCAAAAAATTCTACAGCATTAAAGTTGTTACTACTGAATGAGTTCGTAAATCTCTTCGTTCAGGTCCTTTTATTAAAGTAAAATGCACCAATATCTCCCCTACTTTTCCCAAGCTGCAGGTGTGTAAGGTGAAAAATTTGCCCCTGAACCCAAATGCTCACAGGAAACTGTCTCTGAGGTCATAAAAGCGTATGTTTGTTTAGTCACATAGCAGCTTATGCCACGAATCCATGTAACAGGTTTCCAAAATATCAAACTATTTAAAAAATACCAGTTAACTAGAGAAAAATCAAATTCAGATCTGACTAAAAATGACAACTAAGCAACTGTATTAACCTAGTAATGACGAGGCTCAATTTGAGGCAGCGGTTCCCATCCTTTGCTATTAAATTTCCAAATCCAGTTCATTGCGGCACTGCCGGTTATCACCCTCTCGTCCACTTTTAGACTACTTCAGCATATTCACGGCAGATTTTTTTCGTTTCTCTGTCTGCTTTCTCTCTCTCTCTCCAGCCTTAAGGCCATTCCCTATTTCCTCTCTGCTGCAAGCTGAATGACACTTGCAGCACTGCAATCTAGTTGTGGTTCCACGTGCCAGAAAACATTTTGACAGGCACAAACAAAGGCCTGGCAATATTTGTCTCAGTAACACCATATATCAGTGCCTTAACAAAAGCTGTTAGATGAAGAATAGGAGGTAGAAGCCACTGAAGAAACCTCATTTTCTATGTTTATAACAAAGTTTGACTCCAAAGTTCTGCAGCCACTAAGCAGCTATTGCTGTTCTCTGCTTATTTTACCTCCATCTCATCCTATTTCCCTCCAATCTTCTGGTTTGTCCACCTCAGTTCCAGGGTATCCAGCCTTTGAGTATGAAAAACCATGAAAACTGCAGGAGTTGTCACTTTTGCTGTAAGAACATCTGCAGGGTCATACTACTGGCATTTAAAAAAGCCAGGTCAAGACAACCAGCTTCCATTCACCCCTTCCTGTATGAACAGTCTGTATGTCATAATACCTGCAAACTGCACTGATCCAGTAGAACTTATTTTAAGTTGCATTACGAATAAACTACACATGCTGGTTTACAGACAATATATATTTGTAAACTTGCTCATGCAAAATTAGTGTGCACAACAGGGATATTTGTTTTCTAATCCCCACACCTTTAAAAATGACATTAATGTCTGCTTTTTTTTTTGAACTGTGCCCAAACTCTCTCTTTAATATAATAAATCTTACACAGAATTCATCTGCCAGCCAAACCAATTTATGAAGCTGAAACAAAAAAGAATAAAAAGTTATACAAAAACATGGTGCACCTGGATGCTTGATTCCCACCTCCCTCCCTTTTTTGTTTAAAAGTAGAAAGAGTGAATAAAAGCAAAAAAAAAAAATCATGGTCACAAAATTTCGACATTTTAATCCTAAACATTACAGGGCAAATGGATGTTGGAACCTATTTCCATACACCATGCGTCAACTTTAATTCCCAAATGTGGCCAAATCCACTAAAATAAGAGTGGTTAACTAACTCTGGATTATGGAATTACATTTCTGGAATAAATGCTAGAAAAGCAACAATGGGAAAAGCCAACTGTCTCCATAAAGGTAAATAAAGTGGAACAATGTGTAGATTAGATAGTTTTCCTGTTTCTTACTCATAACCTGTCAATTCAGTGCATCATATGGTTCAACATAATGGTCCCCATTTTGGACAAACATCTAACTAGTGTCCATTGATTCCAAGTTAGTGGATGATGAATCTTTCTGGATACTTTCAAAGATGGCTGCCAGCTCAGGGTTAGAGCTTATCTGGGACTGAAATTCACTCATTAATGGACTCTTCTCTGCTTCTGGAATGGTTAGAAGCGCTGCTACTGCCCTCATAGCAGATCGTTTCAGTTCATCTTGCTTCTCAAACTCCTGTTTCACTGAGTTCGCCTTTACCTGGGGGAAGATAATGAAAATGTTTGCAACTTTTGCTTAACCCTTCCTCTACACCGACCTTAAAAATTTACAGCTTCCAAAGACCTGTTTCCTTCCACACTACCACTTTGCACAGCTTTCAAAATGGCCTAAGCTCTAAACTGAAAAAAAAATAGAAGTACAAAACCTCTCCAAACATCTACTTTTTAGCAGACTTTTTACCAGCAGCTTACAAGTAGGACTGAAACTTGAATACTGCATGGTAAGCAGAAAAAGGTTGTAAGCTCCCAAGTCAATTACCAAATCAAAACAATTATAACAGCCAGCCTCCAGCTAGTAAGGTCAGTAAACAACATTAAAATGATATTACCACAATACTTCCAGCTTCTAGAGAATAGAGATGTTTTAAAAGTTGACCTTCATTAGAATAACTGCTTATCCTTCTGTAATAATTCTCAAAGCTGTTTCAGTGATACAAACTAATTATCATTAAAAGCGGACAAATTTCTTGATGGGAAATACAACAGATTACAGTAATGGAAAAGGTAAATCAGGCATCGAATGCCTGTCAGAGCATGCAGGTGCATCAAGACAAGAGCAGGAATGGAAGAAGACTGTGCCAAGACTCAAGAATCCTTTAATATAAATTAAGAAAGGAAAACCAAAACCACCGCTTTACACTGACTCCATCCTTTGTCACCCAAATGTTTCTCTGCAACAACGTAATCATTAGAAGTCTGAAAAACTCCCAGTATTCCAGTTTCAGTATTTATAATGAAATGAGACAAGTTACCCAAGTGGCAGCTAGATTTTTAATGAACGAAAGAAATGCATCAAATAAACAGAGGATTTTTAAAAAGAAGCTAACAAGTCTACTCTTCCATTTGTAATTTAAAGAAATTTAACACATATAAGGGCCCACAAATTTATATTGCCCTATTGCAGCTTATGAACTATCAGTCAGGAAATGCTGCAGAAACACACTTAGAATCTCTGAAGAATTAATCACACATGAGTTCATTTATACTTCTACAAGACAACACAAAAGAATTAAACTTAAAACAATACCTTAGTTGTACATGTAGCACGTAAAGGTTCAACAAGCCTATCCAGTCTCTGCAGCACCGCACTCGGACAAAGGGTGGACAACCTCACCAACATTAAAAAGGTTAACATCTAGGTTGAGACAAATACAATTCAACAATCAGTTATGCTCAGCACATATATGGAGAGAGATTTCCTACAACACAGTATAACCTCTTGAACAGCCACACTTCAAAGAAAATGGCAAATACAGTGAAGTACATAAGCATATTAAGTAATATTTTTACCATTTCAGTCTATTCACTATTTAAAATATTTTTACTAAGTCACTGCTTACCCAGAGAAAAATGACAGCTAACCTTAATATCATAGTGATCCTTCAGGCCATCTTCAACATGGTTTAAGAATTCAAATATATCTAGTCTATCCAAACAGCTATCCAAAAGGGTATACATGCACTCAAAAGCTGCTTTCCTTATGTCCAACCCATCGTCAACTGTATGCTTAAATGGTCCCATTTCCACCTGTCAGCAAACAAAAAACAAAGTTCAAAAGCAATATACCTAGAAAAACAAAGAACCTACTTGTGTATTTAGCACTGTTTTTCTTAATTAACATACCTCTCTGATTAATTCCTTTCTGACTTTTGTTTCATTGTAAAGATGAGGAAGAACAGTATCTAAGAGGTCCCTTATTAGCGATGGTTTATTGTGAGCAGCTGAATTAAATGTCACTAGGGCTACTCTCCTGACATTGAGATCTGGGTCTTCCAATGTTTTCAGAAAATCACCTGCAATCATGTACAAAAATAAAAATCAATCTACGAAGACCTTTTTAATTTGCTACTTTAAAAGTATCTTTGCTTAGTTTTAACCTTTCAAAAGAATATATTTAGCGCAGGACTTGTTCTGATGTAACATACCTGCTATTTTCGCATGATTACACAAACAAATCTATTTAATTATAATCATATCAAAAGTATTATATAACTGAGATATATGGTATTTCAGATAATGAAACAGAAGTAGAAAAACCACCACCAAAATAAATGGCTATCACTTAATGATATTTCAACTGTTTTGTAAAGGTACAGCATGGAAATCAATAAAAATCATTTGTAACACAGTCTTTCCTTTTCTCCATTACAGATCCATTCACACCTCTTATGAAAACTATCAGTATATTGATTTTTAAACCTGAAATTGGCATATATTGAGAATTCCTAAATTACCAGAAGACAAACCCATTTGGTATATATTAATGTAGCAACACCTCCCTCACACCACCCCATCAAAAACCTGGGCATTTTCAATTTAGGATGTCTATCGTTCTATAAAACAGCCTTGCAAAAATAAAGATCTGCAGCAAGAAATCACAGTTTCCCCCAATGTTTGTGAAGTTTTACTAGCAACTTCCAAGAGAGTAATTTTTGAAAGGAGAAAAACAAGGGCGTGAACATCAACATTACCCAGGTGTTTGTCTTCTGTGTACAAGTAACAAAACTAAAGATGACTGAGATTTGTTAACAACTAGATTCTTTGACTGGATAATCAATAACTATTTCTAGAAACCGAAGAGGTAAGGCAGCCTCAGTGGGAGGACAGCAGGGGAAAAACCCACAAGCACAGTCAATTCTTTAACATATTATTAAAAAATTGAAGCTTAGTGACTGACACCACTGGTCCATAAATAAAAACCTTTCACTCTATAAAACTGGATGTTTTCAAATTTTTTTTTTGCCTTACTAGTTTAAGTAGCATGTGCTTTTTTAAACAGATCTTTAAACCTGTTGCTGAGCCACTATAAAACATTCACCATAGCATGTTAAACAAATCTATAACACTTTGTCATACAAACGAAAAAAGATCAAAAAACCACAGCATTGCAAAACTCTTCATCATACTGTCGCTATAGTGAAAGCTCTGATTACCTTATCCCTGTAAAAATATACACGCTTCCAATAACTTACAGATCCCAAAGCGTTATACAATCCTAAGGACCTAAATTTACAATTTGCCACCTGGTAATACTCAGAATTCACATGTGCATGCATAGTTTAAATGACTGAATGTTAAATATTTCCAAGACCACCATTCTGGGTAAAGAAAGTACCTTACTACATCAAACTGATATAATTTGACAAGAGCATGGGAAAGGAAACCAGCTTTTGGGTACTGCCTTCCTAAAAGCCTCCTTTTACTCTTTGCCCATCACAGCTACAATACAGATCATTCTTATCACACAAGTTTACTGACGAGAATTCAAACAAGCTAGAATTATTAGGAAGAGTTGGCTAGTACAGAAACATTTTAAAACCCTTCTGAAAGCTTCTGTTAGCAGTTAATTCTGGTACCTGCAAAATATTTTTTATCAAAACACAACATTAAGTGCAAATCTATGACTTGAAAACATAGAAGCTGTTACTCAAGTAGAGAACTTACCTATGCAGTTCTTCAAGAGTGGGTCTATGGGTTGTGGATGATCAGAAATAGTGAACTTGACAGCAGTAACCACCGAACTTCGTGCATAGGAGGACCCTAAGATAAAACAGAAGCATAAATACGTAACATTAAAACAATACAACCACAGAATTTAAAATCCTGTTCTATTCAATTCTTTTTAACTTCTAATACTGTTAAGAACACTAAAGAAGAAATGTTACTTGTTACTAGCAAAGAAATGTTTTCTCCATAAATGTACTTGTGTTACATTTTAAACAGGGGAGAAGAGACCATAACATTTTTAACAAACATTTAAAATTATCTGCTCCAGAAAATTCAAATAATGAGCTTATTAGGATAGATTTTCTTTATTTCACTACATAGGCCTACAAAGCACTCTCTTCTTTTAGGCAAATACACATGAAGAAAATATGTCAATATTTTTGATATGAAAGTGATTAACGAATTATTCAAAATGATACTTCCTAATCTTTAAATATTCCAGAATTCTATCTGAAAATTAGGAATGCTTTAATTTACATCAAAATGTCAACATATTGCAACTAGTTTGTAAAGTAGTGCTGCCCCCTTGTCACCCACGCTCCTTCCCCTTTAAGTCTGTAACTCTTAGGTAAACACATCATTAATTGAAGTGCCACAGTCTGAAAGAGGAACATAAAATTAATTCACGTTATGTATGACTAACTTCTAATAAAAATGGAAACATCTAAGCTTCACATTGTTGGGGTGGAAGGAAACTGAAGCTTCAAGAGTATCACAAAACTTAAGCAAATAATTTGCAAAACTAGGTCCATTTATTGATAGCATAAGGCCGTTTGTAACAATATGTACCTGAGGTACTACTACTCACCCGATGCCAAGTATCCCTTGAGCCGTGGAAGCAGAGTCTCTGGGTCTATTAACGTAAGCTTGCCCAAGCACTCAGCAACAACATTCCTTGTACCCTCTTCTGCACATTCACAGTGTTTCAGGAGTAAGGCCCAGATGTTCTCAACATATGGTTTGAGACCAATGACTGATGCAGAGCTAATTATTTCTTTCAAGGAATGAAGAAGGAGGTATTGCCTCTTCGGCTGACTGGTTATTTCTTGTAAGACAAATGGCAGATACTCAGGAAGATTGCCAACACTAATACTGCCTAATGCATAAGATGCTGCCGATTTGACTTCTTCACTAGGAGAAGAGAAAGCTTCTAGTATTACAGACTTCAGCTCAATTTGTCCACTTAAGTCAATGTGATGCCCAACTTCCCCAAGAGAAAGCAAAGCCAAAAGCCGAATGGAATCCGTGGACCTGGAGTTCTTGACATCTTGAATGAACTGACCTACAACAGCTGGTCCTTCCTTAGGGCAGGCTCGAGTAAGTGCAGCAACACATTTGGCAATGGAATAGTAAGACTGCTTGTGAGTAAGTGCTGTGCTCTGTGAGTACACTGGACCCGTCAACATGCGCAGTAAATCCATATATCCTAAATTATTTGTACCAGTCACAACCAAAGCTTGGAAAAATTCTAGCATGGCACTAAGTGCTCCACCCTGAAGTAGAGGCGATCTCACCAGCCCAATAAGTTCATTGAGAATGGACCCACTAATCTTTGACAGGGAGGAAGGATATACTTTAGCCAGCGTTGTCAGAAAACTGATGGCCATCTGTGATACATGCATATCACTTTCACTAATAAGAGGTGGAAGCTCATCCAGGACAGCATCAATCATGGCAGCTGTCAAGCTGTCACTGTAATTCTTAATTAAAATATCTAGAGCAGAAAGAGTGCCCAGTTTCAAAGCTCGTTGGTTCTTTCTCAAAAAAGAAGCAAGAATGGGAACTCCTTCCCCAAGGATTGGTCTCAAATCTATCTTCAAAGGAGAACCAGCAATCAATGTCATGGCCTTCACTGTAGTCAAACGAGTGATCTCGTTCTTCAGTCTCTCTAGGAAGATCTGAAGTGTACTAGGTAGGTCTGTGCCTAGGCTGTCACCAAGGCTACAAATTATTTGACCCATGCAAGATATTGCCCTTTCTTTCACCTCCTGATCAATGTCAGCAGCCTTTAATCTCTTGATTGTACAAGTAAACAAATCTTTGATGTAAGGAGAAGCATCAAAGGAAGAAGGCTGGTCTAAAGGACGAATGACTTTCACAAGTTGTTGGGTAACCAAAAGTGCCTCTGATGTTATCTTGTAAAACAGGTCTCCAACACAAGCTACAACAGGAGGTACCAATGCTTGAACATGAGGATGGAAGACCTGAGGAGAATGATTGCAGAGGATCACGTACAAACAGGACAAAGCATCTATCTTCAGATTAGAAGAACTTGATTTGTCATTCAGAGAAAAAATTATTCCTGGAAGAAAAAAAAAAAAAAACGTATTTTCAGGATAGGTATTTATACTCTGTTAGAACACTTCAAAATCTCTGAAGGAAAGCAGCTCTACTCAGTTTGTTTTCCTGCTTCCAGCCTTTCTTGAATGCTCTCAAGCCCCTTTCACCATTTTGTTAATCAGTTTTCAAACTTCCTCTACACAGAGGACATGGGCCTTTGGATGGTTTGCAATGTATTTTCTTAATTATAATAGGATTCTGAACCTTTAACTTTTCCAAACTTACTTTTCCTTTATACTTCAAAATGCTACATTTTAGGTCCCAAAAGCTAAAATATGGACAATATTTCACTCTGAGATGAGAAAGAAGGCAGTTTGATCTTGCAATTAAGAAGCAAATTAACTCTTTTTTTCTAGATATAGAGGAAAAAAAAAAAAATCTCAGAGCCAACCCTTGTTTTCAAGATTAATGTAAATACCTTACTAAAATATTTATATGGATCTACAGAGTAGCTGATGATTTTGCCAGTTTCTTTAAATAGAAGCAACACTTCAAAGCTTTTGCAAAAAGCACAGACAAGATTTAAAGATTTCAAAACTTCATATCCAATTTACTAATAAATGTTTAAGTTAATAATACGTTTCTCATACCTGGTACAAGTACAGGAACATGTTGTGTTAGGGCTCCAGGCAATACATTCACTAACTCAGTTAGCATGTTAAAGCAACACTGACGAGTCTTCACACTTTTCTCCTTCATCTGTTTGTGCAAGGCTTTAACTATGTTGGGGACCTGTAATCATCAGACATCTGTTAATTGATTCAGTAGCTGACATTTCTTTCATCTGTGATCACTGGGGAGGTTATAAAAAAAAATGTGTGTCCCCACCCTCTCTTTCTGATTTCTCTACAGAACTAGGGAAGTTATAAACACAGGGAAATGAAGATTCAAAAGAACTGCTATCCAAAAAAATAAATAGTAATTTAACTTTAAAAGGTGAAAAGAAACAAAACAAAACTAGATTTGTATTAATAAAACTGGAGAGAGCAACAATTGAAAAGTCATCCAAATAATTCACTTCCTAAGTTTTTCAGCGCTACCCTTTTTATTCTGCAAACAAAATCCATTGCAGCAAATCAAGTTTTATCTCGATCATTATAGATTACGTCTTGCATTACGGAATGCACAAAAGAACTATTTTACTTTGGTAGTTTAGCTAAGCCACATAGGACATGCAACTTTTACAGGTGACAGCAAACAACTAAAGTCAGATAAGAACATTTGCATGAGTTCATAATTTCAGTTTCTAAGACTGCTGCACTCTTCTGGGCCAGTTTACCTGGCTTGCTCTCTATCTTAGTACTACGGTAACAAATTGTAGTGTGTGTGAAGAAAGCATGATATAGCATATTTCAAGAACTATCATTATGAACAGGGCACAACTTCAGTGCGTCTTCTCAAAAATAACAAAAATCTTGACAAATAACCTGACTCTGAAGCATTGTCAAAGGTGTCTCTCCTTGTTCCATTGCATCAGGATCACAAAGCCAACTTTGCACAGGTCGAGTTTGTTTTAAAAGAGAAAGATACGCATGAAAAACATCTGCTTTAACATTCTCTTCACGTTCTTTGAATCTGGCTATTAATGCAGGAGATACAGTTTTGTAGAATTCTGGAAGCATTTCATGTCGCGTGCTAACCACAGCATCCAGACATTTAGCAGCTGCACGCCTCACTTTCCAGCTCATGTCATCATCGTCACTATATTCATCGTCACTCCCTTAAAAAATAAATTATGCATATGTTCAAGTAGTCTAGACAATCAAAGCATCAAGTTTTACTTTAAACAGTTATTAATAATAAAAACACACTTAGGTTCTTTGTGTAAGGCACACCAAAGAAATAGGTTCAGAAGTATGTTAAAAACCACACACAAAAAACCTTCTAAACTACCTAAATCGTAAGGTTAACTATTTTCTCTGCCAATTTTTTCATGCTAGTCTTACACAGGTATTAATTTAAAATGCAAAAGGGACAAGGCAGTTCCCAGCACATTTACAGCCTGACTACTGATTTAAAGCATATTGCTCTTTATTCACAACACAAACAACAATGCAACAACAATTACTAGCTGATCAAGATTCAACAAATTGTTTTGTTTCTTTCTAGAAGCAAATCAAGCCATATCCTGCCCCTCAAAATGACAACAAAAAATATACAATAAACAATACAACTTGACTTTCTAAGCACTAAAGCAACAACTATACAGCTCATTCATTTTTAAAGTAATGAGAATGTTACGCTTTGGGTTCAGCTAACTTGTGCACCCAAGTTTTCACAAGTCTCACACGTGACAAGATATTGCAATCATATTAACACCACCTTACAGCTTTCAGTCTAAAACAGTATTATTTTCGTAGGATAAAAAATGAGTGTTTTGCAATTTTCAATCTATTCTGATTTTATGCATCAGGTAACAATACATTACAGTGGAAAGTAGTGATAAACCTTTCCTGTGCTGAATATGTATTTTCAATTCACTAGTTTGTGTTCTTCTCACTTTATTTATATCATCCTACATGATTCTGCCTTCTTCCACCTTTCAAGTATTTTAAAATATTTGTTTTGTACTTATGTTGACCATTAGAATATTTCTCTCCAGCAACACCCTATAGTTTTATTCCAAGAAGTTCATAAGTAATGTTTAAAACCAGTAGAAAAATGAATACAAAAGCATACAAGTCATTCAAATGCTGGTATTTAGTAGCAATACCATCCATATCAATTTTCTCTGATGACTGCAGGTTCACAAGCTCTTCCTCTCCCTTAAATCAAGAGAATATACCTTGATCGTCATCATCACCACCATCGGCATCCATTGCATTTTCATCTTCATCTTCATCATCATAATTGTAGTTAGGATCATAGGTAAGATATTTAAGACAAATGTTTATAATAGTAGATACATGAGGATAAACTTCTTTAGGACATCTGCATAATACAAAAATACAATCAATGGCAAATTACCTGGAGGAATTAAAATCTTTCTAAAAGACTTCTTGCCACATACTGTACTCTGGCCAAACCATTACAGAAATTCAAAAAGGAAGTTCAGAAAGAGCAAAGCTACTATAATATCACAGAATCATTTTGGTTGGAAGAGACCCTCAAGATCATCACGTCCAACCCTAACCTAAATCTAGCACTAAACTGTGTCCCTAAAAACCTCATCTATGTGTCTTTTAAACACCTCCAGGGATGGTGACTCCACCAGTTCCCTGGGCAGCCTGTTCCAATGCCTGACAACCCCTTCCATGAAGAAATGGGTCCTAATATCCAATCTGAACCTTCCCTGGCACAACTTGAGGCCATTTCCTCTTGTCCTATCGCTTGCTACTCAGGAGAAGAAACCAAAATCCTCCATGCTACAATGTGAGTGGATCTGACAGACTGGAAGGATGCACAGGACCAAGACATGCCTTCAGATATCGATTTTTTTGTCTTCACTATTGGACAACAAATACTATCAGAGTACTTCTCCCCTCCTGTTTGCATATGTAGCAATGGCACAGTAGAAAGTTTCTGAAGTACAGACATGACACACAGCCTAACAGTTAAAGTTACAAAATAGAGTGATAGGAACAGTTCCAGCTCAAAGCTTGCAAAAATATACCAAGGAGACTCTCTCTTGACAGCTTACAACCAAATGGCACACTATTAGATCTTAAGAAAATCTGAAATAGGTACTCAAGAATAACTTACCTCCTAACAAAGGATTCAAAGGCTTGAATGCAATATTCTCTTAGTTCATCATCATCTACGTTACAAAACTTTACAACCAAAGGAATTATTTTCTCAAGATATTCACCTGGTAAGAGAAAAAAATTAGCAAAGTAATTACTCTCATCTAAAAACTTCTACAGTTATGGATAATTTATATATTGTTCTTACCTATTCTGTGACCTGCTTGCCTACTGATAGCAGCAATACATTGTATATAGGTCCTAGTTGTTGACATGGAATCATTTTTAGACAGCTCTGTCAACAGATGTTCAATGAGGTCAACAAAAACCATATTGCCACAACTCATAACCAGGTGACCGAGAGCAATGATGGTTCTTTTCCTCACAGCAAGTCTGGGGCTAGTCAGCTGGGGGAGCAGACAGGTCAGAATTGAAGGATGGAAGTTAACAAGCAGTCCTCCTTGCCTTAAAACAGACAAAACACAAACTCAAACCAATTGAATCTAGATAACTTTGTTCACATACTGCACAACAATTCCCTTAAATATTCCCAAACCATCACCAAGATTCCAATTAAGTCTTTAAGCTTTTGGAACTTATAAAAACAAGTAATGAGTTTAAAATACAACCTCACAGCAACAAACATTAAAATAAGCTTAAAAATACAGTTCTCAGAAGATTAGACAAAGCAACTGATATATCACTCAACTTATCTTCAATACATTCACTTTTTTTCTTAATATATGAAGTTTCACCTATACTTAATACCTTATCATGTTATTTCACATAACTTAATTGAAATTTAACATTTGGAAAATTAAAGTTCAAGCTTTAAGGAGTATTTATGAACATTCATCAGTGTTTTGGAAGCAGGATGTTTACCTGCTCAGCATATCAGCCATGATATCCAGTGCCTCCAGTTGAACAGACACATCTTCCTGCTTGGCTATAGCACTAGTAAGACGCCCTGTGATCTTTTTGCAAACGTTAGCTGCTAATGCAGAACCTGAAAGTACAACAAAACCTCAACATCTTCATAATTTCAAATATACAGTTTTTAACACCAGCTGTCATGTTTGTGACTGTGGAAAACAACCTGATCTCAACATAAAGCAGCTTTTCCCACCCAACAAAACAAGCTTGAACAGCCAGTTTATTTGCTAATGTAACATACATTCTCCATTAGAGCTGCAAGACTACCTATGTAGAAACATACTGAGAAGGAAGGCTTCTTAATTGTCCCATAAGGTATATACAACAGAAAGGACACTGCTTTTGGCAGGGCAAGCAATGGTAAATGAAAGCCAAGACAACTCTAGTGCAATAAACAGAAGGTCTATAGGTAAAAATAAAGGAATAACTAAAAATGTAAGGGGAAGCACAGAAGTAGCTAGAGTCACCTCTAAAGAGCAGCTGTATAACGAAACAGCAAAACAAAATTATTTTGCACAAGAAATTACTTAAATAATAAGCACCTGAAATGCTGCCTAAACATTTGAGAAAGGAGAAAAAGAGGTATACCCAAAGTATTTTAAAATTCAAATAAATTTCTTCATCACAACTCCATAGTTCCCTCTTCCCCCAACTGTCTAATGCTGTTCAGGGTAATTATAAGAAGAGAAGAAACTCATGTCATAGTAGGAGCTACCCAATGGCTAGTGCTCATCTTCATTTCTATTAAGTTTTTTTTTTAAGCACACTTTGGGGATTTTGATGTGAAATTAATAACATTGCAACCTATATTAAATATAGTTCACATATTTATGGCTTATTCTTAACTATATGACTAAAAATAAATATAACAATTAGACAGTCAAAGGAGTTACCACAGAGGCTAAGAAAAAAGACAACAATCTACGTTTGAGTTGAGAGCAAGAGATAACACCTAAGTTCCTTTTGTATCAGGAGTACTAATTATACTGAAAGATTTTGCTGGTTTTGTTTGAGCTCTACCTCCACCGCAAAAATCTCCTTTTTTCGTGTGTAGGCAAAGAAAATAATAAAAGCCTAAACTGATTTACTGATTTACTTATTTCAAGTTTGCACATCTCACTACTGCTTGATACAAGCAAGACTTACATACACACTTTCAATAAAGGATGTTAAAATCAGAGCTTTTTTTTTTATTTTAAGAAACCGCAGTCTCTAAAAACTGCACTTCCAAAGCCTTTTTAATCATTTCTTTATTCTCATTCACATACTACACTATGGTATCTGAAAAGCACTTGAATAAAAAATTAATTCATCATTACCATCTCTTCTGGAGGAAAGAGTACTTTCATTTAAAACTGCAGGTAAGCATTTCAGTAATTTAGCAGGCAATTGTTAGAAACACAACGTACTTCCCAAAACACTTAACCAGAAACTGAGCCAAGAAATCGGATCATTAAAGAAAAATACCCAAGTTATGATCAATTTTAAAGTATGCTATCAATCAAAAAGCAAAATGAGATTTAGCTATTACTACAACCTAGAAATGTTCCACCAGACAATTATTAAAATAGGAGCTTTTCCACTAAATTTGTTATACTGAAGTTCATATACTATAAATTTGTTTTTCGCATTAATGCAATGCTCCAATAAAAAAAAGTGTTTAAACTAATAAAACACGGAAATACAGTCAGAGAAGAAGAAACTAAAAGGATATTTGTGCCATATATTTCTCCTCTGATTGAAATTAGTTCCAATGTTAAATGAACTGAATCCTCCTCACTAAAAGACCCAGCTTTTGCCTTTTTTCGTTTAATTAGAAATGAAATTATAAAACTACAGAGTCTTGAGTACAAAATGCCTTACCACTGGAAGCTGGGGGGAGTTCTCCAATCACAGTTTTAAGGCCAATGCTTGAAATGTCACGTAACTGTTCTTTATCTGAAAGCATGTTTGTACAGAGGGTATCTACAATGGTCTCCACTTGATACTCCTTCACTTTACTCACCAAAGGGCCAAGGCTGTATAAACAGAAGAAAAGTATTAAATCCACAATGTTAAATAAAATGCCTCATTTTACTTCAGTATTTTGCATCCACATCACAAACTTAAGGTTGGTTTTGGTAGCAATACAAAACAGAATTTTAAAATCCGAAAACTTTCATCTGGTTGGGTTGATAACCTATCTCCATAAATCTAGTAACAAAATACTGGTTTAGGACAGTTTTTTATCTAGTGATGGAAATGGGTTTTGCATGACTGTTCTGCTTCAGCCTCAAAACCAGAGTCTCTCTTACACCTTACTTAACACCAAGATTTATAATAAAAATCACCTACCCAGAACCATCAGTTCATCTGCTTGACCATCAGTGCCAGCTTAGTTCACAGACACGTAAGCAACCTTCTTACTTACTGCATCTTTATTCTACACAAAGCTTGGGTTCAACTCAATTTACACTCAGATACATTCTATAGCTTAAAGTGCCTTCCTTAATATAATAGGAGGCAAATAGTAAAATAAAAACCAATGACATGGCATGCCCTCCTTCAGGCAGACTCCAAGCACCTCTATACACACAGCACATACTAAAATTTCCTTTCTTTCCTAGAAATGTTTTTGGCCATTTCAATGGTTTTGAGGATCGTAACAATCTTGTACTAGTCAAATGCTCTCATTTGTTTAAAATACTAAAACCATAGATGTCCCAATAAAGTCTAGTTCATTGCTATGAGCTACAGCATTGTTCAGTCTTCCTAGCCCTATGATCAACTTTCAGCATCTCTCCTTTGCTAATGTTCTGTTCCAAAAGGGAAGTTACACAAAAAAAAACAAGCCTTATATCTCTATTTCCTTCCATTTGTCTACGAAAAACCTCTGTAAGAACTCGGAGAACTCACTCTTTCTCCTACTAACCCTCCCACTTCTCTCTCCAAATGTGTTAATCTAGTTTCTCTCTATTTTTAAAACATCTGCTTTCAGACAAAGCATCTCAGAAATGGGAAATTAATTTTGAAAGACTTTAAATTACCAAATCTTTTAAATCTAATTCAACTCCCTCAAATATACTACATTAACAACGAACACATCAAATTCTGATAAATGAGTATTGTAAGCTGTGTTATAGGCATTTCTACCATGTTCCATCAAAAAACAGTACAGTCAGCCTACACATACAGTAACTACTCTGAAAGCCATAGCTCCCTTGTTTTGTCAGCTTCTGTTCTCTGCATGTTGATCTTGCCAACTACTCTCTTTAATTCTCTCTGGTGATACCCATAATATTACTTTCCAATCAAGAAAACTTGCTTACTAATGAGACATCAGCACTAGGGGTGAGATGCAACATGAAGCTGAAGTTCTACCAAGCTCAGGTTCTGCACCAACCCTGACAGAAGTGAAGGCAGGAGAACAAGGACCTGTGTGCAACAGCCCCTAAGAGAAAACACAATGGCTTGAGGCAAGAATGACTACAGCAGCAGTAAGGACCATCTACAGAAAATGTGAGAATCATGAACTAGAAGTGTTGCCAACAACAGAACTAACAGACACACAGATGTATCTCCAGGAAACTACTATTATTTTCTCGTCCTTCTGAATTAAAGGGGTGACGGGTAGCATCTCCTACTGCAACTGCAGAGCCAAGCATTATGGATCAGAAGCCATAGGTGTTGCTGTGGCTTACAAGGAAGGGTCCAAATCTTGTATCTGTCCTTCAGCATTGTACACAATGTACACAGACAACCTCTCTACAAATCAGAACTATAAAACCAAAATATGTGGAAATCAATGTATGAGCCAATACAAAATAAAAAAGAGCACCTGAAAGTCAATCACAAACTGATTATGTTAAGACTACATTAGAATGTAATGCCTCCGTATAAACTTTCGTTTCTTCCATACTGAACTTTAATTCTCTATACATCTGCTTTTCATTAAAATGGATTCTAGCAAAGCTACATGAGACTAAAAGGATCTCTGTAGGATTAGTAAAGACTAATTTTTGAGAGCTGAAGTCAAACTGAAACCCTAGAGGAAAAAAAAATTAATTCGTTATCAAAATAAGACTAAAATCAAGAAAGCAAAATTTAAATTTTCAAATATACACCACTATTCACTACAAGTATGTCAGACTTTCGAGACTGAAATGATTTAAGACTGTATGGTCATGATCTTATTGAAACATCAGAAGTTTTACAAGCAGCTTAGTGATTACAGTGCGGGAAAGAAATATTTTCGTTTTATCCCATAAGATTTTGAAAGTTATTCTGAATTAAGAGGAAGTTTCATATTAAAATAAGCACAGGCATTAAGTCAACTGCACAGAACTCAGGGGGAAGGGAACAGGTGGGAAATCACGTATAGGTAAGCAGAAATTCTGTCCAAGCTAGCACAATACTAAGCTCTCAATTAAGACTATTATTCTGAAATAAGATAGTCCAAAATCCAAATGAAGTTGCGCCACTCAGATAAAAACTTGCTTTACACTTTATTACTTAGATCATCTAATTCCCATATTACTGTATTACAGAAACCCACAAGTGTTTTTAGATAGAAAAACCACTCTTGAGTCTTCACAATCTAAAGGATCGTTCCTTTCTCAATTTATATGTACTGAGAGACAAGCACACAATGTACAAGATAACAAGCAAAACAGTTTTTCTTGTTTTACTGGAAATGGCTGTGGAGTTTAACTCTCCAAGAAAACAGCTGGATCCTGGGTTCACTACCAACTAATAAAACTGTCAGCCAGGCAGCTGCAAGGGAAGGAGAGGCTTGAGGCTTTGGCATCCAACATAGAGGCACTGAAGTTAGTTTGGCAGCTTAGTACTTACTGTATTTGCTAAGAATGACAGCAAGGCAGCCCCACTTTTACTACCTTGCTGGTACTGGTGGGGAAAAAGGCAAACTCCTCCATTGCTTTAGCAGTGAAGATCAGAGGATGTGGAGCTTAATTTCAAAGTGTTGTTAACACAGAAATGTTATCTTGTATTAATTTTACTTGTTGACCTACACTTGCTTTTTATTATCTCACTGTTTTTTAATGTGACTTGGCACCTTGGACCATATTGAATTAACTTCTGAATATATAGTCGACCTTGACAATAAATTTGTTCATTTTGAACTAGTTGCTTCTGGACAGAGCTATTGTCCTTTCAAGTGGGCATAGGGAAAAAAAGGACTAACAGTCTGATCAAACACAGTTTAGAAGCACCTACATGGTAAATCCAAACCCACATTTTTCAAGTTCCTCTGAAACGCTGTGTTCTGTCTCAGAGCATCAAGTCTTCCATTTCTCCTGCCACAAAGGCTACTAAACTAAATTCAAAAGTTCCCCACACCTTTCACACTTCCTGCCTTAGAAGTCCTCTCAGTCATTCCAAAACCACCCCTCTCTACCAAATAGCTCACACCACAGGATAACTGTAGACTCTCAACAATTATTGTTCCACACACTATGGTCACTCACTTTCCCTGCTCCTGAAAAAAGACAGACAAGAAAGACAGTGTTCCAACAGCTCCCCTACACACAGCTATTGGGAGGAAGCTATGCTGGAGGACTTGGCTCAGATTCAGAAGACTACAAGCCAGTAAACCAGCTGGACTCAAAGGACCTTCATTCTTGGACAGCTAGCAGACATGGCTCTATACAGTAGGACAAAACCAAAATACATCTTTCACCCCCAAACCTCTTGTAGGTACCCCACTGCTGCTATCCTTCTTTCCCAGGTCCAAGAACTCACAGTGGCAATAGCTAATTATCATAAAAAATGCGAAAGGCAGCAGGCAAGTGCAAACTGAAGGAGGACACAGAGAAAGGAGGTATATCTATTATATAATATAAAGCAAGCCCTTTGCATTCAATATGATAGTAACCAGAGTAATGTTCAAAGTTTTGGCAATAATGGTCTGTCACCATCTTGGGCAAATTTATGAGCCTCTCTTTCAACGCTATACTCACAATGCCTCACATCACAAATTCAGACCAGTGTTTGCACTTGAGGCACAGCGTTTAGACTCACACTCAGGAATATGCAATTCCAAAGACAAAAATATCTACTGCGTTCCATGCCTTCCTTCACAAACTGTAACCTGCTTGGTTTCCTTCTCTCCTTAACCACCACCACCCTACTCAGGTGATAAAACCTGCTGAAAATAATGGCAATTTGCAAAGAAAAAAAAAAAAAAAAAAGCAAAGACAAAACATATTTACCAAAACCATGCACTGAAGTATGACATACAACTCAGTTTTTTAATGCACAGAACTTGGAACTAATTTGACATCCATCAAATTATGCCACAGACATCTGAAATAGATGCATTATGATCACCATAATGCCACAAATTCAAGATTGCAATTTACTCATTTTGCACAGTATTTTACAGCAACACACAGATATCTTAAAAATAACTACACAAAAACAACTTTGGTACATTTCTAGAAGATACTGCATCCAGATGATCTCAAGAGAACTGTTAATTGAGATGCTGGCTGGTATCTGACAAAAGGCATAAAAAGAAGCCCTTTAAGTGCACAGAAACGAGACATAATGGAATAGTTTATCACTTGCTTCAGCAGATACACTTACTCCTGCAGAAATGAAGAACTCTGACAGAGCACCATTTCCTAAAATCAGACAAACCTCAGGCCCTAATCTGGCCTAACTCTTTAATGTAGGAAAAGAGCACTGTACTGGAATCTTTAGATTCCAGGAAACCACCTCCACATCTACTCAACCCTGAGAGCAGGGATTTAGAGGACCATATCCACAACCTAATCTGGTCGTTTTACTGCTTCAATCATGTTAAATGAATACTGCAATCTTATTAAAATAACTCTTGGACACTGATACTGGTAAAGAGCTTTTACCTCCAACAGATAAATTCCTAATGAATTTGTACACAAGCATCTGCCAACACACCAAGAAGTATCTCCCAGACTCAAATACATCAAGCCATCCATGACTGCATTCCTAGCAGTTGAAACATTTTCTCCAGTTGCACAAAAAGCTCACAGTTTTCTCCACAACTTGACTTCACTCTTCAGCCAAGCTTCACAATGTTTCATTGACACATCACTAGCTTCTCTTCAAATACACACCACTGCCAGTGAGCAGCTACCCACAGCATTGTTGCACTCTTCTACTCTTGGTGCATAATAAATTGTTTTGCAAGTGACACAAGCACAAACCACCTAGAACAGAAACATTAAGATAAACTGGTCACAAATTATTCGCTAAGGTCAAAAGCTCATGCAGCTGCCTATGGAAATAAACAGCAACTATAACACGGTCTCCTTCAAGTTACATACATCTGAAAATAAAAATAGTATATATAGCTCCTTATTAGGAAGAGGAACACCAACTCATAAGCAATTATAGTCTCAAACTGGCATATTTCAATGGATATCAAATAAGCACATTTACTTACAGGAAAGAGTTAAAATTCACAAATGGAAAAAAGAAAATTATTCAAATCACCAGTATACAGTGATGTGCAGCACTGTTATTACCACAGTATCCAAAAGGCTTTAAAGCTGCTGAACCGGATCTGCCACACAACAGCCAGTGTGTGCATCATCCTGTTCACACTAATGACTCACACTCCCAGCATAAAGTTGGGTTCCCTGTATTGAACTACTGCCCAGAGTAGTCACTGATAAATGCAGACAAACTACAGGATCACAAGGGAAGAATAACTGCAAGCACTTACTTTAATCCCCCTTTTTTCATATATATATATATATATATATGTGTGTGTGTGTATATATATGTGGATAGGGATGTGTGTGCGCACACGCATTTGGGTTTTTACAGGTTTCGGGAAACATTTCACAGCAGCAAACAAGACAAATTCCTAAGTATTGGTTTAAATGTCAGAGTATCAAACCATAGATAACTGCTCAAAATGAGCAGCAGTTCATCCTTAAACTGTAATACTGAACATACTGCTGAAAGAATTAGTGTGTAATTTGGGCCAGCAGAACAGTCCATTCAATACAACATCTATGCTTAGACAAACCACACTGCTTGTCTAATCCAGATGCACATACTCTTGGATAGAGCTACAGGCAGTACCACTATTATCACCATACAGTGCACAGGGTGCCACGCTGGACTACACGAACAGCCTTAAGCTACGAATATGCTGTAAGAAAATCCAACAGCATTTTCTACATTGGTTGACTGTAGAACAGTCTGTGACTATCAGAGCAAAAACCTCCTCCTCCAGAAAAAATGCATTCAACAAGAATACATTTAAAATTTTACATGCTCTGAAGAAAAAAAAGGTGAACAACCTGCAGCTACTGACCTAGTTTATATCTACTGCCTGAAATAACAGAAGCTTGACGAGCACAGTGACCTCAAGAATCAAATCTTGAAAGAGTGATTCTCCTTCAAGAGATTCTTACCTGCTTAAGGAGTGGTCACAGTTCACAGTTTGCTGTTCACAGTGTTTCCATTGATCTACCTGTAGAGGAAACTCCCCTAACAAACTGCAAATCTCTCCTCCCTTCCTCAAGGAAAGAACTGTCTCAAACACAGATTTAGAGGTACATAGGGTTGTCTTAAAACCTTTTTCTATGAGAGAGGGAATCTATACTTAAATGGGTCAAGTGCCAGTTCGATGAAAGTTCCTGCTGAAAGTTCACCAGAGCATTTAAATTAATAAAGAGATCTAAACACAGTGTACACTTTCCTCAGCTGAAAGTGCCAGCAAATCTGTAACACAAATACACAAGAACAGCACTACAAAATATTTAAAAACCAAAACATCAAGAAAAATATGCTGGCTGAATTTAACTTCCCAATGAATCAGGCTTACACCCAGTGCTGTAGTAGATGGAAGACTTCAAATCAGCTTGAACTGCCTCAGAAAAACTATCGCTTAATAGTGCTCGACCTCTCCCATCCTTCATCCCCACTACTGTTTCAACCGATGCTCACCTGACTGCAAGACAGCGCTAAGCCAGAAGAAAACCGAGAATCCAAACCAGTCTACAACAAAACCAGATGAGCAACAGTGCAAGGAAAGGGACAAGGACGGCAAGAACAGCAGCGCAGATGCTGGCAATATAGTGAGTGTAAAACTGCCTTAAGAAGACTCCTTTAGGGTGGAGGGGGCTTTTTTGTCCCCAAAGCACATCTGCAAGTGATTGGGATGCCAAAAATAACCTGATACATTAAAGAATGCATGCATTCAAGATTAATGTCCACAATTTCTCAGAAAACTTTTCAATTATGTTTCTTGTCCTGTTACAGTAAATTTAACACTGTTCTTCAATGTTATTTGGATTTCTCAAAAAGATTGCAAACTTTAAATAGATCCTGTAATTTTAATTAAATCCAAGAACTTTATCAGTATGTCAAAGTAAACTTTAAAAATAGAAGAATGGTTAGTAACAAAAGAACATGGCACATTCACATGTGCACGTACACAGGCAGCCATCTATTTTCTCATTCTCTTCCTCTTACAATCTTTCTTAGATGTTTTAATATACATAGCATGTAATTTAGGTCCAAAATTCTAACACTGTTTCAAAGAATGTGTTATATAAGCTGTGCCTATGTGCATAAATCTAAACTTCAGGATAACTTTAGGATGCACATTAAATATGAACACTGCTTGTACACTGCAACATAACTTTTCCACAAAATGCTACTTCATACAAAGAAAATTCTAAGCCTGAGCCAAGTTTTATAATAATCTACTGTTCTGATTGAGTACAAGTAATCTGTTTCAAAGCCATAAAACTTAACTGTACCACAAGGAACTCTGACATTTCAGAAGGTTGAATTAAAAAGAAACATGATGCTTTGTGTTGTTTGCTAAAAAAAAGGGGGGGGGAAGACATTTTAACAACACTGTAAGCCTGGTGAGAGCAATGAAAAAGTAGCGACAATTATATTACTATACTGTCAATATTGAAGTTTTGCTTGAAACTTGCTATTCCTACTCTAGTTTCTCTGTGCAAGGTTTTGGTTACTGTCACTCAAAATATCTCAGACACTGAAGCAAGCACTGCTTCTAAGTACATAAGAAGGTTTTAATTTTCTGCTTTGTTAGTCTGATAGGGCAAACTGTAAAGAATAACAAGCTGAAGCAAAGTGTCCCAAGCTCTTCTGTAGCAATGTTATTTCGATCCAGGTCTGACGGAACATTTACCATAGATGGAATATTTAAAGAAAAAAAACCCTGAGCTGATGAACAAGAAACACTGTCAGGAATACTAGAAGCTTCTTAACAGAGAGGCTCTCCTTCAAGGGCATAAAAGGATTCAGAAAGGCCAAGAACAACAAAAGAAAAAAGTAATAATAATATAGTTTCACTTCAAAGGGTGCTCTGGAAACAACACACTACCTGTGAAGTTAAATAGTGGAAGAGAGCGCACTGAATCAACAGAAGCCTCTAAAACACAAGTAACTGTACCCTGACCCCATAAAACATCTACAGTTCCTGTAAAGCACGTAAAACCATTAACACAGTATTTTGAATGTTAGTGAAGAAGTAAGTTACATATTTGGCAACTAAGAACATATATTTACCATTTCATGTTTTTATTTGTGCTTGAAAACTACTACAATATTACAATTCTTCCCCTGCACATCATCTGCCTTCTCACAGTCACATATGAATGAGGCAACTACCAATGAATTATAATCTTTTAAAATCTATTTAGCATTCAAGAATTACCACCAAAGAACAACCATGTCATTCATATATTTTAAGCAAGGACTGCATGCACTATTTGTCACGTGAAACCCCAAATGTTAATCCACAATGTCAACAGAAGATAGTTCTGTAAGAAACCACAATCAAGGCAGGTAACCTACAAGTACAACGGTTCCTTTGTGGACATAAATTTCACAATTATTTTGTGTAACAGGGGTCCTTTAAGTTTTTCAACACTGCTTTATATTAAGCCATTAAACAATTCTTTACACCATAGGAAAAGTATACCTACCATTTGACAGCTAAGTTTTGCACTTCACCATTTTTATCTTCCAGTAATTTCAAAATCATCTTCACCACCTTTCTTTCACTGTCATCATCCAGTTTGATTGAATCTTTCTGTAGTTCTGTCATCAAGTCATTAGTAGCCATAAACCTGACAAAAGATAATAATATAATTATTTCTAAAAGGATACAGGTTATTCACAGTGCTCAAGATTCAAGATCCTCAGTTTCCACCATTTGTTATCAAATGAATCATATTTACCTTTGGATTACCGTTACCTGTTTTGTGATGCAAGTAGCATTTATTTTAGTTGTTGAATAAAAAAGAGACAATTTGTATTTAAAAATAATCCTAACTTTTAGTTAGGGGATCATCCTTCCCTCATGAAGACAGCTACACGCTTGACTTCCATAGTTTACATTCTATTCCAAATGATCTCTACAAAGTAAAACTGACACTTACATGGATTTTAAGTAGTCCTTTCATCAGCTATGCTGATGTTGTAAAAAAACAAGATTTTTTTTTCAAAAAGTAATCCCTGCTCCGAGTTTATTTTAAAACAACTTTTAAACAAGAATAAGGATGTACAGTTTCTCAAACATTTTCCCACAAAATTAACAAAAGCTAATAATTAATGGAGAAACATAAGTGAAGCTACATTTTATGTTGTTTTCATTTACTTCCCCTGTACAGACTACTTTCTTTGTAGTCCAGACAACGGCCAACAAATTTATCTAGCCCTTAATCTGGCATGCCACATTAAAAACCAAGATTAATTATTGAGAGATCAAGCAAATAAAATCATCTTTCATGTCAATTAATTTATTGTTCAATAACAGTCGTATCCCCAATACAAGAACACACCGAGAAATTACTTTCCAAAAATATTGCTTTTATGCCTTTTGTTTCTTTTCCTTCTGAAGTCTGTTTTCCAATCTGTTCTTCTTTTGTAACAGTCCTCTCTTCTCAGAAGTAACACAGATGTATTACTCAATTACAAATCCCATGGGCTTCAGTCCCAGTGCCAACCCTCCTTCAAAGCCCCAGACAAAAATGGTTTGTAATTAAACAGTTAAGGTTGACATTAGGATTTCAGGCACATCAGCATTAAGCAGACATCACTTACGCTCAGGTCATACTTGGAAGGTTTTCTCTACAGCCTGACATGCTAGATACTTCTTTTATTGCAAATGAAAGCCAAGACCCTGCATAATCTTAATATGCATCACAAACACCAGATGCCTGCCCTCATATAATGGACCTCAACTTGTCCTGTCTTTTAATTCCACTCTAATAGTCTCAAGGTGTTTCTAAGATAGGACCTCACTCATTTTTCATTCACTCCAACAGTCCCACTCAAACAAGTCTGTAATCTGACAGGAACCAGAAGGGCATATAAACAGATGATGAATGAAAAGACCATCAGCTTTTAAGAAGAGCAAGGAAAAAAGCTACTTTAAGTAAGGTAATGGACAGATAGGATGGGAATAAGGATATATACAAAGCCATACAGTACCAGAACATTTAAAACTGTCTCCGTGTTACTGCTATATTTACCTCCTTTTCTTAAACCTTCTTAATAACCTCCCTTCACTTCCTCAGTCAATAGCTCCCACTTCCTAGCCTTACCAATTCACATGCACTCATCACCTACTTGTGACAAGCTCCTAAACTAAGCAGAGCTTATGCATCCTCAGTGCATCAGCAGCTTCTGCACTGAACTCCAACTGAGGAGTCCTCCTGACAGACTCCACCATTAATAAAAAAAACCAACCCAAACCCCATTATCACGTAGGGTGGCCTCCCAACTTCAGTTTCAAGTAGCTGGTACTTAGAAACATTGGTTTGAGTAGTTTAGATGTGGCCTTTAGTCACAACTGCTTCCTCCTCAGGCACATCAAAGGTTACTTGGTGCAAAACAGCAGCATGTCAGCAGCTCCTCATATCTTACACTCAGAGTAGTCATTCTCCTCCGCCAGTGAGAACACTACTTCTCCCACAGCCATATAGTAAACTGCCACCTTATATTACTGCCCACTTCAGAATTTAAGTCTGAATTTCCGGACGATAAATGCTACAAACATTTGCATCAGATAAGTCAGTTTATCCCTAAAAAGGAGGATTAAAATTTACAATAAAATGCATCCTTGAACTGTGGTTTATACTCAGCTTCCTGATATCAACAAATCATCTACACTGTACCTCTTCAAATATAAATGATCTAAGAATAAATGCACTTACAACTACTAGTACTAAATACTATTTTACCTATTATGCCAATACATGATACACGTAAAGTTCCGTAAAATCTGTTATTGCATAACAGCCAGTTTGTAAAGGTGTATCATGAATCATTTTTATTGTAATGTCAGATATTTACCCATCCAAAGATTTTTTTTTAATACTTGAGAATTTCAAAGTTGTTCAAAGCTCCCAGAACATGTAAATTCTAAAGAGTGCTCTCCTAAAGCAACTACAAAAAAAGTTTTAACTACATGTAGCTGGGGAAAAAAGTGTTTGCTACAACTGCATTTGACAGATGTGACCTTTCCTTTTCAGGCAGAAAGTTTTAAACTCATCAAAATCGATATTTAGTCTCAAATTCATGAGAATTTTTTGTAAGCCATCCTCCCCATAAGCGTAAAATGCAAAGTTCCCTCAATCACATAAACAAATTAGCATAATAAAAAATTAAAAATCTTCCATAACATTTAGAGGAAAAACGTTTGAACTGATTTTTAGTACAGTCTAAATAAATATGGCAATTCTGGACTGTCTCTTTTTAGACTAACCAATATTTTTTTCTACGCCAAAATTTCTAGCCTAAATTCTCAAGGTAATATCATGCTACCAAAATCTAAAAGAAATCAATATAAAAAACCCCCATAAATTTATCATATCTGTGTCCAGTGCTACAACTGTTTGTCAAAAGCAAACAAGATTATTCAAAATCGAACTCTATTGTTGCTTAATCATCACCTCTATTTTCCTTCAGATTTTTATATATTAACAAAACACCTGTTTGGAGGTCAATGTGTTCTTTAACTATAAACTAAGCACTGTAATGCTGCGGCAAAGCATCAAAACCTAAGGGTATTTTATGCCTTTTCCCTGTCTGTATTAATGTACCCTCTATGACAAATAAAGGCTTCTAAGGTGAATTTCTGGTGGGACACAATACAAAGCAATGTAATTATTTTTAACATAACACTTCGCTAGAACTACTGTGTAAGTGTATAACCTCTGCTGTTTTTTACTCGCTTACTTGTACCATTTCATTTTCTGACACCCAAATGTTTGCAATTTATCTGCTATTAATTTATCACAAAGCAAGCAAATATTCCAATAAAAAGTAGTGTTCTTGTGAGAGATCCTAAGCTCAAAATTACTTATACCTGTCCCTGTAAGACTTAACTGCACTTCTCTCTGGATGCACAGACGTTTAGAGGCAGTACCAAATTGTGCGAGGAGTACAAGTCTACGAGAGTCTACGAGATGCAGCATCCATGAAGCATGTGCATTTAGTACGCCCAAGCCCGCTGTGCTGGGTGGTCCTCCCTGCGCCCATTTGCAAAATCACAGGATCCCTATTTTTTTAAGGTTAGGCAGGAACCCCAGGAGGTCATCTGGTCTACATCCCCTGCTCGAAGCAGGGTCAGCTACCGCAGCTTGCTCAGGGCTCCGTCCATTCGGCTTCTGAGCATCTGGCGAGGACGGAAATTGAACCCTTAACCTCCTGCCCGGCCTAACCCCACGCGGTCCAGCAACCTGACGGCCGCTCGGCTCCTCCCGGTTGCCTGCGATCTCTGCCCAACGACGCGTGGAGGCCGCGGCTTTTCGGGCACTGCCGTGTCCCGTCCTTCCCAAGCGGCGAGAAGCGGCGCCCCCCTCCCGGGAACTCTGTGCCCCGGGGAACAGCAGATTCGCGCCCAGCCCCGCAAGGGCGGCCTCTCCCACCGCGAGAGGCACCGCGGCGGGCACGGGCCGGGCCCTGCTGGGCGCCGCAGGCCTCCCCGCCGCCAGGCACCTGCGGCCGCCCTGTCAGCCGCGGCGCCAGGCCCGGAGCCGGCGCGGAGGCGGCCGTGGGGGGCAGGGCGGCGCGGGGCCCGGGGCCGGCGAGAGCGGCGGGGGGGAGGGGGTGGCGGGGCGGCGGAGGGCGCGGGGGGAGTGGCCGCGGCTCCCACCTGAAGTCCTTGTCGCTGGATGTCATCTTCTCCAGAAGGTTGGAGATGTGGTACGAGGCGCTCGCCATGTTGACGGACCTGGCCGGGGGAGGGGAGGGAGAGGAGGAGTGAAGGAGGAGGCGGCGTCTTCCCGGCCTCGCCGGCTCCACTTCGCCCGCTGCTGGGGACGGCGCTCGGCGAGGCGAGCCGGAGCCGAGGGCGGCGGGGAAGGCGGGCGGGCGGTCGCTCCGCCGCCTCCTGCGGCTGACACGGCGGGAGGGGCGGGGAGGCGGGCGGGCAGCCGCTCGCGCTCGGCGCCGGGTCAAAGGTCGGGAGGGGCCCCCTCGCGCTGCCGGCGCTCCTGATTGGCTCTGCGAGCGGGCGAGAGGTACCCGCGGGCCTGTGACGCCAGAGCGTACGTGGCGCAGAGCGTGCGCGGGAAGTTTAGGCCGCCGTTGGAGAGTGGCGGGAGGAAGGGGGAGGCGGCGGGGAGGTTGACGAGGACCACGATTCCCAGCGTGCATCGCGCCCGCGTCGCGCCCGTCGCTATTGGCGGTGCACGCCGGGGCGTGTAGTTTACGGGGACGGCGGGGCCTCCGCGGCGCGGTGCCCGCTGGGTTGTGGAGCCTCGTTTTGGTGCCAGGCCGGAGCGCCAATGAGTGGGACGTGGTGACTGTTGGTGTCCCAGAGGGTGGGACGCGACTGCGTTCGGCTCATCTTGAGGGATAGCGAGCTGAAAGGGAGTCACATAACCACAGAATATTTGGGATTGGAAGGGACGGCGAAAGATCATCCAGTCCAATCCCCCTGTTGGTGCAGGAACACCTTGGTGAGGTTACACAGGAATGTGCCCAGAGAAGGAGACTCCACAACCTCCCTGGGCAGCCTGTTCCAGTGTTCTGTCACCCTCACTGAGAAAAAGTTTCTTCTCACATCTAAGTGGAACCTCCTGTATTGCAGTTTGTACTCATTGCCCTTTGTCCTATCATTGGTTGTCACGGAGAAGAGCCGGGCTCCGTCCCTGTGACATTCACCTTTTACATATTTATAAACATTAATGAGGTCACCTCTCAGTCTCTTCCAAGCTAAAGAAACCTAAGTCTTCAACAATGCTCCGAGTGTCTGTCCGTTCCCTGTGCAGGGCACAGAATATGGTGCTTTTTTATTTGCACCATGGCCATTACAAACCCATGACCTACCTTGGTGTTACAGGGGCTGCAGCTTCTGTTCCAGGCTCTGTCATGTGTGTGCAGTGGATCCCATCATGGCTGAGTGTCCTCTGAAAATGTCTGACGGAAGCCAAAAGTGGTGATGTGGAAGTTAACTTTCTTGGTAGATAACGGCATGTTTCTGTGGCTCATGGTTGCATAAAGGAGCTTGAAAATGTGGTGTGAGTGTTTTCAGAGGTCTTGGAAGCCAAAGAGCACATTTTAGAGTTTTGTTTGTTTGTTTGTTTTGCTAACTTCATTACTGTTAATGTCATTACATTTCTGAGCTCAACCCATGATCTGTAGATGCATGGGCAGATGGTATGAAGTGGTAGGTGAACTGAAAAAATACTTCCAGATGTTATAATCTCCTTAAGATTCATATTAAAACACGAGAACGTTAAGTAGCCTTAATCCTTCTCAGTTAGATGTGTGTACAGCAAAACTCCTAAAGAAATGCTTTTTGATCCATTTATGTATGTATTAAAAAAATGTGAACTAAAAATAAACTTTTGTCATTTATTAGATGCAGCTTGCAGGCAGCCTTGCACAGCAGCTGGCGGAAAGCATGTGCACTTAACTCAGTTGGTAGAGAGAAATCGTATCTCGCTGCTGTAGCCTGTCACCCAGCCACAGTGTACAAACAACTGTTTTGGAAGATACCCCTGCTGTTAGTTGTCTGGCTGCTGTGTTGGAAAGAGCTTAATATGTACTGATCTCACTCCCTAGGGCGGTTTGGTGGTGCAGCAAAATGATGGACGGCAACGTGGTGTTGGATTGGTGAGGCCTGGTGTAGGGATGGAATAAGGAAGATGGGAGTAGTCAGGAGGAGGGGGGTGGGTGTCCCAAGGAGAAATGAGGGAACATCAGTATGGGTGGAGAAAATGCTGTGAGAGGAAACACTCAGAGGAGAGCTGGCCCATTGCTGCCTGATTTTCAAGTAGGTCATTCACTCCTTTGATTTGGGAATACTTAATTTAGAGGTTACCTTTAGAGGGAAATTCCTTCCTCCATTTTGCGTGAATTCTTGTGTTGGATATTCAGGGAAGCCAGCTGGCACAATACAGGTGAAGGCAGACTCAGCCTTGACTTGGTTGTGATAGCTGAAAATGGTTTATGACATCTGAATTGTATACCACACACAGAAAAATTGTGTAGCTCCCCTTTGAAGTACTGAGACATAAAAAGTTGAAGTATCAATGTGTGACATTGGGCACATTGATTCATATTTTGCCATGTGAACTTCAGCACTGTTCTAAATTATTTTGGTGACCGTGACTTTTGAGCATCTTACAGTTCCCAGGAACAATTTGTTTCTGAAATGTCAGTGTCACATTATCAGTTATCGCATACTATGGGGAAACCTTGTCTTTATTTACATTAATTATTTTGGTACTAAATAGGGATTGGGTGGTTATGGGGCGGTAAAAAATCATCCGTTCCAAAAATATTCTGCCCAGGTGTTTACCATGATGCATTTTATTGGATAAGCATGTTAGACCAAACAGATGATAGAAAATTCTCTATGGTAGGTCAGGTCTTTATGTTGATTGCTGTTGTGGAGGAAATCATTGCCAGTGGTCCCTGTAAGCAGATCCACTCAAGCTGGGATTTCATTTTTTAAATCCTTATGTTTCCAGTTAGGCACTAAACCAAGCTATTTCTCACTTTGAGAATCCTACATACATTCACTTATCATAAGAGTGTGTGTGAGAGAAAAAAAAAAAAAGTCACTTATACAGAACAATTCTGTCCTGGTCTGCTATACAACCTTGAACACTTTAAGAATTATTTTAAAATAATTTACCATCATCCTTCCCATGCTCGTTCTGTACCTCAGCAAGCTTACCCTGCCACTGTTAAACCTGGTTTCCTGTTGCTACCAGAAACACCAGCCGTCATGGAGGAAGTCAAAGATTTTTTGTTCAAGTACATTTATTACAATGGGGGTTCAGCTCTAGTAGATGCAGTGTTCCAGAGGAAGTTAGACACAGAGAGAAGCTAATTGAGATGAGATTTTTTCCAGCTGATAGCAAAGAACTTCACAGATGGAGTGGTACTCCTCATCTGTTCCCTGTAGACACGCATATTAGATGCTCTCAGGTTCATTCACAAAGGTAGCTGAAAGTTTAATTAAATACTGGAACCTGAAAGGATTTATCTTGCTTCACACTTGCCAATGTATTTCCCAAATGCTGAAGATGAAAGAAGAGCTGAGTTCATTTAGAGATGCGTTCGCAGCACTAGAACTTGAACCCGCACCAGTTTGCCCTTTCACGGGAGCTGTGAGCCCACTGATCAACAGAGGACATGGGGAATGTGCTGCATCTTCATCTACCAGCGTGGAAAGAGTTATACCACACAGCTTTACTCAGCTTAGGGGGAATCCTTTAGGATGACAAGTTTATCATATTTTACAGCTGGGTTTGGGGAAATAAAAGGAAAATTGCTGTTCTAAGTCAAAAGCTGCTCACTGCTGCAAGCAGATATTTGAGCCAGAGAACCTTACAGTCATGGTTTATCACTTTGATACATGACTGACTTTGTACATCTGAAGTTTTAATTTTTAAAAAGACGCCTTGAAAGGAAGTATTTACAAATTTATTGGCTGATTATATTATATTAACAAACAACAGATGGTGTCAAAAAACTGATCTAGATTTAAATATGAATGAAACAAAAAGGAATGGTATGGCAGTCTTAAAGCAAACAAATTGAAAAATCAACATAAATCTAGGCTAGACCAGTCATACACGTAAATGTGTCTTTCAAGGCATTAAGGTTATCGCTGTATTGCATTGTATAAAATATTATGTTCCAAGAGATAAAGGTGAGTTAGCTGTAGAACTAAAACCTTGGCTTTGGCATCTTAATCATAGCAATGCTCTTAAGGGTGGGGGATTTTTCCCTTCTTTTCTGTTTTCCTTATTTTAAAAGTTAGATGACATTTCATAGCAAATGATAGCAATTCCCAAAGTAGGGCACGTTTGGAGCTAAAAAAATCATCAGCTGCCTTTCACCTCATAAGCCAAAGTTTTAGTTAAGTTTTTCTTTCTAAAGCTGAAAAAAATTTAACATGCAAGTCAAGTTAGAATCCCAAACCATCTTTCCAAAAGCAGTCAGTGCTGCTGGGCTGATTCTCACTTAAGATTGTTTCATTTCTGGACAATAGAAGATACTGTTGGTCTCTTTTAGGGGAGATTTCTACACACTTACCAAGAAGAAGAAATAATATCTACAGCTGTGAACTGTCAGGCCTTTCCTTCCTAACCGAGATTATCTGCTTCTGTAAAGCAAGGTAAAGTGAAGCAAACTCTTTGGGTGTCTGATTCCATTACCTTGAAAAAGAGAAAGATCAAGAAAACAGTGCTGAAAATAATATATACATCTGATTAAGTAATGGACTGAAGCAACTGTCAAACGGGCTGAAATTGCCTCTCTAAAAGAACAGAGCTCAAACAGCACCCTCATCAAAGATTAAGTTTCACAAAACACAACATCTCGAAGAAAAAAATATAACAATCTTTTGATTAAAAGAAGAAAAGTGCTAAGAGAAATCTCCCTTCTGGTTGCAAAGCACTGTACAGCTTGTTGCAGTGTCTGTGGTCAAAACTTTTCAAATACATGCCACAACCACCCAAAAATAAATAAATAAATAAATAAATAAATAAATAAATAAATAAATAAATAAATAAATAAAAGAGTCTTTCAAATAAAATCTGATTTGAAATATGAGCCAGAAATTTGGTTTCAAAGATTTTTATCATTGTATTATTCTCATGACAAATGAACTCAGTATACAGGACGAGAGATTTATTTCTTCCTTACTACTTCTTCTGAAAATCAGTCCTCGTTGTTTTTCTTTTTGCTTGTCCGTTTGCATTTCCATTCCTTACTACAACTCTAAATTTGTAATTCCTTCAGAGCCAATTATGTGTCCCTTTATGTCAGCACACCCAGCTTTCTTCATATAATGATCTCAGCAATGCTTGTACTAGACACACTTGTCTCCAGTAAACTTGCAAGCAATTGTTTAATTGGAACTTCTTATATTGAGCTATACTGTTTCTCGTTTAGAAGTCCTAAAATTACAAATTATTCGATGTGGTGGGACTATTTAGTCTCATTAGAACCAGAGGTATCTGTGCTATGGATTTTCTTTATTCTAGATCACACATTTCAGAAAAGCCTTGACCATACTGATAATTTAAAAATTTCAATGCTAGTACATTGGCTAATTACAATGTGAGTCAATGTTTGTCAAAGCAGGCATAAGGGCATATCTGTTTCATTTCTTAGCATTTTAAAGCACTGCTGTTGTTTTGTTGATTCTTGCTTAAGCGTGCTTCATTTCAACCCAATAGAATGTGCTATCTCCTTCATTTACGATATTGTCAATAACAGCAAAGATGAAAAAATACAAATGTAATTATTCTTCCATGAATCAAGGCGAATCGAGAGGGCTAGAAGTGAATTGGAATGAATGAATCTATGGAATAGAGTGTAACGTTGCAGAGTCTCATTTCTTGGAGCAAAACTGACTCATCCATAGGATCGTCCAAGGTGAAGTGACTCAGTGACTCTCCTCTTGGAGCAGATGATGCCCATTGCCAGCCTACATCACTAGAGCAACAAACATGGTCCATTGCCTGTCAAGATGTGACTCTCTTGACTGCTACAGACTGACTCATGTTTTGGACTTTCTCATGCTCTGTGGGCATTTCACTGAAGGGCTGAATTAGTCTTTAACTTGCTGGAGCTTCATGGGTTCTTAATATGTGATGTATTATTTTCTTTTACATTTTTCTACTTGAGAAATAATAGTAATGACTCATTCCATACTGTCATCCACATTTTTACAGCAAAAGAATATAAAAACGTCCCCTGACAACCATACGCGCTCTACAGGTGAGGCTTCTCTTGGCATCTTTACATAGTTGACTGCAGTTTGTAGACCTGGCATGTAATACCTGTACTGTTCAGATCCTCCTGAGCAGGAACAGACACTTGCTGGTCTTTGTTGGAGGCTCTTCTGAGACTGAGAAGCCTTATATTTGAACAGCTCGAAAGTTCTTTGATATTTTTAGTGAACTGAAGTCTATTTAACACATAGCAAGTGGTTATTATCCACAAAATGTTGTCAGAGGAGTTCTAAGTTCAAGTTCTGATTGGAGCCTGTTTGCGTAGTTTCCTCTTGTTACTTATTTCTGCAAAGAGGACAAGGCGTAGCATGGTAACAGACTGGAGAACTGCTGCAAGGTTGCTGTTGCTGTTTGCACCCACAGAACTGCCGCTTCTCCCTTCAAAATCTTTTGAGTGCTTAGAATTGAATCTTTTAAAAGGACAGAAGTCAAGGTCCAACCCCCAGAACATATGAATCTGCTAACGTGTGAGAAAGCTACATACCTCCTCGTCCTCATTAGGGTATTGCCCAAACTTTGTTAACTCAGCCAAGCTCATTTGCATCATGATCATTTCCACATTCCCCTTGAGACGGGGCTGCTGAAGGGACTGGGGTCTCCAGGGTCCTGCCGTTTTCAGGCTGTCCTACACACAGGTGGTGGTACCAAAGAAGAGACACTGACTGATCTCTTCAGCTCCACACTGAAGGGCTTTGTGGGCGCCAACAACCACTTCAACAGAAACAATAATTTATTTTAATTGCAAATGCTCTGACCGTAACTTATTGAACCTTGGGGCCTAGTGTCTTTCAACGTGATTTTGCTTTTTGATGTAATTCATTAACTACATGTTTTTGTGCTAAAATTAGTTAACACAGAGTCATAGGTGTGAAAGTTGTTTAAATACATATTATTAGGCTATTCATATCATTCTAGGAGTAGTATGCATGTATTATAATAGCAGGGTATAGTCTAAGTTGAGGAGATACACAGACAGTGTGTGTTTGAAGATGTCAGAGCCACCATTAGAATTTTTAAACCCTCCGGCTATGTCCAATGTCTGTTCTTTTCATGATGAATATGTATAAAATTGAGTAAGACTGCCAAGTATTGGTGGCTCATTTGTGAATTTATGTATATGAATGGCAAATACAAAACAAAGTATCAAAAGAAGCAGGAATGCTGGCCAGGAATCTTATATATCTCATATGCATTATTCAAGCAGGAAAAGGCTCTTAAAAGAAAACATCTGCAATTAGTTATAATGCTTTTGAATTCATTACATGCCAGTAAGAAAAACATGCATCAAAAAGAATGTTTAAATTTCAGAACAATCTTAAGAAATGCCTCCTGTTGTTTCATTATTTCTTGGAGGGTTAATGATGCCAGTAGCTCTTACTGAGAGTCTTCGCATTTTTTAATAACTTCTATCACAAAAATCAACCCACGCTGCTACAGTCTGATACAGAGGAATGCCATTTCCAAAACAAAAATAGTTCTCCAAAACTTCTTAGTCTTTTCATGCATTGAAATGTTGAGTCCTATTACTTACATTAGAAACAACATCTCCTGCCTGTCACAGTCAAGGTGACCTATATGATTTTTAATTTTTTTACCACTTTTGTGATACTGCCAGTTTAAGGGCATAATTTTATCTCTGTATTCAGCTATAACGGCACCAGATCAGGGATTTGTTCTGTTATCATCTTGTAGAGGCCAAAATTAGTCATTTTTTGTAAGATTTTTGCGTTACTAGCCCATGTGTCAGAGAGCCTGGAACAAATACATTGTAGAAGCAATGTCATTTGGAAGGATGAGATACAGAGAGACAATTGTCTGCTCACATATCACAAGGTAAAGATGATTTTGTCTCTCGGTGATTGGTAAGAATATCCTCAAAGTCCGTTCTTACAGTGTTCCTGGGGGCACTGCTTTCTCTAGCAACAGAAAGAAATAAGCTCATTTCTTTGTTTTCTTGTACCTGATGCTGTCATTTATGCCAGTGCATACTCAGTGTGTAAAAGCTGATCTGATGACATTTTTCAGTCACTTTGTAAATAGTGGCTCTGTCTGCAACTGCAGTGGGCACAGGCAGAAGGAAGATGCAGTTCCGCAGCCTTATCCTCCATTGGGAGGTCATCGAAGTGTGCTGCCCAAACAGAACCTCTGTGAGAGCAGGAACTGGTGTCCATCCACTCTCCCTCAAAACCTGTGCTGCCAAGGAGCAGAAGAATAGATGGAGAAGCACCTACTGTAACCTGTCAACCGTGTGCACAGCTAAATTTGTTGTCCTTTCAAGATACAGGATGTTTTCCTTTCCACGTTTGCCTTTGTGAATAAACCACAGAGGCTCACTGCTCTCAGGTCCTTTTCTTGCGTTGCTGCCGTTCTTTGCTCTCTCGTCTGCTCTGCTTTTCTATGTGGTGTTAACAAGGTGATTCTATGAACCCAGCAAAGGCCAAGAACAGTGTGAGGTTTGTATTATGTTAAATTTACGCAGCATCGGCAGCTGAGGCTGGAAGAGAATTTTCATTATCCCTTAGCAGGGTATCATCTGAGGCATCTAGCTGAGATGCTGTGATACCATCATGGAGGAGTAGTTTGTACATGCTTCAAGGTCAGTTTGTAAATATAGCTATTTTATTGCAATGGAAATATCCAATTTTAGTCAACATTCAGGACTAAGACATTGCTAGAAGGGCAGGAATACCTATGGGAGTAATTTTTTCTGTTCAGAAGTATTTGTCCTCAAACTGATGCGAAGAGTTTTTGTTTCAATAAGCTAACTCCAAAATTACATTTCCTTCAGGTGACTCATCCTGTAGTGCAGTAGTGCAGTACCTGCAGGACAGGCAAAGGAACTTGGCAGTGGTCCATGGTATTTCAGACTTCTGGGAGAATGGTGAATTGGGGAACATGGTTGGGTTGTATGAGCCATCTTGGTTGATTCAGGTCTGGCTTAAGTACAACAAAGCACTTGAGCACATTGCTTAATTTTAAACCAGTCGGAGTATTCTTATGGCTTCACGTTAAACGTATGCTTACACACTTTTCTGGAGAAAAATGTTATTGTGAATTGCAGGTGTATCTAGCAAGAAGAAAACCTGTGGCATTGTTCTCTACATAAGGTCTGAGGCTCAGATCTTTCCTTAATTAGTGTGTTTATCTTACATGCTTCAGAGGTCAGAGAAAAAACATCATTCTTCAGTTTCCTTAATGAGGGCCCAGTTCATCAAAGTTCCTAGCTCAAGCTAGCACTGTATGACTTAAATGCCATTTTCAGCATCCAGCAGGATAAAACTCTGACATATTTGCAAAACCAAACAAAGCCTGGCATGGTGAATACAGTTCCAGAACCGTGGGAACTGTTCAAATGCAGCATTAAATCCATTTGATTCTCTTATTAGCAACCACCTGGATGTCCAAATAGGTAATACAGAACAAATGTGTTCCTTTGAGTGATTAGAAACTGAACGGAATGAAAATCCATTTTCACATCAATTGCTAAACACTGACCAAAGGAGCAAATATTATGCTGAACCATGTTCTAGCTGGGCAAGGGGGATATATATATATGTATATATACATATATATATCTTCCAAGATAAAGCATTGGGTCATGTATGATCTGCTGCTGGAAGACAGAAGGAAAAAGAGCCGCATGTCACAATTACTCCTACATTTCCCACCAAGTAAAATGTCTCCTGTAAAATTGCTCTGTTTGTAGCTTCTGCCTCGAGATAACTTTTGCACCTGCTGCTCAAAGATTAAACTACATCTGTTGAAACGAAACTGCCACTTGGGGTCACATGTGTTATCAAATGACATTTTTTGTTTGTTTGTGCAGCTAGGGCTACTCAGTTAGGAATTCTTTCTCTTCATTTTGAGCTTTGCTGTGGATCTTCATCATAAAATAATTTTTTGGGCCAAATGAAAATGCTGAGACTTCTAAGTTTTATAAAAAGAAAAAAGAGGGCATAATTTTCTCCTAGATTTTTCTACAATAATATATCTGTATTATTATTACTTTAGTTACATAAGTAATTCTTTGTGCATCCAAAAAACACTTAGGTACCCCAAGAAGTTGTAAATTCGCATTGTTAAATACTTTATTCTTTCACTGTCATTTCTTTTAAGTACTTTACTCCCTGCCATCCTCACCCCTTTTAATGGTATTGTTGTTAAAGTAATCTTTATGTCAAGCACCAATTCAGCATCCTTCTTGATGTCTGTAGAATATAGCATAAGAGCAGTAAGAAAGTAAGAACAGCAGCTAGTCCTGAAAAATAAGGTTTATACATGGAGGTATTCCCCAACATATGTCTTTTAGAATATTTGCAGAAAGTTTATAATGTGGAGATTTTTAATGTAAAGAAATTTGATGACGGCTATGGCTCTTTAACTTTGTATGGGTCTTATTCTAGAATAATTCCTTTATGGAAATAAGCTCAGTAACAATAAACATTAGTAAACTGCAGAATTATTTACATTCACGGATTTTTTTAATATGAAAAAGCTGACTAATCAGAGCCCTTGACAAAAAGGCAAAGGAGGAATGGCTGAATATACTCCTCTGCTTTTAACAAACTGATATGAATCACTCAGTCTCACAGTGTTGTCTCCTTAGTGATACTTTCTGTTTTGACAAGATCATTTACGCAAGCTGTCTCTCTTTTGGCACATAGAGTTGGTGACATATAGAGTCAAGTAAGCCCCAGCTTTTCATCCTTTTTCCCATCAGGGAGTAAAATTTCTGTGTAAACAGAATCAGGTGATGATTCAAAATGGAAACTAGTAATTCAATTTTATATGTTGTTAGACCTCACAGTCAGGGTATACATTCAGAGTTACTTCCAACTGAAATCCATCAAACTTGTTATCTCACTCGTGTATTTGCTTTGTTTTACCAACAGTTCTCAAGAAAATTTAATGCAAGAGGTTTAAAATGTATTTTTCATAATTCATATCTCATCTTAAGAGCCATCATCATTTATGCTCAATATAAATACCTAAAGAATAGAGTACACTTCTAGGAATGAGAGCAAAATACGGCTTCAGTGAAAAAAAAAAAATCTCTGGTTGGGTCATCAAATAGTGTAAGATTTTCCAGGGTATTTCTAGTGATGAGGGAATGCACATTAAGAGCAAAAGAAATGGGTGTTGCCCCAAGTGCCTCCTTGTTCCAAAGAGCCACCTTTTACAGTAGAAGGAGAAAAATGTAGCAACCATAATCTATAACAGAATGATGGAAGATGCAGTGAGAGTCATATTCCATTACATTTCATATTTCATTTTTCACCAAAGATCAACAAGTTCAACAACAGCTGAAATCAGATTTTTATAGACGGTTATTGTTTCAGCTGCCATTACTTTTTCATTATTTGCCACCAATGAATATTTTCAAGAAGCAGATCCTGTCTAACTTAGTTGTGCTCAACTGGTGCACTAAGACACACTTAGAAAGGAAATGCTGGAAGCTTATTTAATAAACAGTGATTTAAATGTGGGGAAAAGTTAAAGGAAATAATCAAACCAGTGTGCACTGAATTGCAACAGGAAATAGTTTCTTTTTGCTAGTAGGGCCACATGAAAATAAAGACTCAAACCAATGGATGTGCCTTTTGTCAGATTGATGCTGACAGAACTAAGGTTGCCAATATGTAAGCTCGAGTCACACTGTCTGCCAGTTGTGGTAGTTTTTCTCTTATCCAGAAAAAAATCTTGTGATTCCAGTAATAAAAACAATTTCACTCAAATGCTGCAGCTTAATTATTATCCCTTCAAACCAAACCCAAGGAGCTGATGGCACAGAAGATACGGGAATTATATGTCGCATCAGTGCAGAATGATCTAATTTGCTCTGATGCACAAGTCCTGAAGAAATATGCTGCTGAGTCAATCCAATCAGCCAGGGTTTATTCTTTTCCTGTTCTAGTTTAGAAAGAAAAAAAAAAAAATCTGAAAACTAAAGCTATGCCGTCCAGGGAATTACTTTATCACAAAATCAGTCACGAATGGCATGCAGAAATCTTTCAGGGAAAACAGACATTGAATCCATCCTGGTGGTGTTATCTTCATTTTAGAGCTTTAGTAATGATACTTCAGAGGAATTAATAATGAACCCACAAAAAGGGAGAAGTCTGGAAGTTTCACTTTAATTTCATACATGAGTTACAACAACAGCTCCCAGACTGAGGCTATCCTCAGTAGTAAGCAAACTTATGCCTAAAGAACTATATCAAGAAAATCTTCCTAACATAAATAGAGTGTACCAGAAGGTCTTCAGAGTTCATTTGGCCAAATGCAAAGGTACTGAAGTGTGTTGTCTGTTTCTGCTACTAATAATACAACCAAGTTTGAAGATCTAGAAGGCTCAGTGTGCTCACGATTGGCCATGGCCTCTTTTGCATCTAGAGCAGCAATTCATATTAAGTCAATACAAACAACAGTGGCTGAATTCTGTTGCCACATCTGCTCTTGGTACATTGGTCTCAGAGTTCCTGGTAAACACATCCAAAATGTCTTGCCATAATTGTCACCCTCCTAATCCTTGGAAAAAGAAATAATGTAAGTGGAGCAGGAAAGAACAAGATTCTCATTAGTTCTGTAGGTTTTTCCCCTTTGAGCAACAGATTTACACTGACAAGTTGGTCCAGGAATAGCAAAAGAAAGCTTCTAACACTTTCCACCTACAGCCTTTAGTACCAGCCTATTGCTTAGCCAAACTTGGTCAATTTTGTTTCAGTATTCTTCATGAAAATTAGAAAGGCATTTTCAGGTCTACATAGAACCACTAAATGACAGCCAAAAAACCAGCAAATAAGAAAATTAAAGCAAGAAATCATTTTTTTCCTCTCAAGAAAATAATTTTCAGATTTGCATTCTACTCTTTCTCTCCCAGTAATAATTTATTCTTCAGTCTTGTGCAACAGGTCATTAACCTGCTTAACAACCCTAAATCTAGATGTTTTCCCTTTAGAGAAATGTAGTGAAAATCAAGTCAGTGAAATACCAAATCTTCCTTCCACTTCATTTTCTTTGATAGCTTAAGGGAACACATGAACTAGGATTTTTCTCTCACAGTGGCAAACAGTAGTTTAGCTATTAACTACACGGGATCCAGATTAGGGACCCTTACTTTGTCTATGCACAGTCTTATTATCTGCTGAGTCTGATTATATTCTGATCAATATTATCTAATGACTGTGACCACAGGTGGGACATTTCAAGGATATTTCAACTGCCATTGCCACTTGACAGTAGTAGGCAGACAGTATTGCTGCAAAGTTATTTGTCTGTCTTGGTCTTTTTTTCCTAATTAGAAACAAGAGAAAAATCCTTGAGAGGATAATTAATTTTCTTCATCTCCCATGTTTTACCTGCAGCATAAACCATGTGATTGTTTAAGAGACATATAAAGAAAGCGAAAGCTAGAGCTACGCCTAAAAATGTAGTGACAGTTCAAAACCCCTCCTACGTTTTGCTTGTCTCTCATTTGAATTGGTGCTTTATTAGAAGTTACTGTTCTTAAGACATATTAAGATTTTCTATGTTTCCCTTGATGTGTTCAGTCTTGTTCTCACCTATATCAATGCTCTTTTCAAAGTCATAACCTGGAGGCAAAGGCCAAAACTTTTCTAGCTGTCGAAGCAAATGTATTACTTGCTTTGCTTGAAGTATTATAAAAACCCATCTCTCTGCCAGAGATGTTCACTGAGAGAGACATCAGCCAATATGGTGTTCCAGCATTAATTAAAGAGTTTGTCTGCCAGACATTCTTTAAGTCTGCTTTTTCTCATTTTATTTTTACTTTTTGGCATGTAACAGTATTTCCATACTTATTAAATCCTCACTGATAATTACGTGCAAAAGAGCAATTAGCAGCAGACAATTTAGTGGCAAAGAATTTATAATTTGAACTGTTTACCATTCAGAGATGACTGGAAGTGGTGGCAACTTGTTTCTAGCCCATTGGACTTCTTAGCTGTGAGAGTGATGAGGCCCTATAAATAGATTCAAAACTGCACCAAATGAAACTTCATGTCAGTGATATTGTTCCAGTGGAGCTTCCAGCTGAGGTGGCCATTTTTAAATCTCTGTTTTTGCAGTCTATATTAATCATACCTGTACAGTAGACAGTTACCTAAATGGCATGCAGTGTATCAGGTGTTTCTTAAAATCAAAACCTAATTTCACTGCTCATCACTGTGTGCTGAGTGACCTGTCCGTGTGCGGCATCCTGTTCTTACTAAAAAATAGCCCAAGTGTCCTGAGTTAGCATAAACGGTATTTCTTAGTGAGAGAAACCCAGTGGTGACTGAGATCTGTGGAGGTTTTCTGTGCTTGTTTTCTATACTTTTTTTAGTAGAAACTTTGTTATCTGCCCGCAGGAGCATATTTTCTGTGTTTCAAAAATAATATTGCCATTTCAAGCACAGTCACTAGGCCAGCAAAGGCAGAACTCTCATCCATCGGTTCATACCTGAAAGAAGGAAAAGATTTTATAATGAATACAAAGAGCTCATCCTGAATAAGAATACCTGTTCAAACACTTGTTCAGGGCAAGTATTTGAACACCTCTCTGATCATGGACTCAGCAGCAATCAGTCTTACTTTTTGACAGCCCTTTGGGCTTGAAATGTTTCAGTCCATTTATGTATGAACAAGAATAAACACAGGCACTACTGGTTTTGTAAGAATAATTATCAACTTCCTTTGCTGTTTCTGATATGCATCTGAGAAAAGATTTGAAAGTGGTGCTGAATTACCAAAAGGAAGGAGAATGCCTGGAAAAGAGAAGGCACCACCCCCCCCCGGGTTTGAGCCTTGATTTCTTTCCAATACTTCAGTCTGTTGCTTTTTTGCCTTGTTTACATTGCAGTTAAGCAAGATGACTTCTCCTGTGTAAACCTTGCTACCAATTGTCACTTTTTATGGTCAGCCATCCCACCAAAAGCTGCACAGAAAACTCAGCACATTTAAATCTAGTCATCTCAAAGAAATTTGGTACTAGTTTGTATAGTAGCACTAGGAAAGAGAAGACTAAGATAAGGACCCAAGTTCATAGATCCCTCTAAGAAGGGTAGCAGAATATAGTCATGACAATATTAATCCTCTCACTCTTTTAAAAAGCCACATACATCTTAGCTGTCTATGTCAACTTGAAGACTTGCAGTGGCATAGTGCCCTTTCAAACACAGGTTTAAGGCTCATACAAAAGGGAGTCTGCTATCTACTGATGAATATTTCCTTTCTGATGCACCTGCTATGTCTTTCCAACCAAGTATTGACCTAATCAAAACCCATTTAGCTTATGAGATCTAATGTGACTACAGCCTGGCAGGTATGGTTTGGAATATTTCAGAACTCGGCAGAAGAAAACATGTCCCCTTTTTATTATAAACGTCCGACCCTGAGCATGCGTTTTGATTCACCGGGAACAAGTACACCGATGTTTTTAATAGGAAAGCAGAGAGGATCGGTTTTGAGGCTGTGGTATTTTCTAGATTTATTTGCATAGGTAAGTACTTTTTTGCTCTAACTGACATAACAGGAAACTCTTGTTTGCTTTACCGTTTAAGTGTAATGAAAAACATCCTCCAGCATTTATCATGTGACTCTGTAATGAGCTTTCAAGCCAAAATCAGGGATCCTGGGAAATCTTTTTTATGGCTGTACTTGTTGCATGGAAGCCCTATAGATCATTGCCTACATTGTTCTTAGCAACGGTTTTATAGCACCAGAAGAGGTTGTAGCATCCACACCTATGATCTATTGCAGAATTATAACTGTGGACACTTGATTTGATTCCTCTGAAATCAATGTTCACTTTTAATTTACTAACCCAAAGTCAAAACAGATAAATCCAGCAAACCATTCAGATTAGTTTGTTTTAAAGAGAAAGGGTGTGTTTCTTTAATAAAAAAAATGACAGACAACTATGCAATAAGACAGTTAAAATATTTACAACTACACAGAGGCTAGCAAAGCATAGATGGTCAATATTACTTATTTATATTGTAATACAGCCTCCTGCTCTACAGGTTGGAAAGTCCTTTCTGGAGGAGATCCCTACTGCCTCCCCCTCAAAAAAAAATTCAATCTATGTATACAAAAAAGGCACAAAACTCCTCAAAATAATAAAGGATCATTCGGGCATTGAGATGTTATGACTTCTCTGTCCTGGTCTGGAAGAAAAAATAGTCTTTATGATAGATTGCAGGAGTCCAGCTGGTGGTGGGAGGGAAGCTAACAATCCTTTCCCCCTTTAGTGGGGAGATGTCTGTCGTTCCACGGAGCCCGGCTGCCTGCGCATTAATAACAAGGAACAGAAACCATTCAGTGATTGATACCAGCTTATGCTAAACAATGTCCCCTCCTGTTTCCAATAAACATGGCTGTTCAAATAGATTATAGTGTCTCAGAGCATTCACTTCCCCCCCAGCCTGCCTTAGATGTCCTTTAGCTGCTCCTTTGTGATGGTAATGAAACTAAACAGCATTTCAAAGCGGGCTTTGATTAGCATGATAACCGTGTAGTGGCTTGATGGCCAGCATGGAATGATTATCTAGCCTTCCAGCACCAACAGCTTCGAAGAAAAATTATGCAACCTGTTAAAATGTGTGTATGTAGATATACGTAAATGTGTATATACATATGTATGTGTATGTGTTTGCATTCACATAGTACATACAGGTATAACTCAGGTATCAATAAAATCTGACAAGGTCCACGTATTGATATTCCTCGTTAGAGCAGTGTTTTCTTGATGCACAGGCTAATTGCACCAATTTGCCACAATTTGCCTGGGTGGTGCATATGCATTTAAATAGGGGACAGGAGGTGGAATTGTAGCAGGGCTCAGTAATTACTCATCATGTAGAGCATCACCACATGCTGCTAGTCAAGCCACTGGGCATGGCTGGAGACGGGACATCTGGAAATGGCGTACAGCAGGAAGACTGCAGAAAACTCAGTGTAACAGTGTCAGCATGCACACCCAGGGCTGAAACTAAAATGCCGTGGCACCGCTAATATAGTCTTCCAAATCAGATCATGTAGGGCGAGACCTTCACTGCAGCAAAGAGTCGCATCTCCATCCAAATCAACAAAGATGCCTGAGTTTATGCTGAGAGCATGCCCCTTTCTCCCTTGTAGTATTTATTCCTTCCTTCTGAAAAATAACTGTAAGACGAAAGTTTATTTCTGGACTGTATTTATTTGACATGGGTCATGCTTTTATAATAAGAGGTTATAACCACACAATGTGATGGGATGAGCAGTAGCCCATTGGCTATTTCACAATAGTTAGACTTTATGATACATGACTGACTCCTCTGGTTTCATTTCTTTTTTAGTTTCAACTTTCAGTTTCCCCTTTTTAAATATTTGGAGCACAAACATGAAAAATTGCCTTAATTGAAATAGTGTTTCCTCTGGATTTCTTTTTCATAATGTTTGTACATATTTTGGCAGCCCTTCAGGATACTGCGTGTTAAGCAAATGTACGACAAGTGACATCTTGGTAGTCTGCAAATACTTAAATGCCAGAACATGGAGAAGCTTCATCTATATTACCAGTTTATGTATCTGCAATCCAAGCAGAAATTAAGAGATGAGTAGGTACATTGCAGAGGCAACACCAGATGAATTCAGCATCATGAAGCTGATCACTATGATAAAAAGCAGTGTGTCATCTCTGTAAATGTACTCAGCACTGGGGGCTGTGGTTACTACAGAATATCAAAAAGCCTTACAAAGAGGTTTATCTACTTTATCCCTAGAAATAGAAACAGCATGAATCCAATACACACTTTGCAAATGGTTTTTTATTTATTTCTTGTGTGACTGTTTTTACGAAATTCAGTAGCTGGGCATTAAAATAGCAGATATAATTCTGTAGATAAGTGTAAGTCCGGGTTCTTTGGGAAAAACAGTCTTAATCTCACAAAGGAAACAGTGGGAGTTTTTAACTCAGGAGTTAAGTCTAGCAGCTGTAACATACATGGTTTTAGGCAAATATTAGCTAAATACTCAAAAAAAGCCAAGAAAATATAAGGAGTTATTTGGAATAGAGAAGGAAACAGAGAGTAGCCTGATGCTGCGGTGTAAATGATGGATGCGGAGGGCCCTGGGTTAACAGCCATATGAGTACAGGGGGACTGAGTGGCTGGGGAGCAGCTCTGCGGGAAAGGCCTGGGGCTCCTGGCTGAGAGCAGACTTCAAACACGAGTCACCTACGTGCCATGACAGTGGGGAAGGCCAAGAGCATGCTCAGCTGTGTCAGTAGGAGCACCATGGCCAAGAGATTATTCCCATTCACTTGGCACTCATTGGAACACAGCTGGAATGCTGCATCCAGTTTTGTGCCCTACAGTACCAGAAAGACATCAATAAACTGGAGTGAGTTAGGCGGAGGACCACCATGATGGTCAGAGCTGGGTCACTTGCCCTTAAAGGAGATACTGAGGGACTGGGGTGTCTTCAGCCTGGGAAGGGGATGGCTGTGGGGGAACCTAATAGCAGTACCTACTAACCATTACTAACTAACTAGTACCTACCAGCCAGTACCGGTGCCTATAGTTTAGGTTACTGAGAAGCCACAAACAGGCTCATCCTGGCAGTGCATGGCAGGAGAACAAAGGACAATGGCCATAGAGTAATACAGAGCTGAAGTGGCAGATCTGACTGGGTATAAAGGAAAATATTTTCCTCATGAGGCTAATGAAATATTGGAACAAGGAGGTTGTGCAGTCTCTGCCCATGGGGGTTTTCAAGACCCAATTGAATAAAGCCCTGAGCAACTTGATCTGACCTCGTAGCTGACCCTACTGTGAGCAGGAGGTTGGACTCGAGACCTCCTGAGGTCCCTTCCAATTGGAATTGTCCAGTGATCCCGTGTTCCACACAACACATAGCTAAGCTATACAACTCCACTACAGGATGCTGCAGACACTGTAGGTTTCAGAAGCTGGACATGATCACCAAAGGGAAATGCACTGATGTTGTGGGTCTGAACCCCAAACACATGGAAGCTGGGAAGAAGAAATATTACTGTAGATTTGCTATGATCTCATATCCTGCCTTGGGCAGCAGCTTATGGCCACTGTCAGAGGCGGGTTACTGGGCTAGATGGACTGGGTGTTCATCTCCCAAACCATTGCAGCTCTTTTTGTGTTCTTATTTCTATAAAATATGCCACCAGTGTGAGCTACTGTTTCAAACCTAAAATTCTGCAGAGCTTTTAATTACAGGGAAATGCAGTTTTTAGAATGTCATCCCTACCCTTGGAAGGAATAGTAAAATAATGAGGCTTTTCAGAATTTTTTTTTCAGTCAATTTTCATAATGACAGTATTTGGGGGGAAATGGAAGATCATAATTTATTACCACAAAGTACCAGAAATTTTGTAAAGAAATGTATTTTTATTTATTTTTTTACTTTTTCAAAAGTTCAACAAGTTCATTGCAAACTGCCTTTCAAGGTCATCCATCTGAATCAATGATCTTCTTAGCTCCACCAGTTCTGATTTTTTGAATAAAGTTGTAATTACCAGCCTTTTAAGCACCAGCTGTTCCATTGAAAGATGATACTGGTGGTGTACTCAGTCCTGGTGGAAAAATATCTGTGAGCTGCTCTTCACTGAAGCCTCCTAGCTGATTGCAAGAAGCATTACGGTCACAGAATTAAAGGGGCCACAAACAGTTTTTAAATTTGCATTCCTTTATGGATACAGTTTCCTCTGTCCTTTTTTGAATTACTCTGTTCAAACATCCATTTGAACCTCCGCTGTACTCATCCCTCATAAAATAAGAAAAAAAATGAAAGTACAATATAATACAGTATAAGATGTAAAGGAATAAGATCTGTTACCTCCTCCACATGATGAGCCACGTGATATCAGCACAAAGAAACATAAATACTTTTGGGAAATGTTTCTCTTGTTATTTAGCAGCACCCATCATTTAGCAGTGTGTACTGTCTTATTCAACAGGAGGCCAAGGTTAACATTTAAGGTGAAAGTTACAATCTACATAGGGTAGGATACAGTGCCAGAGAGGAAATCAGTGATGAAAAGAGATGTTGAAGAAGTTCGTTTTGTTGCAGGATTTGCAGGAGAATTGAAAGGCTGATTGGCACAGGAAGTGGCATGGGAAAATAAAAGCAAGAGGTAGAATTTGTCTTGGCAGGAAAGTGGTGTTCTACTATTAGAAATGCCTGCAGGCCAAGAAGAAAAAAAATCCTGTGCTGGGATTTAACACAGATTTTCCAACTGCTATAAAGCTCAGACCCTACACCACATATCTTCCTAAAGCACATACAGTTTTAGCTGTACAGAACTTTTCTGTCATGTTCAGAGAAGGCAGAGACCGGTGCTTATTTGTCCTCTCAAACTGGGATTGTGGCAGCATCTGGTGCAGATGGGTGGGATGAGAGGAACAGTCGAGCTCCGAGTACGCCTGCCAACTGCTGCAGCCCTGCCTCCCCTTCCTTCCCTTGAAAGATTTTTTATTTACATGTTATGTTACAGTGTATTTTCATTTTTTTCTTTCTATTTTTGTAAGAAATGAGAACAGTGGTAGGTTAGCAACGTCTGAACAGCAACTCCTGCCAGGTCAGGACTACCAGAGGGCACTCAGGCCTGAGGATGCAGGAGAGGGAACTTGCCGTGTCAGCCACAAAATCTGAAGCATTGCGGTAGTGCTGGCTGATTAGGCATTGCTATATTTTTCTCTATTAATTACATGGCTTTTTCTCTCTCCAAAGCCAGGAAAATGTCCACACTGTCAGAAGTCTTTACATGGAAGGACACTCATCCCTCTGCAGTGTGCTATCAGGAATTGCAATGTCTGGCAAGTCCCTGCTCTCTGTAAAACCTTCCCCTTACACAACGGACCTTAAGCGATCCTCCTGTATTCAGTGCTCCTGCCAGTCAGACATTAACTCATAAGGTCCCAGTTCAAGAAGGCCTTTATGCACATAATGTCGTATCTCTTTCTCTAGTCATTGCACTCAACATGCAATCACAGAATCAGAATAATTATCCCTAAACTTGGCCCGAAGAAGTCAGTCAGAGATAAGCAAGTACCTGGAGTTAAAAGGCAATACACAAGGAACAGTGAAGGAACGAGGTATTCTATTGTAATTTTTCTTCTTTTTTAAGCAGAAATGAATACAGGATAAAAGCGATCTGTGTATGTTTTGCTGGGAAATACTGGTGCAATTGAATGGAGCTAACGAGGTTATTTCTTTTGTGACACTCCTGTCTATCCCTGATTGCAGATATTTGCCATGGAAATTATATTTTGTTGCTTTTGTATACAGCACCTTTTGCCACAGTAGTTCTTGATCTTATGCAGGATCTTTAGGCATTCCTACAGGACAGGTAATAACAACTGGTAACAAGTACGGAGGACTCCTGTTACTCATCATTAAGGTATTTCTGAAAAGCACTGAGAGGAAATTCAGAATGACCACATGAATAAATAAAAGACATACAAGCTACAGAGCTCAAAGTATTTCATTTAAGATAATATAAAAGACTGAGACTACATCTTTCTTTTCAGATATACTAATTTTGTCACTTCTTTGTTAGTTCTCCTTGCTTCAGACTGTATCATTGGGGACTATATCATGATAACTGAGGTTGAATGGAGAGTCTCTTATTTTGAGATATGTAACTAGGGCCCCGCATCTCCAGAAAGAGCTGCTACAAATAGTCTGAGCACTTCCAGTTCCTGTTTCTGCTCTGTGCCTGGCTTCTGCTAGCCAACATGAGGTCAATTCATCTTAATATTTCATTGAATTGGGGTGCTAGCAATGCATCAAAGATGATGGCTTAATGAAATGCAACAGTGAGAAATAGTCATGGCATTTGAAGGCTATGAAATAAAAAATGAATGCTTACATGGAAAAGGAAGTCTGATATTTTTTCTTCTGAAAGTCGGAGGCTGCATCTCTCGAGTAGGCGAAATGCACAATATACATTTGGTGTTACATGAATTTTAGAGCTGGTGACAGACATGCAATCCCAGTCAGTTGGCAGGGACTCGCAGAGCAGGCAGAGGCTGCTGCAACCAAGTAAGCTTTCATATGCTGCCTTGCCTCAAAGCCAATCTGGAAGCGGGCAGAAAATACCATGGCAGATTCTTGACTTCACAGCCATGTTGGTGGGGTTTCCATCAAATATGGAATGCTGGCATTTTTTGTATGGACTCTGGGCTGAGACCACCCTACTCATCCCATATAGGTCACAAGGTGGTCTTTCAGGACTAGCAGTCCCTGAACACTAGTGACGAACACCTGGCGTTGGAAGCAGGGGGAGCTCAAGGTGAAGGATCTCTATATGCCACTATGTATGCTCTAGGCTATTCGTTTTTTTGTCAGAGCACAAAGGTACAGAAAAATAAAGATCCCAAATTGACAATGGATGTTCCATTAATTCCTGATAACAATGCTATATTTTTTCCTTATTAAGTTATGATTTGTTTGTTGGAGTACTTTTTTTATTTTTTCTTTTCCCTGTGACATTTTAATCTTAGAGAAACAAAAGCTGTTCTTCTTGCCTTTTATGACAAAAGGTGACTACAAGAGTACTAGATTTTAATTATTTTTCCTTGAACAGATTTCATACTTTTTCCCCCTCTGTTCTGTTGGTCATTTGATATCCAAGTGCATTTATCTCTGGAGGTAGCTCTCCCAGAGATCCTGAAGAACTCTTTTCCTCCAGGGTCTTAATTTATATATTACTTACAGATGCAATACACAAAGACCATTCTCAAATGCAATCTCTTAAGCCTGTGGAACGACTGATCAAGCTGTTGGCTCAATTTGCTATCTGATCATTTAGTTGATAAGGTGAATCTTGATTCAGTCAGATTTTCCATGGTGTATCGATCGTGATGGAAGCTGAATACTGTATTTTCTCACCCTGAGATAAACAGGGAAAGTATCAGCACCACTAGGCATCTATTTTGGTAGGGAGTTTAAGCTCTGAAGCTGGGTTTTTATCAGCTATTAATATCCATGAAAAATAACTGCATATCAGAATGACGGCATTTATACTCACTCTGCCATTGTGTAAATAGCTTTGTGAAGTGCACAGGAGCTATGAGTTAACTCCAGTGTGTCTCATACCAGTGACCCGCTAAGTCAGTGTGTTTTACTGGTAAATGATTTTTCATGAGATGATTGCCTACAAATGACTAACAAGTGAAACACTCGGAACTAATAATAGAAATGTGCAGTAGAACTGCAGAATCACATTTTGACTTCTTCCTTTTAAAATGAATTTGATTTCATCTGGACCAATTCATTCCTCATTAGTAAGAAGACAATAGGAAAATTACTTTAGAGGAACATAAAAGCAAAACAAAAAAAAAAAAGAGCAAAAGGGAGCTAAATATAAAATATATCCTTGGATAAGGTTATAGCTGATCTCTTAATAGGAAGGATGTGAGGCAATTTCTAAGTTCCCTTCAACTCATCAGAACTGAATGGTAATCAAATGAAAAATGGCTTCCATATTAATATACCATTATTCTCCCTTAATATACAATGTACCATCAATTACTGAAAATGCCATTGAAATTGTGCATTAAATACACTACTTGGCATGACTTTTGGAGAATATTTTTTGTCATACTTCCCTAGTTTACATATTATTCTTTCCCTTCTTGAAGAAGTTTACAAATGACCAGGAATCCTACAGAACACACACTCTTTGCTTAATTTTTCACATTTTATTAGAAAATATCAGGAAACATATGGTTCATTGCAGATCCAAGTTCCTTTTGAGAACAAAAATATTGTCCTTTTTTTAAAAAATAAAAAATACAACTTTCTGGAAGTTTTTTATTAATTGTAATAATTGAAAAACTAGTTCTGTTACTGTTGTAAAGATAAATAGAATTCTTTAATGGTAAAAGAAACAATGATTAATTTTAAATGTTCTCACTGAAAAATGAAAGAACCTAAACAAATATAGTATTCAATCCATTGGCGATGTGGATCCTAATAAAGTTTAGATGTAATCACCTTCTGCCATTTCCTCTTCTCCTACCTTCTACAAGTACGGCATTATAAAAATAAAAAACAAAGCAAAGCAAACAAACAAAACCCCCCCACAAAAAAAAGCCAGCTTGCCTTTTCCTATAGGTATCAACTTCAGGAAATCAAAGATGTGGTTATGCAGTCTGAATTTCCGGAAACTACTGACCACTCTAAAAACCTCTGACCTTCTTCCTTAGTAGATTTGGCATCTTCATTCTTTGTGACTTCTAATCTGAATGACTGTTATGTGCTATTAAATCTATCAAAGTTGGAATTGTTGCCCGTAGCTTTCCCGCACTGCGTCTCTAAGCTACCTAAAATGATGCTCCTGCCAACCTCATGCGTATTTGGTTTTGTATACCTAGGTGGCCAGTTTTCTTAGATGCATCTGTATTAAGAAATTCTTATTAATTTAAAGGAAGCCATAAAATGGCAAAACTCGGTTAAAGAGCTGTACTACTGTTTGAATGCAAAAAATATTATTTTGCCTTTCTTATATCCAGTCTTCTGGTGTGACTATGTTCCAGCAAAGCCTCACCCAAATCTACACAGGACTAGTAGTTTATATTTTGAGCTTTTTACTGCTGGGAATGTAAGAAAAATTATCCTCTGTTATCATTTTTAGACCTTTGTGGAGTTCTCTGTACCAAATGGAAGGGAAGTCTCTTATCTGCTCAGAGACTGATGTGAGAAAAAGCAATATTGCCTGTGAATATATTATCTGGATAAAATACCTGCTTTTCAATAACGTGAGAAAAGGATGATAGTAGCCATGATATCCACATGCCAGTAAAGCTCTGCATTTTGCTGATATCTTTATTTACATACCAAGCAAAAAGATGAATCTTCCAGTTTCTAACAAAAATGTTGCTCTGAAGTGGCTGAGAACTGGGTTTGGCACATTTTTTTCCAACAGGCTCTTAAATTAGTCCCCAAGTCTTATGCGTGCTGGTTAGACTTACAAATACAGACTGCTTCATTTTCTGCTCTGGCTGCTTTCCACAATATTGGCTGGCTTGGGGAAGAGGAAGGAGGATGCTGACAATGCCTGTATTTTCTGTGAATCTCTTTTACTTATTGTAGCCTTTAGTTCATATGAATTTCAGCTCTGAGGCATTTGATTGTACAGCCGTCACATCACCGACAGTTTCTCCATCTGCCCCAAATCCTTTCCAGCTTCAACTCTATTTTAAGGTCTTGGTTGGACCACATCTCCTGGGTGGAAAGAAACAAAAATAAGTGTTTATTCACCAATGTTTTCTGAATTTAAACCAACGTAGCAGCTAAACCCTGCAGTTATCTGCTGGGGAAATAGTTGCCATGTTTATTTAGTTCAGAAAAGTCAAGCACCTTTCCCGTAATGGGGGCTTTAAGTGTTTCATAAATACGTGGTTCAGGATTTGTGCACTTAATCATTTTTTGTGCAGAAACGACTGAGGCTATTATTCACTTCAGAAAGAAGAAAACAAAATGTACATACCTATATATGGATGTGAACACATGAGTACTTGTTACAGGCAGCAGAGATCTAGTCAATGTAGGCAGGCACCGCGGGAGCCTGGACACCATTTCAGCTGGACCACGCAGGGAGGCTTGAGTTACACCTCTACCTGAGGTGTAACTGAGGCATCCACACCATGATGGCAAACAGAAGGCAAGGACCAACAGGAGGCCCATGTCTTCCCACAGCAGCAGTGAAAGGCCAGAAGAAACGTGCTAGTGCACCTCAGATAGCACCTGTATGTAGCAGCTTCCTAGCGCTCTGCTCTGAAAGGAGCTGAATTTCCCTTTTGCAGGTCTCTGACTCCATGACTATCATGAGCTTAGGCACAAGGCTTACCTGTGGACACTTACATGTAGGCATCTACCCTAAGGTTTCATAACCTGGAGCTGAATTTCTCCATGAGATTCATCATGGGGCCATCACTTTTACCACTCTGTATCACACCAGGATTGCACCACCAGGCTCTGGAGAACTTCCAGAATAGCTGTCATAATAGGACACTACATTCAATAGGAAAACTAGAAATATGCAGTCAAGGAGTTTGGTTGTGAAATGTGCAGATTTAGAGCATCCTGAGCACATGTGTTTCAATACAGTTGGGCCTTAAGGCAGCCGAGTACACACAGGACATGGGCAAATGTACACAGACAGGGCACTGGCTGATGTAAGTTAGAGCCTCTCTAAGGCAAATTAGTCCTAAATGTCTGGTGGGACAGATTAACCACTTTTGACTTTGCAGGGCTGGATTCCATATCACTCCTTGGACCTTGCACCAAATACAGATTGCATGATCCAAGGACTGGACCATTGCTCTTGAGTGAACGTTATCTAGATAAAGGGCACACCGCTGCCTAACTTGTCCAATGATTAGGAAAACCATAAATTAAAATAAATTAAAAAATAAATTAAATTAAATAAATAAATTTAGAAATAAATTAAAAATAAACTCTGTCACCCGATATATTTAAAAGTGGATATCCTAAATTGAAAAGCATTTGAAAGTATACCTTCAATAACATTAAAAAATATATTTACATTTCCCTTTCACACAACTCACTGTTAGAGAAGTTGGTAAGAAATAGCAGCAAGGCTCATCTTGTAATAAGACTAAGACTTCTGGCCATATTTGCACCGTCACCCATAGACATCCAGACTGGCTTTGCTGGAGTTAACCTCGTGAAGAAATACAGAAGTCTGTTGTGCAGAAACACACGGAAGCCATTCAGATCTGGAAATGTGTAGCTGCATTGGCATGGCATTGCTCTGAGCTAATTTGCACTACAAACGCATCTGAACTGGCCTGAGAAATTTGGTCTTCACGTCTAAGCATAAAGAGATAGAGGCATTTCAGATGTGAGGCATCTCTCTTTTCTTCAGCTCATCTGAGTCAGACTCTGTTTAATAATACATATATTCAAGACAGACTTCATTGCTCTAGTGCCAAACTGTACAAACTTTAACATGCTCTCTAGTTGTTAAGGTCATTTTTAGACACAGATGTTTGCCCCTACTCTAATGTCTGGATATACAAAAGACTCATGAAATCACATTCACTCTTAACTATTTATTTCATTAGTGTTTTAAACAAAATTTCTTTGCCACATCCAGATTTCTTCTCCTATTGTTAACTGATACAGTGCTGTATTCAGGAGGGCTTTATCTCTTGACAAAGACATGCAGGTTTTAAAATTCCTTATGTTGTGTAGCAGACTTAACTGATGTGGTCCATTTATTCCCCCTCCAGCACATTATCTCCAGTATGTAAAATGAATTATTACCTCTTCTCCAGTGTAACAGCACATTATGCTTAACAGAATACCCAAGACTTTTAGTCTATGTTCCCACAAAATGTTCTTCCATGATGTCTGGGTGTCACTAATTATACTTACTTCACTAACTGGTCATTCGTATTGTTCTAACAGTATTAAAATTACATATTAACATAAAAACTTTATTGAATGGGTTCCCAAAGGGCATTACAATCTGAGGGTGAAACTCATTCCCATGCAGCTCATTTGCCAGCCAAGAGAATACAGATATTACGTGTGATTTATTGATGCATGCCCAGCTGTTCAGTGTCTGCTGAGGAGATTTTCATCCTGATTGCATAAACTGGGTAAAACCTTGCTGCTCTCTCACAGGAGTCCCATCAAATTTAAAAAGCACTAATTAAGTCTGTTAAGCATGTAAAGCTCATAGCATTTATGTGAGAATCACTTTGCCCAGCCCTAAAGTTGCAACCACTTCTGACATAAAATACAGCTGCTATTTAATATCTCAAAAATTCTATAGGAAGTTAAAGATGAGGTGTGAAAAATACCACATTCCTATGAAACTGCAGAGGTGTAGTAGACAAGAAGCATATAAATATCTGTTCTGAAATTAAGACTCTATTTTGCTAATTTGTAGCAAATCTATACAGGTCTCTTCTAAACACTTGCTGTGATCTGTTTCCCTAAGTGAGTCAGAAGGGAGACTCACGCCTACTGAATCATCAGCTGTGTTTCCAACAGCATATGGGATTTCCCCCTTAAGTACCAGTGCAGCCCAATCCTACTTAGGTTGTGATAGCTGATTATATCACAGCTTGAGGCTCACACAATAATTGCTATCAACTTAATTATTTTACCTTATAATAAACACACTACCACCTTTCCACTATCTCTCTCCCACTATTCAGTTCTTATCTTCCCAGTTAGATGTCAGAACCTTCCTAAAGCTACCCAGCACTGGAAAAAAAAGGCCATGAAACTCCCACTCTTGCCTATTCTTTCAGTTTTCCGGTTTTGAAGGAGACGAAGCAGTGTTGGTAAACACACGGCTACTGTTAGGTTAATACCCTTGTTTTGATGGTATTGCTAAAGTGGCTTAGAAGCACTTTTCCCAGTGTTTCCACTTAGTGCAGCTATCACCACAGCTATTGCTTATCTGTAAATATATTAATCACATAATTGCACCTATTCAATTAGCAGATTCATACATGTGTTTTGCAGAAGTCACTAAGTATTTGGAAAGGGTGGACCTTACCTGAACCACTTATAGCTATCCTTCTCTCTGCTTCATCTGCCTACCTGTCTGCTATGTAGTTCTTGATTTGTCTCTTTCTCCCATGCTCCTTTTTCCTTACCCCCTACCCACCAATGTTGTCCCAAATGGCAGGTCTTTTAGTGGCTTCTCTCTTTTAAACTAACAAAAACTCAAGGAAGAAAAGGTTGGAACAGGATTCTGTTTTCGGAGATACCTGGCAAACTGGAAACCATTAACAGTGCAAGGCACATTAAGCCTAAATTGCATGTTGAGATCCTGATTTTTGGTGGTGAGGCACTGGAACAGGCTGCCCAGAGAAACTGTGGATGCCCTATCCCTGGTAGTGTCCAAGATCAGGTTTGACAGGGCTTTGAGTACCCTGGTCTAGTTGAAGATATCCCTGCCCATGGCAGGGGGCTTGGACTAGATGATCTTGGAAGGTCTCTTCTGACCCAAAACATACTGTGATTCTCTGATTTGTGCAGCAGCACAGCACTGAATTTTACACTGACACTACTTGCTGAAAAAAAATACTTTATTTCCTTCAGTCTCACATACACATTTATAAATTCATAGTAGAAACTGAAAATGCTAGAAACTGAAAGCGATCACCTGCCCCTGCTATTTACTTGCACCATAGAGTAGCACTGGGATATCCTGACTATGGGGCTTAGAACTTCTTGAAGAGAAGAGCCACTGGCAGAGTCTGGGCAGTGGGATGTGTCCCTAAACTGCAGGAGCAGTGATCTGTAACGATGAGCCACATGTGGGAGCAGGAGCAGGCTTTCTCATTTCTACAAATGCCAAACTGTCAAGAAGGGTCCAGCTTTGCCCAGGGTAAGACCATCCCTTTTTCCACTTGCACTTATCCTACAGGCTTGGGGATGAATGGCAAACAAAGGCAGATAAGGGCCAGGGTAGGAGTATAGACAGTGAAGAATCATTTTACTCCTGTTGAAGACTTTTGCCACATTTACATTACAAGAGAAACTCCAGCTCTGGGCACATCTGCAATTGCTATGAGCTAGCATCCCACCTAGGTAAGTATTGGAGACCACACAGCAATTTTGATCTGGTTACCTTTTAAAGGCAGGGTATCATGGCAAGGTGGCCATTCTGGATATTTGGGATCTATCTTAAGACTTTTCTATCACTTGCCATTGAACGTTCCCTGTTTGCAGGACAGTGCAGCCATGTGCCCTATGAGTCTGTCCAGTTTCTCTCAGTAATTATGTCTGAAAATGTCAAGCATTCTTCTGAATACTTTCATCAGCAAAATTACTCAGGCTAAAAGTCACTTCATCTTTTGAATTATATGCACATATGTGCATATATGAAATCAGGAGGAAGACAGTGAGAGCCAAACTGTCTGCATTCAGATATTAATTTCTTCTATGCCTCCTTCTTATGGAATCCATTTTGCTAACCATGATCTACCCTTTTAAATCCACGCAGACTCTCATGAGTCACTTTGTACTTGTCAACATGTTCCATCTTGTTGCTGACCAGTGATACAAAACCTTCCTCCATATCAATGTCAGACAGAGAAAAAAATCCTCATTTTCATCCCTTGGATATCTGCATTTTTGAGAAGGATTTTATTAGCCCATTTTGGGTTCTTATTTTTACTCCTCTTTTAGACCATCATTTTGAACAATCTTGCCTTTTTAATGCTCATTCCAACGGAGTCGTATAAATATTTTATCTTAAATGTATTCCAGCAGAAGCAGAATGAACATTAACTGTCTATAAGGGTTAACCCATTAGTGAAAAGGATGCCTGATAAATTGAAAGTGTGGCTCTTAGCCAAGAGGGATCAGTATATTCTGAGCATTCATTTTCTGCCTTAGGAGTGGCAAATCATGTTGCCTGTATCAGATGTGATACAGCTCCTGAAAGAAGCAACCTCAGAGGCAAATTCATACTTTGCTATTCAGAGAACTATCCACTGACTGTATATGTGAATTAAGGGCATGCCTTACTTACAAAGTTATCTTGTATCTGAAATTGTAAATTGTAACTGGGAAACAAAAAGAAACCATAAACAACTTCAAAACAAGTCAGATTCCATTTTCAAAATATTATGTGGTATGCATATTAATGTAAATTTTTTAGGAGGTATTTATTCAGCTAACATATTAAGCACCCTTTGTCATATTTTAAACATTTTCAGCCATATTTTTGTTCTGAGTACTATTAATAGAATCAGTAATGAAGACAGTAGTCAGATGCCTTGATGGAGGTGTTAATCCAAAAGCATCTCTATAGCCTCAGTACACCTAAAAAAAGAACTGCAAATCAAGATATCTGGAAGTGAACCTGTCATAGAACAATATATATTTTAAGAATAACTAAACAGCAGTTAACCTTCCTGTTTTAAAAGAAATATTCTACACTTCTTGCTTTACAAACACATTTTTCTTTATAATCTCTCTTGCGTAATTCTCTACGTGCAAACTTTATTCTAATTTGGCAACACTGTATTTAATTTCCATTGTGTTTGATTTACATCGGTGTAAACACCTGCAAGGAAGAGAGAGCTGGGCTTTGACAAATCCAGGCTATACTGAGCCTATCATAAAATTCTTTCCAAAGAAAAGAATATGCAGAGCCCCAGTGCTAGTATTGCTTTGATGTACAGGAGTTCATGACAGATCATGCTGCTCGTGGGCTACAGCCACAGAGGGCTACGGAGAAGGTTCTGGGGGGTCTTTGTTTCCTTCTGGTGGATTATACAGAAAGCAAAACACACCTCCTGGGCATGGTGAACATCTGTGCACTTGCTGCACACTTCACCCAGTCACGTTGAATAAAACCTTCACCGAGTCCTGCACAATGTGGGGACCCATCACCAGTGCCTCCCATCCACCAGCATTGGTTTTAGCATCAGAGCCGGGCGTATGGGAAGAGAGGGGTTTGTGCACTAGGACTGGGAAGATTACAGTAGCCTTCCTCAACTTTCTCTGCCTCCTCCTCTTCCTCCATTCTCAGCTCACGAAGTGCCTTTTGCCAGCACCCAGGCAGCCGAGGGCTGTTAGCAACAAGGCGAAGGACACCCGTCCCTCCCTGGGGCAGGCGAGGCTGAAGGGGACAGACATGGCCAGAGGTGGGGAAGTGCATCCTTGGAGAGAAGAGTGGATGGAGAAGGGAGGATGAGAGGAAGGAAAAGGCAGAATTAGAGCATTATACTCCCGAATGCTCTTTGACACTTTAGCACTCCACAACAAGCCCCTTTTCACTTACTTTTTAAAGGTATATTCCATAATGATTGAGAGGTGATTCTTATTAACCACATGACTTTGTCTTTCATGATAAAAGACACCACATTTGTTTGGCGTGTTGAATTGCTTCAATTTTCTCTATAAAATTACTTTGCGTATTCAGGTATTGCAGGACAAGCTCACACATGAATCTAGCAGGCTCTGAAACATCTAAACTCTGCATTCCAGAAATGCAACCTATTGTTCATTAAGGAAAAACCCAATGTATTTGAAAGAACATGGAAAATTCATGCGTGCATACAGCTACGGGGGATGTATTCATTTATATGTCTTTCATATATTTAAATTATATTTGTAGAAGAGACCTATCGTAGAATATATTTGTTTTTAAATACATGACAGGAATATTGTCAGTATTAATTTTCAAGATTTTCTAGTGGGTATTTCCTATTGTTCAAGAAATGCAGGGGAAACACATTTGTTGCCATTTTGCAAAACACAATATAATTTCCCAGTGAGTGTTCTTTATTTGCTCTGTTTTCCTTAAATTTTCTGGCATTGAGAGAAGTGTGTCAACAGCTTATGAGGAGCACGCTAGTAAAATTTATTTTCCCCAGTGTGATTATGTGCTCTTGGTATTTCAGCAACCTATGAAGAAACATCCTGTCTGACTGTCTTAGGAAAATTATCATTCCTATTGGCTTCCAGCTGTTCAATGACATTATATACCTATCCACAAACAAATTGTAACCACTTTGGGCTTATAATTCATTCATTCATTAGAACTTTAATAAAAACTTCTTGTTTTTCTTTCTCAGAGACTAGACAAGCCTTGCAAGTTTGGCAAATAGAAGAAAATAGCATGAAAGAGACTGTGCCACAGTATGGAAATCAAACCTCCAGAACTAAAATCCCAGCAGCAACAATTTTCCAAGATGTTTTACATATAGATCTTATTTTCTAATTTACCTTATTTTTTCATGTATTCCAAGAGTTGGAGCATTTTCTGCAGAATTTCTGGGCACTTGTGTTTCCTTTGCTATTTAAAACAGGACCCCAAAGTGGCCAGAAGTCCAAGGTGAGTCGACCTTCATCTCCTCTTGAAAGAGAACATGCAAATCCGCAAAAATGGCCTTCAGCTTTTAAATGAAGCATTTTGTTTGAACAGAAGCTGCAGCTGTAAACTCTTTTTCAAATATCAAGCTGTTGGCTAAGACAAAATGTTGGTTCAAGGATTTGTAAACAGTTTCCCTGTTTCGCCTGCCAAGTGCATTTTTGCCATGTGAGATTTTTCCTTCAGGCCAACTCTCTGTCCAGCAGAGGCTTCCTAGGCTGTAAGAAATCCCACAAAACCTCCTCCGGACCCTAGAAGAAGTCTTTCCCTTTTTAACCTGTAAGGCCTGGATCCTCCAGGGCTTCCTGATCCCACAAAGTTTTGTCAGGACTGCAAGCTCCATCCTTGCTGGCTGCCCTGTACCTGCTCACCCTTGAAGCTCCCCCTTCTCTGAGCGCTTTGCTGTCTTTAGGAAAGGGGAAACTCTTCTCCCTGCAAAAGGAGCAGCACACCCCAAAACCAGTGCGCTGCTGGCAGGACACAGCAAGCAGAGGCCTTCCTTGTCACCCAGCCACACCATGTTAAAAGGAGACTGTGAAAAAAGAAAGACAAGTGCCATCCATCACACCTTGAAACAAGCACAACCATGGCAGGAGAACAATCCAAATTGCACACATACTAGACAGGCAATTACTTTTTCCAGCTGCCTTTTGTTCAAAACCTGAATTTGCAACCAGTATAAACTACCACAAAGAAAATATGATGCACTTAGCAAAGAAAAAGATGGAGTAAGATGTAATCTGAACCCTTACCATACTGAATGTGCTTTACCATGGTAGACTGTTTACTTCTTTTCCTTTTGTGCAGTTGCAGTTCCCGTGTGAATTAGCAACTGCAGCCAGTGCTTTTACAGCAGCACCCTAAAGTTTCATTGTTTCAGTCAGGGTAAAGCAAATACAAGAGCTTCAGCTTGGCAAACCTCTGAAAATTTATAGTGAGCTTGTGTGCTCTGTTTTTAAACACGGGCAGCAATATCCTTTGGAAACATTCTATATTTAAATGCAGACAGTGATTATTTACTCACTGACCACAAATGCTCCATAAATGTCTAGGTACAGTAGCTGGTGTGCAGGAGTTGGACTGAGATGCTCGTGTTTGAAAACCCATGTCCAAATATCCCTGTCAGAGATCCACTGGGGAGAGAGGCAGTGGAAACGGAGTAATTCCTTGATGTGCGGTGCATGCTTTTCTGTAGGTTTTGATCCTGTGTGGAGCAAATCTGTTCTACAAATCACTGTCAGATATTCCTGGTGCTAGCTGCCACTGCGAGGGATGGTCACTTCCCTTACAACCTGGGCTGGGTTTGGTGTCCTCAACACTTGCCCAATTCAATGGGGACTAGACACAGCCAGCAAGCACAGGGAAGTGCTTGACCTCCTACAGTAGCAGTGTTGCTGTTATCTCACACTTTTAACAATAACTTCCACTGATTCCCTCTTTTTTTCTCTCAGGAGTGTGAGGGAGCTCTAGGTTTTCTCTTTTCAGACCCTGAAAAAGCATCTCAGAGTCTCAGTGGGCTGCGAGGAACAAGAAGGTGACACATAAGCACAGCAGGATCCTCTGCTTGGTGGCTGCTTCTCGCTTCTCCCGTGAATTTCCTTTTTTAAAGCTAAGAGCATGGCAGGGGCAGAGCTTACATGAGTGCTCACGTGAGTACAGGCACAGGTCTGAGGTACCTGTATTTGTGCCATAGCAAGCACCCTGAGAGTGTCATCAGCAATTCTACTCAATATAATTTGAGTTAAAAGACTGCCGTGCAAGTAAAGAGCATGCACTACCTATATGTATTGGGAGGTGTCTTGGAACATATTACAGGCCTTGTCAGGCCAGTTTTAGCTAATAGTTGGGTGTGAAAGCAATGACCCTAGCAGCTACAGGCTGCAGCAGCCCCGGGAGATGGGTCAGGAGCGTCAGCGCCATGGCCCATCCTGGACCCCTGCCTGCTGGGACCTGCTTGCTGGAGGCACGGCCCGTGGACAGCGGGTCAGAAGGGTCAGCAGTGGTGAAGGGCTGGCAGAAATGCTCCCCCAGGTGATCCCCTCCCTCAGAAGCTGTCGAGGGTTAAGATTGCGGGGTGACAATAAAACCCTGGCAGATGTATTGTTAACCTCCTCTCCCCCCCCACTTCCCTTTTTTGCCCCTCCTTCTCCCCACTTTCCACTCAGGACAGGCGATCGGGAGGGAAAGAAGGACAGAGAGAAGAGAGTTGAAAAAATTAACAATGTTTTACTAATGCTACTAATAAGAATAGAGAAAATAATACAAAATATACAAAACCCATCTTGAAAGTCTCAGCGACTGCAGAGCCAGCACCCAAAGTCCTGGATTGGACTCTGCAGCCAACCGGAGCTGGATTCAGTCTCTCACTAGGCCTCAGTTCGCAGGGACGACTAGCAAGATCCTCTCCTAATGTCTGCCATAAGCAGAAGGGAAAAAAGGGAAAGGCAAAGGGACGAGATCCTTGTGATCTCCCACTTTTATATGAAGTATTCACGTGAATGGAATGTTATACACAGTTGGTCAGTTTCTTAGTCACTTGTTTCTCGTCGCCCCTCTCGCGAGATGTCCATTCGTGCTTATCAATAAGTTTGCATTCCATTGCTAGTTTTACCAAAACATGTGTCTGGTTCTCCAGGAAAATGCAGCTAATATGAAGGCTTTAGCTGACAGGCAAAACCACTAAAAGAGAAACTTGTTTTTAACAAAACCAGGACAGAAGCCTTGTATGGTGAAGTGTAACACTGGATTTCTTTCAGGGGCCTCAGAGGCTATTGTTTTGATAAATCAGAACTGAGGTGTTTTGGCCCAGAAAACATCCAATGTAAACATCCGTTACATGCCATTGGAGAAGATTAAAACAATGCATTTGAATTGCTTATAATAGCTAATTTGTTGATCTACGCAAAGAGTTAGCTGCAATTTCTGAGCTGGTTCTATTAGACTTTATTTAATGAGACACTTTATTGTATTATGAAACTGCAGACCTCCTTGTTTGTGCAGTTTCAATTTCTTTACTTCGTTACTGAGACATTACCATCACACAGTTCTGGTGTCTGTAATCTGTTCTATGGGTCATAAATGGGCATCAAAAGATTGGGGTTTTTTTTTGAGTCAGTCTTTGTTGTTGTAAAAGCTTTGAGAGAGTTTTATAGTACTTTTGTACAGGAGCCTTATAGGAGAGAAAACAATGAATAGGCTGGAAAATAAAAAGCTCTTTCCCAAATAGCATAATATTGTGCTACCCTCAGGTTGTATCACAGTGAAAATTACTAGCTAGGGAGTTTTATTAAAATATTATTTGATATCAATCTGCTTATTATATGAGAGAAAATTCAAAGTGATGTGTTTGTATTGGCTGCCATAGAGGCACCATTTTCTCTGGCAGGTGTATATTGATTATCATTATCCTGCATTTCTTCATTTTCTAGACCAACCCTATTCAGCACCAGGATGGGTTTTCCTCCTCCTGCCAGTTCTCCAAGGGAACTGGGACCACCTGGGTCCTTCCAGAACTCAGTTTCCATTGATAAACAATCAAGTAGTTTCCCAACAGTTCAAGTTTCTTAAAAACACACTGCTATTTTAATGTTGCTGGTATTTTTCCCCTTAAATATTTAGATTCTGTCATGGTAACAGCTACTTTTAGTTCTAAATTTGTTTTCCCATCTTTCATTTCAAAAAAATGACAAAGTTTAAATTTATTCCCTTTAAATGTGAAATTCACTATTTTTAACTTTTAGTAACTATAAACAGTTACACTACTGGTTTGTGAACTGTCTTGCATTTCCTACACAAATTTAAATTATTATACTGATTGCTAGAAAGATGATTGCGATAACAACTGATAGTATTAATTATAAAATAAGGAATGAAGAAGCACGTGAACGTTCAAAATAAAAGCAAATGTACAGTAAGTACAACATATGCTGTAAGCTTTTTAGCAGAGGGATGACAATAAGAGGGGAAGCTGCAAAATTAGCATTCTCAGTACATATTTGGAAATCAAGAGGTAAGCAAAAAATAATAATATCATAAATGTGTAACATTCTGTCCAGTTAACTTCAGTAGGTTTACGTGGGCACAAACCTGATTAAATAACTGAATGTACAAATTCTTTCTATTAACAATTGAACATTGGATTGTCCAAGCCAGGGCTAAAGGACATTTAAGACCCTTAAATGTAACCCAGAACAAATGTACAGCAATTAATTGTTACTATTATTATTATTATTATTATTACTACTACTACTACTACTACTAAATCTGAATAGCGCTGGAAGTAAAATGCAGTGGATTCAAAAACAGGTACTTCCCAAGTGCAATTGGATGATGACTTACTTTGGCCAAGCTAAGAAAAGACTTAATTTCGCCATTGAAATCCAACTTCCCTTTTTGAGTGGTCTGATCAGCAAATGAATTACAGTTAAACAAATTTAAGAAAAATAGTATGTACAAGTCTTTTGCCTATATAAGCAAAACGCAGGATCTTAATGGTTTTTTATTCAAGGTGCTCCTCTATTCAAGTTCTAACTACCAATTCATTTTTATAAATCTTTATACAACTTGCGTGTATTTGTAAAGAAACAGGACAATCAATGTACCTATACAAAATATTGTGATTATTTTATTTTGTAAAGGAAAGAAATAGTCTTGTGACCTTTTTTTGCACTTTCTAAGTCTGAAAAAAACCCAGCAGTAATACCTAGTAATATGGAGACTTCACAGTAAACTTGAAACATGCTGCTAGTTTTAGCCGTCAAGTGGTGCTGTTTATGCAGGATTGTTAAGACAAAATATGTACTGATATTAGAAATGGATTGTGTTTTATTATCAAGAAAATACACCTTGCCATGGTCCAAAGTAGAAGCACACATAATAAACACAGAAAACATAGATAATTCATATCTGTTTATTCCATACCACACCTTTCCTTTTTTTTTTTTTAAGTAAGAGTATGGATCTCTAAATGTCGCTGTGACTATTTGTCGAGGGTTTAGATAGCAGGGTGACAATAAAACCCTGGCAGATGTATTGTTAACCCCTCCTCCCCCCCCACTTCCCCCTTTTGCCCCTCCCTCTCCCCACTTCCCACTAAGGACAGGCGATCGGGAGGGAAAGAAGGACAGAGAGAAGAGAGTTGGAAAAAATGAAAGATGTTTTACTAATGCTACTAATAAGAATAGAGAAAATAATACAAAATATACAAAACCCATCTTGAAAGTCTCAGCAACTGCAGAGCCGGCACCCAAAGTCCTGGATTGGACTCTGCAGCCAACCGGAGCTGGATTCAGTCTCTCACTAGGCCTCAGTTCGCAGGGACGACTAGCAAGGTCCTCTCCTAATGTTGGCCATAAGCAAAAGGGAAAAGGAAAAGGGAAAGGGACGAGATCCTCGTGATCTCTCACTTTTATATGAAGTATTCACGTGAATGGAATGTTATACACAGTTGGTCAGTTTCTTGGTCACTTGTTTCTTGTCGCCCCTCTCGCAAGATGTCCATCCATGCTTATCAATAAGTTTGCATTCCATTGCTAGTTTTACCAAAACATGTGTCTGGTTCTCCAGGAAAATGCAGCTAATATGAAGGCTTTAGCTGACAGGCAAAACCACTAAAAGAGAAACTTGTTTTTAACAAAACCAGGACACTATTGCTTTACACAGAACCTGCTGGATTGCCTGATCCAGGAAGCTCTTTTCACTCAATTGGTGGAACTAACCATATCATTCAAGTTACGGTTTGGTGTACATCCTTGTCTGGATTGGGGCTGTTAGCACTGGAAGATAGTGGTAATTAATACTAAATAGTATGTCTTCTTTGTAGAAAATTCATTAGAAAATATTTACTATACCTCTCTAATCTTAATGTTCTTTGGATATTTTGAACAATTTATGTAACAGTCTCTGCTGATGTAAAATGTAATTGTGGAGTGACTTCCTTTTCTGGTGCAAGGATTACCAACATTCTGTAAGATCATTACATTATCTCAAATACCTTAAGAAAAGCTTCTCTCTGATCAGCTCAATGTTCTGTATATTGTAGGAGATGCAGAGAATAGTATAATTTACATAAATTTGCATTAATGATACTGAATTTCTTTGAAAGACTAAATTTGATCTACATTTTAAAGAACAAAAAAGTGTGACCAACATTTTTCTGGTAGACTTCCTAGCTGAGCACCAGCTTCATGGCTGTTTCTTAAAGTAGGTAAAAAATAAAAACTTTTATTTAAGATTTGGGGTAAAACTTAAACATTGTAAATGCATCTTAACAGTAGAGGTCTGCTTCTTGAAAGGCGCTTGGAGCACCTCTACATTGCTACCTGCATTCACATTCCAGCTCACCTGCTTCTGCTGGCAAAATGTCAGTCAGGTCTTTCACACCCCTAGTGCAGAGCCTGCTCATAGTTTTTGAAGGCTATTGCTCCCCCATGCTACAGTTCAAAGGTTTGGCCTTAGAGGTGCTGGGGCATGTAGTATCTCAAAACTTGCATCCATTTTAGAAAATATATATTGGATTATTGTCTAAAACCGAGCCCATTTTTTCTGTTCCTCTGAAGTGTCCATGGCTTTAACTCAGTTCAAGCCTTACTTGAGGCACTCACTTCTAAGACTGAACACTGGTTGTTTCCCTTCCCTCCATCCTGGTGCGGTTCATTCCAGCTGCTCTCTGTGCTGACCAAGAGCTCACACAACAGGCAGATGTTCTGTGAGATGCTGGATCCTGCACAGATTAGCTCTTTGGGTGTAAGGTGTATCCAGGAGAGGCAGGTTCACATCAGCATGGAGACCTGAGGTGGCAAACAGTGGCTCCAGATCTTCCATCCCGGGAGGCAGATGCATTTTGTGAGCTTGCCCTAAGCTTCCAGGAATGAGGCACTTATGCCCTGCAGCAGAAACAGTTGCCCTATAGAGCTGGTTACCCTGAATTGCTGTAAGCCCATGACTGGTTCAGTACTGGCAAGTCATTATTTCTGGGCAAGTGAGGAAGTGTGAGACAATTGGTTGTAAGGCTTGTGTGTGGATAATGGGTATAACTAATGTGCCTGAAATAGCAGCTGGCTTCCCAATAACGGGCTTCCCAAGGTGTGTTGAGTGTCATTAATAATATTCATGTCTGCAGGTTGCTTGCCAGAAAAAGTAAGTAAATAGAATTATCAGAATTCAACACAGACAAGCAGAAAAACAAAATCTGCAGGAAAGGCACATGAAGGAAGCGTATCCACCCCGGGAATTTCAGGGGCCAAATTTATTTTGCACGGGCTATTCTCTAATACTATGTCTTCTGGAGACACCAGAGCAAACACCGACAGGCTGCTGAACAAGGAGTACAGGAGACCTAAAAACACAACTGGCACCCTCTAAACCTCTGTGCCCCCACCCAGCCAGCATGCCAAGAACAGGCAAAACAAGTGCCCCAGGAAAAACACCTTTGTAATTCTTATTTTTTCAAGGAAAGATTCTCACTTAATGTCTGGTCTCCCTCTCTCTTGTTTCCACTGTCCTTCCATGGAATCTGCTTTGTATCATGGAAAACCAAGGAAGAAAGAGGAAATATGTGACTTGTCCCCAAAACTGAAGCAAAATCCCATTTCACTATATGCAGTATTGTTGACAATAACAATGTCATTGGTCATAGTGAAATCAGAAATCATTCTATATAATGCCTGCATCAGTAACCACAATGAATGGCAGTTACCAGAGTCTGGATTTGATTCCTGCAGGTCCAGGTCTTCTTCAGTCTTTTTGCTAAGCCATCCTCATCCTGGGATGCCTCACAGCCAATTCTTTTATGCAGGCTGATCCTGAGCTTTTAACTCCCTGCATTGTTCCCAAAACTGCATTCCTTTTCTGCTGCAGGCTTTATCTCCTCCCTGTAAAACTCAGCTTGACTGTGTTGACAGCGATGCCTTACATTGAAAGCCTTTCCTATGCTGACCACAGAAATTAAGTAGAATTCTGGTGCCTTCCTCCAGGCAGGTGGTAGAGCGCTGAGTGGTGGGTATCACCCAGCTTGGTGCACATGAGCTGAACTGTACAAGAGGGTTGTGACCACCAGCACCAAGTCCACCTGAGGACCAGTCACTAGTAGTGTAACTCAGGGTTTGATACTGGGACCAATAGTATTTAACATATATAATGGTCTGGATGATGGGACAAAGTGCACCCTCAGCATATTTGTTGATGACACAAAACTGGAAGGAGTGGTGGATACACCAGATGGTTGTGCTCCATTCAGAGAGACCTCAACAGGCTGAAGAAATGGGCCAACAGGAATCTCCTGAAATTCAGCAAAGGGAAATGCAAAGTCCTGCAGGTGGGGAAGAGTATGGTTGGACTCAATGATCCTGAGGGTCTCTTCCAACCAAAATGATTCTATGATTCTATATGCTGCAGGCTGACCAGCTGTAAAGTGGCTTGATAGAAAGGGACCTTGGAGTCCTCATGGACATCAAGTTGACCATGAGTCAGCAATGTGCCCTTGTGGCAAAGGCCAACAGCCTCCTGGGCTGGATCAGGCAGAGCGTTGCCAGCAGGTCCAGGCAGGTGATCTCTCACCTCTGCCCAGCACTGGTGAGACACACCTGGAGTGCTGGGTCCAGTCCTGGGCTCCCCAGTGGAAGAAAAACATGGACATGGTGGAGCAGGTCTGAAAAAAGGCCACAAAGATGATTATGGACTTGGAGCACCTCACATGAGAGTGACAAACCTGGGGCTGTTCAGCCTAGAGAAGAGAAGGCTCAGGGGGTAATGTCATCCATGATTGGCAGGAGTAAAGAAGACAGAGCCAAACTCTTCACAGTGGTATCCAGTCAAAGGCCAAGAGGCAATGGGCACAAACTGAAATGCAGGAAATTCAGTTTATGCAGAAGAAATAATCTTTTTTAGTGTGAGGGTGGTGGAACACTGGCACAGGTTGCCTGGACAGGCTGTAGAGTCTCCATCCCTGGAGATACTCAAAGCCCAACTGGGCATGGTCCTGAGCAATGTGGTCTGGTTGACCCTGCTCTGAGCTGCAGGTTTGGACTAGGTCATCTCCAGAGGTACCTTCCAGCCTCAACTATTGTGTGGCTGATTGCTTCTCCTGGAACAAGACATATGGAAAAGGTTAAATGCAAAGCAGGTTGGCAAGGCCAGAGCTTACAACATAACATATCCTTCATTCTCATTGCCAGAGGTGGGAGTGCTTGCAGATGTCTGTATGAGAGGTCATTCATGGATTTTTGGTATTGTCAGTAATTTAGGAACATCGGCACATAGATATATTGGTTAGGGACTTAAGTTACATCAAAAATCATTAGGTACTTTTAGATACTTTCAAATGTTTTTCCTTATATCTGTTTTAGCCGCTTACTTATGGAGACACATTTTGCAAAGACAGGTTTTGAGTAATTCCAATTTTTTAAGTCTTTTTTCTAGTTAATGCTCTAATTTTATTTATACTTCAATATCAGCACAAAAAGGCAGCAACAAGTCAGACTATTTAATATTTGCATAATTTGCTTTTTTCATTATGTTGGTAATTGTGTACCCCTTTGCAACTGATTTACAAAACCAATTTTTGTGCAAACAAAACAGTTATAAGCGCTAATTAGAGTATTTTATTTTAGCAGCACACAAAAAACCCCACGATTTTGAACTTGGGTACCCACAAACACAACCCATAAAACTCCCACCTTCTCTTTTGTTTATTTGGAAGGCTGTATCTACTGAAGTGCCTATCTGTAATCACTTAGGTACCTACATTTCTGATACTCAGCACGCATGGAATTGCTGCCAACTTGCCCTGACTAAGTGTGTTTGTGTTTTATCTGACTCCTAAACCTGTTTGGGACTGAGAGACCAGGTAACTTGAGTCTTAACTTCCTGAAGGGCCCATTTCCACAGGCAGGCTCAGACGTCCTCCTCTCCTGCTGAAGTCTGCCAAGCTGTCAACATGGGACATTGATGGTGTCATAACCAGAGAGAGCAAAAAGGACTGTGTCTTCTGCACTGTCCTAAGGGAGATGCTCCCCAGGGAGGCAGACAACAAATGGCTACTGGTGTGCAGCAGGATGTCCTTCTATTTTTTCTTAAAATTTGTTAAGAAACATGCTAAAATGCATATGAAAAAAAACAATTGTTGGTATACTTCTTGTGTTTCATCTATGAACTTTTGGATCCGATGCTTAGCAATGTGACAAACAGCTTTCAAGATAAGGCATCTTTTTAATAAAAGGAAAATAAAGAAAGAGAATATGCAGGAGTGGTGTGTAGGGAAGATAATGCACATAGTGCATCTCTGATTTGCTCAGTGCTTAGTTCTGGCAAGATTGGTATCACTTTTTTAGATTGGTGTCTCTTTTTTAATGAAATCACATTCCATTTTAGTGTGACTCGTACACATTTATGTAACCCTCAGTAGGAATACCTCATGCTCAGGCATGCATTGGTGACCGGTCCATCTAAAAGGATCAGAACCTGCCCTTCCTTCCTCCCAGATGGCACAGACAAATCCTACAGAGCCACCAAGAGCAATGTGGTAGGCTCAAGCATTTTCCATCTGTTCAGAATGATATGAAAGTTTCCAGGGCTTGAATGGCCAGAAACCTGTAAAAGTTGTAACATCTTACTATTATCAAAGTTATTTTAGGTCATTTTGGATTTTTATTTGCAGGAGATATTCTTCTTGACACCTTCTAAAGCTCCTTTTAATCACAAATGTGTGTGCAAACATGGATAGTGAGTGTAAGTCACTGAGCAATAAAAGCAAAATGTAAAGACCTAAAAGCTGAGGAAAGAAATTGTAACTCAGAGGTAATTGTTGGCACAAATCTGCAGTTACTGAGAAACATTCCAGTCTTCCAGAACTGAACCCTCAGCCCCACCATCTGCATATTTCCCCTACCTAGCTTTTAGGGAATAAATAAGAACAGATGTTTTGTTTTGTTTTAATTAAACTCCTCTTTAGAACACTCACAGAATAAAACCTTTCATTGGGAATATTATACTTCTTTTGCTTTTGATTATAGGGTGTTGTAAACATGCTTCAGATGACCTCCATGGTGCAGCATCAAGTAAGAAGAAAGGGTGCTTCCTTGAAAATCAAGATTTGATTAATTTAAAATTCTCTGAGGGAAAAGGCTATAGACAGAAAAGAACTGGTAGGAAGTTTATATGCTGCCAGTGTGATATATTCACCATCAAATGCACATCTAAATCAGGTGACCACTTTCTTCCTTTACTAGCATTGGGATACGCAGAAGCAGTTGTTCAGCATAAAACAGCTCATGGGAGTAAGAGGATGCAATTAAATTAACTTGAGGCAGGCACCCATGCAAGCTTTTCCTGTAGTGCAGAAATGCAGCATTACAGACTGTCATTGCCTAAAAGGATTTATTTGTAAAATCTTGCATAAGACAGAGAGAAGCATACATATTGCACTAAGTGACACAAACATTATCAGCTATTTAATATGTAGTATACTTATTTCTGAGAAGCCAGCGATATTTAGAAAAAATAGGACTTATCCCTCATTTTGAAACACATTTCTGGAGCAAATCCAAACCAGCAGCTGGGATTTTATGACTCCTGCAGGACCCTGAAAAATCCATCGCTGAGTACTAAGGAATTTTTACTCACATTCAAAGTGATGGCACAGTTAAAAAAAACAAGCTAGAAAATGGCTTATTGTGGACTGAAGAGTAGGGCAATCTACTACTACATTCCTCCGACCTGCAATTTTGCAGAACTCCAGTGCTGGCAAAAAGACGACAGGAGGATCAGAACTGCAGTGTCAATGCTCAATGTTTGTATTTTTTTCATTCATGATGGAAAGAGTAGGAGTAAAAGCTGGCCATCAGAGATAGTAGGTACGATTTAGGACATGGATGACACACAATCATCTTAAGTTTTATTTCACTCTATAACACTTGAAAGCCCAGGTTTCTTTTAAGGAATGGCAGAGGTTAGGAGAGTAAGTGCCAAAGTAATTTTTTAAAAGTAGCTATATGGCTTCTAAACCACTTCATTGCCTTGAAACCTGTTTCCTGGCTGTGTATTCTCCAGCAGCTCCTGGGACAGTTTTCAGTACCTGCTCCTTGTGTGGGTGCCTCTGGGTCTTGTCCTTCTCTGTTTCCTATGAACCTGCTTCTGGCAGTGGTGTTGCTCTGCCTGCATGCCCCAAGGGCATCTTCTGGAAGCTTTGCCCCTTGAGCAAAGAATCTGGCTGGAGATCTTTATTTTATAATGCACACTCACATTTTGCTTTAGAAATACCAATTTAAAAAAGCCCCAACATTATTTAAGTAAAGGGACTACGAAAGCAAGGAGAATTTTAATATAAACATGTCCCATCTTGAAGAAAGGACACAAAACTGTGGTTCAGTGATGCAGGAAATCCAAATTTAGGACCCTCAATAACGAGACAAAAATATCAGTGATTCAAACCTGACATAAAGCCAGTCTGACACCTCTAACTTGGTAAAATATTCTTGGTTTGTTAATATCAGGCTGTTGTTTTTTGTTATAGGTCAGATATCACCTGTCCTCTCACAGACATCAAGAGAGTTGGCGGCACAAGCAACTCTTTATTGTATACCCTTAATTCAGCAGAAATCCAGGATATGCCTACTCCTCTTTCAAATCACTGGTACTGCTCTGTGACCCTGCCATGTGTGACTGCAGTGTTACTGATGATGTGACCACGGCCCAGGTGCAGTCAAGGAAAAGCCAGTAGCTCCAGTTTCATCAATGGGATTTTAATAAAGGGGTATCAAGACATACACTCTGCTTTCTGCACTGGCACCAAGTCAACGCAGAAAAATGCTGTGTCAGGAAACTGTCATTATGCTTACAGCAGAAATTAAACCCAGGAAACCCTTCAAATCTTCATTGGGTTGAAGGGTTCACGTGTAGTTGTTTGATAATGTAAAATCACATAAATTCTATAAATATGAGGCAATGACAGACAATACAAAAAAATACACACAACATAACTGTTAGGTAGGATGATGCTCATATAGCAGTCCAACCCTAGAAGTGCCCTAGGGGAAAAAAAATCACTTATATTACTCTCGTTATTTTAAAATAACATTCAAACCTGCCACTTTGAATTTTTATAGTGGGGGATTTTTTTTCTATAAAAAATGAAAGGAATATTTAATCACCACGGCATTAGTCTCCTGTTAGGACATGGCTGTGTCAGGAACAATTTTAGTAGTGAGATCTGAGGTCTTTTGGTCAAAAGGTCGTAAGGAAACGGCTGCAATGCTGACAGAAATTCGACCTGTCACAACCGGGTCCTGGACTCCTTATGGTGCAAATTCGGTTTATCTGATCAAGTGGCTGTCAGTGCCGTTCTCTGGGAGCTTGCCTGTATTTTAACTCTTTATTTCCCCGCTTTCGCACATGCGGGCGCAGGCAAGCACGCCGGTCGACCATCGCGAAGGGGACGAACTCGTTTTAACGCTGCGTCCGTGAAGCCGGAGCTGCCGGGCGAGGCGAAGGGCCGGGCGGGACGGTCGCACACGGCAGCAAACGCCGTACCCCGCATACCGGCCGCCCGGAGGGACCAAAGCTCGCATCCTTCCACAAGTGAGGAGACGGCCACCCCGGGCCGCGCGTTTCACGTCCCCGCAGCCGCTAACACGCGTGTCACAGCTGCTCCCACAGCCCCCCGTCCCTCTGTGCCCGCGGCGCGGACACGCCGGGGCGCGGAGCGGCTCCCCGCGGCCTGCGCCCGGTGCGGCGACACCGCGCCAGCCCCCGACCCGCACCTGGCGGCCGAGCGGCGGCAGCTCCGTCCCGCCCCGCCCCACCTGGCCCCGCCGTGCCCGGGTTGGGGCCGCCCGCGGGCCCTCCATTGTGCAGCCTGCGGCTCGGGCGGTCCCACCTACCGGCGGCGGGGAGGGCCGGGACCGGGCGCCCCTCCGCGCCACCCCCTCCCGCGATCCCCGCGCCCACCCCCCTCCTGTCCCCGGCTGAACCGGGGCGAGTCCGCCCCGCGCCCTCCCTCCCTCCCGTCCCCCAGGCTGGTGGAGCTCCGCCGCCTCCCCTCCCCCCCGTCCTCCCTCCTTCCCTCCCTCCCACCGCGCGGCCGCCGCCCCTCCGCCGCTGCCCGCCGGAGCCGCCGACTTCCCCCTGAGCGCGGGTTGCCGCCGCCTCGCCCTGCCATGAGCCGCCCGCCGCTGCAGCAGCGCTGAGCGGGGAGAGCGGAGCCATGCCGGGCTGGAAGAAGAACATCCCCATCTGCCTGCAAGCCGAGCCGGAACGAGGTGAGCGCGGAGCACCGGGGGCGGCAGCCACCGCGAGGGAAGGAGGGAGCGCGGTGGGCTGCCGAGCCGCCGGCTGCTCCCTCTCCTGCCCGCCGTCTCCAGGGCACGGTGGCAACCGCCCCGCGGGGGTCCGGGCGGGCCGCCCCGCGCCTTCCATCTTGCTCAGCCGCCGCGCAGGAGCGGGGGGCGTGTGGGGCGGCGGCGGCAGGAGGCCGGTACCCAGAGGCCGGTACCCAGAGGCTGGTACCCGGGGGCCGGCCCGGGTGGTACATGAGGACGGCCCCGCTGCCTCCGCGCCAGCGGCAAGTAACTTTACTCCGCGGTGCCACCGCCCGCGCTCCCCCGGGCCGGGGTCCTAAAGACGGGGGAGGCGGGCTCCGAAGTGACTTCGCGAAACTTCCCTACATGAGGCTTAGCCCCGGGGCCGCCACTCGTGGTGGCGTGGGGCGAGGTTGGACCCGTCCCCCGGCGGGGGGCGCCGGCTCGGCGGAGCCGCGAACTCCCTTTGAGAACCGGCAGCGATCGCGCCTTGGCGCCGAGCAGTGCCCGGAGGAGCTGCCCCGCCGGCCCCGCCATCGGCCCAGGAGTCGCCTCGGGTCCCTAAACCTCGGAGTAGGGGTCGGTTCTGGCGGCAGGCAGATAGTTTCTGGTCACTTTTCAAAATAAACAGTCTATTTATTGTAATAAAAAGGTAGAGGGCTTCCGTCATGGGAGGCTGGCATGTCATCGCCCTGTTAGCAGTCAAAGGAGAAAAGGCTGGTTCACCATTTGCACTTGGGAACTTTCAGGTGTGCCTGTCGTCTTGTATCTTTGATTTACAGGTCGTTAATGCCATGGTAGTGTATGGAGTCCTGAAGTAGGACGTTTGGTTTTGGTTGCTGTTGTGTTGGATAGATAGCTGGACTGCTAGGGACAAAAGTGCCCTGAGTATGAAAAAGGAGGAGGTTTTCTCTGTGGAAGAAGTATTTAATCCTTGCCTTGGAGGTAGAAGTCTGCTGCAGAACTGCTGCTGTGCTTCTGACTAAGAAATCCTGTCCCTAATGGGAAGTTCATTGCAAACATTTGACATAAATGTAGTTGCTGAAACGGGAGCAGGTATTTCAGTTGTGAAAAGCTAGATTTTGTCTTTCCTCTGAGTACCATCATTGCTAAAATCTATGGTCATATTTCTTTCTGTCAGGAGTCTGTGTAGTTGAGGAATTGCAGAAATAGGATGGATGACAGTTGTCAAAATATATCAGATGCTTTTACAGATGAGGAAACTTTAGAAAGGGTCTGATGTGGCTACGTCAGAAACTGGAAAGATTTTCTTATTTCATTCTACATAAAGGTTGTGTCATGAGCTGTAGCATGCAGGCTTGTCTTGATTTGAAGTAAACAATGGTAATGGTTTTGCTCTGATGGGTTTAATGCCAGTTCGAATACTGGTTTGTTAACAGCTCTGGTTTATTTCTGTTTTCTGTTTTATCTCTTTAATCTTCATTACAAAGTTAGATAGATTTATATGTTAATAGTCTTATCACTGATGCTTTTCTTTATTGTATTTCCACTGTGTAAATAAAAAAGCTCTTCTGTGCTTAAAGTAAATTATTACCTTCTAAAGTATGCTTTATTGCATATTACTCAAGTTTAGCTACTATTTTAGCAGGATTCCAGTTACTGGAACTTTTCAGCTTTAGACTCAGAAAAATATGAAACGGTCAAAATAGTTAATCAGTGTTGAATTTAATGGTCCTTGAGTATGAAGAATTGATGAAATAAAGCTTTCAAACTAGCCAGAAAAATGGCCAGTGCAGTAATGAAATGAAGGTGCATCTTCAGCTAATGTTGGAGTTTAGTGTGGTATTGAGTTAAAAGGCAATTACAGATACAGTTAAATTCTGGTTCAAAGCCAGTTGTGGTAACATCCCCCTCTGCTGTTTCTAGAAAATATTTCCATTCAGTTACTCTGCAGAACATTTTATGTACATTATGCTATCGGAAGACTTCGGTGAATGTAATACTGTTATTTTAAACTAACATTGCAGCTGGTAATTTCCTATGATTTAGATATGGAGTAGTATTGGATGTGAAATATTTAGCGACATAAATTGTATTTATGTCACAATGAAGCACACTCATATATAGGATATAAAATACCCATTTATTCCTCCATCCCAAATGCACGTGTACATTGGATAATAATACTTACGCAGAATATAAGAAACAACCTGTAATCTAATTGCTTAAACTAGTGTTTTCTGCTAGTGAGAGGAACTAGTCTTTATTCAACCACACAAACACCAGCAGGACTGCCTGATAGAGATTTTCCTGTACAACAACACAGAACTGCTTTTAATTTTGTGCAAAGTTTCTTGGTGGTGGATACTCCCAAAGCAGACTAAGATGAAACAAACAAAAAAATACCCCAACCTCCTCCCCCCCCCACAACAACAACAACAAAACGCAGAACAAAACCAAAAAATACTTCACCAAATTAACCAGAAAAGAAACCCCATCCACAAAGCAAAGCAAACCTCCAAAAACAAGAGAGTAGCTAAATAATCCTGTTCACCCATGTGCCTCCAGCTGGCTTTCCCCTTCAGTCTCAGCTATATTGTATCCACGGTCTGTACACCCCTTCTCTGTCATAATAAACAGTTACTGTGCAGCTTTAATTTCAAGTCTAGTTGTAGCAGCAGGTTTGAACTGGAAAAGAAGAGGTCACTGGAGGTGCTGGGAGAACTGGGAAGGCAAAGTGTTGAGCCACAGGTGCTTTGTAGTGACCATCTTTCCCCACACTTCTCCCCCTCAAACCTCACAGGCTTCTCTTTAGCCTCTCCTGGGGAGCTCTGCATCCTAAATATGCACCTATAGAGAGCTGATCAGGTCCCTGTGTCCTCAGCTGCGGAAAGGAGACAAGTTGTGGATGCTAAGACGTGAAGCTTGGGGGGGATTTGTTAGAGAGGGTGTGTGGAAATCTCGCTGCATCCCTGAGGCAGCACAAAAGGTTCACTGGGTATTGATACCATTGTATCAATGTACCCATGCAGCCTTTCTTTGGGGAGTGCTTCAAATGGTGGTTTCTCTCCCCTGATGCTCAGTTCAGGTAGTGTGTCGGGAACTGGACAGGGGAGCTACTGCAGCAGCGTGTTTCTAGTGCGAGGGGTCAACTCAAAAAACTATTTGTGGAGCTTCGTTGTTTTGAGTGAGGAGCTGTCAGGATATTGCAAATTGTGATATCCGTGTGCAGACGCACTGGGTTTGCTCCAAGCAGGGTTATTTTAGCTTACCGGTATCCTTGTTTTGCCCCTTCCTTGCGTCAGAGCCCCCCTTCTATGTTGAGTGCCTGCCTCAAAAAGTCCTTAGCTCAGCCCATCTTTATTGTTCCTGTAAGTCATGTGCTGAAATGGAGGTTGTCCAAAAACTCACCAAAACCAGAATTTTGCTAATGGAAATTGGCTGTTCTTACTGAAATGAAGTAGCAGAGATGTGGTCAATGCTGTTGACTCACCTTGGCAATAACTGGTACCCAAAGTGAAGGAAATGTTTAAAGCATCCGAGCACACTTGTGCACGTACGGTTTAGCATTTGTGAGGGCGCTTTGTTGTGGAGAAGATTCTCTTCCAAGGGGTGGCAATCAGTGCTATTTCAACAGGTATTTTTAGACGTCTTCGCTGTGGAAATCATGTGGAATACTTACATCAACTAAAAAATGATATTGTGCTGGTTTTTTAGAGACTAAAACCATATTTAAAATATGAAGTGGAAAGCTGCTTTTTTTTTGTGCATACTGCAGCACAGTTACTGGGTTTCTCCTGCCTCCTCTGTAATCCAGCAGGACCCTGCAGTGGCTGTGCCACTTCTGGCTTCCAGCACCACGATTATCACAAGGAGTCCCCTCCTTTAGAGGACAGGAATTATCTGTCGTGTTGAGTGGAAGGACTATAGCGTATGCCTGATGCAGTAAACCCTGTCATTTCAAAAATGACATGTGAAGACTTACTGAAGGCAGAGTCATTAAAATTCAGGACACATTTTCCAACTCCCCGATTTTCTGCCTAAGATACTAAATCAAATCTTGTTATGAACAACCTAAAACACTTTTTGAGGTGACATCTGAACAAATACTTTGAGAAGAAAAATGTTCTTGGGTTTAATTTTGTTTGATATCCCTTCCAATCAAGTTAAATGAAGGCATTTTATGGAACTCATGTTTCAGATTTATAGCTGATAAAATTTGACAGGAGTACAAAGAATAGTATTTGTATATCTTGTGTATTCACTATGGGACTGCTTGAGATGCATTAATGTAAATGGCTATTAAGAGTGCATCTAAGTATACTTTGGTCTTGATTTTATTTTTTTTTAAAGGTATTATGCCTTCCACAGTTGTTCTGCCTCTATGCTTAACACGGTAGGCCAGTTATGTGGAAGGAGAGACTGTATTTTGATTTTTGGTTCTTCCATCTGTTGTCACAGTTCTTGACAGTCACAGGGAATTAGGTGAACTTCAGGAAGCATTTTAAAGGAAACATTAGGAAATGTTACAAAACTCAGGACTCAAGGATTAAAAAAAATTAAGTATTTTGTGAATCCCACTTCAAATACATAACTAGCATGTTCTCATGGAAGATGTTCTAACAACAAGCATCTATCCCTGAGGTTACTGCCGCATGAGCTTGTCTGCTCATCTCAAGCTGGGACAGAATCAGTTTCTCAGACAAGAAGGAGATAGGGTGTATTGAACTTAGTGGGGTTATTGTGGTTTAGCAATTTACATCTGATCAAATGAGGCCACTTTAACAGAGGATGCACTTCATACTCTTTCCAGGTGCATTTTAAGAAATCAGCTTGTATTTTCCACGCAAAAGGCTGAGGATAATTCTTCATTGTCTTTAATCTCTACCCTAATAAGGCAGGAGGAATCTCTTCCCTGATTTTAAGTGGGTCCTTGGAAACTGAGGAAAGTAAGAGCTAGAGACCTAGTGCTTGCATTTAGCTTACTGATTTGTAAACTTTGGGATGTCAGGAAAGCTGGGGATTTGAAATCTTGTGCAAAGGCTTTCTGTTTTCTCACTAGTGTCACATGCCTCCTGAAAAGTTAAAGTATAAACCAAACGGCAGAAAACCTTTGAGGAGAGGATGTGTTTACAGTGGCAGCGCTAGGAACCAGGACTGGGTGTTGGGGGAGAACATATGGAATGGTGCTTGGAAGGTTATCTCTGCCCTAGTGAAAACATTGCCTAGACTTAGTGTGGAGTCCAGACAGATACCTGGTGAGTGAACAACAGGACATTTGGTCACTTACGCCATGCAAAACATGCTATAGTTGCTTAGTGAAGAAGTCATGAATAACAGCAGTAAGGACAACAATGGAAGGAAGAAGCGTCACCATATCTTAACTGCTGATGTAACACAAGAAGCTCATTTAACTAGCTGCCTTCTGGCCCTCCAGTGGCATCTACAAATATATGTAAAACTCAAACTGGAAATCTCTTAATAATAAAAGATACATTAATAGCAAAATACAAATTACAAATGGTATGTATTTTGTCCTTGTCAGGGCTTCTGCCTCTTTTCTCCTCGGTGTGACCGAACTGCATCTTGGTCCATTGGTCCTTCTCGATTTGCTAACCTGAACGCTGGTGAAGATGATTTGCTGGGTGGGATAAGATGACACTGTAAAGCTGGTTTTCATCAGCATGCAAAGGACACAGGCACTGTCTCAGTTTTTTCATTCTTTCTCTTAAAACCATTTGGGACCAGGAGGACTCTTAACATAGGGATGGAAAGGAGGCAACAATTGCTCCCTAGTGTCCTTTTAGCATGAAAGGAATTAAGAATAAGCAAAAAGCATCTACATCTCTTCCGATCTGCATAACCAAGTTAACAGCATTTTATGACCTGCAGTATTAAAATAATTCGATAAATGTTGCAGAACCTTCATGAAGATATGGTCTTCACTGATTGCTGGGAGATGATAGTCTACTGTGTTTGGGTCATGACAAAGGGTTTTTTCCCATATAGAAGGAAAATGTGGGATACTCGGTGGAAATAAACCGTTTCTGTTTTTGCAGACATAAACCAGTTTCCGCTATTGGTTGTCAAAAATTAAGTTAGATTTGCCAGCAATAAGAGATAACTTATTGATATGGCAACAAACACTGTAGTGTCCCTCAAAGAACAACAACACATAGAATTTGAAGCACTAAGGATATTTGTCACTGATGGGCACAGTTGCTTTTGCGGGTATCTGAGAGCTGTGAAGTGTATATAAGTTCTAAACACAAATTCTTGATCAGAGTTTCCTGTGCACTGAAACATTAGAGACTGACATAACCTGAAACACAGAAGCTTCATTGTTAGAGCCTTCAGTAATTTAGATGTAGACTACTTTTCTTGAATCTCAACACATGCCTATATCCCTTCTGTGGGTTGTTTTTAATGTGATTCAAAATGACCTGGGCTGCAGCTGCTCAAGGTTCTCCATGAAAAGCTGTCAAGACCCATGTTGTGCTCAAGTGGCTGCAGTAGGCAAGGCTTGATGGTGCATCTTCTCCACATTGCTCACGTCTGAGCCCTCTTTAATCACGCTGGTGTTTATGAAAAACGATGCACTAAGTCAGCAATTGTTTGTAAGGGTCTTATGATTTCAGCTGTGTAATTCTGTGTCATTTGAATGTTTTTTCTAAGCTGTTTGAATTTGTGCATGTTGAAATGTCAGAGTGCTGTCCGTCCTGGCTTACGCAGATAAATGTTAATGAGATGTGTCAGCATCCTATGTGGGTGGGGACAGGGTGATCACCTGCTCAGCCTTCCAATCTGGCAAAATTTAGTGTAAAATAGTAACATTTCTGTTGGATACAAGAAATCTTGACTCCTATATCACCCTGCTGATGCTTTCCTTGCTCTCCCTGCTGGCACAGGCTGTGCTGGGTGGCTGGGCAGCACAGACCAATCTGGCATGTCCTGTGGTACTGGGTGGCCAGGTTTTACAGTTCTTAATGAGGCTGATGATCTAACACTTTTTTTTGTTTGTTTTAAGTCATTATGAGTGCTAATTCTTCTTCCCACTGATTCTGCATCACAAGGTAGAAGCAATGTTGTTTGCCTTCTGTTGAAATATTTTAAAGAGAACACTAAGGAAAAAACAGGTAAGCAAGGGCTGACAACTTTGATACCAATACATATTTCACATGGAATTTTGTTGTCTTTTCTCTTTGGAAATTACCACAGGCATCAAGAAAGACAGGTGTGACTGACACAATCTCGATCTTTTTTCTGTGCCGTATTTAATTTATTGTTATCAGTGAAAATCGCCATTGAGAAGATTCTGCAACTGTTCAGGGAAACCTGCATAGAATATTTTAATAGTTTTACTGTCATTTTTATGTACTGGGATGCCAGACATTTAGCGTGTTCCATAGTAGTCTCACTTAAGTTTGACTTTTTTTTCTTCCTCAATATAACATAATATCCTTATTCCTTGAAATATAGTTAAAAATAGAAGTATAATGATTGCAGTTTAAAAAATAACTGTCAATGAAACTTACTCTTTTTTTTAACCAGTGGGATGAGACTGAATTTTTAATGCCACCACTTTGTTGGGTGCTAATTGAATATTGCATAACTGAATACAAACGTTTCCTTATTAGCAGACAGTATTTTGAACATTGTAAAGTATTGCCAGAATGTGCCTTCCCAGTAACTCTCTTTCCTAAGAAGGCAGGCACTGCATAAAATGGTTAGTTTTGCTTTGTGAGCCACACCGTGTAGTGCAGCACTTTGTTCCTGAAGCAGCTTCATGGTAGGTGAACGTACAGTGAGATGTGATCTTTCTGTACCACCATGTAAAGTGAATTAAAACCAACACGTTTGCATTTTACAAACAAAATGAAGAATGTGTCGGTGACTGGAGCATGTGTTTAACCGAGTCAGATCCAAGACAATTCCTCATGTTTCAAGCTTTTTGTTTTTATGGACCTCAATTAGCAAGATGTAGAAGTGATGCCAGCTTTTCTACAGCTGCCTGTGATGGAGAGCAGGTGTTCCACAGTCCAATGCTTGTTTGGCAGTTTAGCTCCTTCTACAAAAGGACAGTATTTGTAAGAACAAATGAAGAACAATAACTTGTGCTTTCTTTTTTTGGGGGTCAGGTATAATAATGGCTAATGTTGTGCCAGATCCTTTACCAAGGTCAAAAATGTCTGTGGGATAAATGTGTTCTGTGTAGGCAGCAACAAAGAAATGTTCATTGGGTCCTTTGGGTAGGGACTGCCAGTGGTTCAGAGCAACGGTGTTTGCGGGTGGGAGGCCTTATTGAAAGTTGCTATTAAACCAGGAGTAACACACCTGTGGACTATTTGGATTGTATTTCTTTTTTTCTGTTTGGATTATCATATCTGTGGATCAGACACTGTGTCCTTTGTAATGCTGTGGCAAAGAGGAGCTTCCCATGCTTCATTTTTCACTGCGATTAGGAGCTTCTCTTATATAAGCTCAGTAACGAGCTGGTGCTCGCAGGTGCTGCCTCTCACCTGAGAAGTTTTTTTGGCATCTGAGCAAAGCCAGGATAGTTCCAACGAGTGAATTGTGTCCATCTCCCTGCTGTACTCAGCATTCTCAAAATCTCTTCAAAGCACTGGTCACTGGCAGGATTTTGTCCTCGCTTGTGCCCACGCTCCTCATGACAGGGTTGGGACCTGAGACTGAGATGAGGCTGTTGTGGACTAAATGCACCATTTTACTACTCTGACAAAAATTTAATTTCAGGGGCATTTTCAGTGAAGTATTTGGGTTGTTTTTGTGTTAGGAATGGGTTATTTACACAGCAGCTGGGCAGAAAGTAGAGCTGTAGTCACACAGGAAATACTCTGGAGAGTGAAATTCACTGCCTGGTAAATGAATGCAGCTCTGCTGGATTCTGGAGGTTAATTCACTTGTGCCAGCAAATTTACTGAGCCCTTGTAACTGTTATTGGAGGCCGTTTCTTAGTCTTAAGATCTGAAAAGCTGGAGAAAACTATTGCCCCCAAAATACGTTGCCTCCTTCACATGTATCTGCCAGTTTTATTCTTTTGTATTTTTACATTTTCTAGTGGTTTTGTAAATATCACAATGCTTTTGAATGCGGTGAGAAGATTTGAGCCTGAGCCTTTCCAAAATACTTGATTTATTTGATAAAACTTCAAATTTTGTGAGGAATATACATGTAAATTACTTGGCTCTTTTTTGTAATACTAACCTTTCCCAAACCAAACAGATGGTATATAAGATGTAGACTTTGAGTAAACTGTGGTGTAAAAGGTTCTCTGTACATCATGATTCAGCAGGACCAAGGGCCTGTGTCTCCTCTCTTACAGAATCGTGTTTTGAAATTATAATTTGTGGTGCTTTTAACTTCACCTCTTTCTAGGACTGTTTGCGAAATGTGCAGGAGCCAGATAAACTTGCAGGATTTGCATGTCAAAAGTGAAGCAGTTTATTAAATGCTTTCAGGTGGGGTGTGGGCATCTGTATGGAGAGGGGAGAGAGAGAATGAAATGGATAATGTATAAGATAATTCAGTAGCTTTATACTTGTAGCTCTTGTGAGTCAATAACTTAATTCAAGAATGTTAGTAGTAGCCAAAAAAACCCAACACCCCTCTTACACCTCAAGCACCAACTGTTAAAACACGACTGGTGATTTTTGTGTGCTCACATTTACGTATTGGACAGACACATCTTGTAACTTAAATTTCACATTGTCTTGATGTGAATATTTCAAGGCTTTAGTATTCCAAAACTTTCCTGTCATTACACCTGCTGACAAAAACGATGCCCTAGCTCAGGCTTTTTGTGTGGTCTTGTATTTCATGTGTCTGTCCTGAGTCTGTCAGCCCAAAAGTTTTTGAAATTTCTTGTCTGCCTAAGATGTTGCTTTCACATGTCCACAGATGCAGGCGTGCACTGGTACCTATATTTATGTGTTTGTTTAAAAAAAAAAAATCATGAATGCTGCGTATTGTATTAGTACATCATTCTGCTTACACACATTTTAGTCATATTCATTGCTAAGTGTTTAAATATTTAGTGTGAACTGATTCTTGCTTTTCAGAACGCCTTAATATGAAAAGAGCCTTAATTTTCAGATGACTTGCCCTCTGTCATTAAATATAAATTTTTAAAACCAAAGAAAAAGAGGAAGGTTCAGCTGCTGGCTCTATATTCTATTTTGTGCTTTCATCAAAGGTCTGGGTAGTAGGTATGTAGTGCCTGAAGCCATATTGCTACACATATGTTTCTTTGCTGTAAAGTAATTCAAGTAATTTTAAAAAACACAACTTCTGAGAATTTTATGATGACCTCCTCAGGTAAGTGGCTTAAATACTAGAAACATCCTTGTAGCTGAGTTATGGAGTCCCAGGTCATCTGAAAAACTTGTCCTAATACTTTTCTTTCCCAGCTTATAATATACATCAGGCCAGTTTTGGTGTTTCTTTCCTCTTCTATCACTCCTTTCTTTATGAACTTCTCATGGTTGGCAGCATTTTTTCTGACCCTTTTTTGTAACTAGGCATATTTAGTTTATTTTTTTAACTGCAGAGAAAGAAGTTAGCATTAAAAAACCCCAACAGAATGACTGGCCTGTTCATTGAAACTGAGCTTCGTTGTGTAGGCTGATATTCTGAATGAAAGTGTTGAAAAGTAGCATTTAATTGACTTGTTTCAAGAGCAGCCATGTGGTGCTTAGATGCTGGCTGAGGTTAAACCACGACAGTTGCTTATCATTTCCTTAGTGCTAACTGCCTGTAATAATTACATGAAGTGTCTTTTTGTAATTCGTACAGTTTTGCTTTCAGTTATTAAAAAGAAATTCAGTATGTTTATGCAGAATTTCTAAATGTTCTAGTCGGCAAATTCTTGATTTTATGCAGTTATATGAACATAATTTTCTGGGGAGTTTATACTGAATCGTAGATTATTCCTATACAATTAGGATGCACAGGGTTGTAGTTACACACATTTAAGGGTTTGCAAGGTTAAAGGTAAGCATTTTCATGTTATTTAAAATATACCTTTCGTGGCATTCCATACTAGTAAAGTACAGTACACAGGGAGCACAAATGAAGGTCAGTTCCTGGAATTGTTCTGCTGTCATGGTTTGGGGCAGTATTCTTTAGACAGGACAATTTTTAGCATATTGCAATGAATCTGGGTGTTCAAGTTCAAACACATAAATTAACTTATTTACACCTAGTTTCCAGTTGATAATCAAATATTTATCATTTTGCCTCAATTGATGACACACTGAGGATTAAAAGAAAAATGAAAACTTGTAATGAACAGATATGTCAAAAAGGTCTATTTATCAGCAGAATGTGCACATGTAAGGCTTGAACCAGCAAACTGTCCTGCATGGAGTCTCTAATCCAGCAAAGCACTTAAAAATATGCACTTTTTTTGGATCAGATCATGACACTCAGTAGACTGTTAGGCTCTAACCATATGAATGAATAACGCACATAGGCCCAGTTCATTTGATACTTATCTTAAAAACATACCTAAGTCCAGACCACTGAAACCGTTGCTGCTTATGTACACAGATATTTGGGAATGAAAAATCCTTTTGAAGTCTGTATGCTTAAATTTAGGCTTATAACTTATATGCTTAAGTGGATCAAAGGATTATTCTAAAAATACACTGTTTGTTTTCTTTAATTAAAGATAATTCTTGTAATATCTGTGCTGATATCTGTTTTGTGGGGGAAAGAGCCAGTAAAAGTGGTTTAAAATATAATAAATTTTCTCGCTTTCTTTTTATTAAAAACCCTTTTTTCCCAGATAGCATGGAAAATATATTTTTCTTTGGTGGTATTATTTTGCTTATTCCTCACATTCTTTGTTGGAAGATAAGTTAAATGTATTTAACTGCAGGATGCTTTATATTCTTTTTTTTCTGGTGGAAAAACATTTTCATTTCCGCTCGTAGAAAAATGTCGCATCATGAATGAAAGTAATGCGCAAAAAACGTATACTGGGAGCTGGCAGTTTTATCACCAAAAGTGACACGTACCATTTACCCAAACAGGTCTGAGATCCCAGTGTGTTCTGAGTTGCCTGATTCATGATCACAAGAAGGCTGTTATGTATCATAGCAGGAGGAAAAATGTTTGCCGGAGTGAAGACATTGAGAATTACTTTTTTCCAAACTTATCTTTCATGTGGATCCTAAGAACCTCAAGCTTTTCCCCACTGCACATTTAACTGTAATAGCCCTAAAAATAGAAGTTATCACTGTACAAAATACGGCAGCATCTTGGTTGAAATCAATGAGAGTTTTCTGTTGAGGTTGTTGAAAACAGGATTTCATGTGGTTATCTGTGCTGTTGTCATTTGGGACAGCTGATATGTTGTCATTATTCTTTTGGAAAGTGGTATACTGCATTGGATGCAATGAGAGGATCACCTGTTGAGGAAGAGGGATTTAAACACAGTGGGGCTGTTACTGTGACTTGGCACTGAAAGGTGTTTGGAGGAAAAATAGCAGCAATGCTGTTTTTCTGCTTTGTATTTTAATTCCCAGGCAGTTGAAAATACATATACTTCTGGATAATCCTTACTACTTTGATTTTGTATTCCAGTCTCTCTCTTTTTGTGAACTTCCGATACATCTGTGCTTTGAAAATGCTTTGCAACCTGGCAGGTATTACTGAAATCTAAGCAATAATAGAAATATTAACATTTCCAAACAAAGTCATAAAATGCTCCCAGACAAATTTTAATGTTTTCTGCTTTGTCCAGCAGAAGAGAGAACTTTGATTTCATTAGTACTTTTCATCTTCAGCAGTGGTTTATAAACCTTAGCCTGCCACCTTTACTCTGAAGTACATATTAATTTGTGAAAAAGTTGAGACAGAGGTGTGGCTGGTGCAAGATCTCAGTACGTGTCTGCTTTGCAATTTGAACTCTTTCATGTCTGTTTTTTCAGTCAGTGGAACACCGTGCTCTGTAGTCTTTCCTGTGTGCAGGAACTGTACAAGATTTCTCTTCAATTGGTTAGAAAATATGACAAGGAGAAAAAGAGACACTTTTTTTTTTTTTCTGGGGCAAAAAGCTGTGGTTGTGTGAGTAAAGTGCATCAGATGAATTGCAAGTCTGCTTTCTCATCCTTAGAAGCAGGAAGCCAGTGTCAAATGGCAGCTCCATTTCTATGCTGTCATACGTGGAGTAAGCTGAATAATAATTAAAAAAATCTGAACAAAAACAATATGATTCTGCAATATGACACTGCTGTTAATCTCTTCTAGTGCTCTGTAGCTTTCCAGTCTGTTAAAAAAATAAAAATCCGTTAACAGAAAATGCTCATGTGTTTGCCTCTAAACAGATTTCAGTATTGCAATGGTAAGGAACACTGGTGTATAAGTCATTAAACTATGTGAATATTAATTTGCCTGTGCTAGTTTCCTGCTCTGCTGGTGCATCTCAATGTGTTTATTGAAGGTTTCCCTGAAAAAAAAAGTCCTTAAGGAAGATCTTTTGAACATTAATGTCCCGTCAGGGGAGAGAAGCATTATTTTCATAATGAAAATATCATTTTTCTCCTTCAAGTGAGGTGCTGCATAAAAGGTAGACAAGAATAAAAGCACTTTTGCTTATTTGATCTTCCAGGAGCAAGTTTATGATCTGCCGTTGCAGGGTTTGGGGGCTGGATAGTCTATGAGCCCAGCTGCACAGAAGAGAGAAGACAATTTTTTCCTTTGCATGTAAAACCAAGAATTTACATGTAATCTTGTAAAAAATCTACTCAGCTAACACTAAGATGTGAACACCAAAGTAAACAAGCATGTACAGAAGAACAGTACCAAGTTGGACTTGTCAGTGTTAGGTTTATGGTTGGACTCAATGATCTTAAGAGTTTTAGAGTCACAGAATTGTTTGGGTTGGAAAGGACCTTAAAGATTATCTAGTCCTAATCCCCCTGCCATGGGCAGGGACACCTTCCACTAGACCAGGTTGTTCAAAGCCCCATCCAACCTGGCCTTGAACACTACCAGGGATGGGACATCTGCAGCTTCTCTGGGCAGCCTGTTCCAGTGCCTCACTGCCCTCATGGTGAAGAATTTCTTCCTTCTATCCAAACTAAATCTACCCTTTTTCAGTTTAAAGCCGTTACCCCTTGTCCTGTCACTACATACCCTTGTAAAAAGTCCCTTTCCGGCTTCCTTGTAGGTCCCCTTTAGGTACTGGAAGGCTGCTATAAGGTCTCCCTGGAGCCTTCTCCTCTCCAGGCTGAACAAACCCAGCTCTCTCAGCCTGTCCTCATAGGGGATGTGCTCCAGCCCTCTGGAGCACATCTACGTGGCCTCCTCTGGACTTGCTCCAAGAGGTCCACATCCTTCTTATGTTGGGGGCCCCAGAGCTGGACATTCCAGGTGGGGCGTCATGAGAGCAGAGGGGGAGAAACAGCTCCCTTGGCCTGCTGGCCACGCTTCTTTGCATGCAGCGTAAGTTACGGTTGGCTTTCTGGACTACAAGTGCACATTGCTGGGTCATTTTGGGCTTTTCCAACCTAAATGATTCTGTGATTCTAAGTTCATCTTTAAGAGACCAATTTAGCTGGTAATCTTCACCCTTCCTCCTGATGTCCCAGTAATTTGGACTACAACAGAGAGAGTTTCTGAGATTGGTCTCCGGCACATTTATTTTTATGGCTGATTTTTTTTTTTCTTTCACCCCACCCCCCAAGACTCACACTTTCCTGAGCTTCTAGGGTTGTCTTTTTGATGGTGATGGACTTAAATACCGTGGCTGCTTCCCCAGTACTGTGTGACACAGAGCATTTACCATTGGTTTTCTGTCTGACATGAGCAGGTACTGCTCACTTTCCACATAACCACCTTTCCTTAAGCTATGGGCGTCATCTGGGACAGTAAAGAGAATAGTTTTTACATTAGCTTCTGCATTCAGCTATCAGCATCATGTTCTGCTTCTTACTAAACCTGGGTTTGGAATGTAGTTTTAATATGAGCGATCCTTTTTGTCGTATTTCAAGGTTGCAATGAATTAGGGAAGTTATGGAAAGAATTTGGATCTTCAAGGCAAAGACCCAGTGAAAAACACAGATAGGCAAACAGATAGAATATGTTTCCATGGAAGCCTTATTAAGTTGGCAATGGTGAGAACTCTGGACTGATTAATGTTTCGTCTTAAGATGTTTTAATATACAAAAAAAAAAAAAAATCAAAAAGACTAAAAATTCCAAGATGTTATACAGTAAATAGGGATTGTGCAATGGTGTTCTGACGTGTGAGCTAATATTTGCCCATTGAAGGAAATACTAACAAAATGTCACTTGACTAAAGAAAAGAACAGTTGAAAGGTCTAGTGGTTCCTTCATCTGCTTCTTTACATACAGTATAGGCTGTGTAAGCATCATTTGAAGTTCAAAACATGATTTGTTTTGAAAAAGTTTCTAATTTTTATTCATTAAAAGTCAAATTAGGATGTTTAAACTTACGAATAAGCAAAACTTCATGGGGTGAAATTGTTTGAAACTGTTTTAATTATGTCTCATGTCATTCTGCAAATGTTTTAATGTCTTTTATGGTGACGTGTTTAATAATCATAATCAAAATGTGTTTCTATATTTTATGATTTCTAGTTATAATAAAATTAAGTATTTCTTAAAAGGAAAAACAACAACAAAAGTTGTTTTTTTCCAGTGACCTAAGTAACATTGACTAAGCCTCCAGTATATCTAATATTTTGCATTTCCATTTGTCATATTAACCTTGATGTCTTCATGTTATTAGTCTTTTTTGAATAATTTCATAACAGTTTGTTGTTTCCTTTAACAGTTAATCATCAGCTATTTCAATGCTTTTTAAAAATTTTGATTGACTTTTTTTAACAGGAAAAAAAAAGAGTGAGAAAACAATGTTCAAACAGGAACACTCTGTCTTCCATGTTCATTGGGGCAGAGGTCCTTCTTGTCTGCTTTGCCTGCAACCACATCTATTGTTTCCTGATTTCACTGGATTTCACTGTAGCAGTGAAATGCAGGGTAACCTTCCTATTGTGGATGTTGGTTAGAAATTTATTATTGTCCTGAAATTTGAGAATTTGTATTACATTTGAAGCTTCTGTTTATATTTTATTGCTTACTATTATAAAGTGAGTATGCCTGTCATCTCTATAAATGCCTGATTTAATCCCGTAATCTGTTGTCTGAGTAGTATTGCATGGAAATGAAATTCACAGTCTAATTTTGCATTGTGTGAAGAGAGCCTTTATGTTATTGCTTGCTAATGCTGATGGATATTCTGGTTTTCTCAAATGGGAAAACAGAAGTTATCCACTGGGGTATGTCCTCAGCTTTATTTGTCTTTGTCACCGCTGTCCATGTTCTTTGTTGGAGAGGCCTGCTCTACTTAGGCTGCATGTTTAGCCTGGAGAAAAGGAAGCTGAGGGGAGAGGTTGTAGCATGGAGGGTGTTGGTCTCTTCTCCCAAGTAGCAAGTGATAGGACAAGAGGAAATGGCCTCATGTTGTACAAGGGGAGGTTTAGATTGGATATTAAGGAAAAAATTCTTCATGGAAAAGGTTGTCAGGCATTGGAACAGGCTGCCTGGGGAAGTGGTGGAGTCACCATCCCTGGAGGTGTTTGAAAGGCATTTAGGTTCTTAGGGACATGGTTTAGTGATAGAGTTAGGTTAGATTATGGTTGGACTCGATGATCCTGAGAGTCTCTTCCAACTGAAATGATTCTATGATTCTATGCTGGTCTCTCCTTCACACCTGCCTAGATGGTTGGTGTCTCTTCTGAAGTCAGGAGACTGGAGACTGGAGCCCAAGACTGAGGTCCAGGTCCAGGTGTACCTTTGCTGTGTACTTGCAGTTCTTGTTCCCTTTATTCACAAATCCATCCTTCTTGAATTTGGAGCCACTGTAGTTCCTTGAGGAGGGCTCCTCAATGGATTGTCCTTCGGTCTTCTGGCATTCTATTGCCCTTCTCTTTATTTTCCCCAAGTACCCTGACATTGCTCATGGTCTGCCCTTCTTTTGATTATCTTTTAATAATTCTTATGTGATCAGCAGACATTTTAAATCTTATCAGTCATCCCTCTTTCATGTTGGTCTTCAATGTCTTTCTGTATTTTTCTTTTTTTGGAAGATTACTTTTTCCTAGTTTAAGTACATTTCTAGTCTTTCCTGGTTCATATGAACTGGACATGGAGTTAAGGAGAGTCAGATCTTGTTCATGAACATTTTTTTAAATTCCATAAAGCACTGATAAGACTGATAATCTCTTTTTCTTTACCTCCCTACTGAGTTGCATATGTGTGAACCTTTTATAATAACTTATCTTCAAGATGAATGCTGTATTTTGGCCACTTAAGATTTTTCTTATTCTTTGGGCTAAATGTTTGATATTGCTTTCTGTGGGATGAAAAAAAATATATTAAAATATATTAATCACAGTCAGTTAACTTGACTTTTGAGAAGATGGTTTAGAAAAGGAGGTAGGAGAAGAGGGAAGCATTTCTGCCCGTGTATCAGAGAGCCTGGAAAACCTGGGGACCTCTGACTGAGACTGAGGGCTCTCTGCTTCCAGATTCTTTGCTGTTGAGTTGGAAGTTATTCCAGATAGAGCTACAACTCAACATCGGAATGACCAGATCCATATATAGTTTTTTCTGCAACGCTTTCTATATGTTGAAGTTTTATGGCTTTCTGTTTGTTTTTATTGAAACATTTCATTTTTGACTAATCAGTAATTTGTTGGAAAAATTTAAACTCTGATTTTAAGGATCAGTAATAAATAAAGTTAATATAACTGGCAAGATGTGGACTCACTGTTTGAACCCAGAAATGTAAGTTCAGCAGCACTGTAGAGAGACTGTAATGAAAAATACCATGTGATTGTATCGGAAAAGTATACATCATTAATGATAAGAGAGGTAACTTCTAGGAAGAAGACCAAGTATAAAAGGCCATTACTACTCTAGAAGCTGGAACAGTTGGTATTCTCACCTTGGTATTATCTGTGGTCATCTCGGTGGAGGTGATAGGTGATTTGACGTGTCTTGGAGTGACTTCTGGAGGAAGAGTGTGAACTGATCTGGTCGTCACGCTTTAAGCCAATCTGCATGTGTTGTGAGTGGTGGCAGCAAAAGTGTGTGCAGCTTTGACAATGCCAGTTTTTGTCTTGTCTTTAATGGGAGGACAACTGCTATGAAGAAGGCATGTGTTCAGTAGTGGACAGAACTGAGCTGCTCTGGCAGGGTTCCTGGTCCATGCGCTATTTTGGAGCAGCAGGGTTGGGAGTACTGTGGCAGCCATGGTATTAAAAGTTAAAAAAAAATATGAGTAATTATTTATGAAAATGAATAATAAATTGATATAGTAGCTTGTGTGTATTTTGATTGTACTCTGCAGCTGGCTTTCTCTCTGCCCTGGTTTGTAGCATGAAGGATCATGCTGGGCAGCGCTAGGCAGCAAGTTCTCTGGTTCAGCAACTTAATGGGCACCGATAGTTGTAGTTAGCACGCAGCAACAGGACTGATTTTCAGCGATAGCTACAAGCTTCCTGAACAATTTCAGCTGTTGATTTACTTGAGATGTCAGAAAGGTTTTTCCACTTGAGATTCTGGGCATGTGGTTTGTTATCCCAGGGTCTTCCCCTGGTTTCTCTGTCCTGCTTCCTAATAGCAAAGGGTCTTTGAATCGCTCCCGCTTTTCCATCTCACCTATGCTTTTTTTTTTCTTTCCCTGTCCCTCTTATCTTTTTTTCCATTTTCTGCTGTCTTTTATCCCTGTTTCTACAAGTCTTCTTTCTTACTGAATTACCTCTTAAGACATGCATTATAAATAAGTTGGACTGTAATGATGGTGAAGACAAGCTAAATAAGATGTATGTTTGGTGTTATCTGGGCATAACTTGCTATGTTTTCCTTCATCAGTAAAACATTAAATGAGTGTATGGGCAAACTCTTGCATCTACATAAAATAGAGCAAAAATGCTGAAGAGGAACTGAAAAGGTCAGTTTGTCTAGCATTATTCAGCCTGCAGTTCATGAATCACTGCTGGTCCATAAATTGCTATGAAATGGTCCTTGAAACAATTATAGAATGCCCCAGGCATGCACAGATGCTCCCACACGCTCAGCAGGGTTGTGTCCTAGTAAGTGGGCAGGCGTAGTTGGCAGTTGGCTCCCAGCTGCTGTCCAAACCTCATTAAAATGTTTATTGCTGTCCAGTTCTGAACTTAACAAAATTCTGTTGTTTTACCCAAATATTAGGTAACCCTGTTCTCAGCTTCCTATTATGCTGGTACAATAGTTAAACCTCGAGCTTTCTTGCTTGAGGAAGCCACTCTCTCTGCCTTGCAGTCCAGATCTCCTCCTGCACTGAGTTAGAGGCTGTTTATTGTGCCTGTCTGCTTGTAGAATAGCTTCACATTCCCTAGTCCCATAATCTCAGATTTTACAGTTTTCCTTTGTAGCCTTATACTTCATTTCAATCCATGCCTGGCTAATCATTTTTTCTTACCCGGTCTGACAATTGTTCTGTATTTGTTTGCTGTCAAGCTGCTGTTGGTGGTCATAATGATCACAGTATTGTGTGTGTTCTGACATCTACCTTCCCTATCTGAGTGTAAAGCTTTTGGCAGTAATCCTTAGAGGAAAAGTCCAGTTACGTCCTTCTAGCCTTGGAATACAGCATGCTTAATGAGATCAGGGCTAATACATTCTTAGTACCGTGCATTAGAAATCTGAGAAGTTAACATGCTAAATTATTTCTGAGCACATCCAAATACCTTGTTTTGTGATTGATTTTTGTACTGTGGTTAAATTTGGGTAATTTTCTGTGACACATCTGTGATGCAAATTTGAAGTCCTTACCCTAAAGAATGTGAATGGAAGGATGCATTAAAGAAAAGGCATTGGATATTTTGGAAAATATTAGTACTTCAGGTATATTCACGTGTATTTCAAGTATCATAAAATCTTTCAAACTATCTGACCCATTTGGTTGAAACAAGAACAGTAGGAGCAACAATCACCCAGAGGCAAATAATTAGCACAGATTTCAGTCCAGTTAAGATCTGGCAAAGAAACAGATACCTACAGAAGGTCTATTTTGTAAGTAGCAACTGTAATAATAGGTAGTAGTAATAATGAAAGAGTTGCAGGATAAAGTAGTTCCTGTAGAGTGGCTAGAAGCCGATTTTCGTTGTACTGAAGGAATATCATACAGAATGAGGTCAACTGGTACAAATCGACTGTCTATGCATTTTTTTTTTCCCTACATGATAAGGAATAGAAGTCAATCCCTCTCTTCCAAAAAGAGGAGGAATTCAACAGTATTAAAAAAGAAAACTGCCATGAACAAATCCAGGTATTCTTGCTGTTATCCTTTTGAGGAGAAAGACTTACCTAATGCAAAAAAACCCTTTCTGATAAAGGTCAAAAATGTATTTAAAATTTTTGATATCCAAAATGAGCAGGAGCTGATAAAGGGCCGTTCTAGTAAATATTTCCCCTTAGGACCCGCAAAGGAACCTGTCATTACTCTCCACTCTGCTTTGGGAGGAGATAATTAAAGTAGAATCGCAGAATGGAGCTTCTGAATAAAACAGGCAATGCGTGAAACATTACAGGTTTGAAGGAGAAAATCCATTGCATATTCATTTCCCCAAAGTACATGGAGCAGAGGCTTTGCTCACAAAAGAAACTGTAACATCAACTGCATGAACAGGGAAATTTGTTCTAGGAAATAAATAGATAAATAGTAGATCTCAGGAGAAATCACGTGGTATTAGCTACGATCCAGGTGTCCTTAGATTCTACGTGTTTTTTTTTCAGGGCTCTGAGCCTGAAAAGCACAGTCATGATGTACCAGAATTAACGCGTCTCAGTAGTAAGGGTATCATTCCACTGGGTTTTACAAATTGGTGCTTTGTAAATGTCTGTGCTTTTGGAGTTGTGTTTTCATGAGTGCTCTTGGACGTGTCAAGGTCACAGAAGGACTGGATTTTATGTCTTGGTCCCAGCAAGTAGCAGTGTCCACTGGCAGTGAACTTGCATCACCATGCGGGTTGGATCTTGGTATTGGCTTGACTGGGAAGTAAAACTTCTAACACCTTCAGCCTGTATTCAACAATGATTTGGGAGAGAGGTGGCAACCTAGTAGAGACTTTCTGACAGATTTCATACATATGGGAGGCTGAGTAGAGCAGAAAGGCACAAATTAATACATCTTTAAGGTAGTCGTTAAAATACTATATTTTATTTGACAGGCTGACACCTGGCGTGTGTGGGCTAGCAGTCAGCATGTACACAGCTCTGAACTGGCCTCAGCATGCACTACCTTGCTCTGTGGGGATGTTAAAAGGGACATGGAGATGAGCTTTAGGTGTTACAGGGCAGAAATGTGTCAGTAGTTGGGCAAGGAGCAGAGGGGAGCGTGTGAGATTTGAGGAAAGCATGGCTTCAGTGGGGTGGCGAACTCCTCTGGGAGTTTATCACAGGTCTCTGGTAGGAAAACGTCCTTCCTGTTTCAGTTTTGGTCTCTTTTCTTCTCTAAATTGTTTTTTAATTTAGCTGCTATGTAGAAACAAGGGGTGAATTCAGACCATTGTGTTGTAGTTATTGTGCATGCAAAATTTTACAAAGGGAGTAAAGTCAAACTTGCCTTGCAAAAAGGCAGTAGTCAGACTGCACTGAGTGCATGTGGTACAAACATTCCTCAGTTACTGTGTATATGTGGAGTATATATTACTGTTTATAGCCCGCTCCCTGCCCTGGTAGTCAGTGCAAAGATGAATAGTGATTGCATCCTGAGCAGTTAGTTAATGTCTTTTCTTCCAGTTGTTCAGGATGTGGCCAGTGCCTCTTTATTTAAATATTCTTCTCCAAATTCAGAATTACTAGTAGATTCTGTGGCCCTCAGTGCTGTGCTATCTGACTGCGTAGCAATGTTTTATGAGGCTAAGTAAAACTCTGATAATCCGCATTGTATTTGTGGCAAACCAAGGAACCGACAGCTTAAAATCAAAATTATCTGCTAATGTTTGCGGCCATTGCTAAGGCAATCTTCCACACTGCTTATCAGATGGCAGCATGAGGAAGAAGTTTGATTCACTGCTCCCCTTGGCCTCAGTTCCAGCTGCTTCCAGGCTTTGGCAGAGTGCAGGGAGTCCCTGGGCGTAGCTGGTTTCAGGCTTTGGGAAAAAGAGATGGAGATTTGATAGGACAGGGTCAGTCTTGCTTGAAACTGGGGTGCAGGGATTTTTTTGGGGGAAAATGAAGGGTTACCCTGAAAGTTGTGGTGCAGGATGACAGGGGGACCAGCATGTGGATACTCACTCTGGAGTCTTGCATCCTGTAGCCTTCAATCCTCTCCTTAGGGATGTTTGTGGTTTATACTGTCTCCTCTTCCAGCAGTTCCCATTCTGTGTGACAAGAGCATGTTCTTAATTTTGTTTTCTCACTGTAGCTCCTAACTAGCTCTCTTGTTTTTTTTTGTGTTTGTGGTGTGTGCTTTTTTTTTTTCTTCTTTCTCCACATTTCTCACCTAATTTGTTTGGCAGTTGGTTCCCAGTTTTCTGAGCTTCTGCTGCTGCAGCACTCTTGGACACCTTGTTCCATTCTGGGTGTTTTGGTTTTGTAGAGCACCTCTTGTCACATGGACAGAACAGGATCCACCATGACACTTTTTAGGTCCTCATCTGTTACCCCTGCTGAAGAACACATTTTCTGTCTTTATCCCTGTAGTCCCAGGCTGACAGGAATGGGTGGCCCATGCCAGGCTTGGTTTCCTTTGCCAGATTTATCTATGGTTGGTGGGTCCGTGGACAAGCTTCCCGAAAGCATCAACAAAATGGATGGACCCTGCAAAAATACTAGTTTTTAAACTCCATTAGAACTTTAATGTACCTATGCAAATCAAGAGCTGTGAGAGGTCTGTCTGATGTATCAGTCATTGCTGTGTAGGGTTTCTGAGGTTTCTGGAAAGTCTACCCAGTCTGTAGTTCAGAGATCTATCTGCTGGGCTTTAAGTCCCTGAACTAAAAAAGAAGCATCTAAAATTTTCAAAAGAAAACGTTGAAAAGAAATTTAAGGTCATATAAAGTGTTCCGTTTCCTTCAGAATGTCTATAAACAAATAAGAATACAAGGAATTTGTCATTTAAGTCTGAGTATGAAATCATGAAAAATTTCAGCTCACCAGTTGAAGTCCAGCAAAGCAAGAGGCACATAAAGGCAGTGTCAGTTTTAATCATTGTCACTGGTATCAACTAGAACAAATACAAATATAAATGTTCCAAGTGGAAAAGTTTTAGTCCCTAGCTAAGAGTTGGCTTTTCCTGCCACCCGAGGAGCTGATACTCACGACATCAGTTCTGGTTCCCAGAGGGAGAAATGAGGTTAAGAGTTGATGTGTCATTCCTCAGAAAATAAATGAGCAAGTAGGGTATTTCTTTTTAACGGAACTTGCAGAATGCTGGTTGCATAGGTCTTAGTGCGCTTGACAATATTTAGTATGAATTAAGTTCAAAGCTAGTGTACCTATTTGTTTTAAATAGTGCTTTTTTGGAAAATGATTCTTCGGGTTCTCTGGAAACTTATGGGTCTGTTGGGAAGTTGAAATAAAGAGCTTGGAAACTGATGAAACTTGGGGTAATGAAAATATTCATTTTTTTTTTCTGTAGTAGCCTTTTTCATCCTACCTATTATTTGAGCAAGTGAAAGTATTTGAGAATATAGCAAAGAAAAACTTTCCATGGTGCTCTTTACATGCACTGCTCTGATGCAGGGTGCTAAGGCAATCTCACCTCATGGAGGAAAAAACACACAGTGTGTAAGATTCTTCAGAAAAACTTGTTCGTTGTATTTATGTTTTGGATTCTAAACTCCGTATGAGGTGGCACATTTATTTCTCTTGGTTATTGCTTATTTTGTGCAACACATCATTTGATGAATAGATTTCTTTCAAAACTAGCATTCAGAAATTGGAGGAGTTGCAAAAAGAAAAGAGCTTCTTTTATAACTCTCACCTGTTTTTTGAAAAGCTGTAATTTTACCAAATTATTAGATGAACAAAACTAACAAATATAAAGAGACCATGCTGCTGTAAAAAACTGGTTTAGTGTTTATGAAAAGTGTAGTTACAAATATTTAGAAAGCCAAGCACTTTGAAAAACAGGGATGCCTGATGTCAGCCATGCACTGCTTTTGAAACATTGAAAACTAAAAGGTATAGTGGGTCAAAGGCTCAGCAGACGTTGTCTTAATTTCCTAATGATTTTTAAGCAATTTAAGCAATTTAATTTTAAGCATGTACTATGTGCTTAAATAAGAAACACTGTAAGCCTTGTCTGTCTTAAATTTTCTCTGAGTATTTTAAATGCGTTGTTCCACCTGCTGATATTGAGCACTATTACAATCCTGGGGGATAGCGCTGCTCTGGAATACAGCTAATTTAGACCATTGACAGGTATTTTTATGTGAGAGCTGGCTGCTGGCTTTAGCGTTTTGGCTGCCATCCTTGCTTACTGCTGGTAGTTTGAGACTAGACAAGCTGCAAACTCAGCTGGACTTGGGTTTGCATGTATAGACTGCAACTGGACTGCTGTAGTTTTAGAATGGCAGCCAACTGTTCAGCTTGTGCAGAGTTTTCAGAGCAAGTTGCTTGGCTGCATTAGGTTTTATTTTTGTAGTGGCTAAATGACAGATTCTGTTTCTAGCATTTAGATCTCTCCTTTGGGCAGGCTTTTTTCTATCATCCTCTTCCAAATCTTTGTATCTGTGCTTCTGCTGGGCTTGCCTGTCAGTCTCTGCTTCTGCTAGGATCTGCTTCTAAAATCAAAATTTTAATTCTTTACTTTTCCTTCAGGAAAAATAGATTTAATGAAATTAATATTTTTAACCAACTTTAAGTTTTGTAATTTCCGTTGTGCTATTAAAGACAATACCCTGCAATAATATCTTCCTAATTCTTCCCTGTCTATTGTAGTTTTTCCTCTTGCAATAAGGGAAAGACTAATAAAGTTGCTTCTCTGGTGGCTTTCATTTTAAGCAATTAAAGATAATCTGTATGTTGCTTAAAAAGAAAAATACAGATCTCAAGCTTCTAAACACAATTGTGCTCAGGTGGGTTTACTTCCAGTCATGCTTCTTTGTGACTGGTTTCAACTGCTAGCATGTGGCAAAAGTTTATTCAAAATATTTTGTAGAAATGAGAAGCAGAAACATCTAATTAATAGATGGTACCTTTAGATTTTAATCTGGGTACTGACTGGGTATGCTGAATTGGTTTTAGTTGTGGCCATGTAAATCACATTGTTGCTTTTACATATTGCTCTCTCACATAAAGAGAATGCATCTTCAGGTGACCTGGAAATAAGAGGTTTTGGTGGTATCTGCAAGAAGTGATGCCATTCTCCTGCTTTGCACGTAGGGTTCATCAGGAGCCCCATCTGAGAGTAAGATCTTATTAAAACACTCACTAGTGCTATACGCTGATAAGACTTATTCTTACATATTCTGAAATCAACTGCTTAGCATTTATGGAGACTGACCTAATCTCAGGGATAGAATGGTTCATTAATTCCTAGTTATTCCTATCATCACGGTTAATGCTGGAGACTGCAAAGGAAATATTTTAGTCTTTTAACACCACGGGTAGATTTCCCACTTCTGGACAATGCTTGGTCATTTTGTGTGTCTGGTTTTTATTGGTTGTTTATTTTTATTAAACTCATAATTCTGTTATTAAGTAAACTGTCAAGAATACAACTGGTTGAAGTTTTTATGCCAAAACTGCAAAATAAAATGGCATTTTGACTATGTAGACAAATATGTGTATGTGTGTGTAAAAATTATTAGCAAAAAAGAGCTGCTTCCCAGTTGCATTTTTTAGGTTGTTTTTTAAGCTGGAAACAAAATTCAATTGGAAATTCAGTCTCAGCAAGCTGTATCTGCATTTTAGGATGATATGACCATGCTGTGTCCTAAAGGAAGAACATTGTGCCAAGGCTTTCAGTGAGGTTTACTAGCTGAGTCTCAGAGCTATTTCCAGGGCTTCCTGTGCTCTGCTTTGGCCTTATGATTCCCACTTCTCTCCTATCCCCACCATGTATGTTGTAAAGCAGTGAGTATCTTCACTGCTCGTTTGGATTGAGTACACACTTCGTTGCCCACAGCCACCTGCAACAAAAATTTCTATTTTTCTCATGTCTCTTATTTTAACTTTTACAGATTACCGACTGTTTTTAACCGTCTGAGAAGAAAGTGCAGGTCTAGACAAGGGTGGGGTAAAGAGCACCTAAACCAGGTGGAATGTTGTTGAGACTCTTACATACTCCTTTTTCATGCTGAAAGTCCAATTTGTCCCTGCAGAAGAGTTACAGATTACCTGATCCTGGGTTTCTGTATGTCTGCAGTAGCGCACACTAATTCTGTTTCTCTGTCATCTGTGTTTATACTGGAGAGCTTTGGAAGACGGTTTGTCCCAGGGGTAGACTCAAAGTTTATGCACATAAAGAATCCTGCTTCTGTGGAGCTCTGGAAGATCTGGGCCTGTTCTTCAAGGTAATTTCTTACAGTCGTTCATCAGATCCTAAGCACGGTGAGCGTCCGTTTGTATCAGAGGGCTTATTTTCAGTTGGGATTTAGACAGAGTGTTTTGTTCTGCTTTTCTTTAAAAATCAATAAATAAATCAGATTTGGTTGGAATTTTATGCAGAGTATCCGTGTTTATCTTTTGTATTTTAGGTATATCTTAATGCTATTTTGTCTTTAGCTTTTGGAAGTGGGAATGGATTACATTTATTGAGGTCTCTTATTACGTATGCTCATTGCCTTCTCATGCACTAGAGCTCTTACGTGACCAGACTTGATGTCTTTTAATTGACAACTGTTGTCAATCAGTAGCCATTGTCTTGCAGGTTTGTTCTTTGAAATATTGTCATTACTGGCAGTGAGTTTGTGAGTGCATGTTTACTGATACTTTTTTTTTCCTTTATTGCTTATTTACTTCCAGGCATTTGAATTGTCTGACTTCACTGAACTTGAATTTGGGGTTGCTGATTCTGTGTCTTTGGTCTAGACTCTGTCCTTTTAAATAACAGTAACAAAGTGCTGTTGGTGATGAATGGGTTTCTGTCTCCAGTGTGGCTGAATAGTCTCTGCTGCTTCTGAAAGCTTTACCTGAAGTCGCTCAGTATAACTGTAAATTTTTAGATAATTGTTTGAAGTTTATATTTTGCTTTTTCCCTACACTGGAAACTGTTTAAAAATCAGCTGAATGAAATTCCATCTCTGCCTTCTCTGACATTGTGGTGCATGATTGGGATTTTAGGTGGTTCTTGGAAGAGATAGTTTGTGTCATCATGCTTGACTAAGGTGGATATGTTGTATGGGAAAAAGGAGCTGTGTCTCCCATAAGCATGTGTATGGTAGGAGGCACAGACTGGATTTCTGCTGTCACACAGGAGGTGAGGTTCAGGTGAGGCAGATGTTTTGGTGGAATTAATTTATCATGATTTTTGGTTTCACTGTCAGAGTCAGCTGCTATTCATTGAGCCATTTATAGAGTTAATTTTTACCTTGCTGTCCTGTAGAAGTTGTACTGCAAGGACTGCAGGCAACACTGAGGTTGAAAATCTGTCACTGGAGAACTCTAAGCTATTGCACATGTGATTGCTACTAAAGGGCTATAGGAGGACCCTCTGCTATGGGTGGGTGCAGGAGGATTCCCATGCATCCTTTCTTTGCTCTTCTTTATCAGCTAAACGTGTATAGCTAGACAAGGGGTGCTTTGGCTCCATGCTGCTCTTCCATCAACAGCAGCTCTGTCTAAACTGGCGTCCTTTTCCCATTTCTCATTTCTCAAGCTGCCTCTTTCCATTTCCCCAGAAAGGATGTTGGTTTCTCCTTGGTGTGGCAGTTCATGGGTTGGCCCTTTCTCCAGCCTTGGTCTCTGAAATGATCCAGGTAAAAAAAGGAACTGCTGCAGAACAATAAAATAGAAGAAGCTTCAAACAAATCTGTCTAGAGTATCCGCACTATGTGGATCTGTCCTCTGTATTATTAGTGTTTTTTATTTAAAAAAAAAAAAAAAAGAAGAAGAAAAAGAACAATGTAGGAATTTCTCATACTGAGTCAGACCTGGTGTCCATCTAACCCCACATCCTTTCTGACAGTGGTCAAAAGTGATGGGCTGGAGAAGACTGCCAGCAATAAGGTAATGAACCCCCGTCACTTCTTTCCCACCCTTCAGTGGTATGTGACTCAGGATATATTCCTGATACAGGGGTGATCTCTGGGTGGTCATTAACCCTTACTGCATTTTGCTTCCATAAATCTGTTGGGCCTTTCCCTTCAAGGCCGTAGGATTTTAGTGTCTGCAATATCTTGTGGTAGAGTCCCACGACTGAAATGCAGGCTGTGTGGAGAAGACTTTGATGTGCTTGTTTGGAACATGCTACTGTTTGCTCCCTAGCTCTTGTGCTACAAGAGGTATGACTGATTTCTCTTCGCCCCAGGCATGCCAAATGTGAATTTTATTGGCTACTGTCAGATCCTAGCTCCTTTGTCCGCTTTCCAGGTAGTGGGGTTTGACCTGTTTAATCATTTATTGTGTGGGGAAAGGAGCAGAACTGTAGACACTACTGAAGGTGCAGGCCCACAGTGGGTTTATTGTCAGTGTTAAGCTTGTCTCTATTGTTCTCTCCTCTGCATAACTCCTAATAACCTGCTGGTTTGTTTTGACTGCTAAGCATTTAGCTGATGGTTGCCTGAAAACATGTATTTTATGTTGGAGGAAAATAAATCATGCCAGGCCCGACAGCCCGAGAGAGGCGAGGCAGCTGCCGCTCCATGCCCCCAGGTCCAGCTGGTGGTGAGGCCGAAATGGATCCCCAGCAGGCATGGGTACGCACCACTTCTGCATACGGCCAGCAGGATAACGCAGGCAGATACAGCACTCAGCCATAGACATGTCTGAGCAGGTCTGTGAGTGAGAATAAGTGTATACATATGTATGAAGAGGATCATTCCAGCAGTTCAGGTGATGAGAGCTGCTCACCACCACTCATCTTGCTGGGCTCCACAGCTGGACGTTGGGGCTGAGGCTCTCCTGGGACAGATGGAGCGTTCCTCAGCAGGAGCCTTTGGTTTGGGGTCCCTCCTGCTGCTGTGCCTCTGCTCTAGGGGCTTTGTAGATGTGGGCTTTTGATGGGCCTGGAAGTAAACTGGATTCTTGTTTGTGCAGACAAAACAGGATTATAATTCTGAAATTATATGCCAAGTAGTAGTGGTCAGATCAGAGCCCATAATTTCACCTATGACAGTAGAATTTATTTTTTTCCCATGTGCGTGACCTTTCATAAATGTAACCTTTTTTCTTTCTGCAATCTGCCCATAGTTTTACTTTCCTGACTAATTTAAATGTTGTCAACGAATCTTGCACCTCACTATTCACCTTTTTTTAATCCTAGTTCTATTAAGAATATATTGAGTGGCATAGGTCTTAACACAGATCTGCAGAATTGCTGATGAGTTTCCTCTCAGAGCTGATCACTGCCCATTATTTCATATTTTTAAAAATTATGGTAAATTAGGTACTGTTTCAATTTATCAAGCACAGAAATTGTATATCTTTATTTTCGGGATTTTTGTCTGGCATAGTTTTAGGCTTGTCATTGGCAATGATACTTCTCTTATTTTCTTTTGGAACTCTCATACCTTTTTTGTCAAAATTTATGCATTTGACAGTTTTATTCCATCATTCATCATAATTTTGCCAACCCTTGTAATTTCCTGAGTTAGTCCTGTCTTCCCCTTAATGTAATGAGGTTCTTATGCACCTCTGTTAAGCAGTTGAAATATACTCAGCTTTTCTGACTTTTTTTAATAAATTCAATGCTTCTTTCCCTTTTCATGTCTTTTAAGACTCCTCTATAGGATCCAGCAGAATTAAGCATTTTGTTCCATCTCTATTCTTTTTCATTTGTAAGAAATACATTTCAAGTCAGTATTAACACAATTTCCCACTTGTTTTTGGCAAGTCTGAGGCTCCTCATTTGGTAAACTTTGAGTGTTGTTAATATTGTCTTTGATATTGGCCTTTGTTTTACTTAGGGACAAACCCACTGGTGTGGTACACTAACTGCAAGAAGGCATTGCTTTCTTTATTAGAAAGTTCTTATAGTAAGCTTCATAGCCATATGAACAAGTGAGTGATGTATTCTTCCTTATTTTCCTTAACCACAGTAATTTTTACCAAGTTTTTTCCTTTCTGTCAGTTTCTACAAGTATCTTTCTTGAGAAAAGCGAATGTAAAATGATTTTCAGTGCATTGTAATTTTCTCCTTTATAAGCATATCTGATTCTGACCTTTTTGCTGAATTATTTTTGCAAAGCTTGTTTTCTATTAAAGGTCTATTAAACTTTGCCTCCCTTGATCATTCCATATCACATGCATATCTCCAGTCGCTCCATTCCAACTGTTCCATCTCATTTTTCTTCACAGAATATTCACTATCAGTGTTTTTGCATTTCTATGTCTCTATCTGTGGCTTCTTTTCTTCCTGAAGTCCTGCAAACTCCGCTTTGGGAACAGCAGCAAGGCCATGAGTCGCCTCATGGGCTGATGCGCTACTGCAGGGGTTGGCACCAAACGCTTCGCTGGGTTAAAGTCCTTTGGACAAATAAACATTCCTATGGGAGATTTTTCTTTTTTCCTAACCCTGGGCTACTACCGATCAGTTCCTGCCTAGAGTTTTTGTTGTTGGGGATGGTGCTAGCATCGAGCTGGGGAGTTAACATGTTCTGGTATCGGGATCCTATAAAATTGTGCCCAGGGCTTTGGAAATAATTGCTGATTAAATTTAGTTTAGTGGTTCTATGAGGGTGGCTGAGTATCCGTCATTTTGTTCTGCTGACAAAAGCTTTGTAGCCCTCCGAATTTGGTTACTGAAGTTGCAGCGTGTGTCACTGAGGTGCTGCAACCGTGTGCTGGTTCACTTATTTCTAGCTGAGAGAGAAAAGTATGTACCCTGATGTGCTGTGCCTTTTTCTCCTTTTTTTTTCCTTTTCTTTTTTGGTAAGTCAAAATGTTTTTCAGAAGTGGATTGATTCGGATAAGCTCCTACAGAACTGGATGTACATTTACTACAGGCTCTCACAGGTGACTTCATGGGCACCTTTTTCCACCTTGCAGCTCATTCTGTAGGTAGTGTAGATTCTGTGAGTGAGCGTGGGGCTAAAGGGTCCTGATCTTCTGTCTCCTTATGTATTTAGTTAGAAACATGTGCTAGCATGACAGTTATTGCTTGGAAGCTTTAAGCAAGACCAGGCTCTCGCTGTGCTGAGCAGTGTCATACGTGCAAAAAGAGCCTGTTCTTACAGAGCAGGTTGAGAGTAAGCAAGAAGATTATTTACTCTTCCCTTTTTAAAGATAGATGATTGAAGCCAAGGGTGACTTCACACTATGTAACTTTAGACTGGGAGCCTGTGGGAGGGGAGAGAATTAAACTCAAGGATTCAACATAGAAGAGCAGGACCTAATTGTAAGCCCAAACTTACGTATTACTCCATTATTGGAAAAAAAATGTAAATAGTTAGAATAAGCTTTAAATGAAAGTTGAAGGTGTTAGTGAAATGTAAAAAGCAACAAAATACTAGATTTCATGCATCTCATTTCAGAAGTATCTTGAGTAGAATTAGCTGCAGCCATACTAAACATGTTCACCAAGCACGAACTCTTGTTATAGGCCAGCTTAGAGCTTGAGGTGATGTTTTCCGTCTCCAGGCTTGGTAGATGAACTCTGCTTTATTCACAGGGCAGTAAGACTGCAGCTGTGCAGGATACGGTATGATCTGTCTTGGGAAATTAGTCCACTCATCTCATCAGGAATTGATTCTGGCAAGTGACTGGTAAATGTTACGACACATTATTGTCTAATATATTCTCTCTCTCTCACTGTCTCTTGATATGTATGCGTGTAAAATACGCATGGTGATTTGTGTTTCTAAACATTCTGCAAGCTATTGGTATAATTCACAAAAAACAAACGAGCATCGGTTATCAAATTGAACTGATCCTTGCAGCAGTAAGTATTTAAGGAGGCAGCAACAATATGAATCACTTAACTGGAAAAAAAGAAAATATCTAGATGCAAATGGCATTTGGCAAATGAGTGGAAGTATAGCAATCTGAGCACAGTATAGACCAAGAACCAGCTCTTTTATTATTTTTAAAGTGTCTTGAGTTGTTCAGCTGCCACTCTCTTCTAAGATTTCGGAACATCCTAAATACTTAAATTTGTATTCACTGTTTTAGGATGTTGCCAAAAGCATTAAAAGAATTGGTGTCCTAAATTAATTAACTTTTGTTTGTTGAATCTTTAGTATGGAACACAAATGTCAGTTTTATTCAGACAGAAGGGAAAATTCATCTCCAGGCTATAACTGATTTTTACCCTGGCTTAACGAGTCATATATTTCCACTTGACCTGAAAGAGAATCTTTTTTTAAATGATTGCTTCAGGCCACATGTAACCTCATCATTTGCAGCTGTGCAATTTAATGGATTTAATGTAAACTACTTGAAGCTGTTTGATATGTTTGACCTAACCACAGGGGGAAAAAAAAAATAAAATTGCCTGGCCTTCAGTTAAAGTAAAATATGCAATAGAAGTCTGCAGATACGAAATAGTTTTAAATGGCAAAATCTGCCTTCCTTGCTACACGGCTGCCCCTTCTCTTGCTTTGAGCCCATCCTTGCCCACCCTCCTGCCTGGTGGCATCTTCCCTAAGGCAGAGCAGGGGAGCTGTGGGGCTGGTCCCGTGCCCGGCAGCCCCGCGGGGCTGAGCACACGCGCCCTGTCCCCCCAGAAACTCGTCATCAGGAGCACGCTCGCTGACACAGAATCACTGTCTTGGCTTTGCATTGTTTTTTTAAAGCATTGTGTAATCTTTAGCCATAGGGACGAAGCATGTCAAAAGTGAGAAGGCTGGGATTTGCTGTTCTTCTTGCTAGTTTTATTTCTTCCCTAGCAGCATCTCTGTCCAATCTGCTGACCTTGTTGGGTTTCCTTACGCCAGGTGGGGCTGCTTTGTAGGAGCTGGTGGAAGCCAGCACTGCTCTTGCCTGCCCTCATACCTGTGTTTTCCAACACTGATATTCTCAAATTAAGTCAACATATACACATAATTGGGTCACGTAACAGATTTATAGACTATTAGAAGGGGCTTTGTGAACACACAAGGTTTCAGGCAGACCCCAAATATTTAATAGTTGTTACCTATTGTCATTCAAAACCATAATAGTGACCTCAGCATTGTGAAAGCAGGCTAATTCTCAAAATAAATGGGTTTTGAACAATGGAATGTTTTGTTGAGATGAGGAAATATCAAGTCTTCATTAAGGTCTTGTAAATGGACGGAGTGGATTGATTCAGGGGTGCACTGGGGATTGATTGCCTTTGGGGCACGGTAGCTTCAGTACTTTGAATGTGTCCAATAAAATGCCACCACCATGCCTTCAAATCGTTGTGTACATGCTTTATAGGATATAGAGGGAGTGCCATAATGGAACTTAATGGCAGTGAGATGGAAATGGGAAGAGAAGAATGAGAGGTGGAGACAGCTCTGTATATTTGGCCTGAAGAATCACGCGATGAGTGTTGGGCTAGTCGTGTGCTTATTCGTCATGCAGCTTTGAATGTCTCATATACCCTGCTCATTATTCTGTCTCTCTGTCTTCATCCTTCTCTAGTATCTTTGGAATATCAGTCTGGAAGTGAAATGTTCTCCTCCACTGCCTGTGAAATTTTTCTCCAAAATCCATAACTCTGCTAGTGTGTTTTGTTTTGTTTTTTGCTGGACAGGCTTTTTTGCCTGTTGTTGTTTTTTTGTTTGTTTGTTTTGCGGATCTGGCGTCTTGTGATCTTAAATGCAAAAACCTATCATTTTATATCTTAGGAAAGGCTGTACTCAGAAGATTCCAAATCTTGGATTTAAAATACCGTAGCTTTTGTTTTCAGAAAAGCTGTTTTAGTCTCTTTTTAGAGGTTTAAAAAAGGTATTAGTTGCAATTTTTCTTTTATTGTGAATCCCGTAGTGTTGAACATATAGTAGAATGAAGTGCTGTACTTTACAGGTGGAAAGAGAAAATAAACAGCCCTGATAAAATATTGAAAGCTCTCTAAACCATTGCTCAAGTAGTTTTTCAGTAGAAGTATGTGAACCTCTAATCAGGACTCAGGTGAGATGAACTGCATATCTCATGTGAACACTGAGGTCACACCATCTCAGAAATGTCTGTGCTTGGTACCTCAGCACTTCAGCATTCATTCTCTGTGCTTTCTGAATCTGTAATTTTATAAAATATTTTCATTTTGTCCTGTAAGGATGATTCATTCTGCAGGAGTGAGTTGTACATATATATTATTCATTACTTTAAAGTGTTTGTTTAAATATTTTATTTTGTTAATAGTGCAACATGCTGAACTTGGAATTCTGTGCTTAGCTGCTGTCCTTCATGGGCTGAGCACCAGCAATGGAAGTTGTGGTACTTACTGCTGTGGGTTGGTTTTGATGAACTTTTAAGACTTTTGTGCGTTGCTTGGTTCCTTATCAGCTGGCAAGATTTCTAACCTTTTAAGCTGCTTTAGGAGAAGTCTGGATGATTTACATGTTGGAGCACTTGGGTTTTAATATTGCTATGGGAGCAATGAAACCCTAAACTGCTGAGTCAATATCCCCTTGCCAGAAAGGAGTATGGGTTGTGTAATGTAGAAATGTCATACATTTCTTCATATCTTATAATGTGAAGGAATGGAACGGTGTACTAACACAATTAATTTTCCTGCTTTATTTAGTACAGATTTTTGAGGAGTTAAAAATCCTGGATTTTTTTATTATTAAGAAATATCATTTAAAAAAATGGCAGCAACAATGCAGCAAAATATCCAAAGAAGGCATATCTTGTGTCACGATTCTCTTGCTTTCTTTCCTGTGTTTGCTTTCTCATTAATGGATTCACAGAAACTCAGTTTATTTGGATGAACTTTACCTTGTGTGATTTGAGATCCCTTTTTACTTGTAAGTAATTAAAATAAAACCTCAAACTGGAAGTCTGCAATACAGTGTCTCATCACGAAAGCCAACTAACTGTAAAAGCCAATAATGTTTGGAAAGTACGTTAAGCTCCCTGGGTTAAAGGTACCACAGAAATGCAAAGTATTAAGCCAGTAGTTTAATTATAAGATAAGAAATAATTGAAATTTGCCAACATGGTTGCATGTAAAAGAGAGTCTGGTGATTTGCTTTATAATATTTAGGTCAGTGAATTGAGATGTTTTTTCTAAATCTTTTATGAATATTCTGGCATTTAAGTGCATAGCTCGAAGGTGTCTACCTTTATTTGGCTGGCTGATACTACAGTTTAAAAATACCACATTTCAAGTAGGCAGAGAAGTACTGTATAGAAATCTTTGAAATAATCAACCTTCATCCTTCAAAATGACAGTTATTGTGCTATAGTAATTACAGAAGTACTGACTTTGCTTCAATTGATTTTTTTAATAGTATACTGCTTATTTAATACACACTGCCTCCAGAATTTTATTCTCCATTTGCTTTTGTGATTTACAATTTGTTGCAGATTTCTCTTGAGATATTTTTCCTTGCCTTGTGTATATCTATAGAAAACCCAAACTTTTATCGGGAGCACTAAATCCCACTTTATGGTACTTACTCCGTTGTCAGAATGATTCCTAATTTGAAATCAGTACTTTTATATGATGTTATATCCTGAAAACTTCTGTACTACTTCAATTTAAAAAAAAAAAAAAAGAAAAAAAAAGAAAAAAAAAAAAAGAGTAACCTGTAACAATTGAGTCATATTTTGCACTTTGAAATGTCAAAGATGGATGGCAATTCAATATTGTGGTAATTCCCTACCCAGCACACCAGTTTTGACTACAGGAACATGTATCTGGGCAGGAACAACCCCAGGTTCCAGTTTAAGTTGGGGAATGGCCTATTAGAGAGCAGTGAAGGGGAAAGGGACCTGGGGTCCTGGTGGACAGCAGGATGACCATGAGCCAGCACTGTGCCCTTGTGGCCAGGAAGGCCAATGGCATCCTGGGGTGTATTAGAAGGGGGGTGGTTAGTAGGTTGAGAGAGGTCCTCCTTCCCCTCTACTCTGCCCTGGTGAGACCACACCTGGAATATTGTGTCCATTTCTGGGCCCCTCAGTTCAAGAAGGACAGGGAACTGCTGGAGAGAGTCTGGTGCAGGGCTACAAAGATGATTAAGGGAGTGGAGCGCCTCCCGTGTGAGGAAAGGCTGAGGGAGCTGGGGCTCTTTAGCTTGGAGGAGACTAAGGGGTGACCTCATTAATGTTTATAAATATATAAAGGGTGAGTGTCACAAAGATGGAACCAGGCTCTTCTCCGTGACAACCAATTATAAGACAAGGGGCAGTGGGTAAAAACTGGAACACAGGAGGTTCCATTTAAATTTGAGAAGAAACTTCTTCGCAGTAAGGGTGACAGAGCACTGGAACAGCTGCCCAGAGAGGCTGTGGAGTCTCCTTCTCTGGAGATATTCAAACCTGCCTGGACACTTTCCTGTGTAGCCTCATCTAGGTGTTCCTGCTCCGGCAGGGGATTGGACTAGATGATCTTTTGAAATCTCTTCCATTCCCTAACATTCTGTGATGTCAGCTGGGTGCAGCTGGAGCATCCCAGCATTTTTTCCCAAGCTGCCGCCGTGGTCAGTAACGCTGTGAGGTGGAGGTGATGGTGGGGGACAGAAGGAGGGACTGGAGGCTGCAGTGTGTGCTCAGACACTCAGAGGGAATTCCCTCCCTGGCCCCCTGCGGCTTTTCTCCTCTTGCAGTCATGGCAACACTGTAGGACCAGCAAGCAGCTGTGTTTCCAGCCTGGAACTGTCTTCTGTGACTCTATCGATGAGAGTTAAAAACTAAATGGAGGCTCTGCCGCATTCTGCGTGCAGTGGGTCAGCATTTTAGTTGTGTTAATTAGTCCTTGCTAGAAGAAAGTGATAAAAGCTTTGAAATATTATTACCTCTTTTTTTTTTTTTTTTGTTCTTTCCACACAATAATTTTTTTTTTTTTTTTTTCCTGAAGAAGGAAATATCTTCCTTCTTCGCCTTCTCGTGTGATTTTTTTGTTGTTGTTGTTTTTCCCCTGAGCTGTTGTGGAGGAAGAGCCTTGTCCTGTGGGACACGGGCTGTGTCTCTTGCTGCAGCACTCAGTGTTTGCGAAGCTGTGCTGCATAAGCGTGGCTTCAAAAGGTGCCTTTGCCAGAAAGCTGCCAAGTCAAGAAGAGATACTATTCTCGGGCAGTATTTCCTCCTGCGATAAAAGCTGATCTCTAAAATTTTACAACCTTGAGCTCATAGGACGCAAAATTTTAGGCGGGACCTGAATTTGGCAAAAATGCTTCCTAGAAGTAAAAGACTTTCGTAATTAGTTACAGTAAGAGTTCCCTCGTTTAAAATTACAACCTGGACAGGAGATCCTAAATCCTAAAATTTCAATTTGAGAACCTGGAGGAGTTTTACTGTTTGAAAGATTTGCCTGTACAGCTGCAAGGATTGAAAGATAAATTTAATTTTGAAAAGGAGTATCCTTAAATCTTTGGAGTTTTGAGGAATTAAACAGATTTGCTGTGTTTTTCGGAATGTGAAAGCCTAGGACTGAAGGTCGCAATGTTGTTCAGTATCTTTGTAGCAAAAGGCTGTGGCTCCATTTTCACCAGTCATACTCTCATGTGGTTGTGCTGGGGACCATATGCCGCAAAGCCTTACAGACCTGTTGCAGTTCAGTGCCTCTCTTTTGGAGTAGAATGGCTAAAAGGACCATTAATTTTCTAAATTATGGTCTGCAGTGCAGGGTGTCCTCTGAGGGATGTGGAACAATTTGCCTCTGGCATCACACTACTTGTCCTGAGCTCTGGCTCTGAGCACTGATCACAGGTGTGCAATCCTGTCACTTCTTAATGAAATTTCTGCTGTGAAGTTAGGGGAAAGTCTGGATGTCCTTGGAAGGAGAAAGCCTTCCCAAAGAGAGCCAGCTCAGTTTGCTCCTGGCATCCCAGGAAGCCCCCGTAGCAGCACTGTTTCTTCTGTTCGTTTCTTATCACTCCGGCTTGGTCTTTTTTCTCAGCAACCCGTCCCCTTATCCTGTGTTTCATCCTGAATCCCAGAGGAAAAAAGAGCACTGCAGCCACCCTGCTTCTGTCCACACAAGCCCATTGCATTTATCAACCCCGTCCCCTCCCGTTCATTTCTGTGGCCTTCCGTCCCGTTCCTGCTGTACTGCAAAGCCCCTCCCCAGGGCAGAGGTGGTGGTTCGAGGCAGTGGTTCATGCCGGCAGCCAGATTTTCCGGCAGGGGTGCACAGGGATGCGGTAACACCATGAAAATTAAACCCTGCGACTCTTTAGCAAGGTGCATGGGAGCAGTCACCTGCGGCCAGGCAGCATAGGAGGTAAGGAGAAGAGGACACGGTATGTGTAATTCCTGAATACGGTGTCTATCAGTGGTTTGGTTTTTCCCTTATGTAATGGATTGAAAGTTTATCACAACCTAATCCTGCAAATTATTTCACTTTTCAGGTAGAGTCGAATGTAAGGATGTGGCTGAGGCCTACACTTCCAAGAGGAAATATACCAAACCTTAAAGTTCAAGATTTAGTCATGGTCAAAGTGTGAGTTGACAGTGAAGGCTTTTTTTAAGTGAACACAGTAACATTGCTTTGACTGTCTTCTGATTTCATTGTCACTCTCATGTTTTGCTTTGAATGACAAATCTTCCTTTTTTGTCTATGCATTTGAATTATCTGCTTAAATACTTGTTTTTTTCTTTAATTTTGAGGTGGCCCTGTGTCAGCTGGAATTCAGGTAGGAGCTCAGATTTTATTGCCTGCATATACAAATGAATACTATCATGCTTCATGGACCATGAAGTTTGGATTGTATCTAGTAAATGAGCAAATGGTTTTTATAAATAATTAGTCCTCTGCTTAATTACAGGACTAGGTTTTCCAGCACATTTGTCATGTGGTCTGCGTATATGGTGATTCTGTTTTTAATTGAATGTGGGAAATAATCAGCTTGCTTAAAAACTTTTGAGTCGATACTGCCGTATCAAACTGTAGCTGATGGATTTAATTTGCTCTTTACTGAATTATTGATTAAATGACTGAGAATTCCTTGAGAGAGAGGTAGTTACCTGGAAACTTACACTGCTGCTCTTCTTGAATGCACTGGTGAAAACGGATCTCTAAATATTACTGTTGTTTAATAGTTCACTTAGACGTAATAAACCCAGTTTAAATTTAATGTAACATGGTATTTCACTGTTTGTAATAGACACACTCTCTTTTGACTTTATGTTCAATTTACTTGCAAAGTAGTTTCTGCTTTTTTCAGAGTAGTGGAAAGCTAAAATGTAATGTGTTCGCTTATAGACGTTTCATCTCAAGTTTTTACATAATAAAAAAGGGCTTTTTTTCCACAAGATTTCATTAGGAGTTTTTGCTGAAAGACCTATAGACTAGCAAATGGCTCAGTCTCTTAAATACATTAGCATTTGTATAGATTTGCAGTGGTGTGTGTGTATGGCTAAAAAAGCAGAATTCAAGACCTTTCTTCCTTGAGGAAAGTTGCTGGTGCTGCCTGTGGCATCTGCTGTATATAAAACCTGCCATAAGTCCTCTTGCATCCCTCCGGAGGGAACCTGCAGGAATCGCTTTTTCACACCTTTCCCATCCTTCTCTGGTGCCGCTTACCACTACCACTCACCTTCTCCTGTCTTTTCTAAGTGATTGAGTGTAACTGTTACATCCCTTGTATGTATTTCACTCTCTCTTGTAATAATTTTTTTGTCTTTTGGATGATGGAGTCTTCTGGATATCTCTTTACATAAACCGGCTAAATCAAACCTTTAAAATTAGAATTAATAACTACATCTCCACCTGTTGTAATAAGCACTAAGATAGAGCTTTATTTTTCTTACAAGGCTCTGATCTCACTTAAAAGTGTGCTTTAAGAAGAAAATATTTTTTGCATGTCTTACTAGAATAAAAAAAATAAAAATGTAGTGCTGTTTTGTTAGTTAGTATTTCAGGTTTGGGTTTTTGCCCTCTACTGGTATTTTTGAAATTTGCTTTGGTAAAATTTGTCTGTATTCAGAAAATAAGCATATATGTACTTTTGTGAATTGGAACCCTAGTAAAGAAAAATGAAAATCACAAAAATGAAGTTAATATTTTGCATATGTATTGTTTGGATGAACTTGTGTTCTGATACTGATCTGGGTATCTCCCCCCACCCTTTTTTTTTTTTTCCTTTTATGAAAAATATTTATTAAAAGTACCTCCTTATATTTTTACCTCGTTGCAGTACTACTGTGGGGGTGTATATATATTTGTTTGCCAGATGTGTTACTGGTCTAATGTGCATTTGATCAAAAGGAAAAGAAAAACAGTTTCCCTGGAGGTGCTTTTCCCAGCAGTGATTTTACAGTTCACTTTCAACCTCTTTAGTCCTGAGTCTGCAGTTAGGTTGATGTGGTGATTTTGTGGGGACTGTTACCAAATCCTCAGAAATCACCACTTGAGGAGAGTGAGTTACAGCTCCTGTGGCTCTGGCCTGGGCTGGAAGGGAAGGAAAGGCCACGGTCCCTCTCCCCTGAATCACACAGAATCACAGAATGTTTAGGATTGGAAGGGACCTCGAAAGATCATCTAGTCCAATCCCCCTGCCAGAGCAGGAACACCTAGATGAGGTTACACAGGAATGTGTCCAGGTGGGTTCTGAATGTCTCCAGAGAAGGAGACTCCACAACCTCCCTGGGCAGCCTGTTCCAGTGTTCTGTTACCCTCATTGTGAAGAAGTTTCTTCTCAAATTTAAGTGGAACCTCCTGTGTTCCAGTTTGCACCCATTGCTCCTTGTCCTACCGTTGGTTGTCACTGAGAAGAGCCTGGCTCCATCCTTGTGACACTCACCATTTATATATTTGTAAACATTAATAAGGTCGTCCCTCAGTCTCCTCCAAGCTAAAGAGCCCCAGCTCCCTCAGCCTTTCCTCATAAGGGAGATGGTCCACTCCCTTAATCATCTTTGTGGCCCTGCACTGGACTCTCTCTAGCAGTTCCCTGTCCTTCTTGGCCTGAGAGGCCTCCCTGCTGCTGTGTCAGCCTCCCCTGTGCAAAACCTAATTGTTGTCACCACCCTTTTGGTAGATCCATGTGATTCTAGCAGATATCAGAAGGTACTGCCAGTTTTGGCTCTGCAAAGGTGCCTACTGTCGTTTGTTCCTCCTTTTTTAAACTTTCTTTTTTTACTTTCTCCAGTTCTTGGCTTCTGATAAATCGCTCTATTTCTACGACTAAGTCTGGCACTCTTTGACTGATTGCTTTCATCTTCAGTTTGTATCTCTGAGGAATGAATTTTGCTGGTCCATGCAGAGCTGGGGACAGTTCTCCAGGTGCTGGGATGTCTTTGTTGCCTTACAGAGCCTTCCTGCTGTTTGGGCTGTATCTTATCTTTCTTTATCTCCTTCACAGCGTTTTCCTTTTGGCATAAATTTTTTGAGTTGGGAAGAATATAAATAAACTGAAGTGCATATGGCATTTGTAAAAACAACACACTTGACCTCTTTTATTGTCTTGAAGCCTGGTGCAGTGTATGCTTTGAGGCAGCTAGTCCTTGGAGAGTGTCAAAAATACACCTTTAAGAATGAGACTTTTCCTTCATCTGTTTAGATGTTGTATTAAATCAAAGAAAGAAATCCCTCAGCAAATTTAGATTTTTTTTCTTTTTTAATTTAAATTTTACAGGCGCTCATTTTCTTCTCATCCAACCATGACCTTTTTCAGAAACTATATGATGAGCTATCATCACCCTGTTATTAAAATGCTGCATTAATGAAAATACAGGCAACAAAATAAAATAAAAAAGAGCAAGACAGCCTTCTGTTTTGTGGAATGTCTTGCAGCATGGAGTTGTTTGAGGACCCTAGGTTAGCGGTGTCCTGGCAGAAGTGTGGGTGGCCTCTTTTGTGCTCTATAACATGATGGCACTGGTGAAAAGCAGCCTGTGTTCTCTTGGCGAATCTGGGTAAGATGAGAATTAGGCTGCAGTACTCAGCTGTGACTGGAAAAGTGCTTCTGGTTCAGATTACATGGAATATTTTTTTCTTTCCTTGGTGCCATCCTTAGTACAAAGCTTCTCCCTATTACTTCCTGAGTACTGTCCATGTGCCACAGGCCCTTCTCCAGGACCAGTGATGGACTTTGACATTTCTGTGTGTGATTTTTCAAATATTTCAAGCATATGAGTCCTTGGACTTAATTTTTACCTGGTAGGTAAAGCTGATAAATGCATAGAAGCTGTTCCTGGCCTTACATATTATTCACTTTGTGAAAAAATGTACTATTTCCAGAAAAAAAGAATGTGGTGTCTTTACAGCTTTTATTCCATTTTTCTATGTGTCAGGTTTCTTAGAATTCTAGATCAAATTTCTTGTTTGCCTGCAAATTTAATGTGGCTTTTCTATATTAAGTGTGCTTCCCTCTCTACTCCACTACCCAAGATTAGTTTCTCTGTCTTCTTCACATCTTTTGGGAAAAGGAAAGCTAAGGCCTCCTTAGAATTCAACCTGGTGAGAGGGGTCAAGGACAACAGGAAGAGCTTTTTCAAATATATGGCAGATAAAACTAAGACCAGAGGCAATGTAGACCCACTGATGAACGAGGTGGCTGCCCTGATGACAGAAGATACGGAGAAGGCAGAGTTACTGAATGCCTTCTTTGTCTCTGTCTACTCTGCCGGAGGCTGTCCTGAGGAGCCCCGTACAGCTGAGGCCCCAGAGGAAGTCAGGACAATGGAGGAGTTTGCCTTGGTTGATGAGGACTGGGTTAGGGAGCAATTAAGCAAACTGGACATCAATAAATCCATGGGTCCGGATGGGGTGCACCCGCGGGTGCTGAGGGAGCTGGCTGACGTCATTGCTGGACCACTCTCCATCATCTTTGCCAAGTCTTGGGAAATGGGAGAGGTGCCTGAGGACTGGAGGAAAGCAAATGTCACTCCAGTCTTCAAAAAGGGCAAGAAGGAGGACACAGGTGACTATAGACCGGTCAGCCTCACCTCCATCCCTGGTGAAGTGATGAAACAATTTATTCTTGGTGCTGTCTCAGGGAATATCAAGGACAAGAGGGTCATTAGGGGCGGTCAACATGGCTTCACCAAGGGGAAGTCATGCTTGACCAACCTCATCGCCTTTTATGAGGACATAACGAGGTGGATAGATGATGGCAGAGCGGTGGATGTGGTCTACCTTGACTTCAGTAAAACATTTGACACAGTCTCCCACAGCATCCTTACAGCTAAACTGAGGGAGTGCGGTCTGGATGATCAGGTAGTGAGGTGGACTGTGAACTGACCAAAGGAGAGAAGCCAGAGAGTCATGGTCAATGGGTCAGAGTCCAGTTGGAGGTCTGTATCTAGTGGAGTACCTCAGGGGTCAGTACTGGGGCCGGTATTATTCAATATATTCATCAGTGATTTAGATGAGGGACTAGAGTGTACTATCAGCAAATTTGCTGATGACATCAAACTGGGAGGAGTGGCTCACATGCCACAAGGCTGTGCTGCCATCCAGCAGGACCTGGACAGGCTGGAGAGTTGGGCGGGGAGAAATTTAATGAAATGTAACAAGGGCAAGTGTAGAGTCCTGCATCTGGGTAGGAACAACCCCAAGTTCCAGTATAAGTTGGGGAATGACCTGTTGGAGAGCAGTGTAGGGGAAAGGGACCTGGGGATCCTGGTGGACAGCAGGACGACCATGAGCCACCACTGGGCCCTTGTGGCCAGGAAGGCCAGTGGCATCCTGGGGTGTATTAGAAGGGGGTGGTTAGTAGGTTGAGACAGGTTCTCCTCCCCCTCTACTCTGCCCTGGTGAGACCACATCTGGAATATTGTGTCCATTTCTGGGCCCCTCAGTTCAAGAAGGACAGTGAACTGTTGGAGAGAGTCCAGCACAGGGCATCAAAGATGGTTAAGGAAGTGGACCATCTCCCTTATGAGGAAGGGCTGAGGGAGCTTGATCTCTTTAGCTTGGAGGAGACTGAGGGGTGACCTTATTAATGTTTACAAATATATAAATGGTGAGTGTCATGAGGATGGAGCCAGGCTCTTCTCAGTGACAACCAGTGATAGGACAAGGGGTAATGGGTTCAAACTGGAACACAGTAGGTTCCATTTAAATTTGAGAAGAAACTTCTTCTCAGTGAGGGTGACAGAGCACTGGAAAATGCTGCCCAGGGAGGTTGTGGAGTCTCCTTCTCTGGAGACATTCAAAACCCACCTGGATGCCTTCCCATGTAACCTCATGTAGGTGTTCCTGCTCCGGCAGGGAGATTGGTCTAGATGATCTTTCGAGGTCCCTTCCAATCCCTAACTTTCTGTGATTCTGTGATTTTGTACATGTGCATCTTAACACCGTCAAGCAAATCTTGGCTTTGCTTCTGAGAGATTTCCAGTGCACTCTGTTTTGCCAGCTGCTGGAAACATTGGGGAAGAAACCTTGTCTCTATCTCATCACCCCATTTTTCAGTGCAGGATGAGGTTTTTAAGCCTGTCAAAATCTGTATGTAAGGACTTACTAACTGCCTCTTTCAATGATCCTGTCTATTAATGGCTAAAGGGCTCTTTAGTGAAAAAGCAAATGCACACGAGGTAAATGTAATAGCAATCATAAGGTATAACAGTTGAGTTTCTGAGCATCAAAAGTAATGAAGCTTGACTTCATTAATTGTCTGCTGGCTTGTGTGTTGCCCCTTGGTGACATCCTGTCTGGAGCAGAGCAAAAACTCCTCCCAGCCACATACTTAAAGCCTGTCCCTTGTACCAGAGGTGGCAGGCACAGCAACTGGTGACGCTGCCTTGTAGCTGGCAGCTGCCAAGCAGGGCTTAACAAGAGGTGCTGCAGGTCCTCCTTTGCTCTGTGGAGGCATTACTGAGTGATGCTTCCCAGCAACTGATTTTTGTTAAATTTGTAGGAGCATAATGATTTTGAAGGGTTTTCATCCCTCTTAAAATTTGGCTAGAATCAGCCAAGAGACTTAAAGAGTGAACAGGCAGATAATGGGATAAAATAAGCTGAATTTCCTTAGGAAAACATATGGATAATTTAAAAAGTTTTTTACATGAAGTTCTTAAATTGAGTAACTCAACTTACGCCAGTGACAGGAAAAGTTTGTAGTACTTGGAGATCCTAATTGTGGCTGTGGTGAAAAATAGTCCCTGACATGAATGTTCTACCTCCTAAGCAGGTATGATTTCATCCTTCTTGGTGGTTTTGTTGCTGGCCTAGAATAGCCAGTTATATGACTACTAGTGGGAATGCCCTACAATATGAGGGTAGAAAATTAGGTTACCTTTAATGGATGATGTATCGTAAAACAATCTGTATCCAGCCAAATATCATCTATCCTGTCAGTAAGAGGACATTGCTAATTTGTAGCATATCCCTGTGGCTAGTGTGTATTTGGGAGGTTTAACTGTACTTCATAATTAGATGGAAAACTTAACATTGGATGCATACATCAAACCTGATCAGCAGAGCTTTGGAAAGCATCAGAAACAGGCTGGAGTGGAAACCTTGAAGATTTGTGCAACTCAGGCTTCAGAGGGAGAGAAAGTCTTCCTGTAACATTTCTGTACTCTGTCTGATAGCCTGATAGAAAATGACATAACCTTCCTTTCATCAGCTAAAAGAAGTCAACCACAATGAAAATGTTTCCCTAGTGGAAGTTGTTTTGTGAAAACAGACTGACAATAAAAAAAATTACTTTCATGTATATTTATCCTCTACAATATCCTTGGTGTCCTGATTTGTTCAGTTCAGTAATCACAAGAATTGTTCTTTCTACTTTGGTACTCAGGGTCAAGTTACTTTACAAATATAAATTGCTTAGTTTCCGTATAGCTATTTTCTTACCTCTCTGCTAGGACATAGACTCATACCCCCCAAAAAATCCCCTGAACCGACCATCAAACCCAACCCTTGTATTAAGTAGCTGCATATTATTTAAAAGTTGTGGCATACAGATCTGTATCAGTCACTTTGCTTATTGAGGACTTTTGCATGTGATTTTATTTCCAAGCCCAAAATTTAATTTCCAAGCTCATGCCAGTTCACTCTTCTCAGCTAAAGATATGGCTACACAAGTAACTTCCCTTGGTGGATGCTACCCATGGCTTTATGGTATGTTAACTATACCTGTGTGAATAGATTTGTCCCATCTGGTAAATGCGGGGTAACCATCGTACTTCCCAGTGTAGTCTGTTAATACATATCATAGGTTGCAAATCATGCCCGAGTTTGTTCATACCAGGTTGTTTTCATAGCTGTAGCATCAGTATATTTTGGAGTGCCCATGCCCTGAGATGTGCGTGGTCTGTAGGTGCTCTGACAGTGTGGACAGGCTGCCATGTGAAGCCTGGCTTTTTGTTGAAGACTGCAGCTAGTATATGACACTTCATTCTGACCTTATATGCCTGTTGGGCAAGTCAGCCTCACTTGTTATTGCTTTCTTCCTTGAGGGCAAAGCAGTTTTCATCTCTTGGGACATGAAGTCAGCTTCTGGAGGCTTATGTTAACAGCCAAATTTGAATTACAGTTGAACAAAATAATGTGTTTATGAACTACAGAGAACAAATATAAAGGAAAAGCATTTTAAACTCAAAGCGCTTCTATCTTCTGGTTGGATAAAGTCACCATAGCAGTGTTGACGTACAAGCTTAGCATTCATTGACTTATAAGAATACTGGTTCATGTAGGATATGGTGTAAACTTAAGGTGCACTAGCTGTGTTAGCTACCTACACTAGCTTTTTTGGGTGTCCATCGTTGTACTGTGAGCGAAGGCTATGGATACTTACTTAAGGCAACAATGAAAGACAGAGCTGGAACAGTTAATGCTGTGCCAGCTGTACACAGATATTTGGACCATGACTTTTCAAACATCAGAAACAACGAGGCTGCTTATTGAAAGGATAGTGCTTGACAGAGAACATGAGAAAATTGCTCCTCATTTGCCTAAGGATAATTTCCTATGTTACTTGGGAACTATTTCTAGCTTTTTCAAGTGGTTGGCTGTGCAGCAGTTAAGCTGCTTGTGTCCATGCCACAGCACACTTGTCCCTGTTCCAGAGTGTCTGCCCACACTGGTCTGAATTAGCAGCTTCAAGAATATTTTTTTTTATGGGGAGAAGGGTATGATTTTGTTGTCATTGTTTGGTTTAGGTTTGTGTTTTGTTTTGTTTTTCTGGTATTGTTTAGCAGTAACATTGGATGACACTTGTATCACAGTATCACAGTATGTTTGGGATTGGAAGGGACCTCAAAAGATCATCTAGTCCAATCCCCCTGGTGGAGCAGGAACACCTAGGTGAGGTCGCACAGGAACATGTCCAGGCGGGTTTTGAATGTCTCCAGAGAAGGAGACTCCACAACTTCCCTGGGCAGCCTGTTCCATTGCTCTGTCACCCTTACTGAGAAGAAGTTTCTTCTCAAATTTAAGTGGAACCTCTTGTGTTCCAGCTTGATCCCATTACCCCTTGTCCTATCATTGTTTGCCACCGAGAAGAGCCTGGCTCCATCCCCATGGCACTCACCCTTTATATATTTATAAACATTAATAAGGTCCCCCCTTAGTCTCCTCTTCTCCAAACTAAAGAGACCCAGCTCCCTCAGCCTTTCTTCATAAGGCTTCTGTTTGTGCACAGTATCTCAGTTGTCATCTAATTCACCTATTTGTAGCTAGGGCATTTCAGAGAGGTCTGCCTTGCTTCAAACTTTATTTTCCATTTGGGTTGGGAGAAAGCTGTGGTTTATCATTTGGTTGGGCTTTAGGACACTGTGGAGCTTCGAGTTTGGCTGTGCCCTCAACCACAGGTGGAGTTCTGCAACGTCTCGCTGGGGCCATATGCACTTTGCCCTTTTGTAAAGCACACGCTGGTAGCTGGAAAGCATCTGTGGGCTCCTGCACCTCTCCTATAAGGCATTTAGTGCCCCAAGGTGTCGCTTGTGGAACTGCAAAAATAGACTGAAAAAATAAAGCCAAGTGTTTTGAGGAGTAGTTCACCTGCAGAATTTGTATTTTCATAGTTTTCTCCACCTGTGGTCTTACACTAAGCCATGTGTGATTTTGAAAATGTTAATCATATTAACTTTAAATAAATAGAAGCATAAGAGACTGTTTTTAAAACTTTTTTTTTTTTTTTCTGTATCTCAGAAATACAATTCTGATTGTTTTTGTAAAACTCTCAACAACATTTGATGAAGCAATTTCTTTAGGTTTGGGAAGTCTGAAGCAGTTTAAGGACAGTTAGTGATGAGCCAACAGCCATTCTGTGATTCTGTGATCTCTGTGTGGCCTTTCAGGTCACTTGGGCTGGAGATACAGCCCATGGATCTCAGTGTTTGGTCTGATGGTCTGGTAGCAGAACCACTTTTAGAAAGCTTTTACAAAATGACATAATTATAGGGAGATGTGGAGCTCCTCTGTATTGCATTCAGATGAGAGCTATTTGTTTGCAATATGCTGAAAGTAAAGAACAACGCTCGTTTTCTCACTGAGTAACGTGTACCCAGAGAAGAGGGGTGGGGGAGCATGAGAGCAGACTGTGGGATGGTATAAATTATCGTTCAGTTCTCCTTTGATGCTTTTTTATTAGTATTATTTCTGCATGTCATATATTAAATATATGGTAATTACATATTTGGAGATGAAATGTGTTTTAATATCCTGTTTGATGTTCTCTCTGAAAAAAAGAAAGAAGGTAATATTGTTAGTGTTTTGCTGATTTGGTTTCAGATCTAGGAGTTAGGGATATTGCTGTAGAATCAAAGGTAATAAATAGTGTAGACAACAATGAAACAAAATATTCAGGATTTTCATATAATCGCTTTCCTCTGGATGCTCCTTTTATTCAATAAAGCTGAACAGAAATGAAAAGGAGCCTAAAACTTGATTAGCTACTGCAACACTGTGGAGTCTAAGTTTATTATGGTATTTAAGGCTGTATCTCTGTTCAAGCATGTGAATGCAATGACACCACTTGGTGTTTGTAGTAGAGACGTAACATTTTGTTCAGTATTTTTGTTTTATTTTAAACAAGGTTTAATTTTCCATTAGATTATCTAATTTTCCCTTAGGCACAACTTTAGGGTGTGTTCAAAATTATTTCGAACTGAAAGAAACCCTGCTTTCCTGTGAACTTCAGAGGGATGAAGGTAGGATAACATGTCACATTTCGCAAAGTCGTTGCTTGTTTTATGACATCCAGGGACAATACATCTTCCCTGCTCTTCTGTTGTGCTTTACTGTGGTGCATACAGGCTCACACGTGGGGTCGGGCGTTTCTGGTGGTGTGACTGGCAAAGTCACTGATGCTCTGGCCGTGGGCAGGCTGGTCGCTGCACAGCTGGGCATCCATCCGCCGTCCCTGGGGAACGTGAAGCTTCTTCCTACCAGCTGCAGTGCAGAACTGCAGCTCAGCAGCTTTCTTTAGATAAATAAATAAACCCAAAATTTTCCTTCAGCCTCACCAAGATAGTATTTTCATGTTTCTAAGTGCAGCCTTAGAAGTTTTGGGAAAACCAGACATATGGGAGATGTAGCTATGCCTTCTGCATCTGCAAGGGGAGATGTAATTATTGCCAGCATCCCTGCATTGATGAGTGCCTAGGAACTTCTTACAATAAGTAATCTTGCCGAAGTTTGCAAGTTCTCCCTCTGTCTTTTTGTTTTCCTCTTAAAGTCTAATCACCATAAACACTTCTTTTTTTAATCTAAACTGTGCTCTCTTGTCAGGTGTATGTATAAATGTAAGGAGTGGGAACTTGTAAAGGGTTAGATATTTGTACCCCACTCAGTATTTTCCAGGATTCTTTCTCTGTTTTAAGACCTTTTGCTACTCTTTCTCTCAAAACCGTGCCTCTTTTCCCCTCATGTGTGCTTGGATCCTTTTTAAACTTAGTAGCGCTCTTTTTGCCATTTAACACGTTAATTGTTTGTGTATAGTAAGTGTGCCTGACTTCATTAGTCTTGTCTTTCTCCTGCAGTCTAGTACATAATTTTCAGTTTCACTGTCCCAATTATCACCTAAACTGGACAGGAAAATCCCTGCATTTCAGTGTTGTTGAGGCAGACCTGCGCTGGCCTGTTAAGTCTTGCATTACTGAAGACTGCATTCAGTTTTCTGTCTTAATGGTCGGAAAGCATCAGATGGCCTTACAGTAGTTCATTATTCTTTATAATACAGTAGCAAATATTTAGCTTCACTGAGAGGGCAAATGCTGGAATTAGTCAGATTTGAATACTATGCTTACAAACCTTAGTGAAGGTGAGATTTTTTTCTTACTTGTAATAAGGTGAGTGCAATTGTCAGATTTTTCACATCTAACTGTTTCGCTTTGTTTGTGTAGGTTTAATTTATGACCATGATGAGAGATACTTTGTGTTAAGTGAACAGTTAATAGTTAGTAAGTAAGTAGAAGAACATATAATAATTTGGGGAAAAATCAGTGTTTCAGTAGTAGTGAGCCTTGCATATAATCATTTACTGAATTGCACATATGTACAAGAGGTAAATATGTATCTAAATTCTTATCGCCTTGGGTAGGCAGGCACTAGAGAGCCCTCCTCAGAGTTTGGAGGGGGAGAAATACTGAATGCTGTTGATCAAAAATATTGATGCACTGCCTAAAATGGTCCTTTTGATGACTGGCTCAATAGTTCAGTGTTACAGTAGAGTATTTATCTGAAGGCAATTGAGAGCCTTTAGGTGATGCACCAGAGCTGCCAAGTGCATATGCGTCTCTTGTTTTCTCTCTGGAGTGGTAAAATATCAAAGACCAAAAAAACCCCAACACCTTTTTGCTCAAACAAACAAACAAAAACAAACAAACAAAATCCCACCAGAAAAAAACAAAAACCAACCATACAAAACCACCACCACCTCCACCACAACAAGATAATTCCATAGCTTTAAATGTAAATACTGGTTCTGTGTTGAAAAGTTAATTGACACTGTGTTTGCCTGGTGCTGAAAATTATCTTCCACAGATAAATGTAGAGTTACTGGTGTACATACAAAACCCTGAGTTAATCATTTTGGCAGACTTGTGTGTGCTGTGGTGTGTAAGAATAAAAAAGGCGGAGAAAACCAGAACTGAAATTCCTGCAGAAACTGCGTCTTCAGGTCTGGCCTGTGGCTGCTCTCACTTCTCACCATCTCCAACCCAGTGTCTGATCCATGTCCTGGGTTATTGGGTCAGCTTGGGGGCAGATTTCCCTCCTGCTGCTTTCTGTGCTTTGCTGGAAGGGCTTTACTCTAGAAGAGGGAAGCTCAGAGGCTTCCTTTTTTCAAGCGGACCTGGTGACTGCTGTCAGTCCCTGCTTGTGCTGCCTGGGAAGACGCACCGTCCTGCCTATGCCACTACCCATGGGGGGGCCTCCTGCTCCTGTCCAGAGACACCCTCCGCTGTTTGAAACCCCACCGGTGCTTGTGTTGCTTTGCCACCCCTGCTTCATAGTCCTCCGAATGAGGAGGAGGGAAGAGCCTGGGAAGTGACTCCCAGGTGGGCTGGTTGGAAGAGGGGACTTTACTGCAAATCCTCCCGGGGCATCTGAACAGCTGAGCCTGGGAGCTGTCCCTCTGTCTCCTGAGGCTCCCCAAAATAATAGTAGAGGGCTGTGCTACCCCAAGGGTTGCTGACAGAATTTGTTAGGCGAGCACAGGTCATCCAAGGGAGGAGGGAAAAGACTTTTGCTGTCTGTGGTGCAGGTTAGCAACTGGGCTCGAAAAAAGAAAGCCAGACATGGCCAGTGTAGTTCTATATATCTTCAGTTTTTCAAAGCTGATACTAACTACAGACAATCCTTTTACCATTATTTGCATATTTTAATATAGGAGCTTTGTTTATCTATGCTATTCTCTCTCCTATATTTTCCTCAAAGTTCTTGGCCAAACACCTCACCTCACACATAAAGAAATATGTGCTGAGAACAAGATTGGCATCTGTAAGACAGAGGGTATGCAAAAGTCTTGTGAGGCTCATCCAACCCTGGATTACACCATTTTGGTTTTGCAGATTGTTTTCTTGGCAATTTCTTATGAAGGGTCTTTTGTATTTGGTTTGTGCATAATTCTCATTAGTGGCAATGCAAGTGAAACGTGGGAGTGGACAGGAAACTGGTTCTCTGAACGAAGGAAGTCTATATACTTATGAGTACAGAAAGAAGTTAATGTGCTCAGCTTCATAATAATATACACAATGTATGTAAAGTATATGGATTTTTTTTTTTTTACGTTGGAGAAAAGCATTCTAAGTGAATAAAATATGCGTATTTGTCTCTGATAGTAAATTTCTTCAGATGACTTCTTTTTCTCTGAACTGAACTACAGTAGTTGATATCATTTGTTACCAAGTAATATGTTCTCCCTTGGTAGAAATCATATAATAAAATCTCAGATTGGGATAATTTGATACAAGTGAACCAGAAATAAATTAAACCTGACAAATCTGTCATAAACTGTAAGTTTTAATACAAGCTTAATCTAAGCTTTCATGACTTTGTCAAAACCAATAATGTATTCAGTGGCTCGCTCTGAAACTGGCTGTATCATGCTGCAGGACTGCAAAGGTTAACGGGTTTTTAAGACCCAGCTGTGAAGTTGCGTAAGTCTTAAAATGTCTTTAGCAGAAGGCATGTTTTTGATTGATTAACGAAAATGTGCTGTTTGTTTATTTTTGTTTGAAAATAATCCTCTTTTATCACTAATTTAATAATTCCTTTATTGAAATATGCTATTGAATATGTCAGTGATGACTGGATAGAATTTGGGCATGAAGCAAGTAACAACTGTATTCTGTTTCTGTCCCTCAGCTGTCTGTTGCACTCATTTCAATGTGTGGTGTGTTTTGTGCCTTGTATTTGAGTGGTCTTGCTAAAAGGTGGTAATCATCATACAGGTTTGGGAGCCCAAATGAATTCCCAAGATTTTCGTCAATCTTCGTTGATTTTTTGTCCCTACACGTGCTACTGTCAACTGTCTCCTCAGCGGCAGCACCATTGCTTTCTTCTCCCTGTGCACCTGTAAAAGTTATTTCTAATGAAATAAATTCAGTGTTGGTGCACCCTCCTAATAGATAAGGCAGAAACACATAATTTTTGCAGAATGAGACTTTCAACGTTGCACCAGAATTCTTGTTTCATAGATGGCATGCATACAGAATCAAAGGCATTTGTGACTTGACAGCATATAGGGACGCTGGGGTTATCACAGCTTTGTAGTAACCAGATTAACAGAACTATTTCTGTTAAAATAATGTTGTAGAATTGTAAAAGCGCTTCATAAGAACCTTTCTTCCTTAATACAATCTACTTGACTTCAGAGCGGATTGAGTGTAAAGAATAAACTGACCCAGTAAACAATTTTCTGGGTTTTTAAAATGAATTAATTTAGTCTTTTTACACTCTGAGCCACCTCAAAGCAGAAAAACGTTTTCCAAAGAGACCAAACAAGAAAAAGTCATGTCTCTTCATTACACAAGAACAATTATTTGCAGGACTACATGGGGGTGGTGGGCTGGTGGTAGTAATGGAATTTTTGCACCAGTCTAAGTAGATTTTATACAATTGTCTAATCACCATGAAAGTAGTGTTGGTACTTGGCTCTTTTACATGGGAAGAGTTTTTAAGGGAACTATGACTTAAATTCACAAGTTTTTTGTTTGTTTTATGAATGATGTCCAACTGCTAGCATGTTTGCATTAATATTAAAAAAGGTAAAAAAAATTGAAGCAGTAAAAATTAAACTTTTCTGCTAAAGTAGAAGGAAAGAAACACTCCAACTTTTCTTTTCATACTAAGAAAACTCTTGTGTGCCAGAGGCAGCAGTGTTCATTCATTTTTTTAAACAGCTTAACTTTCTAAACATTGAAGCAGCATGAAATTGGTAAATGTGCTTATAGTACACAGTGGTAATTATATCCTGTTGTCTTTGTGATGTAGCACTAACAATGGCCATCATGGTTCCAAAATGAGGCTGTTCTCCTTTGGAAAGCAACTCATATTATACAACTTTGAGATTTATCCATGGATATCGAGTAGATGCATGTTTTATAAGAAGACCGTAAGAGTTTTTCTCTGTCTCGCCCCCAATCATTCTGAAAAGTTTCACTTGTTAACAGTGATCCATTTGCTGAAAGTAAATCTGTAGCAGATGTAGCTACCTCTCTTTGCAAAGGTCACTTCAGCTCTGAGTAAGGTAGGTATATTTTTTCCCACAGTTTATATTTGACCTGAATCCATAATGTTTACTTTTTAAAAAACAAACAAAATCTGAAGATCCTCTTCCAAAATATTACTCCTAGCATATTAAAACAGTTACATACAATGCTTTTCTGGAGGTAACCATGACTTAGAGGTAGTATGACAAAGTGTAATTCCTTATTGATAGTGATAAAAATAAGTCCTTATTTAAAACAAAACCAGAAACCTTAAATGTGTTTTTCTTTTTCCTCTCTTTAAAGAAAAAAAATGCATATTAGAACCTTTGGTTGTAATCTCTGTCCTCTTTGTCTTGCTGCCTTCCACTTTGAGTGGGCCAAGCCCAACTGTACCTTCCTAGTTTAAGAGAGTTTTGATAGTTAGAGATGCGTCAATTTTCAAAAGAATTTTTTTGTGTGTCTGTTCTGCAGGACCAGGGATAAATTCTGGACTGTCTAGGGGGAAATTAAATTCTGATGGCCTTAAACACCTTTGTGTGCTTCTGTTTTAGGAGAAGGAGGATGTCAAGAGCAGTTGTGCCTGGGGGTTCAGTTCAAGTTTCCTGGGGTTGTCTGTCACCGTGCTTGAAGACTGTGTGCTCTGGCCCTGGATCAAGGATGCCTCCTAGCAGATTTTTGAGCACCTTTTTGTAAGATAGCCAGCATATGGTTGTTGAGTACAATATTCATGCTGGTTCACTCCTTGTACAATGGGTAAAGGGTCTGCCAGGATGTCATTACATTGTATTAGCTCAGTTGCTGGTGTGAAGGCTGAAACCAGCATGCAGGTCGCTCCTGACAGGTAGTATTTGTTGAAGTATCTTTTATGAAATCTTAAATGAGAATACTTCAGCTTGATAAATCTGCATATTTCTGGGTTGCTTGGTAGCTCAAAAAATATGAATGGTTGTATTTAATGTATTAATATATTCCATATGTGTTATATTTCATAACTGTTATTAATAGGGCATTGAGCTTGGGGAGCCCTGCTTATGTGTGCTCTTGTTGTGGATACTTCAATATTATATTATGTCATTTTGCTCATGTATTTCAGTCATGTGCCATGTGGGAGCTGCTGTAAAATATTTCACCCAAATTTGATGCACTGGTAGGGAATCAGGCAGGGCAGAGCTCTCTGGTCTGTGGGGCTTTGGCCACTTGAGGCTATGGAGAAAGGAAAGGTCTTGAGGCAAAGATGAGCAAGACCCTGAGGTTCTTTGGAAATGCTCTGCACTTCTTGAAATGTATTTCTTTGCTCAGCTATGAAACAACAAGAGCTTAAAGGGTTTAGGCTGGAATTTTTTTTGACCAAGACACTGTCTTCTTGGGCAGATGGAATCAAACCATTACAGCTGTAGGTTGTTTTTATTATTTTTTTTTTAATGCCAACCAGTCGTTCTTGGATAACATGAAGTCTTAGAGAAGCTTGTTTCAGAGTTAACTTGTGTGATGTCCTTTGCACCTCCCAGATCTCATCCTGTTTACCTCCCCATTTCCCTTCCCTCCTTGGCCATCTCTCCCCTACCTGCAGCCTGTCTTACTGTGGAAAGGTTGACTTGGAGCTGGTTGGGAGCTGCACGTTTGCTATGTGGTAGGACCAAAAGTAGTGTTACAGGAGAACCCAAGGACGGCTCCTTGAGCACTATGGGTATACTTTATGTTCACTAGGTGAGCAAAGACCTTAATCAAAATTTATTTACTATTTTTAAATTAGTGAAACTGATATATTAGTTTACATTAGCTGTTGACTTGACCAGCATCTTTTTTCTGAGGTGGAAAACACACTGTGACTGAAATCAAGAAACAGTGATGGAGGCAACAAGGCTGTAGCAATGAGGTTATGCAGAGCCTAAGACACAGTTTTGAGATTCATGAGGATAACCTGATAGCTGGTAACATTTTGTTGGTGTTTGTTTTTTTATCGTGAAACATAAAGTGAAACATGTCCTCCCTGCATGTTGAGGAGGAAAGGATGATATGGCATGGTATGTACCTGGTTTGGTTATTTTACTGCAGCCAGTGGAAAAAGTCCAGCGCTGAGAGTTTTAGAGGTAAGCTGCGTCTTTCTATGTATAAAAGAGCAGTGTGACACCTACTTGCTTTAAAAATGCAGACGCCAGTCCCAGTGTCAGTTTAAGAATAAAAAGCAGGACAGATGTTGCTTTTGGAATAAATTTGTAATAATTTTTTCTTAAGCACATAAATTTAGTCAGATTATTTGTGAAACAAACTGTAAAATTGATGTTTGTCAGACATCTGGCTTATGTTTAACTTTCAGTTTGCAGTTGGTATTTTATGCATGACAGAAAATAGGTGATCGTGATTGAGAGTCTTTCAAAAACATCAGCAAAAATTACATGTTTCTGAAACTCTAATGGTAAGGGGATGACTTATTTATCGTAATTGATGTCTTCTCCAACTCTTTAATTATCATCATTTCTAACACTTATTTTATGTTTTATTTCAGGCTTGTAAATCCGGTAATTCTAAGGTAGAAAGTTAAAATACTGAAGTGGAAGGAGATGGGAGTGGCAGTAGACTGCTTGATATTTGTCTTGTTTACCTGTCTGAGAGCTTGTGAAATTCAGTGAAAATGTTGCAGACATTAATTTTGTCACCTGCTTTGATTACAGAAGGTTTAATCAAATTCTTTCCAGTGTCTGTGTGCTTGCTGGCTGGCCTTGTGCTGGCCTCTTGAGGGGCTTGAGGTGATGGGTTCACTCTTGGTGTTTAACACTGTCAGCATGAATCATGGCAGCGGCAGCCCGTTACATTTCCTTAGCTGATGGTAGGGCTTTTTTTTTAATATAGATGAGGTTATACAGGTTGCTTATATAGTGTAGTGATTGGAATGTTTGTTCTGAAAGAAGGAACTCTCCTTCTTTCAGAACAAGCATTCGAATCGCTACAACTTCTGTCCAGCTCTGGACCCCTCAGTACAGGAAAGACATGGACCTGTTGGAGAGGGTCCAGAGGAGACCACAAAGATGATCAGTGGGCTGGAACAGCTCTGCTGTGAGGACAGGCTGAGAGGGTTGGGGTTGTTCAGCCTGGAGAAGGCTTCAGAGAGACATTATTGTTGCCTTTTGGTACTTGAAAGGGACCTGTAAGAAAGATGGGGATAGACTTTTTAGCAGGGCCTGTTGCAATAGGACAGGAGGTGATGGTTTTAAACTAAAAGAAGGGACATTCAGGCTAGACATAAGGAAGAATTTTTTTGTGATGAGGGTGGTAAAATACTGGCCCAGGTTGCCCAGAGGGGTGGTAGATGCCCCATCCCTGGAAACATTCAAGGCCAGGCTGGATGGGGCTCTGAGCAACCTGATCTAGTTGAAGATGTCCCTGCTCATTGCAGGGGGTTGGACTAGATGACCTTTGAAAGTCCCTTCGAACCCAAACTATTCTGTATTTTATGAACTTTGATTCAGTGACTTTGTCTACCCAAGGGGCTCACAAAAGAGTTTTTACACTAAAGTGAGGGGCTCAGTGGTAGCATGGTCATTCTTATCTCCCCATAGTAAAGCTGAGCAGGAAAAACTTACTCAAGATTCACAGAGCTGTAGAAAACGTGTGGAAGAGTGTAACTGGTCTAATCTAGTGTTTTAGAGAATTCTGCTGAAGGAGAATTGTCTTCAGGACTTCATTTATTTAAGTGGCAGTTGGGTGAATTGTGTAAAGAGTTTTGGGAATTGTGTCTCAGCCCCTCTTCATCACAGCGCTCCTATCACTAAGCTACAAATCACACCCTTTGTATTGTATCTTTGTGGCTCCATAAATCCTGTGTTCTTCAAAGTGGATCTGGAAGTGTGACACATGCCTCATCCTTGGTCTTCTTCTTTAGGCTTTTCTCCTTCCTGCCTGCTGCCTGCCCTCCCTCCCTCCCTCTGTAACTTGGTGGGCTCTCTTCTGGAACGCTTCTTTAATGAGTAGGGGATTGACCCATCACTTAGGAAGTGCTCTAATCCTTACACTGTTAAGAAAATGTATTTAAACATTTTAAATGTATTTAAAACAAAAACAGAATTTAAAAGAAAAGGAAAAAATAAAAGGGAAAAAAAAAAAGCCCAAGCCCCCAAAAGAGATTTGAGCACTTGACATCAGGAAAAATGTGGATTCCTGAGTCCCAGGTGTGTGTAGATGTCAGACCGAAGGTTGCAGGGAGACCATGTACCAGGGCACCCAACTCCTCTTGTACGCTGCTTGGGGAGCCTCAGCACGCACTGCAGGGCTGCAGATTTGCTGCTCCTGGAGCCAGGTTCTCAAATGTTTTAGACCTTCACAGTGTGTGGATCCAGTCCTCTAAGTCCTCTGTCATTAAATGGGAGCGGTCCCATTTCTTTCATTAGGTTTTTAAACAGGCTTGAGAGAGTCAGGTCTGATGAATGCCTTGACTTACCACAGCACGGCTGCACATGTATCTTTCCGGAAAGCTCACTCTGGAGAGTGAAGCAATCAATGCTCTTTAGAAGTTAATTATGGTCTGTCTTTATTCTGGTAAACCAGGATGTGAGGGTGATTGGCAGTTGGTTTTAATATTTTAGTAGAACCAACCCCTCAATTATCGAAGTTAACCACTGAATGGACTAATGCATGTGCTGTGTTTACATATTAATGCTTACACTAAAATTGTCACAGGTTTTCATTTTCATCTAACACCGCCCCCAAAAAAACAACCCAACCCAAAACAAACAAACAAAACCAAAACAAAACAAGAACACAAACAAAACATCACACACACACAAACCCCCAAACAAACAAAACAACTAACCAAAGAAGACAAACAAACAAACCCAGAAAACTTTGACGGTCGAATTTCTTTGGAAGGTTTTCTCTGATTTTAATGTCTGCTCTACTTGTATCTGCTGACAAGTGTCCCCAGGAAAAGAAGAGTGTTAGGAAATGTCTAACTGTGATGTTTCCACGATGTGACAAGAAATCAGAACCTATATGGACAGGGAGCCTCAGTGCAGCATGGGAGTCAAACAGACAGACACTAGAATCAGCTTTAGCACTGATGGAAAAGCAAAGAGTAAACTGTACACACCCACAAAAAAGAATATGGGCCAACCCTTTTTGCGTAACCTGTGGGGGATAGGAGCGGTCACTGTCCGAATATAATTTCATTGGACTTTCAGTCTCTTGGCTACTTGGCTCAGTGTGATTCTCAGCCAGTCTGAGAAAATTAATGTGAAATAGATGTCTGTAATCAGGGTGGCTTTGGTTGGATAGTCTGTTTCTTCATGCTTTGCCCATTATATGTGAAGGAACTTTTTAATTTTTTTTTTTTTTTTTAATTTTTAAAACTTTCCCCCTGGTCTCCTAGGTTAAGAAAGCAAATAATAGAATAAGCTCTTGGGTCCTTTACAACCCACAGCTTTAGACACCTTATTGCCTTCTCTGGAGTGACTTCCATGGCCAGTTACGTGATTTGGGTGGCTCTTGGGAAATCCAAAGTGGAATGTAGAAAGTAAAAATAATTGTTTCTGGATGATACATTGTAAATGCAAGCTAAACTCTACATTTGGGCAATAGTCATGATGCTTACCTGTCTTCATGTAAATTGTACTAATTCTAGTAATTGAAGTGGAATTTAGTCTTACAGCTAGGTCAGTTGTGTTGATAATGCATATCACAGCAACATCCATCAGTTTTGGCTCAAAATGAGAGTGCTGCTCTACTAATCAGAGTAAAAACATTCCCATTGCTGATTACAGGAGAAAACAGCTGACTGTGCAGAGGGCAAAACTGATGAAACAAGGATTTTATTTTTATTTTTATTTTTTTTTCATGAACAACCAGCTCTCTGTTCCCATGCCGGGCTGGCCTGGGTGGAGCACGAATGTGTCTTTACCCCAGAGTTGCACGTTGCCCTGTGCCACGCTGCTGCTTCGCTCTTCTCCCTGCTGCCTAAAGCTGTCCCATGTTTTCAGAAACTCCTGTTACTGTGCTTTGTTAAGGATGAAAACATGCTCTTACAGCACAGCTTGCATCATTCTGTATCGGTCTTACATAGGTTATTCCTTGCATTTTGGTTAATGTTGTGCTCAGTAGAGCAGGGTAGGCTGCCATCACATCTCAAAGCGATGATGTTTCCTGCTAGCTCTACTGCGAAAAACAAGAAAGGTCTTTGGGGAGCTAGGATTTAGCTTGTCTCGTCTTAGTCAGAAGATGCTAGTGGGTTATCAGTAATTCAAATGCCTTTTTTTCCACGCTGGTGTCTGACAGGATTGAAAATAGAAACTGTCAGCCTCCCGATTGTCAGATTATGTAAAACCATGAGCAAAACCAAAACAAAACAGGTATGATAGGATTATGTATGTGCATATATTTTGCTTGTGGATATTTTTGTAAGTTTTATGAAGGAAGAAGTTCGCTTTCAGCTTTAGTTCTTAGTGTTTTGGAGACTGAGCAGGGCAAATACCAACAGTCTTCCAAATGTAAACTTTTATTTTTGACGCCGTCACAGGTTAAAATAGTAATTTTTGAGACTGATCAATATACTTAATTAAATGCTTTTTAATTAAAATAAAATAGAGACCTTTGGCAAAATTGTTTGATTTACAAAGCAGGAAGATTTCCAGCCTGTTGCCCAAGTGAAAACTAGAAAAAATGTCTTCGGTTATCCCCTACTGGAAGAGTTTTTGGTTTTGGATCAACTCAGGTCTGTCTATACAAAATGTGTGTTAAAAGCAGTTCATCTTCTTAGAGTTCATCTTCTTTCCTATCTTAAAGATAGGAAGGTACAAATCCCTAGCACTGTTGCTACCCTTGGAAGGCTGGGGTTTCCAGGTTCCAGTCTAACAGAATGAAGAAATTTTTATGAAGCCTACAGGTCACTGCTATATGTGGTATTAATATACATCTGAACAACAACTCACTCTTTTTATAACTATCGGCTATCAGCCAGCAATACTTTCGTACTTGCAGCTTTGCTTTTGCTCTCAGGGACTCTGTTTAGAGTGATGAGTGATTTCCGTAGTGTACAAACCTGCTATTTCATCAGGCTTAAAATTCTTCCATTTCTATGTAGAAGGAGGTTTTATAAAGAAAAAAGATACAATGTTACTTTTCAGTGATTTATGTGTTGTCTTAAAACATACCTTCATATTAAAAACAATAGCTTTTTGAAAGTGAACTACAGTAAATAAAGTACATTTAAATACCACTTGTGAGTGTTATCAAAATGAAAGACTAAAAACAATCTGTGGGGTCCATTTCAAGTGTTAAAGTTGTACTTTGCTTACTTAAAAATACAAGCGACTGTTTTCTTGTTCACTCATCCATAAAACTGGGCAACCCTGTAACAAAAGTACACGTTAATAAACCCAGGTCACTACTTGGTATGCACTGTGTTATTGCCACTGATTTGGTGACAGATCTGATTTAGAAGTCTATTTTCCCATAGACTCTATTTTAGTAAATTTTATGGAAAAGAAAAAACTTTACACTTTGGGGACAAAATAGTTTTCACCAACAGTGAGCAGGTTTTCCTGGGAATAGGTGATGAAAATGAAAGCCTATGTGAATGAGTTTTATGTGGGAGCCCTACAGAGCTGAGCTGGCCAGTAATTCCATCCGAGACCCTGTCAGGCCCTGGAGCTGCATCGCAACCATCCTTTGCAGGTTTATATTCTTGCCTTAGAGACTGGACAGGCAGCCTTTATCTCCAGGGCCATCTGCAGCAAAAAGACACTCGACATCAACTTATCAAGAGGGTTTGTTTCTGAAGGCTATGCCTGAATGACAGACCAGGATGCCAGATTAATGCCAGCTGGGTTTCCCTGTGCTACTCTGGAAAGTGATTTCTGTTATAATTACATTTTGTCAGCGTGACTGAATAATTCCCCAAAGTTCATACCGATTTTGGCCTTAAAACTTGGAATTGTCTAATCAAAAGTTGTCATTCAAATACATTGGTAAAAGAAATAATCAGCTTGGTGTACTGAAATTGTTCTGGGGAGTTGATGTTTTTCTCTTAAAAAAAAAAATGAAAGCAAAACCAAGACAAACAAAAAATGACCAAACAAAAAAACCCCAAACAAAACCACCAAGAAACACAACCAAAAAAACCCCAAACAAAATGAAAAATGCTAAACTCAAAACCAACCCTCTGGTGTGTTAACAGAGATTTGATTTCTTTAGGTTTGATCATGGGGATTGTAATTTTTTTTTTTTCCCTTAGCAGTCCTCTTTCAAGCTAACAGATTTCAGTAGATAATATTGTGTGCAGTGAAGAATCATAAATCTTCCGCTTTGACTCTTTTATAACATCCTTGAGTAAGGGCTTATTAAGAGGAAAGAATCAAAGCAGTAGCTCAGCTCATGCAAATACAAGTTCCCTGAAAATGCTGTGTTGTCTCCCAAAGTTTTTTCTGTTCTTTATATAAACTCTTAATGTGTGTTTCCTGCTGCAGTTGCTAATGATCTGAACAGAATTAGTTGGCTATATCTCCCTTAATTTCAGTAGGGAGAAACGGATCATATAGGAGAAAAGGGGAAAAACAAAATACAGAATAAAAAGCAGATCTTGTGATTATCCTGTTTTTCTTTTCCCTCCCCCAAAGAACCAAGGAAGTTTCACATGAGAACCTCAAAAAATCATAATTCAGCTGTTGTTATGTCATGCAAGCTGAAGAGTTTTGGGGGATGTTTTGCAGTCATGCCTGAGTGGAAACAGTTATCACATAAGGTGCCATCTGAAACTGCTTGAGAGTTTTGCATTTATTATTAGTCTGCTCGCTGAATGAATGATGGAGATGTGGGATTAACCTACTGTGCAAAGGATCTGAGAAATGAACTTTCTAAATATACTGCCAACAGCAGATTCCTCTATTGCTTGAATTCAAGAAGTAATGTTGTTTCTTGATACCAGTGGTTAATTATTACATAGAAGCCACTAAGGAGGACAATTCAGATTGCTGAATTAATGTGTTACTTTTAGATGAATCTGTATTACAGGTTTTGCAGCGGTCACGCTATATAAGTGTGATTTTTCACAGTTTTAGAGTAGAGAGATTTTTGGCAAGTCAAGTTATTGATTGAAATAAATGGCTTTTTGCAAGAGCTTGGGAGGCAGGATGACCTGTTCATGCCCAAACCCCACTAGGGCTCAAGTAATCTTACAAGACCAACTACGCTCGGTTCTGTTTTCCTGTGAAAATGAGTGGGAACACAGAAGTAAAAACGAGGCTAAGAGAGAACATATATGAACTTTGCTGTTAAGGAATCGGTATTTATCACCTTCACCTTTGAAACTCTTATAAACTGACCTTGGCTGAAAGGAGGGGTGAGAGCAGCCGTCAGCTGAGCAGAATGTCGTGTACAGGGGATTTTTGTCTCTTGCCCGTGGGTGCTCTGCTGCAGCTGGGGGCTTTGGAGAAAGGTGGGGGGAAATCAGAGCCTGGAGAGTCACCTGTGAGTAATATATCTGTAACTATATTAGATAAATAAGAGTGATAGAAATAGGACATCATTATTATTATTTTAATCAAAACAGGGTTTTAACTAACAGAAACTTTGTATTCCGGGTAGAAACAGTAATGCTTTCTCAACAGATTTACTTAAGAAGTTGTCTTCTTAAATGAACTAAGATATATCAATTTATATATTTATTTTACAAAATCAGTTTAATTTTCAGATCATGCTTCTGAGGCCCAAAGGAGATATCAGGGCACAACTTTGTAAGTATATCTTCACTCTTCATTGTTTGCATTTATAGTTTGTTCTTTTTAGAGCACAGGAAGTACTCTGCATTTTCTGGAGTAGTAGTAGTTTCTGGTTGTCTTCAAAACTGGGACTTGTTTCCTGTTGTGGTTGACAATTGCCTGTGTAACTTCTGTGGATGCTGCCTGGAAAGAAGCATGGAACCTTTGCTTAGTGCTGAGACAATGTAAATTAAGACTTTCAAGACTTAACTGTGATGTTTTTTTCATCAGAATAATTTAGATTTATCTATTTTCCTTGTTTAACTCACAAATTAGCTATTTGAAATGTTTTGCTGCTCTAAAATTCTCTATATAGAGAACATTAATTTGCAAGCAGCATCAGTAATTTAGCAGAATACATTTCACGGTTGGCACGGCTGGTATGATTCCAGAGGAATATTTTTACCCTTCTATAGTTATTTCTCTGCATGTTCATTTTGTAATCGATGAAAATATCACAGCGGGCAAAACAGATACATTTCATATGATGGCAGCATCTTTTATCACTTCTGAATCTTTTTTTCCATGCTTGCTGCTATTGCTGTGTAGACTGGAGAACTCCAGGTTCCTTCTCCTTCCAAAAGGAGATGAGACTGGATGCAGTTGTTATTGCTGAGATAGTCAAGAGAGTTCAGCTGCAGTGTTATTAACCATCTGCAGCATTGTCTAACCCAAGCATTTGAAAAATCACAATGTAAAATTAATTTCATTGCTATTTGGAGTTTACCTTCCAGTTTCTGAGCATACTGTTCTCTGGCATTTTTGTGACCTGGGGCTGTAATGAGGCACTGTGTTAAAAACCTGGCTCTGTTTCCTTGGCTCTTAGCAGGAGTAAGTCATGGGGAGAGAGGTTTAGAAGTATTGTGAGACCTCAGGTACTTGTAATTTGTGCTTATACGAGTAAGTGACACCTAGAGGGTGTTTTTTTTCCTGTATTAGCAGCTCTTGCTAGCTAATCTTGTGGTCTCTCTAGCGGCAAAGGCTGAATTAATACATCTGTTCTCTAGGCTGAAGTGAACTTTTTAGCGACGTGAAAGGCAAGTCCGTTTAGGGTCTCCAAGGAAAGGTAAAATTCTCATTGGAAAAGGAGGGGAGACCTTGAGAGTCTGATTTGTTTGATAAGGGAAGGGCAGAGTAGGAATATCTACAGATAAGGCATCTCACTACATTAGTCATTTCAGTGCAAACTCTGATGAAGTAATTATGCTGAGATACATTATCCTGAAGATTTACTGTCAACATTTTGTTGGCTGTCTCCAACAATACACTTTTTTTCCCCCTTCCTATTTTACACTAAAATATAGATAAAATAATTGTAGAATCATAGAATTGTTTGGGTTGGAAGGGACCTTCAAAGGTCATCTAGTCCAACCCCCCTGCAATGAGCAGGGACATCTTCAACTAGATCAGGTTGCTCAGAGCCCCGTCCAGCCTGGCCTGGAATGTCTCCATGAATGGGGCATCTACCACCTCTCTGGGCAACCTGTGCCAGTGTTTTACTATCATTGTAAAAAATTTATTCTGTATATCTAGTCTAAATCTCCCTTTTTCAGTTTAAAACCATTATCATCAGGTGTTTATGATGGACATTGTAAGCTGGAACAAAGTGAATGCTGAAAATTGGCAGCTTTCTTACAGTCTGTGGAATCATTTTTGCTAATGAGGGAGTGCAGTTAAAAATGCATATTAATATTTAATTGAAGAAGATTCATGTAAACCACAGCTGTGACCATAAAAATAGTCTTTTTTTCTGAGAGAAGTAAAAGCAGTGGTTCCCTATGGTCTCATTTGATTTCTTTATTCAGCAGCCACCCATATGTTAGCATACATCTGTGTAGCCTTTTGTGTACTTGCAGAATAGAACATGCAGTGCTCAATCTTATTTTTGTATGAAATGCTAGCGACAAAATTTTATGTTGTAGAACTGCTTATGTTCAAAGTTTTTAAATAACCATCATGAGGTTTTCTTTTGTCATTTTGGTGGTTGGAAGAATTGTACACCAACAATTGTACAGCAGATGGCACTATGCTGTAACCGTAGAATGAGAGGTTGGGCAGAAAAAACCTGTTCAGTTAGAGTTGTGTACGGAATTCATATTTTCTTGTAAACCGTGATAAAAGATTAGGAGGCCAAAATGTTTTAAAGCAGAATTCTGCAAGCTTGTGTAGCATACGTGTCAAGTAAAGCTTTGGTTGTTCTTAAGTAATGGTGTTCAGTGCTGTTTCCAATGATCTTCTCAGCTTTCAATGAGGCTCTACTGCTAAATGCCCAAGAGCTCAGGTGTTACTGAAACAGAGTGAAACTGAAGTAAAGCAACACACACAGCTTTCTTCCACTGTACCACAACAGATCAAAGTGCATAGAAATTTAAACAAGAAAATTTCCCCAGGAGCTTCTTCCGCTGGGTAGGAATTGCCAGGACACAGCATCGAAAACTTACTGTAAATGTTAAAAACTACCTTTATTGTGCAGTTCTGAACTTTAGATTTTCTTTCCCTTCAACTGGTAAAAACAACCACAAAGATCACTTTGTAACATCCCCAGGTAACCCAATAGTATATACATCTATGTATTAATATTAGTTGTTGAAATACCCTACAACAATTTGTCAAATTTAACATAATGAGGATGTACACTATTTCGTTGCCTTGGGGTGTGACACCCGATAGGGCTAGACCATAATTTTTGCAGTAATTGTGACAGACTTACTAAAAATGTTTTCCATGTATTTTTTTTAAAAAAAAGACATTCAGTGAATGAAACTCATACAGAGAAAGGAATAATCTGAGCCGTGGCAAATTTTCAGATAATGGAATGGGCTGTGCCAGACCAGCCAAGGGAAAATAATAATACCATAATACCATTATCTGCTGAGAATCCCACTCCCTGTCTAATTCCCTTTGGTCTAAGAACTGTCCTAACAATATGTGGAAGAGAAATATCATCTTGTATGCCTCAAATCAGGTGAAAACTTCAATACCTCCTGAGAGAATTCAGAAAGGATTAAGAAGCCTGTAAAGACAACTCACTTGCTCCCCCTTACATATATCTATTGAAGAGGCTTGATAAACCTGGTTGCTTTTCACTGAGAGTAGTGAGAAATTACTCAGTGTCCCTGTGATTCTGTCACCTGATTGGAATTTGCCCCTTTAACTAAATGTATCCTTGACTACCTCTTGTAGTGAGTTGAGTTAATGGTGTTTTGTGATCCGTAGTGCTGGATGACTTGTGAAGGATCTGGAAGGCTTAGTGGCTGCAAGTTTTGTCATTCGTGCCTGAAAATTGGGAAAATTGGGTTACTGTTGTGTGCATCCAATACAAAAAGCAGAAATTAAAGTGTTTGGACATCTTAGGATGATTTCAATTTGATGCCATCTCAGTGTCTTTTCTCAAAGTAGAGTGTCTCTGCCAGCTTTGAGCTGTAGCCAGTGACCTCCTTGGAGCCAGGCTCTTCTTGGTGACAACCAATGATAGGACAAGGGGCAGTGGGTACAAACTGGAACACAGGAGGTTCCACTTAAATATGAGAGGAAACTTCTTTACTTTGAGAGTGACAGAGCACTGGAACAGGCTGCCCAGGGAGGTTGTGGAGTCTCCTTCTCTGCAGACATTCAAAACCTGCCTGGACACTTTCCTGTGTGACCTCATGTAGGTGTTCCTGCTATGGCAGGGGGATTGGACTGGATGATCCTTTGAGGTCACTTCCAATCCCTAACATTCTGTGATTCTGTGATTCTTCTGCTTCCTGAGGAGTCTAGGGCCAAGTAATGAACAGGTCTGGTCTTGGCAGGTAAAATTTGAAATGCGGATGAAGGTGTCACTGGCCTCCTCAGAACCCCAAGGAGAAATAGTCCGCCAGTTTGAACTCTGGTAAATTTACCAGTTCTTGTCCTTTTGGTTGGTCAGGAACATGCCTCATGGCTGTATCTCTGATTTAGGAGATGTGGAGGACTAAAATCCTTAGTGTACTTCATCGTGTCCTAGGTGGCTGTACTTCTTGAATTCACCTTAAAGTAGCATTTCTGACATTTTCATGTTTTTTATCAACCTTATTTAGCATTATAGGCAGAACTTTAAGTCAGTGGAAAGTGTTTGATTCTTGTATATTTAAATATATAGGAGCTAAAAAAGATACTTAAAGACCTGTTTGCTTTTGCCTTACTGTTATCAGAAGCAGAAATGTGTAGTGGGAATATGGCCAAGAATGTGGTGAATGTGAGGAATTAACTGTTTGTTATCAGTAATCATGGACTGGTGCAGATAAGGTTCTCTAAGCATGGCAAGTATTGTTTAAGAATGTTTTCTTGTATACATGTTAGTGTGCTGCTAAAGAGATTAAATCAGGCTGTATTTGCAGTGAGTTTAATGGTCTTCCTTGTTTAACTAAAGTGGTGTGTGATGTTAATCATGAAGCACTTCTGAGAACCCTCCATTAAAAACTGACAGCAATATACTTGGGTAACTTCTTATGTGTAAATCTATTAGTAAATTAATCAACTGCATGATCCTGAGAAAGGACACTAAAATGCTTTATTGGTTTGCTGTTCATTGCATTGATTATTTGGGGCTCTTCTGAATATATTTCTCTAATGTCTGCTGCTTGCCAATTCGTCATGGCAATAGTTAAATGACGTTTTCCTAGCTCAGCATTCTTGTCCAGACTGGATTTGTTGCCATAACTGAAGGTGATTCCTTTTACAAAGTGTACATAATTCTCTAGAGAAGAGAATGTACTGCTAGCACTGATGGTCTGCAGTATTTTAATAGTGAACTTACCTTCACTTATAATTACTTCTGGTTTAAAATATTGAATTAATTAACTTTTTAAACAAAAACATCATCTATATTAATCTAAACTTTAAGTTTTATTGATGATTAAGCAAACCATTGCAAACTGAAATCAGGTGGGTTTTGTATTCATTTGTACTTGGTATGTATTTTGGTTATAGCAGTAAGAACTTTGCAATAAGTAAAGAATTTTGAAGAAAAACTTTTTTCAGTTCTTTTTCATGTCTTAAAAAGAAGGACAGGGGAGAAAACTTGAAAATTCATTAAATGTTCCAGATAAAAGATACTTAATTGACTTTTTTCCCCATTTGAATCCAGAGAAGTTCTGATAGAGGAAAACCGAATCTTTGTCCCATGATGAGATTCTAGTCATACTATTTTTATTATTCGTGTCTGGTCTCCATAGGGTAAATGATAGGATGATGCTCTTGTCCTCTAGTAGTATTGAAATTGATTCATTGGATGTAAAGTAGTATTGATTTTGCCTTTGAATGTCCTAGATTATTTAAATAGAGGCTCTTTAGTGCATGTTTATGTATATGAGTAACAAAATATTTTTCAGCATTTTTTCTTAAAGATGTGCATTTGCGCTGCTGAATTGGTATCCAGAAACCCTGCCCTCAGCAAGTGCTGCACTTCTTTAGCCGGGGAGGCTGGTAACATGTAGAAGTTTGCACTGTATGAGATCTTTGGGTAACGGAAATTACTTGGGGAAAAGAAAAAGAGAATAAAAATTGAGGGTGGGGGGGGAAAGTACCTGTCAGCTGTCACTTGTTCAGCGGTTTTCTTCTAAGCCTCACAACATGTTTTCCTGAGGAACTAAATGGCGTGATTTTTGTAATTCCTCACAAGTCTGATGTAACTGTGCTGTACAAGGGTGCGAGACCCAGCTGTGGGGCATTAAAGGGTTTTGAGCAGCTGACCGTGACCTCTTGTGGGTCCCAAGGGCTCCCTGGATTTGTGGGAATCTCTGAAATGCAGAGTCGAGTCTCAGAGAAGGTGGCTTTCTTACAAGCCCTCTTCTGCATGCAATGTGTGAGGAGACAACTTCAACTGTTATTTTATTAATTACCTGAATTTCATTAAGAGTAGAGTTATTTTTTTCACACAAAGCAATCGATATTGAATGTCAAGTTAAAAATAGTAAATGTAATCACTTCTCTTAACCATTTAATAGAGACAGATCATTTATACTGATGTAACTTTTGTTTCTTTGTTCAGGGCTGTTCCTCTTTTGAAGTAGCAGTGATACATAATAAATTAGGTCAGTCACATAATTAATCGTCTGTGAACCAAGGCATAATTTTTTCAAGCAGGAAAACCATGCTGAAGGACTGACAACATCTCCTGCTTGGTCTGAGTAAAAAAAAAATAACAATATTTTAGTGAAGTCTCATTTTAAAAACTCCAAAGCCTTCTTGATTCCCCAATGTTGTGTTTTTCCCCCCAAAGATCTCAGTAAAACTTCAGTAGACATTTCAAAATAAAATGACTGTTCGGATGGAAGCTTTAGAGATGAAGTATATATTCTAGCACATAGTATGTAATGTATTATTTGAAATTATGGAGTGATTCAAACAAGTCTGGCTTACAACATCAGAACAGTTCTCTCTCCCACCTTCATTTTCTTTGTGACTTGAATTCAGGTTTTTGTGATTTGCATGACATTGATCCTTTCCTTGGGCAATGCACAATTTCATAATTCAAGTGTGACAGATGCTGTAACCATCACGCCAGCTGTCCCTGCAGATGCTCAAAAATCTACAGCTTCTCAAAGATGTGTGCATGTCCCTGGGGTAAACCATTTTTCCAAGAGGTAATGTATGAAGTATCTTAAAAGGGTCACTATGCTGGCAGTTCTGAGTGTGTAGAGCATGTAAAGCTGCTTTTCTTGACTAAAAGCACTTCTGTGTTTCACCCTATATGGCCCATAGCAAAAAAAAAAAAAAAAAAAGCTTTCAAATTCCCGGCAAAATAAAAAAACCTCTCATATCCATCTGTTATTAACTAAAGGAATGACGCTCTTAATAAATAAATAAATAAGGTGGCAAAATTTGCCAAGCAGGGCAGAAACTTCTGTTGAAAGCAGATGCTTACAGATTTGGTTTCCCTGTTCGTCAGCCTGCACAGCATTTACTTCATGTAGAAGAGATCCTGGATGAACTCTTCTGTCTGCCTGATGAAGGCTCGTCCCTGCCTGGATGTTTAATGGGACAACCTCTAAGCTCCACTGCAGTTCAGTTGGTGAAGTTTCCAGTTGAGCCTTGTGAGTTCAGATCATCTCTTTGGGCGGGTTTGGTGCTCATTCGTGATCCCGACCAAGGCGCGGGCACACTGAGCACCACGCTGTGTGCAGATTCTGCCATCTGACTGCATCTCCATCGCTGGGTGAATAAGGTGGGGTCTTGGCCCACGGAGGGTCTCCATTTCCACCCTTGCACCAAGGGCTTTGCCCACTCTCTGGGCTGCAGTGCTTGGAGCCTTTGAGGCAGAGCTGTTGCATCGTTGGTTGTTGGGAGCTCCTTGAGCAATTCATGGTTTATTAAAGAGGGCAAAAGACTTTTCAGTATATTGAAGAACACTTTGCATTTAGACTAGGTCTAATGACCTAATGGGCCTATGTTAATTGAACTGATTATTTTGTATGTACTCAACAAATGGTCTCCTTACCTTAAATCAACAATATCCAAAAAATGAGGAAGGCTTTAAAGCATTTGTTCTGTCATTAAACAATAACTTGATAAGTAATAGGCACCCTAAACTAGGAAGACAGGAATGCTAAACATCTGAATCCATAAACCGCACATTTACTGCTTCTCGTTCACGACAAAGACAGTGTCAGTCATAGGAATCAATTAATAAGGAATGCCTCTGGAGACTGAGGTTCCTCAGAACAAAGAATTGGAATAATTCATAGCTAGAATGATCCTTTTTTTCTCCTATACCCCTTCTTACTGTGAGGTTGAAAAGAAGTAAATACAAATTGTATCTAAATTGGTCCTATCTGAAGTGAAGATAATCACCATGGTTGAGGCTAAGCCTGTGTTGGTATGGCATCCCTTTCTGTGACTTAAGTTTCCTGGATCCCACTACTTCTCCTAGTAACTTGATCTTGCTATTGGCTCTTCTTGGTATATCCACTTTACTTCTGAGATCCTGTGAACAGCCAGAGGTCATATGTTCTGCTGTCTGCCATCCCTGTGGTATGGTGAATGTGGAAATTGGGGAGGTGATTTTACAGTCTGAGTAACTATCTGCCTGGAAACGCAAATGGAGAGAAAAGAGAGTTTATTTCTAACCAGCCCCAAAATTATAAAAAGGATTATTTTGGAGCCATAATTAGAAAATTAATTGCTTTTATGTTTTTCAAAGTGCCATGCATATTCCCAGCTATCTGTGCTTTACAAATGTAGAATTTTCATTTGGTCATTCTTGTAGCTGAAAAAAATTTATTAATCTAGGGGACAGTTAAAGGCACTGGTTATCAAAATCTGCTTCTCCTTCAAAAGCGTTTCTGGGTGATTAATTTCTTCAGGAAGACAGGTTTTCATTTTTTTTTCTCCTTGAGTGAATTCAGAATTCCAAAGGGGAGACAACACATGATGAAACTCATAGTTTAATGAGACTTAATGAACAGATTATAAAATATATGTATTTATGTGGAATGGGGGCAAAACTTGCCAGCGCCAGAGCATGGTCTTTAATAAGTAGGCCTTGGATGTTCTTTTGTACTTTATTAGTAAGCTATAGCTGTCAGGTGAATTTTTGCTCGTTATGTCAGGAGTAGACATTGATTCTAAATTTAGAAACAATTTCTTAAGAGTAGAAAAAAAAAAATTAGCTGATGAACAAAGGTTAAATTAAGAGCAATAAGTCACATCCTCTGAATGCCTTTCATCTTGAGACCAAGACAGATTAAAGTACTATTTTGAAAGATCATTGTGCCATAAGATAATAATTTTATTAATCGGACTTTGTACTTGTATTGGTTCTGCGGTTGGTGGTGAAAGCGAAGTAAAGTGAAGGTAGAAAAGGTATTTCCAAAAGAAAATACAATATAAAGAAAATGTTGTGTGAACCTGTAAATAGCTTGTGGCAAGAATGCTAAGACCCAAATCTAAGTCCCCAAAAGCCATGCTCTTTAGCATTTCATTCTGATGCATATAGACCAAAGGCCCACACCATGAAGTTTGCTTAGCTTAGTGGACCCATATTTTCCCTGAAGTTTTGTGTATGCTCTTATCAAAGGTGAACTTTAAAAATATATTTCAAATTATATAGTTCTTCCTGGAAAAAAGCAGTGTTTCATTGTAAATGGATACGAAATAAGCAGCTTTTGCGAATAAACACCTCAAATTTGCTTCAGTTGTTGCTAGTTCGGAGCAGCTGTTTGTGTGTCTAGGCAAAATCATTAAGATAATTCACCTTGATTTCCTGTACAACACATATTTTTTGGAGTTAGAGCATTTGATTCCATCATTACCATAGGACTTAATATATCTGCAATGATACACATCCACCATATGCTCTGAGCTGTGATCTACGGGCCTACGACCTTCTTGCTCCCTGTACTCATGGCTTCATAACACCGGGACTTGTGCTGCTGAGTTCAGGTAGAGGGTTGTTTTCTGTCCCAGGTGCTGGGCTGGAGGAAAAGAGGATTTGGAATCAGAGTAGAGCTGATGTTTGATCAAACGTGACCTGGGGTCCTGGTGGATGTCTGTCTGTTGTCGTAGCTGTGCTAATGAGGGGTGTCTTTTTGCAAATCAGATCTGCAAGTGGACTCTTTTGTCTCTGCTTACCTTCTCCATTAGGCTCAGCAGACAGGCTAAAGGCATTGAGTACCTCTGCAGTCAAACTAAGGACTTCTGAGTCCCTGCTCATTACCAGAGGTCAGGATATTCACCTTTTTGTGACCATTGCATTTCCTTGTTTTCACAGAATTCAGTGGTGTTCAAATAAAACATGGTGCAGTTGTGGTTTTTGGTTTGTGGGTTTTGGTTTTTGTTTTTGTTTGCTTTTGAGGTGCCTCCAGAAGCCATTGAACTAGCATCTCAGATGCAGTTGCCAGCACCACTGGTGTCAGTCGGCCACAGGAGAGGTGTAAGGTGGATTGAATTTACTTTTGCTGTATGAGACAAAGTTAGTCCTTTCAAAGACTGCCCTGAGCACCACTTCCAAAGGCCCCACATGTACCATATGCAGCATAACTGCCCAATTTCCAGGCTGCTACGGGTGAGGTAGCACCCATCTCCTCTACAACATCAAACCTACTTTCTCTCTAATAATAGATCTTACTTGCTTATTACTGGTGTTTATCAATTCCTGCTTGCTCAAAGAGCAAACTGGCAACAGATGTTGCTATTGAGAGTTAGATTTGTAGGAGAGAGTTTATTACTGATTAATATGATGTCTGTCTAATGGAGGAGCTTCTTGGTTGTAGTAAGTTTCTTTTCATGGTTTACTTTCATAATATAGGATCGTATTTCTGCACTAATCTTTATCTCATTACTGGAGTGTTGATGTTTGCTTGAATAATGGCTCATAAAGCATTAAAAATGTTTCTTAAGTCTTCTCTTTTGCTTTGCTCTGGGTACTTGTTCTATGACTGTAGCTAACCTTTAAATATATATTTAAGGTGGTGGGCAAGAAGTCAGCTTTCTTATTATTGCCACAGGAATAGAGAAAAAGCCCTTTGATTCCTCACTTGAATTCTGTGTGAAGGAAGAGAAGTGAAAAAAAAGACCAAACCAGGGCTGAACCTGTAAAGAGAAATGTATGTTTCTGTGTGTTTGACCTTTATGTCATGCAGTGGGCAATGGAAGTGATGTAATTGGGTTCCTTTAAAAATTCATAACATCACCTCCTGCAGCAGTAGTTTGTCAACTTCTCAAACCAATATGCCTTTTCTTATAAGCAGTCTTTGTGCCTCCTCATGAAACAAAAGCGATGCTTCAGGGAGGAGATACGTGGTCCATCTCTGAGGGCTTCCCTGTTTGAGGAGTCCTGCAGAGGCTGAACGTACAACTAAAATCAGGTTTTTGACAAACTGGTAACCTAGTGTCATGCCGCGTCTGTGTCATGTCCTTCAACTTGGATCCTCATCCTGGAGTTCTGAGTGTTTGTTAAGCAGATACCTGGTAACACTTCGCTCCCCACTAGATGGAAAGCACAGAGGAAAGCATTGTCCTGGGACACTACAGCAGGCTTCTGGCTGTCTTCAGGGAAAAAGCTGCTGCTGATCTGCTGAGAATCCTGCCAACAAAGCTGCATAATGCTTTCAACGTTAATTATATGAAGGCGGTACGTCTCAGAGGTTCAGTTCCATCACTGCTTTCCATGGCTTTCACCAAGGAGCCACCTCTGTATTTGCTGTTACTTCACTGCTGCCTTGGCGTTATTTACTTGCAAAATTTTCACTGGGATTTAAGACGTCAGTGCTCTGCATTCTCCTGTAAGCATGAGGGTGGCTTCTGCCCCCATATCTTTTGCATCTTTTAATTTAATTTGGCCAGTTCCTATGCTTTCCCCAAATGCACCTTCTTTCCTCCCTGCACGGGCAGCTCCCTCCAGTCCCTGAGCAGATGTACATTCTTCATCCTGGCTGGCAACCTGCCTCTGGACGTGGACATGTTCTTCCCCTTCCCTCTTTACCTTCCCTGTTTTATTTTTTTCCCTGCTCTCTGCTGATGATACGAGTGAAGAAAGTGCCTGAGTCCAGAAGGGCAGCAAGGGCCAGCCAAGCACCAGCTCCTGTCTGCTTGCAAAGGGCTTTTGCAGTGACGGGGCTTCTATTTATATTATTTGAGCCAGATGCTGCGACTTGCCCTGATGCCACACTTGCTTTTGGCAAGTGCAGGCCAGAGACGAAGAGGGTACAAACTGCTGAATGCTGATGGGCGAGGCGGCAGCAGGCCCCCAGAAATGCTCCAAATGACGATTCCTGTGACGGGGAAGATAAAGAAGACAATGAGTCGCACAAGCCCCTGCCTCCCCCACCACTGTCCACCACAGTGGGGTTGCAGGCGCGGTGTTGGTGGCGCCGTGTGGCTCCTCAGGCCTCGTGACTTCCCAGCGCTGACAAAATGGAACTTGGCAATCAGCTACTGATGATACTTGTGTCAGGTTCCTCACACGCGGTGTGTTTTACTGTTCCGAAGACACACCAGAGCGCACAGCTGGATCTCAAGGGGTGAATGGAGTTAAATTAGTAGGAAGAATGTGTTTGTTATACGGTGGTTTTGCTTATATGTAAGCAGAGGGCATGACACAGAATGCAATTAATGTGATGAAGGCAAGGCTGTCATTTTAATGACAGTCTGTGCTGCTTACAGATCCGTCCCCACCATCCCAGCCCCGTCTGCCATCTTTTCTGCATTCCTGAAGACCTCTGCTGGGCTCTGACCCTGGTTTTGGCGTAATCTCTGACTTACTTCTCGCATCTCTGTTGGTGTCTGGTTACCTTGAAAATTCATGTGATCCCCAGTAACATCTCCCAGTCAAACTGGCCAACAAAACACTTGAGGCTTATCTAGTAAGAACGCCACCAAAGCCAAGAAGACTTAAGACACAACTTGCTAAACCAGAGCAGGCCCAGGGAATCACTGCGTAGGTGACAGAAGGAAGATCTGAACCAAGCAGTGAGAAGCCCTGTCTTCAACTGTGTGGGTGCTATTTTGATGCATCATTGGATTTTTTCTGTGTATTTACAGGAAAGCAAATGTTTGCACATGTACTGGTGGAGTTTAAAGCTGTTGCGTTTATACCAAAACGAAATAACACCAGACATTCCAGTTAATTTATGTTTAATGAATTGTAACTGAACATTTGGGATTTAGGTGCAACCAGTAATGCTGTAATTTCCTTCTTAATAAAACTGTAGAAATATAGCATGTCCCCACTTTCTCAGAGGCTTTTAGAAACTAGATTTCTACCCAGAAGTCACCTTTTTTCATTTTAACTGCACGTTTCTTGGATCACTTTGAGCTGCAATTTTTTTCCATTTGGTTCTGGAGGTCATCACACTTGCACCCTTGGTATCTATAAAGGAATGAGGCTGGCATTATTAAAAACATGTTAGGGGGCTATGTAATTGTTAGCTGGTTTAGGTATCATCTTCCAAGACAATAATAGTAAGTGACAAGGCTATTTTCTTGCTAGAGCAAGTTCTTTCATGCTGTTAGGTGTGTCTTGTCCTTTTTTCCCTATTTCTTGAATGGTTCTCTTAGATTTTCCTTGTATCCTGTGTAAACTCAAAGGATTTATCAGAACGTTGTCTTTCAGATCAGAAAAAAACAGAGTTTCTACAAAATTTGAAAGCGTCTCCCATTACATATATATATATATATATATATATATATATTTTCATTATTTTTCCATGAGGTTGTTTGTTTGTTTGTTTTGCAGGGAGAGACTAGCATTGAGCTACTGAGTACCAGAAGATCAGTTATCAATATTGAAATGCTTATTTTGGGGCCCGGTGAACTTGAACAGAATCTGCTGGGACTGATGCAGTGTCCTGTGGGACTTCTCATTCAGAGACTTGGTGATCTGTTTCTTTATAGCTGGACTCACCTCTTGGCTTGAATAGACCTCCCTTGTGTTGTACGGTTTTGTGTTCAGTGTCATAACAAGCAATGATACTGATGTTATAATGGGAAATACTGTCGAAGGAATGAGGGGATGTGAAGCATTCAAACCGCAGCTCCCCATCTGTCTGCGACCATGATGTGTGGGTGCTCTTCAGTATTGAATTAAACTGAAGGAAAACACTTTGTTTAGAGAAGGAGGTAAAGACTGATGAATGCAAGATGAGTTTCTGCCTGTGGTCAGTGGAGGAAGACAGAGCGGTCTTGGTTCAGAGCAGACAAGGGGAAGCTCAGTGATGGAGCTGTTGCCTTTTATAAGTCTACGCAGAGGACACTAAATAACTGAAGTTACTCCTGCTAAATAAAGTTATTGTTTGTAAATATCGCCTAAATCTCACAGAATTAAACATTGTATTATTGGGAAAAAAAAAAATTGATGTGCAGTCTTGATTTCAAATGTTAAAATTAAATTTTTTATTGGATATTCTTTCTGATTTTTTTGTTTATTGGTCAGCTCTGATTTTTCTGTTTTGTACTCTCTCTTTCCCAAAAAGATGGGCTTTGTCTAAGTATCAGTATCTAAGGTAGTGTTCTATAGAGTGCAACAATCTAGTAGTTCGTTTTGAAGTCACTGCTTTGTAGTATTAATATTAACTCTGTATTTATTTTTAAGTCCAGAGTCCCGTTTACTAAAAAATGAACCTCCAGTGTGTATTTTTAGCTAATACATTCATGGATTCCACCTAAACAAGATGATGGTTAGAAGCTTTAGCTCTGTAAGAGAAACTGTGATTGGAATTTGTACAGTACTTTTTGCTTTTGGGAGTGAGTCTCCCCAACAGTGACAGAGACAGTAGCTTCTTGATCAAATACACATCTGAAATAGAGATTGCTGATTTTAAATTTGCTGAGATTGCTGTTTTAAATTTTTTGTCCGCTTCGTATGACTACTGATAGAGTGAGAAGATGTTTTAATTTACAGCCTGTATTTATTTTGACAGTAATTTAGGAAAGCACCTTTTAGTGGCTGTTGGTTTTGTTTTTAGTGTCTGATCTACTGGAGGTGACTCCATCAGCCAATTCGTTTAGTGCAAACCAACTCCAAACACTTAACTTAGGACATCATTTTGCATCTGTACATTGTTTTTCTTAAATTATTCCCTCTCATAATCAAACTGATTATTCTCTCATAATCAAATCTTTTGTCTTGATAATTGGGGTTGTATGTGGCCTTGCTGGCTGTGGGGCGATTGTAGTAGCCGCAGGCTCTGAAACCTGGACTGTAATTCTGTTTTTCAGGTCATCACATCTTCAGCTATTGCTTCAGACAGACATCTTTGCTATATACAGATTCCTAACCTGAAACTTCTGTCCCAAAATTCAAGATGCTTTTAATATAATCCTTTGCCTGTTCTTAGCCATCAAGAAAGTTGCAAAGAATCCCATTTTTTTAATCTCTTCTATTTTGGGGGCGTTGTTATATAAGCATCAAGGACAGGATGGATGTGCCCATGCAATAGAATTACAGTTAACAAGATGAAAAACATCGAATCATGCCTGAAAGCTTGAAATAGTCTGTGCAAAGATGAAAAATAGCAGTATAACTTTCAAACAAATATTTTTTCCTATACTATACCCTCTTTTCGCTGACAAGTTAATTCTTTCTGACAGACTTGGCAAGTGAGCAAGTATCTCCAAGGCAGACACTGAAGCTGCTTCATGAATTCATGTTATAGTTTCTCTGATATTGTTCTGCTCTGCTCAAATGGTATTTGTAGCTTTATTCACACCTTGTTTTAACATTTTTGTGAGTATCATTTTGTTACCTGGTCTAGACCAAGTCATGGGGTAGTGTTTCTCTTCATTATTGTTGTCACTTTGTCCTTGAAGAAATGCTTGCAGGACTTGGGCTCCCTGGCTTTGGGAATACTTAGCCAAGAATCTTACGCCAAAATTCAACCCTCTCACATTGCAATTTGATGATTAAAACAAACAAAAAAAAAATCAATACTTTATTTAGAGATGTGTAAAATATTCAGATTCCTAATAGTAAAAATACTGTGTTTCATTCTGTATTTACTTGGTTGATATTTATTTAGACTGTTTTGGCACACGGCTTTGCTCACAGAGTATGGTATTTGACTGAAAGTTTTAAATTGAAAGAGGTCAGATCCTTCACTGACCTCTGCCTGTGTTCACTTCTACCTTGTGCATCGTACCATTAAAGAGCTCTGGTCTGGGAGGGTGTTCAGCAGCAAAGCTAAAAGCGCAGGAATAATCTGTGCAAGATGCAAGTTCAGAACCTTTTTATCCAGTGCTGGTAGCACAGCATTATGTTTCCCATAGACAGCGTCATTGTGGGCATGCTAGTCCCCAGCTTCCCACCACCCCAGTGTTTCCATCCTCACCATCCTCTGAGAAGCCCTGCAGCCGATAAACAGGCGCAGTAACAGTGCAGCAGAGAATCATCGCCCTTTTCCTGACATAGCAGGGGACATAAATGTTCTCCTGGGGTGTATTAGACATGAAAAGCAGGACAAAAATGTAAGCAGGTAGGAGATGGAGAGAAAGTCTCAGTGATGGAGATTCCACCTTTCAAATTCCTTTTAGGTGTTTGTCACTCAGATCCTTTTCAAAGCCAAATAATTAAAAAACGTTCCAAGTACCTGTCTCAGCAGTGCATCCAGTTGGAAAGTTAAGCACGCCTGTATCACTCTGAGATGTGTTCAAAAGCGACATGTGCCTGAAAATGATTATTGAATAGTCAATCCTGGACTGAGGAAGCTCAGGCAGATTTAGTAACAGCCGCTCTTGTGTTAGGATCCCAGTCCTTCCCTCTGGGTGCTGCCTCCCTCCCCTGGTGTAGCTCAGCAGAGGTGCAGCTCTCCTGCCCCCTTGGCTCATGGTGGTCAGCACTGCTCCTGGTGACGCTGCGTTTACTCGTGTGAACGCCCTGCCGGTTTTACCACGAGTTGTTCTTATGGAGCAAGAGCTGGGGAAGAAAACAAAATTAATCTGCTTCAACGATGACAGTGAAAGCAACTTGAGAGATGTGCATTGGGCAGCCTTTACAGAGTTTTAGGAAGAAACAAGTCTACTCGAGAGGATGTGGAAATGGAGAATTTTGGGTCCTTTTTGCAAAGAGTAGGTTGAATTGCATATGTCAGCTGCAGTGGCAATGGAGAAAAAGAAGAAAAGATTAATTTAATATTGTAGGTTTCCTTCCAAAATAAGTACAGTCTAATGATGAAGAATGTAGTTTCAAGTGGCAGATGGCGACATTAAAGCTACAGCTGTGCCACCATTTCAGAATTTCTATAAGGCACACAAGAGGAGGAGACGGCTGCCATATAGCGTGGGTGCTAGACGCTTTGAGGAAAGCTTATTTTTAACCTGTATTTATTCCCTGACCTTGTTGACTGCGATGTCCTGGACAGATCTCCCTGCTCAGAAAGGCAGAGGCACAGAGGTGATGGGACAGGAGCCACCGAGGTGGGGTGGCAAGAGGGAGGGCAGAGCTGGGGCTGCTTGTCCTTGACCTCAGCACTGGCAGAAGCATCTCTGGAGTCAGGGAACCTGGTTTGGCAGGACTCAGGAGCTGCTGTCTTGTGCCGAGGTGAGATGGGATGCTCAGCAGCATCTCCCAGCTCCTGATGGGTTTTTATCAGCATGCTTAACCTTTAACTTGAAAAACAAAAGCACAGCTGCCTGTCACCCTGTTCTGAAAGTTTGCTGGCCTCAGCACTGAAGGAATCAGAAGACTCCGAGCTGGAGATGCAGTTTTCTTGGGCTTAAAACAACCACGATTACTATTTCAGAACCAATGTTCTCTTCTAATGAGTACATTTATTGCAATATCTGGAATATTTACCCAGGAATTAAAGTCTGACTGTGTAAATTTTGCTAGCTCATAAGAAAAATAAGCTTAGTTTGTGCTTCTTGAGTATGATCTACCATGATTCTTCTTGAGAGAAAAATACATGCAAAAATAAAGTTAAGGTAATTCGTAAAGGAGTGGGTTTATCTTTTTATTAAGATGTATGTCAATACACAGATGTGTGTGTGTGTGTATGTGTGTTTAAAATCTGAATATTTGGGTTAGGGAAAAACACTTGTATGGGATATGGTAGAAAGCAGAAATGCGAGGCAGTGGAGAGCTATAGGGAGGCAGCAGCACAACAGAAAGAGATGGGGGAGCTGGGGTGAGGTGAGCAGGGAGGAGGGGCAGGTGCTGAAGGAGGTGGCTGAGATGCTGTTTGGCTGGAAGAGTCTTCAGCTTCTTTCTTGCATAGAGGCAATGCGAGATGTTCAGCAGCTCTTCTCGGTTCCTGCTGTGTTCCTAGTGGCACGTTTAACCTCTCAGTGGGAAGAAAAGCAGTGGGCTATATGGTCATTGGAAACAGCATGTGCAACTACAAGAGTAAAACTGATTTTGGAACAGAAGAAAGATTGTTGAAGAATAAGGAAAAGGTAAGGATGGTTGAGGAAGTCTGGAGAATTGGAGAAATAAAAAAGGCAAGACCACAGGAGAGGTCATCTGTAGTCAAGTGAAAGACAGATGGGATGAACAGCACCCAGAAGCACAAACAGACCAATTTCATGCATGAAATGTTAAACAAAATTATTGGAATGGAGACTAGAAAGACAACTGGAGACTGACAATTCACATGATTGTTTCTAAACATTACAAACCCACATCTTTCAACACATACTTACTGTTCATATTCGAGTGTGTTTGTAACTAGTAGGGTTAACTTCTAATGCTTTATTTTTTAGCCTCTTGGCTCTTTTCCTTTTGAACACGCAGAATAGGTAGGCATTTATTTTGATGTTATTCAGAGCCTTTTATTGTTTTCCATGCAAAAGAATTTGATACTTTCTAGGTTGTTTAAAAGATACTGTTGAATGATTTTGAAGTAGCAAGTGTTTGAAGTCATTAGAATAGCACCGCAGACTATAAAAAATGATAGATCAAGATTCTTATGTCTGAGAAATGAGAACAACAATAACAAACCCTCTGATGTGTTTCTTGCCTCTGCATTGCAGAGCTCGCCACAAAGCAGCTCTGTCTGATGACACTTCTGGTTTTACATTTTGAGTATCTAGTAAGTGATCCAGGCAGTTTCGGGGATTTTCTAGGTGTAAGTAATCCACCCAAGTTTTACAGCTGTTAATTTAATCCCACTACTGTTTTCATGCCTCTCCTTGTCTAGTAACAAGTTTATCCCAGACAGGAGAACTCATGAATTAACAAAGATATATAACTGAAGTGTGTTAAATGTGGTGTTCAGAGGCAAAGTGGTATTAGCTTAATCCCGTTCCTAAGTCCGTGAATCAGAATCCTCTCTTGCATGTCTCTTAAATACTGTGTTTTATGAAATCAGGTTACACCATTTTTTCCAGCAGCAATTATTTTGAGTTTCTTGTTTGCTAAATTAATCTAGTCATTGGTATTACCCATTTGCCATATTCTGGAGAGCAAACTGGTTTCATTAGAATGAATAACATTAAAAATGAGGTTTTCTTTTTGTCAGATGCACAATAGTTTATTAATGTATAAAAATATATATATATATATAAAACCTCAACCAAACCCAACCACAAACAAACAAAAAACCCACAAAAACACAACAAAAACCCCAAACCAACAACAACAAACCAAACAAAAACCAAACCCACCCAAACAGCATTTATGTGAGAAGTATCATTATTGACAAAGACTGCTGTCTGATTGCGTGCATTGTTCTGTCAGTAACTAAATGTCATGTTCAGATAGCGCACAACAATGTTGTGACAATTTCTTCTTTTCACAGGAGATCTATAGTACAAAGAAAATCACCTCTGGAACTCTACACTTGCAAATAGTAGGTTCCCCTGTAAACTGAAGCATAAATTCCTTTTCTTGCAGGGAACCATTCATGCCAGAGAGAACCTCTGCCAAAATCTTGGTACTTATCCCAATTTGTCATGTTGGGAATAATTTCTTTTGTTCTCTGTGAACTTCTGAGGGTTATGTTGTTCTCTTGTACTGTTAGTTTAAATTATTTTAACAAGATGCCAGTTGGTTTTGAAGAGTAAAACTTTCGGTAATGATTGCTGAAAAAAGTATAATAAATGTAAAATAATAAAATGCTTCCCCCACCCCCTACTATTTAGGAATCTTAACACTTCTTTTTTTTACTTTTTTTTAATTGAGGTAATGAATTCATTGTTTATAGCAATGATGAAATCTTTGACTCAGATGTAGGGAAGCGAGAGGAAAATGACTCATTTTTAGTATATGTAGTTTCATTGAAGGCTTTTGAATTTTTATTCACATTGCACATGCATTTGTTCTTGTTTCCTAGGTAACATGTTTTACAAAAGCAAATTTTTAGCATGGTAGAAGTAAGAAAAGTTAATCTCAGATAAGTATGGAACTATCAAAATCTTACTAAATCTTAAGCTAGATTGTGTGTTTCAATCAATGGACTTTGCATGTCTTTAGACAAATATATGTATATAGGTTCTGGAGTATATAGGTATGTATATTTGTATATATGCATAATTGATAATTTCATTTAAATTGTACATACACACTTCTAAGTTTAACGATCGTACCAGTTTCTGCCTCTGTTCTCTGCGGGTGATATGTAAGGATGCATTTTATAAAGCTGAATCACCAGAAATAATGAGAATTACTGTAAAAAGATATATAGATATAGATATAGATATAGATAAAATAGATGTTTATATGCAGGTTGAGATTTCAGGCTTCTCAGAAGATGAGCATTCTATTTTTTCCTAGATATGTGAAAATAATATTTTTTGCCTGCCTATGAGGTGAACCTTCACAGTTTGGGAACTGTGCTGGAGTATTCAATTTAAATGGAATGGGAATATTGCAAGGCTTTTATAGGTTTAGTTGGGGGAAGGGCAATACTGCCTTTTATGAGAGTTACAAGAAAAAGTCTCAAAATAAAAAGAGACTGCTGGCCAGTATTTCACCTGGGAGTTATGTGTGTGGTTTTTTTTTTTTTCCTTAGACAAAATATGACAAAATATGACAAAATCTATGGACCTTGCAAGAAATATTAATTCTTTTAAGCTGACAAAATCAGTCACATTGAGTAACTGATATTTCTGTGGTCTCCCCTGCCACTAATGGATTAAATGTAAGTGGTTCCAAGCTCTTTCATTAGTATTTTCATGACACATTCGTGAAACAGCTTATTTGTAGTGAGGACAACGCATAACATCTGCACCTTAAAGGAAATCAGTGTTTGTTTTAAGTTTAAAGAAGTGTTTTTATTTTGCCTCTGAACATTCAAAACAATATAGAGATACAAAATAGGATGTGACAGAATTTTCTGACTTCGTAATGTCTTAAATTCTTTTGTTAGAAGGTATTAGCTTAAGGTTTAGTTCTCCTCCATGGACTGCATACATTGCCAGTAGCCACTAGACCCTGTGAGATACAGGAAATAGTTTTAGAAATTAGTTTTAGAAAGCTTATAGGTGATCAGCTGAAAGGTTTTTATTCCCTCCTTGAATCTTTTTGGAAGATGCATAGGTAAATTCCCAATGTGATATAACCAATCTCCCTTTATCTTTTGTGCCTCGAAGGCCTTGGAAGTTAAAAAGGGATTTCAAAGTTGCTTGGGATGACTGTGGACCGTGTATTCCTCTGTCACTACACACTGTCAGCCCCGTATTCAGCGGAGGTTCCAGCGTTGGCCCTGAGCAAAGTGCCTGTGAGCCTCTCTGGGAAATGCAGAGGGGATAAGGAAGTATTTGAAAATGTTATTTTATATGCTGACCATGGTAACCTTCTCCACTGTCATTTTTTTCCGCTTGTTCTTCCTGCAGTCTGGTATCTAAAATTAATTTTTGAGTTTATCAATATTAAATTTCTAAGTACGCAATATTGTATATTTATTCATGGTTATAACCTGTTAGCTAAAATAGATGAGGTAGTGTTCATGCAAAAAGGAGTAAACGCATGCGCGTATGTATGTATTTAGTGCCTTTTAGTCTTCAGGGTTGCAGAAACAAGAAAGCTGGAATGAACCTCTGGAGACTGTACAGTCAGTCTCTTAGCCTGAGGCACTATCTTTGTCATTCCTCCCAGACACTGTATCACAAAGAATTATAGAATATTTTAGGTAGCAAGGAACTTCTGGAGGTCATCTGGTCCAGCCCACTGTTCAAGGCAGGGCCACCTTTAAATTTGAGTCAGGTCGCTCAGGGCCTCTCTTCAGCTGAATTTTGAATAACTCTAAGGATGATAAGTTTCTCTGAGCAACATGCTCCAATGTTTTACCACCCTTATTATGAGTTTCCCCCACCTCCCTCTTCTATCTAATTGGAATAATTAGAGTTTCCCTTTCTGCAACTTATGTGTCCTTGCATGGTGAAGCTCTGAGAAGAGCCTGGCTCTCTCTTCGCCATAATCTTGAAAACAGCACTTAGATTCTCCCTTAATCGTTTTTCTAAAGATTAGAAACTAAACAAACTGAAGCCCCTCAGCCTCTCTCCATACATTGCATGCTCCATCCCTTGATCCTTGTGGTGGCCCTCCACCACGCTGGCTTCGATATATTTATCTTTTTCTCCACTGAGGAGCTCCAGATGGGATGAAACAAGTGCTGTATTGTGCTGATCACTTTTTCTGCTGCCTGTGCTTTTACTGATTCAGCCCAGTATGGAGTTGGTCTTCATTTCTACAAAGGTGCACTGCAGGCTAATGTTCAACATGATGTCCACCAGGACCCCCTGGTCCTTTTCTGAGCTGCTTCCCTTTCCAGCTGGTGCCTGTTGCGTGCGATTTCTCCATCTCAACTGCAGGACTTGGTATTTGCTTTAGTTGAATTACTTGGGGTTTGTGGCAGACCATCCCACACTTCACTGCCCTTATCTGCTGGATATTTTTACATTATGTTCAACATGAAGCTTCCAGACATCTCTGTAGATAGTGGAAAATAGATTTTCTTTCTTTTTCATGGCCTTTGACATTTCCGTACTGTTTATTCTATTTCCACCTCAGTCTTTTCTGCTTTTTGTTTCCTTTTTCTTTTTTTTTTTCAGGTTACATTTCACAGATCTTTAATCCATGCACACATTTTTTTTTTGGAACCGTAACATCTTAACTGTGGACAGAAACATCCAGTTAAGACCTTGCCACTGTAGAGGAGAGCAGAGAAACAACTTTTTTGTGTGATAAATATCTTCCTTCTGTATAAAGATCTTCTTTTCCATCCCTGTCTGTGCCTTCTTTTTTTTAAAGACTGAAGTTGACTTTTTCTGGTTGTCTCACATCTCCATGAGTTCTCAAAGATGACTGCTAATAGCTTTGAGACTTTTGAATTACCACAAGCCAAGCCATAGCTTCTGTAGTTGCAATACTGAGGAAAATCTACCTACACGCAAGTGTAGTGGAAGCAGTTACTGAGATTTTGTCCAGGACATCGGCAGTGGTCACTGATCTTACATGAAGGTACCATGGACTCTTTTAACGACCACAAATGACTGGTCCTTAGTTTTAGGTCCAGTTTTTAACTGATGGAAGAGTCTCAGTCATATTAACCATAATTGTGACTAGGCAAAATAAATTACTTCTGCTTGTGGTTAATGAATGTTGATGTGTCCGTTAAAAATAAATACACATAAGTTTGGAAGAAGGCCTGCATGTGGCTTGAATATTGAATTTTTTCACTTGCAGACAAGCCATTAACATAATTTAAACATTGCTCTGCATAAATTTTTAAGCAAATGTACAGAGGCATTAGCATAAACCCATTTCTAGAGAGCCCCCTGCAACTCTGTACTACCAATTTAATATTGTTTCAAATAATGTGACTTCATCTGCTGGAACATTCACTACGTACTAACTTGCTGAGAGTGTAAAAAACAAAAACAAAAAACCACCACCACCTTTAAAATGTTTTCCCTTGATGAATTTGTCAGTCCATGTTAACTCTTGATGTTGGTGATGCTGTAATATTTGGCTCTTTGAGCTCAGACTCTCCATCTAGGGGCAAAAGAGGGTGGATGAGTAAGAAGCGGAAAGAATTTGGCAGGATGAGGCAGTGGTTAAGCCATATACACCATTTCATATTTTCAAGGCGCTGCTATACTTGTTGCGACCCCATGAAGCACTGCAAAGCTTCGCTCAAAGTCAGTGGCACTCTACCCAGTGTGAAAACCATAGTTCAGCTCTAACATCTCAGTCCTGAGCTCATTTCTCACAGAAATATGGAATGTTTTTTCACCTCATATTAATATGTTGTGAATGGGTATGTATTTTTGTTTTCTTTTGTGTGGGTTTTTTTTTTTTCGCCCTCTGTTTAGAAATTCGGATTATGTGGGAAGGTAGCCCGCTCCATAGGTTTGCTTCCCATTGCTCAAAGGCTGTAGGACTCTGAACTCCAAATAGTTACTTGATGAACTGCACAGTATTGCCAGTGTAGGACTTTAGAATATTGTAGAAGGGGGAAAAATGGGAGAGGGTAAGTGCAAAGAGCTAGTAAGGGAGGGTCTGGCATTATTTGGAATTCAGTTGTGGACTTGAAGAATGTCTTTAGATTATCTAGTTTTCAAGATTTTCTCCTAAATTTTATATGCTTTGAACTTGTACTTGAACTTGAAATTCTCATTTACTTCTCGTTTACTTTAGTCCGGGAGGTGGTGTTAAAGCAGCTTATCAAATATTAGTAGGCACACAATGCCTTCAACAAGGTAGCTGTTGGCAAAATTTAGCCAAGTTAATATTCAGTGTTTTCCCTGTCACCTCTTGGATGTGGCATCAGAAGGGATTCTGGGAAAACTGGCTCCGTCGATAGACAGGAGACATCTTATTAAATCAAATTTAAATCCTCATTTAATAAAATTAATTGCAACTCATAATTTTTTATCTTTCCCTCAAGAGGTTATTAAATATACTACGTAAAATAAAAGACAGATTGCTCATAAATCATTAATGCATGAATTAGTATAGGATTTGATTTTAGCTCAACTATCATGCATGCTATTAAGGAGTATAGACTCGGCTTCCCAAACCAGACGATCAGTCTTTTTTCTAAAATTGGTGACAGAAATTCTTCCATTCTTATGTTCTTGTTAAAAAAAAATGGCACCATGACAGTCATCAGTTCTGTAATGCAGATACACTGTATTAAAGAGATGGTAACTTTCTAAAGGCCAGATCTGCAAGTGATTTTTCTCCCCCAGCTCTTTCAGGATTTATTTTTGCCATTACCTGCCAAGTCTTGGCTTATAAACTCCGGGCTCATGTGTAATTGTTGATGTCATCAAGAACATAAGAAGCAAAATAAAGGGTCTTCCCTCTCCCCCCTTGCATACATGCCATTTCCTTTAGGTTGTTGTAAAGGAACCCCTAAAGCTTGAATGCAGAATCTGACAAAAAACTCCTTGAAAGTGGATGAAAGTTTTTTTTCCACTGACTTCAGTAGATGATAGTGTTCCAAGAACTGATTTTTATAGGTAAGAGTAACCAAAAGAAAAAATGTGAACATATTGACCAAGAAAGCATCCGGTCCAAATATTGTACGTTTTATGTCTCAAACGAAACTACGGACAACTTAGATGGAAGCTATGACTGTGGGAATAAAAGGCACTATGAGTCAGTGTGGTGGGCAGCAATCTTACTCCGTTCCAATGAGCTTTTCTACTTGGGAACAGAGGCAGGAGGAGAACAAAGTGTGAGAGAGACTGTTCCCAGACATGGACGGGATGGCGCTTAATTTTATTGTCTGAAGATTCTGATTTCAGAATAGCTACATGAAATATGGGGAATCAGTTACTGGGATACAGGTTGGTGGGGTGGAGATGGCGGGTCTTTTAGAAGGGGATAATTTGGGACAAAAAAGAACACTCTTAGAAGCAACCAAGCAGTACTTCAAATTAACTTCTGTATGCTTTTTGATTTCTTTTTTTCTTGGAAGATGCAAAATGCTTAGTTTTCAACTTGCTTGTTTGTTTACAGTGGTTTACAACTCATTAAGAGATCCCAAGCCCTTTTCAGAGTTTTGCAATTCTTATTTGATTCATCTTTTTTTGGCAATTAGACTGAAATGAATTTTGTTATTTGAAAAAAAAAAATGACTTAATGTATTCACTGAGGTTTGAAGTGATAATGAGTTATGATGTCTTGTAATTGAATAGTATTTTTTAGCTAACTAAGTCATTAAAAACGTAGCAGTTATATATATTTGGTTATTTGTTTTGTATGGTGACTCTGGTGTAGTACATCAAATACAGCAGGCGTATCGGAAAATAATAGCTATTCCTTGAGTAAACAGCGTTGGAATTTTTCCTTTAATTTTCCCTTTAAAATACAGATCAGTGTAGACACAGATTATGTTAAAAAGACTGATGAACACAATTTTACATCTGCACACTAACAGTTCGTCATCCCTTCACACAAGGCAGTATATTTCTGCTGACTTCATAAAAAGAAAACTTACAGTAGCTTTGTCAATGTATTAGAATCTCCACAAAAATAGTGTATGGTTTACATTTTATATTTTGGCACTAAAAGTAATTCTGGGAGTACTAAAGAATGTTATCTTTATCTTCTATATTATCTCATCATTTTTAATTTAAAAAATCAGTTTTTCATGAAAGTTCAGACACATAGTTCATTAACGCACTTTTAGTGACTCTTACTGATGATGCAGTTTGTAAAGTTATTGTAAAGTGGTATTAGAGTAAATGTGACCTAACTGTGCAGTTCTGCAAAATCTGTAACAAAGTGACTAGCAAATTAAGCAACTTCATCCATCTGTGAAATATTTCAAGGTCAAACCTTTATTGGCTACAAGATTTCTAACTAAAAAGACAGAGGATGACAGTACGTACAGTTTGGTAATATTTGCTTACTGAGCGTGAAATGAAATTTAACAGTGCGGCATGTCTGCATTTGTAAATTTATTGTGGTTGTTTAGACTTCTTGGAAAATGAAATGTCAAACTATCACCCTCAGCTTCCAGAATGTGATCTTTAGGTCCAATGAAAAAGTTCACTTTTTTTTTTTCTTCTTTAAACCAGTGTGAGATTGTTTGCATTTCGCTTACATTTTTATTGAGTAAAGCAAAACTTGTGGCACAACTATGTCCGAAGTTGGGAAGTGGCAATACCAGTGCAGCTGTGAGCTTCTGATGTGGCAACTGTCATAGCGCTCACAGCCGCTGGGCAGCGTGGTCAGCTCAGTGGGACCGTGTGTGAAGTTTTGTTGATGGAGATCCTATATTATATAAGTACAAAAAGGCTGTGATCTCCACCTGAGTAGGCAGTGCATGGAATAATCCACAGGCAAGCCAATTCCAAGAGTAGAGGGTAAGACGGTGTCCTGGTTTTGTTAAAAAACAAGTTTCTCTTTTAGTGAATTTTGCCTGTCAGCTAAAGCCTTCATATTAGCTGCATTTTCCTGGAGAACCAGATACATGTTTTGGTAAACATAGCAATGGAATGCAAAGTTATTGATAAGCATGGATGGACATCTCGTGAGAGGCGCAACGAGAAACAGGTGACCAAGAAACTGACCAACTCTGTATAACATTCCATTCACGTGAATACTTCATATAAAAGTGGGAGATCATGAGGATCTCATCCCTTTTTTGCCCTTCTTCTTCTTTTTCCCTTTTGCTTATGGCTGACATTAGGGGAGGACCTTGCTAGTCGTCCCTGCGAACCGAGGCCTAGTGAGAGACTGAATCCAGCTCCGGTTGGCTGCAGAGTCCAATCCAGGACTTTGGGTGCCGGCTCTGCAGTTGCTGAGACTTTCAAGATTGGTTTTGTATATTTTGTATTATTTTATGTATTCTCTATAGAGTTGCTTTAGCACTTCTGAGCAAAATTTTAATGGTTGAGTAATAAAAACACCAGTATCTAACAAGTCAACTTGTAAAATATACATCCAGTCTGAATTTTCATCGTTTAGAATGAATGTTGTCTATAGTTATATACTGACCATCTAAAACAGTGAAATTTCTTCTCAGCTGGAATATATGCAATAAGTTATAAAACTCTTTTGGATTGTAAAGTTACTTCTGTCAGTTTTATTCACTGACTGATAATAATTTATCCAGTCTTATGTAAAAGTTCCTTAATTTTTTTCCTTTATCCTTTATTTAGTGTTGGCAAAACCCGCAGTCTTTGAGTCTCTTGGTCTCTTGAATCTTGAGGTGATTAATTATGAGCTGGGTCACTTCATGCACACGTTAGGAAATACAGAATTTACTCTTTGAGGAGTGTATTCATCTTCTGCAGCTTTCATAATTTAACCAACAGGAATGCTATGTGTTTCTTGATACACGCATTTTTTACTCAGGTGTCCAAATACATCATAGGGAGCAAAAACTCCAATAGCTGCAGTAGCAGATTCCTGGAACACAATCTGTAGGCCAAGAAAGAAACAACACCTGAAGATACAACTCTGGTTGAAGAGAACAGAGAAGAGAGAGTGAGGATGAAAATGTATTTTAAAAGGTGTGTTGAATGGATGTGTTAGGAGTGACTTCCTGAGAACACCTTGACAAGCATTTGTATTTACCAATGACAAAGAGGGCCACAAGACAGGAAAGAAGTAAATCCTGAAGTACAAAGCATCGTCACAGGGGAGTTTGAAAATTTAGGCTATTTTGTCTGTGCTAAGTGCTACAGAATATAAGTTCCAAATAATATTTTGTTCAGGAGCTACCAACTTCCAAAGAGGAGAAACTTCAATAATCCTATCTCTTCTGAAATATATGCAGAAGTCAATGATCTCATAGTCTTACAAACAAAAATATAAGTATTTGTTCTATCCTGTATCACTACCTTGTGAAAGGTGCAACAGTGAACAAAGCATCACTTTATATTTAGTCCCACAATTGTATATGGCAAAGCTGTTATTGTAAGAGTGTATTTCCAGCAGAAAATGGCAAAACTTGTGGCAGAAGTGGATGAGTTTCACAAGCCCCAGATGTAATGCATTCTTATCCCTGTGGTTTGCCACTTAACATTCAAACCCAGGAACACCTATCTCATGGAGGAGAACAGAGCAAACAATTTTGAAGTCTCTATATTTGCTTAATCTATATTTTCATTGTTAACTGTTTAGCAGCAGCGTGAAGCAGATTTTTTTCTTTTTTTCCTGGATGGAAGAAGGTGGACTTGCACTAGGAAACAAGTTACATTCTGAACTGCAGAACTTGCTCCATGCCCTTGGGATGGGGACAGAAGTCAAACCTCATCCATAAAGAGGTGTCAGCAGCTTTCATTTCCCAAACTGCTGTTTGGCATGAGGGAGATGAAATACCACACTAATGTTCAATGGGCCTTGCTATTGTACCGAGGGCTTGTGGATGGAGACTGTGACCCTTCAGTTCTATGGACATGTAATACTCGGGCCTCATTAACATGAGGTTAGATGTGAGGTTGTCCTTTTGCCTTTCAAGTCTATGTTGCTTTTACGTGGTATGCTTTGTATTTTCTGATTGTGTAAGGACAACGGGAATTACTTAAAACTCAGGATTTAAAAAGAAGGGACCAACTAGATGTGGAAGGTATTTAGAGAGAAGGAGAAGGGTTAATCCATCTGAACAACTGGATTCTTCATTGCCATCATGCTGGCCTGTGCCTCTAGGGCAGGGGACTCCAGATGGATGGTTTAATTTGCATATATATTTACATAGTCTTTAATCATAAATTCACATAATCACCATGGAGAATTTGTCTGTAGTTGTCTTTTCTTGACTATTGAGCAGAATTTTATTCTTGTCAGAGCTCACCTGCAATGAAATCTTTCTATTTACCACCGTATCTTGACCCTGATAAAACATACGAGGCTCAGGATACAAATCACTTTCTGTATGCCCGTGTTTCTTCCCAGAGGGACTTTTTCATTGCTCCAGTTTCCTAGTTGCAGTCTTCTCTGTCCCATTTCTTTCTTGTTGCCCATCTTTTATTATTTCTAACCACTCCTTCAATTTATTAAACAAATTACAAAAGTTTCTTTTTGCAATATTCTTTGATCAGAGAAATGCATAGTACATGACTGGTGGATGTTTTCAGTAATGAAACAGAACAAGGTTTTCACTGCTCCCAGATGGCTACTTCTATGAAGTATTAGTACAAAAGAGGTAGAGCACCCATGATGGTGCTGCTGGGGAGTACAGACATACCTCTGCACCAAAGAGTTTGTAATTCTGAATCTTTCATATGATATCTCTACAGAGATTGCATGTGGAGGTTGCATCCTTTGTGTTTTAAGATTAAACCTCTCTACACCCATGGAACTAGAGTGGGATAATCTATGGGAATACCTGTGTGTGTCTATACTTAGAGCTCATGGCTCAATGAGGCCATGGCCACAGGTGATGGTGAACTCTCAGCAAGTAGAGCAGGATGGATCTGTGGGAAGATGATCAGGAGGTTCTTCCACAACCATTTTTGCTAATCTCATGAGGTAAAAGAAACTAAATCCATTTAATGTCACATAATAAAAAGTCACTTGCATGAACTTTTACATGGAGAGATGATCAGTGATAGTTTCTCCCATAGCCTACCATAAATCTCACACAGTGCTTTCAGGTCTTCCACTCTCAATTAACTGTGAAATCACACCTACCTCAACATTGTTTGATGGCACCCTATACTTCATGTAGCCTATGGTATGCAGCCTAAGAAAATATTTTGATGCTTTTGTGTAAGAAATTCATTTAATGTATTTGCTAGGTATTTTTGTTCTGTTGAGCTGTAATTTAATTAATTATTAATCTTTCTTTCCAGTGCTCTGCATGCATTTTAATTATGGTTAGAATTGAAATGTGCATTTTTTGAAGACTCAAAAATTAGGGAAATATGTTTTTCTCTCAGTGAGGAGTAAAAACCATATCCATATTCCAAATGACTTCTCCATATGTATTTCATAGTTGATTTGAGTTATACTTTCTGCATAAAACAGACACAGTATGCAAAATCTTGGTAGCGTTCCCTCTAGCAATTTGCTACGTTTCTTTAGAAAGATGAAAACACCTTTAATTCAGACCTCTCAAAGAATTATGTTCTAGTTTTAGTATTGTAAAAATACTAGTCTATTGCTTCAGCCCTTGAGGGGTTTAAAATATGGTTAGAGTAGTACTCTGGTTAGCTTTTCTTGTAGAATGATTACTGGTGTCAAAAAACGTTAAGCAAACTCAAACTTTTTTTGTACGTATTTTACCTAAGCTGTATTTCCTTGGTGGTGGTCAAGTTAACATTTGTTTCTGCATATTTTTGTATTCTAATTAGTCACTTACTTAAAACCAAATAGGCTAGAAAGAGAAGAAGAAAAATAGTATGCATGCAAACTGTTTCAGCTGAATTGAAGGGAGAAGAGAAAAAAAAAAAAGCTTCTTTTCCCTGAAGCATACATTCTGCATGAAATTCAACTTGACAAGTGACCCTTTCAGAACAGTGCTACAAAGATTTCTGAGCATTCTCTATATACAAGAGGCAGCGCTCTTGTATTAAACCCACAAGCAGCCCTCCAGTTCTCTCTAAATGAATGTAGCCTCTTCCTCTATCCTTTGTGTTCTGCTTTATCCTCATTCGTTGCATTGGTGTTCACAGTTTTATGTGCGCACTTATATGAGAGAAAATACTGCAAAAAGCAAAACGATTGGGAATATTAATACAAAATTATATATATATCTGATAAAATACAATAAAGAAGTCCTCCAAGTATTTGCTGGCAGTTGCAAGACTGTCTTGAAAATGCCTATGTTCATTTGCAAAAAAAAAAAAGCCAGTTAGTTTACAACTAGGTGATAGAAAAGCCGAACTCCAGCTCTTAAGTCTTGCATTCTTTAATTCAGGAGCAGGAGGAAACAATGGTCTATGATTGTATGTGAGCAAAGATTAACAAGAATATTTGAATGACTTGTGAAACTGAGTGTAATGCATTAAAGTCAGAGCAAACTGATAATTTAACAATATATAAAAAGTATCAGGTCTTAAAAAGAACAGTAGTGGATAAGCAGTATCTTGTCACCATCCAGTTCTTATGCAGCAATATTCCAGAGAGAATGCACTGGTTATTCTACTTATTTTTTTCTTATTGCCAAATGAGAGGGATGTGCAGTGTAATATTTATTATGTCCCATGGTTTCGATGGTGTCTGCAGAAGTCTTTAAGAAGAGCACAGGGCTTGTGTTCAGAAGTGTTTCAGGCCAAGGGCTTTCAGATGGGAATGTGGTACCTCAGGGCGGTGATGGGCTCCTAGTTTCTCCTCACACAGTATTGACTTCGTACACGACACTGCTTCTGCATATATGGACCATGTGTTCTTGCAGTGCTTAATGGTTTGCAGATTACAGGCACTGGATAATTTTTAAATAGATAAGCTCACATTTTACACCAAGGTTTTTAGGGCAAATTTTGAGTGGAAAACTGCAGCCTTAACATGAGCAACTGTGGCATGTATACAAACATCTGCTCCTGGAAAACTAGGAGGTCAGGCAAGATGTTACTGTAACAGGAGTAACGGGAATAATTCCTTCATGTGTTACTGCTGGCTTCCAGAAATGACGACAGCAGTTTATCAAATAATCTCCCCCCAGTGAAAGACAGCCAGAGAAAACATGGTCTGCTCTTTCCTTTCAAGGTGTGCGTTATCTTTATGGTTATAGGGTCTTGAGGGAGGCAGGGAAAGAACTATTGTCTGCATTCACCCAACTTCCAAGAACTGTTTATGCTCATCTTAGTTTTTATATTGTGCCTTTAGAATTGTGTGTGGGTTTTTTCCCAAGAGAGTAACCTGAAGCAGGTAGGTCTCTGTGGCTGCTCTTGTGCACTCTCTTGCAAGGTGTTCTCCTTGTCCCAGCAGAAGTCTTTTATGGGCTGCCCAGAGATGCAGAGAGAGACACAGGAGGCTTTTTGCATCTGAAATGTTTTTATTTTAAACACTGAACCATGTTGATGAACAGGGTGCAAAATACCTGGTTAGAACTGTTAATATTTGGGGCCTGTTCCATTCTGTATTTATGGTACAAAACGTTATAGAGGTTTGCTGCATGCACAGGCTCTGGTTTCAAAGCATCATGTTTGCAAGCCCACTCAATTGGAAATCCTTGTTAAATATTTACTACCTTAGCGACTTATCCTTGGATACCAAAATGTTTTTCCTGCTGCTTTCCCCAAATACTGGAAAAAGTGCCGTAGAAAATAGATGTGTCCCCTGTGAAAGTTTACCTAGATAACTGCATAGCTAATTTTGTGCAAGTAAAATGTTAAATACAGATATTTTTCCTGATGAGAGACCTAATCTTTGTTATGGGTACAAAGGCAAGTTAAAGCTGAAATGCTGATATCTGTCTTCTAGATAATTATCCATGGCTGCAAAAGCATTTATGCTTCAGCTTAACTGTTTGAAAAGGACGGTGTCTTAACGGTGTATTTGTTTTATTGCCACAATGAAGTCTTTTGCAAGAAGTCACTGCCCTGACACAGATCCAGTTTGATGGAGCTTCTTCTCAACTTAAACAAATTAGTTATCAGAACAGAGAATGTAAATATGATCTAATTGGTGTCACTCGGCAAAATTTTTGTTATGCAAATCGTGCTGGAGACTGTGTGACAATCCTTGCTTCTTCTAAGGAAGCCACCTTGGAGATAGCAATAGAGAACTTGTTTTGATTGGAGTAGGCTTGTTCAGGGAGAAGGGATGAGCCAAAGAGCTTGAGACATATTTACATTGTGACTTCGGTTGTGGTGTTATAACACCAGAAAATTGATTCTTCAAATTCTAGTTCAGAGAGAGCTTCAGAATATCAACTGACACCTAATTTTATGCCCTCTGAGCATAATTATCCTATTCTCTTTGTCATTAAGGGATGAAGCTCACTGCCATCCCTGATGTTTTGCATTTTAAAAATTTGAAAGCCAATGTTTGTTTGTTTCTCCGCTCCTCCCATAAAATCAATATGCCTTCCTGGAACGGTGGTATGTGTCTATTATGTTTCTGCTTTTTTAATTCCTTTTCAAGCAGAAGGTTCCAAGAGCTGTGTTCATTTCCATGAAGGAATGAGTTGTTCACTGCAAAAAGCTGCAGAGGGGTCAATCCTGAGGAAGGAGGAAAGCAGTAGTGAGCATTTGGATTGGTTTTGTTTTCTTTTGTTTTGTTTTTTAACTACAGTATACTGTGTTTGTGAAACTGAATTCTCTGCTTATACCTTTGAAAGTAGGACTATGATAAAATATTTACAGGTATGGCATGAGGAGTAGCTAATGAATGTCTCTGGCGTTCTCAGGAAAGCAGTAGAGATAGCATGTAATGCATATGAAACCTAAGTTTTGTTCAGAAGTCTTTACTCTGACTGGTATTAATATGTAACAACATTGCCCTCAGTTAAGGTATTTCCTTCATTTTAAATTGCCCCAATACCTAAATATTTTAGGGAGGGCAAGATCCTATCAAAAGCTCAACATGTTGTTGCTTTAAAAAAATATATTAAAAAATGCTGAAATTGTTTGTCTCTGCTGTTTACATTAATGCAAAAGGAAACAGGTGTATAATTTCCATGCTGGCAAGATTGTCAGCTTGTGCGTTAGAAACTGTGGACAGCACCTGCTTCTGCATCTTTCACACCTTCGGTGTGGGAGACAGAGCCTGTCTTTGTAGACAGTAGTAGTTGGTGGGATACAGTGAAGAGCAGCAGAACCTGAACCCCCTGTGCTTATCTGACTTCTAGTGCCCTCTCCCCCCCAACCTCTGCTTACTTTACATATGGGATGGGTGAGAGGTGATACCTTGAGCACTGATCAATAACAGCATTTTGTGCAATTTTTTTTCTGCTTTACTACATTAGCTGTATATTTATGTGATACGTTGGGGCAATGCACTTCATGAGCGTGAGGAAGAGAAGGGAAGGTCCATTGCGCAAGGTGATGACGTGCTTTCCGAAGCTCATCATTCATGCAACTTTAGATCAGTTGTCCCTAGAAAGTGGTGAGGCAGTCGGTGTGCTACACCTGGTGCTTAATGTGCTAGGTGAGATCACCTGGTTACTCCCTTGTCTGCTGCTTTGTTGTGTTGGTCTTGTTATGGAAAGGACCAAAGCGTCCCTGGGCTGTGCTGAGGACCATGGAAGCCGCTTCTCCAGCAGAAGCCTCTGCTGCTGCAGCGGGGCTGGAGGAGGGCGATTGTACTTGATGAAAGCCAAATGTCTGCTTGATTTCAATTTTTCAGCTCTCATTTAGATGGCAGTTTAAAAGTGAGAAAGTCGTAACTTCTCTCTGTTTAAAAAGTTCAGTTTTGAATTGAACTTTATAATTTAACTTCAGGGAATGGTGATGGCTGAAAGACTTCAGTCTTCAAGATGAATGTTTCTGACACCTGCAGATAACTTTTTTCTCTACTTTGGGGAGAATGCTCTACAGGAGCAATTACAACATCAAACCAACGTTTTCCTCTCTGAAAAGAGAGGATGCTGCCTCTGCTGTGGGCTAAGTCTTTGTCTGGCTTTCATGTTTCATGATACTCATGTAATGTTTTTGCTGCTTGGTGGAAGAGCGCAGAAAAGACACATGAATTGAAACCTTCAGAACATACAGTGATCCGTTCTTAAAGATCCATGTAAAAAGTTTTATTGGCTTTTTAATTTTTGGTAATATGCTTGTAATATTCCCCTAAGGTCTTTACCCTTTGAAAGTTGAAAGCTGTGTGATAAAAAGAGACTTGTAATAAAACCCAACCTCCTTATAGAAGTTCCACTAAAAATATTTCTGGTAGTGCCCTCGGGGTGTTCATCAGCCAGTAACAGTGGCTGCATTTTCACAGTGGAAAAGCAAGGGCTGGTAAGGTCAAGGAGGATGAATCTGTATTCCTGTGAGGAGCTTGGTAGGTGCCTCAAGGGTTTTTTAAGCTTTTATGGATAAAATGGGTGTAGTTTTGTGACAATGTTGTTTTAAAATACCTGGGAAGCTGGAACTAGCCTAGAAGAGTTCCAGTGCCTGCTTTCAGCATGTATATCTTTTAAGACCCTCAGATCTAGCTGACCTCTGCTAGCAACTTTTACATGTTTCAAAACTAGAAAATCCCAGCTCAATTCTGGTCAATCTCTGCATACTTCTGTTGATAAAATGATGAATTGGACTCCTGGCTTTTCTGGCTTTTTTTTTTTTTTTTTTTACTTCTTTGATGCTTTTAAAAAAGGCTGCCCTGGTTTGCTCTTTGCAAAATGACTCACCAAAGTGTCTACATCACCAGAAACTAATCCCACCTCTGCCCGCTCTTCATTTTCCAGATGATGATCCTGTAAAATCTGCTTTACAGGAAGACCCTCTGACTTCCTTGTACTCATAGGTGCAAAATAGTATCTGCAAGCACAGGTGCAGGTGACCGTGTTCAGTGCATGGTCTGACTGAGGCAACTGATTGATCCCCGACTTGTGCCAGCGGATGGGAGAGGTCCTGCTGGACTAGAGACCTCACTCGGCTCGCAGGAGAACCCCACAGCCCTGTGATTGATGTCAAGGTGATAGGATCCAAGCTCGCACTGCTTTTGTTCTTGTGCGGGAGGGAAACTTCATCAGAAACACGGATGAAATTCCAGCCTTATCTTAGGGAATGCATGTTGGATTTGGGCATGCAGCAAGAGAAGAGGGCCAGCACCCTTCCAGGCTTTTTGCTCCTGTCATCCTGTGCAAAGTATAGTCTGCCATACCTTAAAGTTTTTAACACTGCTGGGATTTTAAATGAGTATTGGCGTGGCGTGCTCCTGATGTCGCTTCCTTTGTTTGCCTATTGCCATCAAGTCTGGCCAGCTCTATAGGAGACCTGTCTGTGGAGTGCCTTTAATGTTTAGATCTAGCAGTGATTAGAATACATTAATGCCCAGTGGGTATATGTGTCATTTTTTAACAGCTGCCGAGCTTTCTCCCTGCTGCTCCAATTAACACATTCAGCACACACTTGCCGGTGAGTGGGCTGTGTGTATGGATTAAACCACTTTGCTATTTATTCATCCAGCATATGTGATGCCAGAAATGGATCAGCGTGTTTCCTCTTCGTACAACAAATGAAATCAAACTGGCTCCTGAGCCTGTGCGTGGGTGAATATGAGGGCAGCGTTTAACTGGCGAATGAAAACCTGTTTTGCTTTGAGATGTGGTTCAGTCCATTGATTAACGACTATCCCCGCCTCCCAGCCCCTCTTCAAATGATGGAGACACAGGACAGGGGCTCTCACTGCTGGGCTTCCCCTCGCTGGCAGGCAGGTCTCTTCAACTTTGTCCTCTGCTCTTTAAAAACCACTTGAAATCCTGACTTTCTCCTTTCCTTCAATATTTTCCTCCTTTGTCTGTTTTCATGTTGAAATATTCCAGTCAGTAGATTTGTTAAAGTGTCCCCCCCACCCCCTTTTAAAATTTATTTTTTAAGGCCAAACAACATGCTTTCTAGTCACAGCTGAGATAAGGGAGGGGTTTTTTAACGGTGCTAGAGCGGCTGGTCAGAGGCTGCAGCTTTGCTCTGGTGCTGGCGGTTGATTCATGCTGGGACAGCTCTTTGTGAAGCTGAGAGCGAAGGGGGCTGCCGGCTGGTGCTGCTGAGCAAGGAGATGGAGCGCTTCTTGGGCTTCGTCAAGCAGATAAGACGATCGAGAAGAAGAAAAGGCAAAAAGTACCGGCCAGAGGAGGATTACCATGAGGGCTATGAGGATGTCTACTATTACGCTTCAGAGCATTTTCGAAGTAAGTGTTTTGCATAACCTCATTTTTCTTTGACTGTGATAAATGCTATGCTTTTAAGATAAAAAAACCCCAAACAACCTATTCCCCCTCCCTCATATGCAAACAATGTTGCTTGCTAGAATCTGAGCCTCATGCAGGTATTAAAACATCAGTTTCTGTTAGGGCTTTATCTGGCTGTGACTGCTTGATGAACAATACAAAGCAGCTGAAGTGGCACAGCCACTCTCAGAGTGAGCAGGGTCTGGCTGCAAACCCGGGTAAGATTTCAGGTGCAGCTGATTGTGTCTGACTGCTGGAAACCTTTTGTGAAAACACTCTGTGTTGAGAAGCGATAGGGTGGCCGTAGCCCTTGTATAATGCTTTTGGAAAGCTGCGTGGTGGATATTTTCAAAGCGCAGTGATCGCTCATTTGTAAGTTGGAGTTGATGGTTAATGTTTGTTGTGAGGCGGACTGTCCTAGTCCTCTGAGCTTCTGCTGTGACCCGCTCGTTTGAGTAGCAAGTAACTCAGGTGGGCTTCCTCCTTGCTGCAGGTCCAGGACCTCTGGTGAAGAATTAAGTGATGGGGTTTGTTTGCTTGCGCTCACGTGACAGCAGCAGCTCGCCCAAAACCAAAATAAGCCACCTGCTCGGAAGTCCCTGTGCAGACTGTGCTCTGTTCCCTGCAGCTGGTTGGGGTTTATCCTCTGTACCTGTCGGGTTTCGGAGGTGTGTGTCTGCCTTGGGCACCTCCAGGAGGGAGGAGGGGACATGCCCAGCGGTGCCAGTGGGGCTGGTGGGAGGGAAGCCACGCTCAGCTCCTGCCCCCGGGGTATCGTGCAGCGCTGTCAGGGTGAGGTGTTGGCAGGAGAACCAGTCATGCACAAAAATGACTTTTTAAAAAGGTCTCTGCTGTTCTGGCTGGTGGTTTGGGAGCTTTGGAGTGAAGTTGTGCCTTTTGTTGAGCAGTTGAAGTTTGATGCACTTTTTTTGTTGTTCTGTACGGTGCGAGTTGCTGTCAGTATCTTTTTGTGTCATTTGGCTTCATTTCCGTTTCGCTGAAATAAATTACAAGAACCTTACATTTGTTTTAAGACAAAGCAATGAATGTGATTGCGCTTTACAGCACCAGAGTGCTGCTGTCCTGTGGGAAATTAGGAAGCAGGAGATTTTTCCTGTTCGTTTTCTCCCAGTGCACCATGCTTGCCTGTCTCCAAAAATAAACTAATGCAGAGTGTTTGGTTGTTTACTGTTTTTTTCCTTAATACAGTTTTGGTTTCTTTCAATGTTAAAGAAAATTTACTATACTGATAATCTCATAATTCATCTGTGATGTTAAGACTGAGTTTTTGTAAGAAAAGACCTATTTGGGGGGCGGCAATGCAGTTGTAACAGGTGACATATTGCCATAAAGTTTTCTACACAAGAAATAGAAATTTTAAATCTGCTTAGGACTGAAAAATGCGCAAAATATATGTTAGTGAAAGCACGTAACTTTTTCTTGCTTTAATATGTAAATCAAAGGAATGTGTCAAAGCAGTATGTCAAAATATTTCCCTAGCTGATGGTTGTTGAAGGTTTTTTTTTGAATAAGAAAGCAAAACCCCACCAAAACTGTCACATGTAGTAAGGATTTCTCGAATGCTGATTAATAAATTATTAACTTTTGACTTAATGTGAGGCACTAAGATTGAGCCAAATATCTAATAGGTTTTTCCTTTTATTCTACTTGGAAAATGAAAGGATAGTACACACTTCAGCCTGTGGAGGTCATAAGTCTTTCAGGGTGGATGACTGTGTGCCAGATTTTGAAGTGGTGCTTAACAGCACTGATCAGAATACTCAGATTGAATGGTCAAAACAGTGCACAGTGCTGCGGAATTACATGTACAAGGAGTTTGCAGCTTCTTGCAGTTACTTAAACAAAACATGTCACAGGAGATTGAAGCAAAGGAGTGTTTATAGAGAAAGCACAAACACAGTTGCTCCTCAAGTGTTTCTTTTGCCTGGTCTTTACACGTGCTATATGTGTCAGTGTTTGGTTGGGTAGCTGTGGTAGCTACTTAAAGCAAAGTACAAAATGTGAGAAGATGCTGCTGGTGTTACTATAAATGCTTTCCTGAAATTGAATTTCATGTAATGGGGACAATGAAATGTTTCATATTTAATTTCATTATGATCTGGTGTTCTGCTGTTTACAGTGCAAATCAGGAGTAATTGCAGAGCCTTTAATAGCCATTCCTTCTGCATTTGTATGCTTAGAAGAATGCGTGCTTGAGAATAAGATGATATTTATTGGTTTGATTTTCACGGTATCAGAGCTAATGAAATCAAAGACACGTTGTTCATTTTACTGAACGGAGTTGGAGCTTTTTTATATTTAGTTTCCTCTCCCTGCATTGTTATCCACCCCTCCTCCATCGTCATTTATGAGTTATATATCCAATTAGCCAGTGCATTTGAAGATTGTCTGAGCCTATCACTTTATGAGCTTGTTACTCTCTCCCCCCCGCCTTGTAATATTGCTTAGAGTGTTGTATAGAGGCAGAATTAATAGGAAAAATGCAGAAACTACATTAGAACAACCAAACGATCAAACAGAAAGAAAACAAAGTTAAAAATAGAATAGGCCTGTGGGAATCACAGGAAAAAGGTGACTTTAGTTTGTCCTCAGCCCAGCTGTGCCTGGATGTTGGGATACTGTAGCTCCTGCTGTCAGGTATACTGCCTTCACTCCTTTGAAGCTTTGTCATGGAAGACCATGTTAGCTGTGATATTGGGACACAGCTACATGAAAGGAAGGTGCAGTAGTGCCTGAAGCTCCCTGGGTAAAAAAAAACCACCCCAGCTCCCGAGTCAGACATCTTTTGGCTTGGACATTTAATCCATTTGGATTCAGTTAAACGGATATCCTTTTTTTGACAGGCAACATCAGCTCTTTTATCTTTCTGGAGGGTCTCTTTCTGTGCTATGTAATGCTAGAATAACTGAAATATTAATTTTTGTACACAAACACATACTGACATTAGTAGTGCAGGCATCATACTCATTTTGTTGAGAGTTTGCAGTGTTGACCTAATGGATGATGAAATTGCTACCCAACCTACTCAGACAAGTTGGTGCTTATTGCACGAAAGTGCTTTAAAGAACATTATCTTGCACAGCTTTACGGCACTGCCATTGAACCTGTTCCTTTTAATAAGACTTTCCATGAAAAAGGCCTGTGTTATGCAGGGTGTTTTGAAAATATGGACCTGATTTGAAATCATTGTATCTCTGCAAGCACAGACTGCCCAGGAATGAAATTCTTACAGTCTGCACATTTACAAAAAGGTTACTAAAACTTGATAACTCATTAAACCTTTTGTAAATTTTTGTGCAATTGCAACATGTTGGGTCCATCTTTTTGAAACACCCCGTATTTTTGCCAAGACGGATGGTGAACATCAGGAATGCTGCGTGGCAGAACTGCCTGGAATGCTCCCCAAAATGATATAAGTCCTTTTGCTGAAGTCAAGGTGTTTTGCCAAGACCTTCAAGTTTCAGCCTTATCTTGAGTAGGAAGGTGTTTTTGGGATCCAGCCTGATTTGGTCACCTCTGACCAAAACAAACACAACCCTCCTCTTCCCCGAACCCCAATCTGATTTCAGTACTAAGTCTCTTATTTTGCAAAACACTTGGAAGGATTTGGGTTTGTTCCAACTGATTTTGGAACCTTGCAGGTTGTGTGAAATGTGGTTGTCATGATGTGCCCACACAAGTCCAGAGGGCATTGCTGTGAACACCCACTGTTAATTTTTGACATACTTATGTTACTTCTGGTTTCTGTCACCCATCCCATATTAAAAGAGATTCTGTTTTCATTGGTTCTTCTTATTCTATCGTTCCTCCCAATGTGATGTCAGCAGCATAGTCCATCGGCATCAAGATTTAATCTTCTTTGTTGATGCAATGAAAACGTTAAAGATTGATCCCAAAAAACATTGTTTAAAGAATTCTGCTAGTAAACTCCCACGAACCTGAGAAGTCCCATTTTTTTTAGCTCTGACTTTAAAATGTTCCATTTAGTCACACAGAGTCCCACAAATAATTTTCTTCTATACTTTGTGAAGTATTTGTTGTTTGACAAGACCGTTGATATTTTAGACAAAATAGTCTGCCATAGTGTATCTGCAGTAAAATCACGTATTGGTTTTCTTTCTGATGCCTTTTATTAATTCTTTCACGATTCTTTTGTGAGAGTCATCTAGTTCCTCAGTTTCAGCACATCAGCCTCTTTAAATTTGCCTCTAAAATACATGTGATGATCTTTCCATTCTTTCAATTGATTATCTCTCCTTCCCTATGTCATCATTGCAAAGTGAAGGTATTTGACTCCCAGCCTAACAAATAAGGCAGAAAGGAAAACCTGAAAGTTTTATATAAGTCCAAGTTGAAGATGTCCTCTTTGTTGACTGAAATCTGGCAATAATTAGTTAAAATGAATATATGAAATTCTGTTTGGGATGATGTCAGCAGAAAAACTCTGTTTGGGTGTTATTCTCCAACAAAAGTCAATGTTATGGTACAGAAACTCCCTCAGCTCCCAAAATCTTGCTGATAAATGTCTTTGCATTTCATAGCCTGGGTGGCTTTAAAGCTGTATTAAATATTGATAGAAGAAACTTGCTACTGAAATAGCACTAAGACAAAACACTGAGGAAAGTGATGTGCCTATGGCTTCTTAATGCTGCGGTCAAAAGCAGCATTGCTCTTGTCAAGATTTTCTCCATTTCATAAATTGGTACAAAGAGTTCTTGTTTGCTGCAGTCTCATATATTTGATTGGGGTTGTAAAAGAGTTAATGGTTTTATGAGTAATGTGGTGACAAGGGCATTGAATATCTCTAGCTTAGGTTGCAGAGATGTTAATTCATCTTAAGGGTGAGGAATGCAGGACAAGCGCTTTTCATTTTACAAGCAGTGTGTGTTGCCAGTCTCCAGTTTAAATGGATAGGTGGGTGGGGGGGGGGTGGGGTGTATTTCTCCTCCCATCCCAGATCTTATCAGTCAGTCCAGTAAAATCTCAGCTTTCATTGAAACTAAAGGTAATACGTTTGTTGCAGGCTACAATGAAAAAAGGCTTGGTAACCTGAGCAGAGAATATGGCAGGCCTTGAAAAGACAATGGTAATAATCTTTTTTTTTTAAAAACTAAAATTTATTAAAACTTCTTATTTCCTTCTCCTTAGAGACTGTCTCATGATTGTCAGACCCTGAAGGTTTTCATTAATGTATTAAAGTTCTTCAGTATTTCTATCTGTTTTCCATAAATAACTTTTTTTTTTTTTTCTGATGTCTGGATAACCCCAGCACCACAAGTCCAGAAAGAAAGGGATGTGATGCCCGTGGCCAGGGAGACTCTATTGTCATGGGGCCACCGTCCAATGTTGATTTGCAAGCCAGGCATGGTGACAAACAAGGTGATTGTATTTGAGCTTTACTGAGGGGACAGACAGTATCAACTTTCCCATTCAGAGATTTCTGAAGGAAACAAAAGTGGTAGCAAGTGACTGTCTCTGAATCCACTTCCAGGATAAAATTCCCCTGTGCGGGTGCCAATTATAATGTTTTCCATTTTGGAAAAAAATCAGGAACTCATTAGATAAAAGTGTTGTACGCTCATGCTGTTTTGGTTGCTTTTGTATTTTCATGTGTGTTAGATTCTGGATTTTTTTTTTTAAACAGTTGGTCATTGTATCAAGTGCAGGTTCGTATTTCTTGACAACCATCCACTTGCAGAGGGTCGCTTGACTTCTGATAAGAGCTGTGTGTGTTTTGGAGATGACCCCATTTATTTACATCTTGTTTGTTATGGTTGTTAGTGAATGTATCCTTTCGAGAAGAACCCAAAAACTGGAGAAATATTACATATTATTCTCATTTTACATATAGCAAACTAGTAGAAATGGGTTAGCTAGCAGCTCTTGAGCTTCCCATGAAATTATTTAGGCTTTCCCAGCCCGTAAGAAATATGCATATATTAAAATCTTATTTTACTCCTGTCTTGTTTTATCTTAGTTAAAAGCCTGTAAGTCTTGGGATGGGGCTTGTGTTTGCAAATGCTTAAGCTGTTTTGGATAGTGGCTTTGCCCACATTATATTGTTTACAAGATAATTAAAATGATGTTGTTATATGTGTACTAGCATGATACCCAGCATGACACCTGAGGCTGTGGGGTTCCCCATAGGAGCGGAGCAATGTTGTTCTTCTAGGCAGGTGTGCATGAGTTTTGGTGAGATGTTTTTGTAATCCATGAAACAGGCCACAGAATTTTATTTATTCCCCCCACCAGTGGTGCAATAGCTAATTTAAATTTGTTAGCAGGAGGTTTACTTTTTTAAATGACCCTTTGTAGCTCTTCTACAAGTGGCCCTTAGGCTCCTGGGGCAGCACACAGCACGGATGGTAAAACATTGTTTTAGAGTTACTGGAGGGAAACCTGCTAATTTATTTTAAGTCACTGAAACAATGAGACCTGAGTTATGTAATTCTTTGCATGAAGGATAAACACTTCTCTCTGGTAGCAATTATGAATGTACAATTGCTGTGCTACTTTTCTTTCATTTACTTTCTGGTCGTATTCTTTACTGTTTAATTAAAGATCTTGATTGTCTTTGCTCAAGAAATGGATTTCTTATAGGTCTCCATCCTCTTATAGTGGCTGCTGGTATGAGGTTGTACTTCCAGCGTATTAGAGTTTGACACCCTTTATATTTTAGGATGTCTAGAATAGATGATATTCAGGTTCAAACAATTAAGTTTAGAGAGACCTGGACTTTCTACTTCCTGAAATTATGTGTAAGTTCATGTTTTTAATCATGACTTTGCCAAGTGACATCATGAACATGTAGTGATGAGATTATTTTTTTTCCCCTTGGATATTGTGAAGTGAGTGAAACATCAGGATTTATGAACCTAAGGTTAGAGAGGTAAAAGAAGCTACTGAGGTGTTAGTTTTAATGTTGGACTCCAGTTCCAATGGAAAACTTAAAGCAATTAGTGGAATGAAGAAGAAAACAACAATATAAGTCCCTTGCTGATGAGATTATAAACATTTATTGACGGATTGCCGTGTTTTTTCAGTAGGGCTTGCCAGCAGCTGTAATTAATCATCAGCATGAATATAAACACCTGTTTACCACAGATAGTATTTTGTATAAGGCAGATTTGATAGTCTTCATCATGTGTGCAGAATTTACTAGGCAACTTTGTTTAATGTTTTTCAGTAGAAAAGAGCAGGGGTAGTGCTGTGGCTGGGCACAGGAGTCTGTGACGAGCAGACTGCTGATGACCTGGAACACTAACTATTTTTTTCAGAGGATTTTCTATAATAGTTTCCCTCTGAAACCCATGAAATTATACACAAACCAACATGCAAGACTATTGCAGTTTTAAGGGCATCTACCCATCTAGCATATTGTGTCCAGTTCTGGGCCCCTCAGTTCCAGAAGGACAGGGAACTGCTGGAGAGGGTCCAGCGTAGGGCAACAAAGATGATTAAGGGAGTGGAGCACCTCCCTTATGAAGAAAGGCTGAGGGAGCTGGGTCTCTTTAGTTTGGAGAAGAGGAGACTGAGGGGTGACCTTATTAATGTTTATAAATATATAAATGGTGAGTGCCATAAGGATGGAGCCAGGCGCTTCTCGGTGGCAAACAATGATAGGACAAGGGGTAATGGGATCAAGCTGGAACACAAGAGGTTCCACTTAAATTTGAGAAAAAACTTCTTCTCAGTGAGGGTGACAAAGCACTGGAACAGGCTGCCCAGGGAGGTTGTGGAGTCTCCTTCTCTGGAGACATTCAAAACCCTCCTGGACATGTTCCTGTGTGACCTCACCTAGGCGTTCCTGCTCCAGCAGGGGGATTGGACTAGATGATCTTTTGAGGTCCCTTCCAATCCCTAACATACTGTGATACTCAAAATTTAAAAGGAAGTAAAACTAACAGTGCCTGTAGAACCTCAGTGTGGCCTCTCTTTAATGAGTCCTTTATGAAGGACTGTTGTTCATTTTTGTGTGGCACTTGTGACAGTTTCAGCACGTGGCAGAGACTGCGCCGAGTCCTGGTGCAGCGTTGTGCCTGGACTTCCCACCAACCTTCCCCTCGGGGCTCAGCCCTCGATTCCCTGGCTTGAGAGCTTGAATTTGCAGATATCTGTCACAAGCTGCTGTAGCATGCCAGGGGAAGTATGGTATATGTGTGTGTGTGTGTATATATATATATATATATATATATATATATATATAAATGTTATATAAGCCTAACTAGTCTGAAAAACCAGCTGTAAGGCATCTCAGGCTGGAACCTTTAAATTGTTGCATACTTTTGATGATAATCTCTCTGTGCTCTAGTTCTCCACCTATGAAATGAGGTTAATGGTACCTCTCCTTCACTGTTACGCTATGAAAGTAAATGAGTGTTTGCTAAGCTGTCAAATGCTTTGGTGATGAGCACCATGGAAGAGCTCAGGAAGAAATTAATGCCTGTCCGGAGAGAAGGGCTTGAATGGTGTGTGGAAACTAAGGCATGGAATTACACTTTGAGCAATGAGGGGGGAAAAAAGGTCTTGAATAATTTTTTTTATTAGTTAAAATCATTTATTCTGGACAGTAAATGAGACAAGGTCTTGTGAAAAAGTAGGAGATCAGGTAATTAAAGATTGCATTATAATACATATGCGAAAGGAGGCCAAATTGAGACTTGCTAGGGATTCTTAAATCAGGCACTTGCAGCTTCCAGTTTGGTTTTTTTTTTTTAGTGGTGGGGGATGCGGTTTGCACGTAGTAGAGAATATGGAGCAGCAATTCCTTGGGTTTTAGCATGCAGTGGAAATTCTGTAACTGCAGGTTATTGGGATAATACTTGATATAAATGAACTGAAGTTGTCTTGTTATTAAAATGGTAGAAGTAAATTTTGGTGAGTGGCTACAAGACCTGATCGCACACGTGGCACTTCAGTGGATTTTCTAATATAGTCTGGGAACACTATGGGCAGCTGTGGAACAGAGGAGGGACAAATTGAATTTATTTTTCTGCTGTCCATGTGAAGTTTGAACAGATGATGAGAGACATTCAAGGAGAACTATCCTTGGAAAGGTGGCCAAGGGAAGAGCCAAACTGAAGAGGAGCATCAGAGTGCTAGAGAAGGTGTGAGATGTCACCACCCTGCAGGAGTCTATGGGGTCTGGAAGACCTGCTGGAGCAAGGAGTGAACCCTTCAGGTTTGCCCAACCTATTCTGTACTTGCTAAACATGAGCCTTACTGTAAGGCACATGGACACCACATCTTCTGCCTAAGCTTGACACTGGAGATAAACCAACAGAGACGATTTTCCAGGTGTTCAAAATCAGGCTTGTGTGTGTAGCCCTGGTGCTTGCAAAACCTGTGTGTATGTGCTTGGGTGTGGAGTTGAAGAGGGCAAAGAAGGTGGAAGAGAAGATACTTAGGGAACGGTGAGAAATTTCTTTGGAGATACACAAAACAGGACAAGACTGCAAACATCTTGATCTACCTATTGAAGTTAGATCAAACATCAAAGCTGGCTGTGCTCTGAGCAGGGGACTGGGGATAGAGGACTTCCAGAGAGCCCTTCCAACCTCAAATATTCCGTGATTTTATGAAAGGGAACGTTGGTTGGAGAAGAAAGGAGGACTACAGAAGGCAGAAAGGAGAAAAGGGTGATAAAAGACAGCTATGGGGGCAATACTTTTGAATGAAACTATGAAAGTGAAACCAAAAGTACACAAATACCATGTGAAGTATTAAATCAGTAAATTGTGTTTTCAAATTTATTCACAAATGCTTCCTTTGGGTATGTTTAACAAACTCTGTGGCTGCTCAGATCTGTTATTTTGATAACACTGTCCTGCTCCCAGAGGAGGAAACTCCTCGCTCAACAAATACACCTTGTTGCTATTCTGCCAGCTGGTAGCATTGCTATTAAAAAAAGAAAGGGGGGGAAAAAAAAGTATGCACAATGTATTACAAATAAATGCAGTAAAAAATGAATAGTACACAAATACATATTTTAAATACAGAATTATATTAGCTTTTACCCTTGCTTTCTGCAGGTTGGAGTAGAAAATGATGTAATGCTCTGGTGAGCTGTTACCTGTGCCCCATGTGTAGGAGCCCAGCTGAAGTTGTGTAGCCAACAGGGCCCTCTCAGAGATGAGTCACGGCAGGAGCTGCGGTGCCGGCTGGATTAGCACTGAGTGCTCAGAAATCAAAAGGGATGTTTGCCACGCTGTCTGATAGGGATGTCACATCTGACAGCCTGTTTTAGGGGAAACGAGAAGATGCCTGTGAAGTGAAGTTGGGAGGGAGCCTGAATCTCTGACAGAGTGCTGCCAGCAGCAGTGCTGGGGTCAGTTGTCAGTAAATACAAATACGTCTGGTGGCATTTACAGTTTTGGAAGCAGGAACACGGATTTTCTGTTGGGTGTTGGTAGAATTTTGCGTGGCTTGTCATGAAAATGCGATGTTGCCTCTCATTGCTAAAAGGAAACAGGAGTGACTTCTGTGAGCTCTCCAGGCCAGTGCTTATAACTGCCCATCAATAATTAAATGAAGTGGAGTGCAGCAAGACAGTGGAACCACCGGCTTTGTGAAATCCCTATGAATTTAGTGATGCTTTGGTTATCTCTGAAATGCTTCCTCTGTAACTTGACCCATGTTTCACCTGGACTCCCCAGAAGTTTTCCAGAGGAGTCATGCAGGAGTCCTCAGCACTTAGAAATCTGTTGCTCTTCACTTATGCCATAACCTGCCTGAAAAAAAGAAAGAAGTCTTCTTGAGCTTAGGGCATTAATGATCTGCTTACATTTTTCTTGGTATACTCTAAACATAATTACCAAAACAGAAGTATATTTAAACATGTGGTGGGTGTCGATAATGTTCCTCTGCTCCTCAGTCATCATGTACATCTTTGCTGGCTCACTCAGGCTGGGAGTAGCCAGCAGTGGCGGAGAGCACGAGGAAGAGGTTTGTGTACTGGAAAGAGTATGGCCCTCCCCTAAAATACTGCCGCTCCTGAGTGTGTCATGAGGGATGGAGAAAGCACTGAAAATTACCATTTTGTAACCAGGACTTGATTGGTGTGCTGCAATTCAGTGTTTGTGTTTTGTTCTTGGGTGGATAGAAAACAGTGCTCCTTTATAGTTTCTTTTTTTCTCTCCCTTCCCACCGCCCCACTTCTCTGAACTTGGACTCTGACAACGGGTCAGAACGGCTGTGGATTTTGTAGGGCAGATTGCGCAATGCAAATTGTTTCCAGAGACTGAACAAAACTGTTGAAGGCCATTCTAGTTGCAGCACAGAGTTGGTGGTTCTTTGTGCTGTAGAGATAATGGGGCTTTTTACAACCACATGTCCATTCACAGGAGGTTGTTTTCCTCCTCGTAGATAATGACAAAAGTTTATTAGCTGTTGGTTTAAGTGTCTTGCAAAAATGTAGTGCTGGTGGCATAATTACTCGAGAGTTACATGAGTGTGAGTAGAGAAGGCAGCCAAGGGAACACACTGCTCCATTGTATGAAAATAGCTTTAATATATGGAAAATGCTCAAACCTTATACATTTCTCAAAGTATTTCATCAAGGCAATTTTTTAAATTATGTGAAAGTATTTGCTTGGAACTAATTATCACATAGCTTCAGTGTGTTGGTATTTTACACACTGGTGGACTGTCAGTGGATCTACAGGTAAAGAAAATGTAGTTTTGGTCGGTGATCTCTTATTTTTTTTTTAACATGTCCTTTAAGTCTTGATGACTTGGTAAGTATGTCTTATGTGATCAATGGATGATAAGTAGCAGCAGCTGTATAGCTTACAGATATATATATATATATATACATATACACACACACACACTACCACTAAGTGATATGGGGACATGTATAAATAAGGAGAAAAATTTAACTTGATTTTGAGTAACCTACAGAAGGTAATTATTAAAACACTTATGATCACTTCTGCTCATTTTAACTGCTTCTCTAAACAGTTAAAATTGTTCCTGTAGTTACTGTTCATGTTTTCTTAGTAACAATTTATATCTTTTAAATACAGAACTAAATTAACCTTAAAAAAGAATCTGAGAAACCAGGAATATTTTAAAAATCTGTAATAGTTTAATAGGTGAATTGTCCTGATTTTTTAAAAATAATAATAATTATTATTATTTATTATTTATTATTATAGTAGTGATTGGAAATGATCAGTTGTCCTGGTTTTGTGATGGTGACATCGGTGCTTCCCAGAAGATCACTGGATGGTTTATCTGGTTTTAGGCTCCTAATTTCAGTGGTGGAATCTGGAAATTTTGTCTGTCTTTGAAGTCCAGTCTAATATAGTAACAAGTACCACAGCATGGAGGGAGAGGTTAGGTGATAATATCTAAATGAGAGAACACACATTTTGGTATTTCAGTATTACATTCAGCATACTGTGTACTGTGGCTTTTTTTTTTTTTCCTTTACTGATGTATATAGTTCTTTAATTCTTCAACGGGGCTTTGGGCAATTAAGTAACCCTGTTTTCTGCGTTGGATTGTTTTCCCAAAGTTGAAATTTCATTAATTTTCTGCATTACAAACCTGGAACCCTTTTCACATATCTCGAAGTCCTTTAAAATACTTTAAAAATGCAATTATGGTACACATGACCCCCTCAATTTGCAATCTAAGAAATATTTTTCTTGCAGTTCTGTCATAAAATCAAATAATATCACGAAGGGGAGGAAGGTAGCACATCCCATCTGCAGTCATTTACGCCCTCATGCAAGCGAGGGCTTTCTGGTCACATTCAGATTAGAAAGGATGGACACATGGGTGTGTGTCTTTATTAATAAAAAGCAGAAAGCTCCTGCATGTCTACAGCATGTGCTTTTCTTTTAAAAACCACAAATACTAGTATTTTGACTGACAGCTGCTCTTTCTACTAATTTATTTAAACAGAATTGTATGTGCTGCTCAGCAAACCAGGAGCATGGTTGGTTTTGATGTGACAGCATAGTCTGCAGCTCAAGATGTATATGACCTGCCTTTAGGCGTGACCTAAGGCCACTAGGGATGCCTTAACTTAAGACTAGGTCAAAAAAAAAAGTGCATAGGAAGCTGTCTGGGGAGGAAGCAGAGGAAGTGAAGTTCAAATAGCCTTTGTATCTGCAAATTCAGCTGTTCTATGCAGAGATTGTGGACTTGGGTTCTAATGGTTTTTTTTCCATGCATCTAAAAATGCATGGGGAGTATCAGTCTGCAGTGATTGCATTTTTCCTGGTCGGTGTTTATTTTATCAAGCAGATTTGTAGAGTTGACAGTGAGGTTTTTGTGAGGTGTTTTGTTTTTAGTTGTCTTGGCTGTGCCTTGCTGTGGGCCAGCCAAAGATTTGGTCCTGCAAATGCTGGGAATGTAGCTCCATTAGTGTGAGTAATCCCACTGGCGGAGGTTGGATATAAGGGTCTGTAGCAGTGAACACTAAAGAAGATAGTGTGTATGGATAGAATAAAAAAGTAATTCTAACAGTTTCTTCCAAATGATTGTTGTTTGTGTTGTGTTTCTGTACTCTGTTCCACTCACTGGAAGAGAGAAAAAGATATTTTGAGTGAGAGATCAGCATCCTCAGATTGTTTCCTCTAAGACAATTTATAAGCATGCGCAGTTTTATTTCATTTTGGTTCATGAGTGAAATTGTTCAGACTTCAGAAACAAAGCCAGTTGATTAGTTCTGCATTATTTCATTTCAATGCATGATTTCAACCTTGTTCATTAAAGCTGAAGTGGAAAACGTGGGTCTGAAGGACCGCTGTTGACAGGAACCACTAGCCTGGAGCACAGAATTCAATAATAATTGATTAATACAGTTTACTGCTGATTTATTTTCTTTGACAAAGCCAATTATTCTTGCCAATATCTTTTATACATGAGCCTTCACTTAGAATTGAAAATTTTAACCTGTAATAATAATATTTAAACGGTAATGCTGCTGGGAGGGAGGAGAGGAAAGGGGGGGGGGGGTGGAAGTGAGGCTTATTTAACACTGACCCTCAAATACTCTTCACTGAGCAAAAACTGAAGTAGATGGTTGTATTGTAGTAAATACTAAATGTGTTAAATTGCCTGTCAAGTACAGTGATATTTATTTATTTATGTTAATTGTTTTATTTATTGGAGGAAAATGGTTTCAGGTGTAGCTTTAGGGAAGACCTGACTGCTGCTGTTTACTGTATGAAATCCAATTACTTATTACACAATCCAGGCAAACAAATTTGCGCTTCCTTTGGTGTGGAGGGCAGCGGGGATGCTGAAGTTGTAGACTGAGTTTTGGACAGGAGATGAGCTTGTCTGTACACGTACATAGGAAATGCATGTGTGGGTAAGTGGCAGCTTGAGGTTTTTTTGGTAGGGTGTAAAAGACTGGAAGTGGCAAAAGGTTATCTCTGTGTTTGTATTGACTTCTCTGCTAGAGCAGCTCAGTGTTGTTTCTTCATATGTGTGAAAAGACAGACGTGAAAAACTTGTGACGAAGCAGACTTCTGAGGTGCAGTCACTGTGGAATAAATCATTTAAGTCTGGAGCTTTGGGTCACAGTGCAGAGAACAAAGATACAAAGCTTTGGTGTCTGTATCTGCAGCTAAGACTTGGGTTTAATGCAGAACTGAATGGCTGCCCTTACTATGTGAAGGTATTTGTGGTGTTTGGAGGGGCATGGGCACTCGTTCCTCTGGGCTCCTCCTTTGAGAGCAATTATTATGGAAAAAAAGAAGTTGATGTTGAAATTTCGACTCAAATGTGTGTGTGTATATGACTCGGGAATAATTACTTTTGAGCAGGAAATTCCTTCAAGAACAGCATGTACAAAATCCCCTTATGCTGCTTCTCAAGTGTAGATAAGCTGCATTTCCACGCAATGAGCCTGTTTGAATTGTTGAGGGGAAAAAAGTGGGCAACCTCTGTAACAGCCAGTTTTCCTGTATCCTCAAGGGCTACGACCACTTCAAAGATCTTTGGGTTTCTATCAGTAAGTTATTTCCCCAGCTCTGTATTTTTGCCATAGGGAATAAGAAAATAAATATTTAATGAACGTGAGGACATTCTTCTGTATTGCGTGTGTTGGGGACATGTCCCTCCCAGGCCTGTCCACCAGCAGGCTGCCAGTCTGTCCCCTTGGGCAGGTACTTCTGTGCTGCTTGTGATCTGATGGACAGCACTTGACATGTGGGGACACCGGCAATTTCTTTTACTAATGTTTGCTAATCGGTGGTGAATAGTAAAGCAAATCTTATCCTGTCATTCCTTGAAGAATGATTGAAGTGTAGGAGGACTTTTTTTAAAAATATTGATTTTATTTTAACCCTTTTTTGATTGCTTTTTTACTTTATCGACAGTCTATGTGTTACTGCTGTGGGAATGGGGAGCAGAGGTACTGGGTGAGGAGGTGACAGAGACAGGACAGTGTCCTTGCCCATTCCAGGACTATCTCGGCCCATTAGCAGGCATAAGTACTGTTTTCCTAGATGTACCTTAGCACCAAATCCGGCCTCAGGCCTTCTCCTTGGGTACATCAGATATAGACCTACTGAAGGCAAAATATTTTGTGTTTTCTGTGTGTGCTTTGGTTTATCTTGACATGCTGATGAATCTGAAGGCTAAGAACAGCTTTGTCTACATTGGATTTTATGTAGTGTGCAAATGGATGCAATAGATGGGCTTCTTCCCCCCCTCTGTGTATTGTTTTCTGTACAGAACAGTGTGTGTCAATCTCAAGATTGTGAGTCTGCTCTGGGGAAAAGGTTTCTGACTCTTGGATAACCTTTAACTCCGGGAGCCACCCAGAGATGCAGAATTAAAAAATTGTTTTTCAAGTATTCTAAGACCTAAAGCTGCCTAAAACCAACATGTCAGCATTTTTGTGTTGGAAAACTTGTTTTTATTAAGCCACCAGTGGAGCCAGCACTGTTACAGAAAATGAAGATTTGATGTCGCTTCCTCACTTTATTTAGTTTGAAACCAAGACGTCAAAAAATGTAGGGGAATGAGAGTTGTTTTACAAAAATTAAACTAACTGGCCCATGTACACCCTCAAGTAAGACTGATGAATGGTATAAAATTAAATAGCAGGTTTGTAGCACTACTGTAGCAGATATAAACAGTGTCCAGCAGAAGGCCAGAGCTTTCTTCTGATATCTCAGCCACATGCCATCTTGGTCTACTGAGGGACTGTGTTGGGCCAAGAATTAAACCTGAGCTTGAAGCTCAATATCCACATATATTGGTGTCACACTGATCTGCTGTGGTTCAGGTGGTGGTAGGGACTGGTGGGGCTTCTTGGCCTTGCTCCCAAAGAGGAGGCTGAAGGTTGTGTCCCAGCTGCTGTGGTGGCTGTGGGCCGGGGCCTGTCCTGCACTGACATGGCTTTATCTGCCCCTGCACAGCCCCAGTTCTCCTTTGTGTCCTCTCCCAAAAGCACCATTAACAAGTGGGCGTCAGTAATGAAGCAGTTCCTATTTTTAGCTTTTTTGGGTCAAATCAGGTCCTGCACTTACTGACCTAATCAGTACTTTCATGAGAACTAGGGAAGAGTGATTTTTAAAATGTTTGTACGCAAAATAAAGATTCTCTTTTTGTCAGCAAGATGTATTTACTCTTCGTTTACAGTTGTAAAATGCTCCTAGCTGTGAGTTTTTTCTTGTCTAATTAATGCTGGTTAGATATTGACTATTTGTATGAAATTACCTTTTTTTTTTTTTTTTTTTTTTTTTTTTTTTTTTTTTTTTAAGAGACACCTACTGAATTAAGGGAAACAAAAAGCTTTGCAATTATTGTTTTTTTACCTTAGGTATATTTGGTGGTTTGATTCACTAGCTTTTCCTGTACTGACCAATTGACTATCCTGAATTGTCTTTTCGAGCAAACTTCATGCTTCTTACTTTCAACTTTGAAAATGTCTGTACATACTGGATGAACTTAAATGTAGGTTCAGTGACTGCAAAGATGCTATTTTTGAAAATTTAAGGTCAGGCTATGTAGGCAATATAAAAAAAAAAGTGAATCCGTTGAGCAGGGAATGACTCTATTAGTTTTGGGGAAGCCAGTCTGGGGGTTAGTGGAATAAATGAAGTGTGTTTAGATGTCTTAAATAATGTAATTGTTTCCAGGCAACTAATGCCAACTGTTGAGAGTAAAGTTAATTTGCTAATGGGAACACTGGACCCTTTGAAAAGCCATTTCAAGCACCAAGTTCATTTCAGAGATTTAATAATTAATCAAAGTGACTATATTAAATGTCAGTGAATATATCCATGCATTGCTATCATACTTCTCTCTCAACATGAGTTTCCAGGCTCTTAATGATTAAAACAGTGAGATCTGTAATGTAATAATAATGCTGGTGCACTGGAAAGTGAGGTACCTCTTGAACATTCTTGCTGAAAAATTTTCAGTTTGGACTTGGTTATGAGTAGTGGTTATGAGGAGTCCTTTAAACAGGTTAACCTGTGCCCATGTCTTGCTTGGAGATTGCTTTTCTTCTTTTTAGAGTGGAACCCAAACATATAGGGCCAGATCTTCAGCTCTCATTGTCACTCCCCCATGGCTTCCCTTTGCCAGGCTAATGGAAGAGCAGGTGTTGCAAGGAAGATATCTGGGTTGTAGAGAGCTGCGTTTAGCATAGTGAGGTTGGCTGATAGAATTTGGCTTGGTGGTTTCTATGTGTTTCTTGCATATTAGCTGCATGGTTTCATGAGGTTGTTCAAGCTATGCTTGTGCTCTGGAAGAGCATGAAAATGATAAAAATTATTTTATTTATACACATGTCACAAGTGTGTGTTGATTGTTTGAGGCCTCAGACATGGTAATGCAAGAAATTTCTGATAGCTGCATCTGATACAAATAACCTTAACTTGGAGCCTGTAGCATGTCTTTCCATGACTGTGGTCATGGAGAAGAAGCAAATCTTTTGCACTGAGGTCTCTCTGTAGTTGTTTACTGTTGGTGGTAATCTTGTACTGCAGTCAATTACTCTGTGTGTGGGTGTACACATGCACACACTTGAGATATTTTAAGAAAAGTCTTCCAGCCTTCTGGGAAGAAAGAAATCACTCATTTCCTAAAAATCCACTTACATGCAGGACAGCGTGCTGTCTAGAGTCACTTGCAAGTGCTCTCTAGAGCAGCATTAAATCACTGAATGTTTGTTCCAGCTTCTTCATAAAACCCTGTGTTTGAGAGAGGCACACACTTGATGTGTTACGATAAAGCAATCGTGTTAGTAGTGAATATTTGCGTAATGCAGCTGGCTTATAGTCATGGAGTAGGCAGGTCAGAAAGGGCTCCGGAACATAGGGTTTGGTTGTGGGCTTCCTGCAAGCTTGTGGCTCACCCTGGTGCTTGACAGAAGATGTTCTGGGCAGCAAGGTTACGGTCTTGAGAGGATCCGTGTCGTAATGGGCTAAAGAAGGCTACTAACACTCTCAGTCAGTAGACAGCGTTGTTACCTTGAGCAACTCGAGCCCTTAAGGAAAGCTGCCAGGTTGTATTCATGTGTTATTTCCCATAGTTTCTCATGTCAGAGATGGCAGTTGCATCACACAGCTTGAAAAGTCAGAGGAGGGGGGGAGCGGGGGAAGAAAAAAAGAAACCAAAGTTCCAAATGATCAAAATTATCAGAAGTCCAGCATCAAAGAGACAATGGCCTTAAAAAAGCACATTATAATGCAGTAGGATACGTGGTGGCTGTGATTGTTTTCTGAGCTATGTTTTGGTATCTCAGAAGCTGTATGAAGTAGGTAAGAGGGGTTGTACTTACTTCTGCAAAGATCGTAGTTAAACCAATTAGTCAATATACTGAAGTAATGAAGTAATTCCTTTTACTGTACAGCTGGGTGTCTCTCATCTCCCTGTGAGTTTTGTTCATAATGTTGTTTTTTTGGGGCTTCACATAATTGCTATTTAAATCTAATATAATTACACGTTATATATATTTTTAGACATAGTTCAAATACAGAGGTGTGTTTTGTTCTGACTGTAGCACTGATCTCACCTTTCCCCCTTCTGAGGGAGCCAGTAGCTGCTCTTCCATCCCACGTGTGCTCAGCATCTGCTGGTAGATGGGCATGGACCACAGCTGGGCTGCTGTTGGCGAGCAGGATGAGCTTTGCCCAGGAGGCCCCTGGAGAAGGGGGCAGCTGGGACACAGCACCTGGTTGGATGTATACTCCTGGTGAGCCATGGATTCAGCATCCTTGTGCTACTTGAATGTATGGCAGGGCTCTGACAGTGTGCCCACTGTGAAGAACTATTTTATGGCCCAAGAAGTATGGAGAAACAGCACTCTTAAAGGTCAAAAACCTCACCACCAAACCAAAGCGAAACGTGGGGATTTATATTCAGATGCAGTGAAGTAACAGCGCTTTTCCTTGCATTCTCTGTGAAGTTCAACTCTTAAATACCTTGGGTCATAGTGATGGACACTGTAAGCAGGTTTGCAGAAATCAAAGCTTTTGGTGATAATGAGGAAATCTTGCTAGTTGGAGAGCTAATTTAACGAAAATTATTCAATAAAAGAGTAAAAAAAACCCAGGAAGTTGGTGTGTGTATATATCTCTCTAATTAAAAGGAGACTCTGGAGAGGTTTATTAAAATACAAACAATGCAGAGGGTGCTTGTAATGTCAGTGGGCAAGAATTAATAGAGTACAGTAGAGGCAGTTGTATGCTACGAAACCGTATTGTTTTATCACTGGAACTGCACTGTCACTTGAGGCTTTGAAAGTGCTTTGTGACTGTGGGAAATATTTTTCTTTACTGAGAAATGTCTCACCTCTGGATGTAGCAAGAAAGTGTATTAAAAAGATGCAATTAAAATGTTACAATGTGACTGTTTAACAAACCTAAAATGGAAATTACTGTGCTTTTTTTTTTTTTTTTTTAAAGCCTTACTCTGCTACAATTTCCCATAATGCTTAGACTCTCAAAATCTTTTTTCATTTTGTTCTGCTGAAATCTGGTGATAACATCCATGTTTGTACACATTTTTATGTTTGCACAAGGTTTTCAGAGTGGTAAAGCGGGGATTAAAATATCAAAGGTCATTGTTTAGTTCTGTTTTCTCTCATAATATTGACTTTATGTAGTTTTCTTTTATAAATACTTAATTAGTTGTCCTTTTTTTGGTCAACTTTTGCTGTAAAATTAGGAGTGAGTTAATACTGTTAAAAATAGAGAGAGGGGGGGAAAAAAAAAAAGTGGTTACATCCATTACAGCAGATGTAGGGGAGCAGGGTGAGCTTGGGTCTGTTTGCTCTTATTCACACAGCTGTACCCGGGTTTCCCTTGAAGTCTGACTCTTTCTTGCTACTTTTCCTTCTTACATGCATAAGGATATGCATTTTATGTATCTAGATATTATCAACACACATGTATATAAAATATATTAAAAGCATAAATACCTAAAAAAGCAGCATGTCCCTTTTCTCTCTGCGGAGAGGGAGCAGAAAGCACTGTGTTCTACTGAAGCGTGAAGCATCACGGAGGCATCGCTTGAGCCGTGAGTGCCAGGCTTGACAGTGGTTTTGCCTCGAGAACATGTCAGAGCGCCTTGAAACTCTTCTGTCAGGAAATCCTCTGGGATTGATTTCATTTCCTTGGGGCATTTTTTAACTTTGAGTCACCTTTGTCCCTGCTTCCCAAATTTCAGGTGTAGGAACCAAGAGGGGTTAATCAACCAGAGTTGATTAAGCTGCAGGAGAGCACAGAATTAACTTGTGGTCTTGAAAGAGCTTCATCCCCACAGCACATGGGAGCAGCCCCAGCTCCACGGGTCATGTTCTGCATTTGCCAGGTCAAACTGTGCAGTAAACCTGCAAACCAAAGTAAATTCCTACCCTGCTGCCCTTTTCTACTGACCGTAAGAAACTGACAGGCATCCTTTTTCTTCTCATCTCCTGAAAGATCTTCCTAAATGTTTACCTGATTTCATTCCAGCCCTGCTGAGCAGCAGTTTTAGAAATGGTCCGTATGGGAAAGATGTTTCCAGAGGGGGTTATTCCTTTGTGGTCTGTGCTTCTGGAAGCATAGCTGCTGTGGCCCAAAACTGCCTTTATGGGGAAGAAACCTGTCCCTACAAGTAAGTGGTGTGGATATGAGATGGATGTATGCACACAGGTGTACGCATGCAATGTTGGCATGTAAATATGAAACTGATTTTCAGTTCCCTAGACAGTTAAAATTGTTTTCCAAGTATGCCCCATAAAAGTTAGACACTGTGTTACTCTATCTTTGCTTTCAAGATTTTACCTCAGTCATGTATCCCAGTTGAAGCATAGCACTGGGTTCATATTGATCAGTGAATTGTTTTATAGGTTGTAGAGAGCAGTCTGATTTGGAGAACCAGTTCTTGTCAAAAGGCACATGCTTTTATTAGTTAAATTAGGAATAGTGGCACTGAACTTGTGTGATTGTAAAATGTAAATGCAGTTAGTGGAGACTAACACAGATAAATTCCTCTGCAGCTACAAGGTTTTTCTTGGTTTTTTTTTGTTTGCTTTCCCCACACCAAAGTCTTCAGATGTCACATCTGCCAAAGCCCCCATTTGTGCATGCTTGGAAGAACTGGATTCCCCCTTGAACATCCTTCTTCACTTTCAGAAACCTTTTCTTGTACTTGACCTGCTTTTCAGTGCTTTCCCCATCAGTAACAAACATCCTCCCAAACTTGCCAGCCTATGAGGAACAGCTAAATGACCATGACCACCCACTTTCAGACAGTCCATAGCTGGATATTGCAGAAAGTACCTCCCAGTAGTTCTTGCTGAATAATAAGTCTGTCTCTAAAAGTAGCAGTCATTTCCTATAGAAGTTGGTTTTAACAGTAGCACTTACAAAGGAAATGACTACAGTTGTCTTCAGACGGGGAGCTGTCGATAAGCTGCACGCTCAGCTCTGCTATTGAAGATGGTAAGATTTTGTAAGGGGAAAAGGTGAGGAAACTATCAGCTGAAATCTTTGTAACTTTTATTTTTGGGAAGTATTGCAATCCAGTGCTTTGACAAGATTTTGTGAGAAAAAGCTCAAATAGCTGTGGACTCTAAATCAAAATGAATTTTGACATTTTGAGTTGACACCAAGAAACAGAACAAATAGTATTGTAAACCAGACGCAAATGTCAAAGCATTTCCCAGGTATATTTTTGAAAGAACCTTATAATGTATTCACCTCCTAGTGTGATTGTTGGCCTGGAAACAGGGCTGGATCCTTTGCCCAGTTGAAGTTTGCCTGGTTTGTTAGCACAGGAAAGCTTCTTAAACAGAGCTCTCATCTAGTCTGTTGAAATGACCTTCATACTCTAGGTATATATGGGACTCCAGATGTTTTCATGCCATTTAACATTTGGTTAGCCAAATGGTGGATTAGTATGTGCTTGAAATCAGGAGATTTTGATTGAAATAGATGATCCCCAAACAAGAGTCTAATGGATGTTGTATGTTCCAGGATGCAGGAATGAGCCTGTGCTTTCCCTGTCACCTTCCTGTTTGAGGCTAAAAATGCACTGCAATGAGTCTGATATTGTCAAATGAAACTCCTTCTGGTTTGCTGTCCATGCACATTAAATTTCAGGACAATGCTATTGCAACCTAGTGGAATTTCAGCTTTTAAATTAATCCAGTAGAAAAAAAAATCCTCAAGGTATCCCCAGTAGAACTGTCTTAGCTGAATCCAAGCAACAAAGAAAGGTAAGATTATATGTAAACTTTAGGAGATAGTCAGTGTGATGTGACACTTAAGGTTATCTGTCAAAGACACCATAAAAATTATTATTGTGATAGAGCTGAAGTATGAAAGCATGTAAGCTTTTATCCAGTTGTAGCAGGACCCTTTTTAGTCAAAATATTCATTTGCTCGTGTGCTCTGAACCTTGCCTGCAAAGGTGGAGCGTCATGTGGGCTTCTACTCTGATGATTCCAGCTGGTGTGCTCATTCTAGTCATTGGGTGCAGTAGTGTTATATTGAAGAAATGTAGTCTACAGTCAGTTGGCAAATGATGAGATGTGGCAAGTTACATTGAAATCCACAGGGTTTCCGGTGTCGTATCCAAGCCTGTCCTAAAAAAGCATGAGCAATTTATGCTCTCTTCTATCTTTCCTAACAGTTAAGAAGGTCAGAGTGTTATGAGTATTTTTGGTGAGAAAGGGTCCAAACCTGTTTGTAAGCATCTCTGTCCAAAAGCCTGCCTTGGAAAAGGGGAATGTCCATGTACAGGTATTTTCTGCTCTGTTATCTTGGGTCATTTGAGCTAAAGCTGCAGGTGGAGAGAGGCCCTTGTCAGGACTCTGCCAGGCATCTCAGTGGTGGCTCACCAACTTCTCACAAACACTGCACCAAGAACATGACTCAGAAATGTTAAGCTGGAGAAGAAAATATCAGGAATGGAAATGCTCACTAAAACAAAAATGGTCTGTTTGAAATGCAGAGCAAAACATTTTTTCCTCATTCCCTTTAGACCAGTCATCCCTAGATAGTGTCTTGTAGTGTGTTGCCCATAATATCTAAATGTGTTACTTAAAAGAAAAAGGGTAGTAAATACTGAAAAATGAGGCTGATGAAGAAATACAACTATGATTTTGTGTATAGGATGTCACTTGTAACTTGTTGCTCAAAGGCGAGTGATAACAGGCAATATCAACCTTAGGGTACAGAATGTCTTATTTGTGATACAAATTAAAATCTGCTCTTCTGACTTTCACAGAAGGAGAAATGGGAAATAATTGGAACACCTGTTGATTCAGCTGCTGGAGCTACTTGCCAGTTCCCCAAAATGTTAAGTCCGGTTAGTACTTATTGCCTTGTATTTTTCTGAGAAGGAGGTCAAGCTACACCTGTCTTTATTTAACCGTATCCAGTTCTCACACGGTGCTGAAGCAATATCATGGCCCATTGTAGGTATTGGCTATGATTTGATTATGAATACTGAAGCATCTACCAGCATCACAAGGGTACTTTAAAAAATCACCAATTTAGCAAGTACTCCAAATGAAATATGTTTGGGATTAGTTTATCACTGGAGAAATTGCTTTATGCAGTTACAATGGCTATAGGCTGGGAAGGTGAGGAGAGGCTGTTGCTTTTCATGTGAGAGAGCAGCAGGGATGCGTGGAGCTCTGCCTTCAGAGAGATGATCAAACAGCTGAAAGCTTATGGATCAGTAGAGCACAGACCAATGTGGCTGACATTGTTATGGTTGTCTGCTACTGACTGCCCCATCAGGAAGAATCTGTGCGTGATGCCTTCTTCAAGCCTCATGTTTGCAGGACATGGTCATCAGGGGGACTTTAAACACCTTGATATCTACTGGAAGAGCAATACAGCACTGCACAAGTATAATCCAGGAGGTTTCTGGAGTGCACTGATGATCATTTCCTAACACAGGTGATCAATAATCTGATGAGAGGAGGTGCTTTCTTGGACCTCATGCTTACAAACAAGGAAGCACTGGCAAGGGCTGTGAAGGCTGGGGCAGTCTTGGATGCACTTTCCATGATCTGGTGGAATTCAGGATCCTGCAAGGAGGGAACAGGACAGATAGCTCGATCACAGCCCTGAACATCAGGAAAGCAGACTTGTTCCGGGATCTGCTTGGAAGAGTTCCTTGAAATGTGGTCCTGGAGAGAAGAGAGATAGTAGATTTTCAAGGATTACTTCCTCCAAGCTCAAGCATGGTCCATTGTGATGTGCAGGAAACCAAGGAAAGGTGATGGTAGGCCTACATGGATGAACAAGGGGCTAATGAGTAGGAGGATCCAGGAAACTACAGGCTGGTTAGCCTCACCTCAGTCAATGCAGCAAATAATCCTGGAGAGCATTTCCAAACATCTGATGAACAAGAAGGTGATTAGGGGCAGTCTGCATGGATTTAAGAAGCGGAAATCATGCCAGAGCAAGCTTGATAGCTTTCTACAATGACATGACAGCTGTATGGATGAGTGGAAAGCAGTGGATGTTCCTTATCTTGACTTCTGATGCTGTCCTCCATATCATACCCTCAGAGAAGCTATTGAACTATGGACTAGATAAACAGACTGTGAGCCGGACTGAAAATTGGCTGAACTGTTAGGTTTGGGGGATTGTAATCAGCAACACAGAGTCTAGCTGACGGCCAGTCACTAGTAGTGTACCCCAGGATTGATACTGGGACCAACACCCTTGAACATCTTTAATGACCTGAGCCGTGGGACAAAGTGCACCTTCAGCAAGTTTGCTGGTTATACAAAACTGGGAGGAGTGGTGAATACACCAGGTGGTTGTGTTCCATTCAGGGGGACTTTGGCAGGCTGGAGAAATGGGCAAACAGTAATCTCCTGAAGGTCAGCAAAGGTGTTCTAGTCTTGGTTGGGATAGAGTTAATTTTCTTTGTGGTAGCTAGTATGGGCTGTGTTTTGGATTTGTGCTGGAAACGTTGGTAACACAGGGATGTCTCAGTTAACTGCTGAGCAGTGCTTGCACAGAGTCAAGGCCTTTTCTGCTCCTCACCTCACCTGTGAGTAGGCTGGGGGTAGGCAAGAAGTCAAGAGGAGACGGAGCCAGGATACCTGACCCCAACTGACAGAAGAGATATTCCATCCCATATGACATCATGCTCAGAAATAAAATTAGAGGGAAAGTTGGCAGGGCGGCTGCTGCTCTGGGATGGGTGGGCATTGGTGGGTTGGTGATGAGCATTGTTTTCATTTGCATCACTTGTCTTTCTTGGGTTTTATTTCTCTCTTTGTTATTTTCCTTTTAATTACAATTTCTTAGTATTATTACTATTGTAATTTTTAATTTATTTCCATTATTAAACTGCTCTTATCTCAATCCGTGAGTTTTCTCACTTTTACCCTTCCAATTCCCACATTCTGCTGTGGGGAGAATGATGGAGTGGCTGTGTGGTGCTTATTTGCTGGCTGGGGTTAAACCATGACAAAAAGGAAATGGAAAGTCCCGCATGCATGAAGGAGTAACTGCATGCACCATTATATGCTGGGGACTGACCAGCTGGAAAGCAAAAAAGTCCTCTGGAAGTCCTGTTGGGCACCAAGTTGACCATGAGGCAGCAATATGCCCTTGTTGCAAAGGCCAACAACAGCCTCCTGGGCTGGATCAGGCAGAGCGTTGCCAGCAGGTCCAGGCAGGTGATCCTGGAGCGCTGGGTCCGGTCCTGGGATCCCCAGTGCACGAGAGACATGGACATAGTGGAGCAGGTCAAGCAAAGGGCTACTAAGATTGTGAAGGGGATGGAGCATCTCTCCTATGAGGAAAGGCAGAGAGAGCTGGGACCGTTCATCCTGGAGAAGAGAAGACTCAAGGTGATCTTATCAATTTATATAAATACCTGATAAAAGTGAATAAAGAAGATGGCTGGTCTCAGTGATGCCCAGTGGCAGAACAAAGGGCAATGGGAACAAATATGAGAAATTCCACTTAAAAATAAGAAAAATGTTTCACAAGTATAAAATGAGAGATTGCCACAATAAAATATTAACAAATACATAGTAAGTAGACGCCTTGACGGTATTGCTGAGTACCATTGTGCCTGTAACAATTTATAGAGTGCCTTGTCAAGGACAAGGAAGTTATTAATCATTGTAAGTAGCAAATTGATCTTGGTTTTACAGACCAACTGAAAATAAATGTTCAGCAGAAAATGAGTTGAAATTTTTTTTCATTTTGCTGTTGTGCCAGTTTCTGCTAAGAATGCTGTCATGATTTTGGCAGTGTTTGTCAAAAAAGAAATGATTACATCCTAAGTACTGTCTGGAAGAATATAAAATTCAGCAGTCTTGTGAGTGAAGTAAATGAAAGTATCTTGTGCTTGTGCGTGTTGCTAGCAGAAAAGGCATTCTAACATCCAGCCAAAAGTATTATTTTCAGTAGGCTTGTCTAATAAATGTCACATATTTACCTGCTATACCCTAATTATTATTTAGTTTTTATTTGTGGTGGTTATTTTTGTTTAACATGCTCCTTTTTATTAAATGGCATACATGTACTTTAAAATTATGATCGTGCCATAATATAGGTAGGAAGGTTGTAATATTTATGGGAAAGAGGAAATAATTCATAGCTCACGTGCAATAAAATGTAAAGAAGAAAGATTAATGTACCTCCATACCTACAGACTAAAAAGATTATTGTAGCAGTTTCTAAGCAAAGATGTACAGGAGTCCATGTCGTAAAGTGGTCTGTCATTTTCTAGTGTCTCAACTGCTTAATGCAAACTGTTATTGTGTCCATTCAGTAATAAAATCTTGTCTTGTCCAGCTGACAGTTTGGATGCAGATGAAAAACTCCTGGATATAGTATAAAATCAGTGAAAGTTAACATTTCTTGATGCTCTATTTTCCTGTATTGTGTTAGGTCTCGTCTTCGTGATACTAGATTTTTAATTATATTGCTTTGGTATATAGCTAATTTAGAAGCTTGTCTTCAGTTTTATCCTCAGGGTATGAACTCAAGTGAAAAGAATGAGAGTAAAAGAAGTTATTAGTTCAAAAAGTGTGTGATTGTAGTTCTTGATCTTATATTCCATCTTTGGAAGATAGATGAAATAGTGATGATAAAAATGACAAGTAATGCAATCAGAAGAATATAACCAAAGCAGGATTTTATATGCCACACTCTTCTTGGCTGAGATTGGGAGGGCATGACTTGTTTATTTCTTGAATGTGACTGCCCTATGTTTGAATCATAGTACAACATCAGGGGCTAGAGCATGCATAAATGCCAGCCTTAAGACCCTGTGGTGCACTGTTAGTAAATGCTTCAGAAAATGAAAACTGGGCATTTGTTGCAGTTTATAACCGGTTTCTGTGTTGTGACTCAGAAAAGCCATTTTCTGTTACCAGCCTCCGCTGCACATCTGCACCTTCATCTTGGCACAATGGGTATTTAGAGCTGAACGCAGCAGCTACCCGATGGCGCCGGAATTTGTCTTCCTAGGGAATGCAAGTGCCTGCTCCGCTACTTTATAATTTATGTCACTTGAATAGAAAGGGAAGACTTAGCAAGTTTTAGAGAAAAAATGGAAAACAAACCCTTTGGTAATCTGAGAGAATAATGTGTGCTTAGCAGCTGGCAATGTCATTTTTGATTTGTATGTAATTATTACTCATTTTTAGGTGGTGCTTATGTTCCTTGCTCCTGATGAGAAGATTCATTTGTACGCATCATTATTATCTCTTTTGACATGTGCATTAGTGACATTAATCTGTGTTTTATTTTCTGCAGCGGTAATAATGGGGTTGTCTTTCTCTAGCTTTATTATGTTGTCATGCTTTCCAAAGTTGTCCTGATAACACAAAGGAAAAGTATAGCGTAGGGATCCAGTGGGAACCAAGTAACGTTTAGCGTGGGGTGAGGCAGCTCCTCTCATCTTTCCTGCTTCCTCCTTGCCAAATTGTGATTTGCTTTCCTCACTGGTGGGCAGGCAGGCAAACACTCCTTTTTCAAGCTGTGCAATTGAAAAATACTTTATTAAATCTCTCCAGAAAGAGTGCAGCAATAGAAGGTTTATGTTCTTGATGGGAACATTTCAATCCTTTTTGGATTCTATTCTAGAAATGCACAAGATTGTTGGGGGCAGTTGAAGATTTATTCACTTTTAGCTGGGCTAAAATAGACTCATTACTTTCAAAATATGAGCTGATAGAATGACTTGCTCATCTGAAATCATCCAAATGGTGTTTTTTGGCAGTCTTATGATACTCTTTGCCTTATTACAAGATGCTAATTGGTCTTGTCAGGCTGCTGAGGAACCTTTGGGTCCCCTGGGCTGTGACAGATCCTGGCTAGCCCAGTGATGGGCATGTACTGTTTTCTTCTGTTGTCATCTTAGTTTCCTGCTTTTTCCTACACATGCTATACTTTGTGTATTGAGATCTTTCCTCTCTCTAGTCAGAAGTTATTTGGGGAATTTCTGTGAATAAATAATATGCAAACTTACACATCTGATTGTAATATTAATATAACAAAACCGATGAGGTGAAATGAAAATGAAGGATTGAAGTTTCGCCTGAGTATTTCTACTTCTCTGTTCATGTTCTTCATCCTCCTCCTGTTTTGATTAAATACTGTATTTGAGGAAGATGTTGCAGTATATGCACAGTAGCCATATAGCATAGATGCATCCATATTAAAAGATGAAGGATTAAAATTAGGGTTTTTTCTGTGCATTTCTAGCCTGCTTAGTATCTTTTCATTTTCCTTTTTGCCTCCATTGTAATACTTGGAATTTATTCCCCACCATATGAAGTCTCCATCTTTACACATTACTGAGTAGGAGTAATGGATATTTTGTGAGAAAATAAGAAATATTTTTCATGTTCTTTGCGATGTTGCTGGAAATTACCTATTGCCTACTGGAACTTAAAAAATGATGGCTCAAAGGCTGTGACTCTAAACTCTCATTGAGGTCTGAATGTTTTCCCTTTGTTTTAACAGCTAGAAGTCCATGGGTAGGGCTGAAGCAGGGAGGGAGAATCTGGCTCATACATGGTCTTAGATCATATTTTCGTCTCCTTTAAGAAAGGAAAGCCACACAATGGTGTTACTCTTGGTCTGCTCATTAGTATTTTCACATGACCTGGCAAGGAAAAGATGTTGCAGTTAGAATGTGATATACCTCTTTAGAATGTGATGTATTCTCCTTTTCACTGAAGAAATGGAAAATTTAAGTGATGTGTCAGTTTTCCCAGAGTTAAGTGACTCCTGAAAATACAGTCCAGTAGGCTATCTTTCTTGTTTTGACAAACTGCTTTTTGTTGTTCTCTAGTAAGGTTCCAAAAATCCTCCAGGCATGGCTATACTGAAAATTAAAGCATAATCTCATTGTTCTTTATTTGTTGCAGCATAGAGTGCAAATGTGAGAACACAGTTTCTTTTTTCTTTTCGTTTTCCCTTTTCTCAGACTGAACAAAAGCCTTTTATTTTGCAGGCATTTAATCTGCAAACAAATAAGTCTAATTACTTGTTCATCAATGTGTTAAACTATGCAGCACTCTTTAATGTGTCTGCAGTTCTGAATTTACATGACTGTTTTAAAGTTTTGGTAAACACCTCTTTAAGCTGTGACTGCTTAGAGTGGAGACACTGGGCTATATCCATTACAGAAAAACCCTATTGACACAGTAGTGGTATCTCCTTATGTTACTGTATAACCTCAGTTACTGGTGTCTTTGCTTGACAAAACTTATTACAGTCATCACTACCTTTACGTACACTTTATTGTTAAGTGTTTTGCTTTACTGGAACAATAACTGGATTTCTTGGAGGCATATGCAGTTTATGTTTAGTGGAATAACAGCTGTTTCTAAAAAAACTACTTCGTAGCTTTGTAGTGTGTGAAAGAATATACCATTGTCATTGTATAGAATGGATCCATCAAAACCTTCCCCTGCAAAAAACCTTTGACAACCAACTGCAAAGAAGAGCAGTAAGGCTCTGTGCTGTACGGAGAATTACAGATTATGACCTAAAATGCAGAAAATAATTTTATGTCCTCCAGATGAAAATATGGGGTTTGGTATGTGTACCTGGAAAGCTATTTTAAGCAATTGCTGTAAAGATCATTCCACGTGTGGGGTTTTTTGGTGTTGGGGTGTTTTGTTGTTGTTTTTTGTCTGTGTGTTTTTATGTTATTTTTTATATACAATGTGCTTTAATACTTTACAGAATCAATCATTCATCTCTCTGGGTTTTTTTGGGGGATTTTGGTAGGAAAAATGCTGTTGTTGTCAAAGATGACAGCAGACCATAATTATTTACCGTCATTGTCGGTGTGTACAAGCACTCAGGTACTGAAAACATGGTCAGAAATAAGAGATTATACTGGGGGGTTTTCTTCCTGAAAAGTAAAATGTATCAGTATACTGTCATGTGAGTGCAAGTAAAGCAATAAAAAAGAGAGTCATGTTGGGTAGCAAATAAAAACCAGGCAAAACACAAGTCAAAAACTCTCCTCTGAGGAAGAAGAAGGCGGGAAGTCTTGCAAGATAAATTTTCTATGGCCTAAAAGAATGTATGTAAGATCCTCAGGGAGAGGCCCTGTGCAGTTGGTCAACTGCTTGGAGAAGAGTGGTTGGGTGCATGTGTTGCATGGAGCTGGGTTGATGTGCACCCATGTGGGATGACTGCACAGTCCTGAGTGTGCTCAACATGTCACCTTAGACTGTATGTTGATGTGCAGGTATGTGTGTGAGAAAGCCTGGTCAGAAATACAGGTGGACATTGTTGTCTTTCCTTTTTCTGGTATGTTTCAGAGGAGGATGTATGTCCCAACAAGGCAAGGGCCCTCCAGCAATAAGCCCTGTGTATGTATTTAAAAGACAATTGCTGTGCTGAAGAGATCCTTAATATAGCCTGTGGCACAGGTGGTAAAAAACAAAAAGTGGATGACAAAGACCCACTCTTCTGATGGAGCTGTATGGTCTAAGGTTTTCAACTGTGCCTCTGGTACAATTCACAGATAACTGGTTTTGTGGTGAGGGGTGAATTTCCAACCATCACTGTGTGTTTTCATGAGGACAGACTGCAGATCTTATTATAGAACTGCTGTTGAAGGCTGTCCATGAACTCATCTATCATTAGCTATTATTGTACTGACTATCAATCTTTATAAAAATCTATTTTTATAGGAAAACTGTTGAACAAATTCTGGTAAAACCACTCAGGTATTCTGAGATTTCCATGACTAAGAGATTTGATGGGAGACAGAAGTCTAACTGATACAGTTTATGAACTAACTCTTCATAATGGTAATAGGAAATATGTCCTTTTTTTGATAAATATTTTATCCTAAGCAGTGTCTCTCCTTGCTGTAAAATCTACTGCCCAGCCCCTCAGCCTTCCCCAAGCATCATGAGAATCAGCGTTAACCAAAGATTCTCTGTGTCTTTGAAATTCAAGTCATGTGGGTTTTGGCAACTAGATTTAACATCACAGTTTTAGTCACTCAAAAGTAATAACCTGGACAGTATTTCTTCACCCAGATTTCTGCCTCCCTCTGTCTTTTGAATAAATACTTGTGAATAGTAACAATATTTTAATTATGTACCAATAATAAAGTAGAACCTCTCCTTGACACAGTATTCCCCTGTGCCCTATTTCTCCCATTGTTTATAATGAATGGCTGCCTCTTCCTCTCCGCCCTTGCTGACTAAGCTGTTGGCTCTGCTGTGCCTCTAATGGATTGCTTCTGCTGAAGGGCACGCTTCCCCCAGATGTCTCACAGGGGAGAATAAAGGGGTTGTTGTTGATAAGATAAACTTCCATGTGGTCAGTGATTCCTTTGTATGCACACACCTTCAGTTGTGCAACCCATAGGTGGCCCAAGTGGATCTGTGGACTCAATCTGGTTCATGAGGCAGTATCAGCCCATGATAATACAAGGTGACCAAGCCAAACAGCCATCGGGTAGTGTGAGCAGTGGCATAAGGGATGATCCAGCAGGTTCATGAAACATCCAGTGTTGCCCACTTTTCTGGCTATGTTACTTGTCTGAGCATACAGACTGAGTGGGAAAAGAGGGGGTGGGCAAGACTGGGGCTGACAGGAAAGCTCCTTTGAGAGGGGTGATCCAGCCTACGGGCAGAGAGCACCGTCTGGCCTTGGTTGGGTTCGCACCATGGGGAAAGCTGAAGAGTTTGAAGATGTGTATTAGAGTAGTTTCTCTGGTGGGAATTCATGCTGAAGTGAGGACATAGAGACCAGGGTGAAGGGCTGTGCCACTTTGGTGGAGGTTTGCAGTGCACTTTGACTGCTGTATCAGGATCTGGAGATGTGTGACTGGCCTGTTTTGGATCTGTGTTTGAGTTGAGAATCACCGTCACTCTCCAGCAGTCTGGGTGAGAGAAATATCTCCTGCATTAGGGAGCGCCAAGACACTATGGCTATGGTGTGTCTGAGGCATTGTCCAAGAAGACAATATGCAAGGCAAGGAAGGCACCATGACCTCCAGAAAAATTAAGGGGATATTTGAAAGACTGGGAGTTGTGTCTGTAAAAATAGCCCTGGTGTCTTAACTGCCCTGTCTCTACTTGTAAGCAGATGCCTATGGAGTAGCAAGAACAGTATACAAGCATAGGCAATACTCTGCTTTCCCAGTGTCAATTATTTTTTCTGCTTTAGAACCTCTGAAGAAGTGGATTTGTACTTAGTAAGCATCAACATATCTTTGTTTTACGGTCTCATCCATTCTTCTCTTGAAAAACTTTAAGTAACTACAGTGTCCTTTGGCAATGAGTTCCACAGATCTGCTGCTCGCTGGGTGAAAAGCTGCCCCCTGTTCTCCTTTTCTTTTTATTCTGCCTGTTTTGCTGTAGGTGGGGAAGGGTTTATACAGAGCATGAACCTGACTCTTGTTCTGTGTTGAGATCTCTCTAGAAGGTCAGTGGCCAGTCTGACCAGCTCTCAGCAGCTGGCTTTGATCCATCACTGATCCAGACCTAATAAACAAACTCCAGTGAATGTAGACTGGCTCTTTGCAGCCAAGCATTTCTTCACTGCATATCTTACCAGTGGTTTGTAGTATACAGAACTTTGCACTCTTCTAGACCTCCCATTACTTCAAATTAAAGACATCTTGATATGTTTGTTCGTCTGGCTGCAGACAAAAAAAAAAGGCTGATGCAGTTTCTATAGTTTCCCTTATGGTCCTGTAAAATTAATGATTTTTATAGAAAATACAAGGACGTAGCGTGGATGTTGCATTTAATGCTATCTTCAGACTTTTGGTAAATTTTAATGCACCTATATCCTCCTGCACAATTAATTTTTAGAACAAAATACACTAGTTGGTTGGGTGTTTCTAAAGATGAAATGGGGAGCAGTAGTTAAAAGGAAAGATCGCATTGATGGAGAAAGAAAATACTGAGCATGGGAAACCTCTCACTCTTTTGGCTAACTGGTCTCCTGGCTTAGAAGAGTCATCGTAGGGCTCTGCTGTGCATACAGCCAAGTTAGACATGGCTTTAACACAAGGCTTATTTTCCTGAAGCAGTTATAAAAAGCCCACAGTGATAAGGCATTTTCTTTTTTATTTTTTGTTTTTCAGCACAGTAGAAAGTCATTTAATCTAAGCAACTGAAAACAATTTTAGGCTTAGCAACATGTTGAGGCAAATGATAAAGTATTTAAAAGCCTCATTGTACTAAAGAATAACCATTCATAACAATTAAAGATACTAAAAAAAGCTTTCAGAGAGGCATAACAGAAGTTTAGCTTACAAAATTGATCATAAGTTGTGATTTTTTGGTTATATATAGTTTTACGCTGATGGTCTCACTGAAACTTCAAAAATACAAGGAAGATCAGATAATATTGAAGATGTTGGCACGTTTTTTTCTGGTTTGTTTTATTACTGCTCCTTTTCTAGCCTGGCATTTCAAGTACGAATTATACTGTGGTGTGTCTGTTCTTTGTTGTTTTCCACACTCACTATGATATAGACATCATAGGTTATTTTAGGTTTGAATAGCTCGTAACTCTTAATATAGTGTTCATGTTATTTGTTTATCCAAGATTAAAAAAACCAAAACAAAACAAAACAAAAACACCAACGGAAAATAACGTGATTCATTGAGTTCTGTAGCCACCAAATTCAGATTTGAAATACATGCGTTTGTTTTTATAGTTATGACAAGTGTCACGTTCATTGCACCAGGCCTGTGCTTGGCCCTGTAGCTTGCTTTTTGTACTACTTGATATCTCACTGTGCCAAAATGTGTTTATAAGTATTTTTACTGTTGTCTTAGATATCTATTTGTATACATATACTTTTATATTTGAAGGAATTCCCTGGTTTGGGGTCACCCCACAGCCATTGGCTAAGCTGTTCTGATTCATAATTGATGCTGTCTGGAAAAGCTCTCATGGTACATTGTTGTGTCCAGATAATAGCTTCTCTGCCTTGGCAAGTAAAAATACATGGAAATGCCCACATTTCAGAAAATAACTTAAGAAAACAAATATAAATCTTAGCATGTTTTATTCTGTACGTTTCTTCCATTTTTTGCTGTGTTTTCCACAGCATCTCTCCAATTCATGGTTTTTCTTGGTCCTATAGTGAACAGAAGCTTTTCCAGATCCTCCTTTTGGCATTGCTTATGCTTGCTAATTAAAGGTTCTGTTGCATGTTTTTTATTCATAGCAAGTAATCTTTATTAGCAGGCCAAAAGCTGGCATACATTTCACGATGACTGCTTTATCTCTGTAGCTGGTGAGTCCTTTCCGTGTGTCAATTCAGCCCAAGTTAAACTTGAGGTCACCCCAAGTTTTCATCTTTTTTCCCTTCCTTCCATTTTAAAGGGTTTGTTTAGTTTGAACAGATACTGCTTCAGTACAAATGGCATAAATGTACACTATATGTTTGTATATGATTTTTATATAAGACTATCCTGTAATATTAATAAAACTGTACATTTTCATAGTCTGATGTAATAATTCACAAAAATTTGATTGCTGTTCCAACCCCTTTTCTTCCTCAACCTCCCTTCATCTGGACTCTTACACACTTTGCTATTTTTTTTCATTTTATATGTCTGATTTTTTTAAACAACTTTTTAATTCAAGTTTGTGGTTTTCATTATTTTAAGGCTTGCAGTTTCCATAAATAGTTACAAAATGTTCCCAGTTACACTTACTGAACTCATACAGATTGCGACTTTACTTAGATTTATGATAATACATATTCACAGTTTTGAGGTTTTGATCCATTTTAATGGAATTATTAAAAAAGAATTGTTCTTGTTTACTCTTCACATAATGTGGCCCTTTCCCCCTCTTCTCTCACAGTTCCTTGCCATGTATTTGCTTTATTCAAAACTCATCTTCTTTTCCAGATATTCTGGTCACCTTGATGAGATTATTAAATTGAATTTTTTTCATATCCTGTCAGCTGAAAAAAAAAATAGTATTTTACTGGTTTTTATTTCGCTATCAGATTGGGAAAACTAACTAGGCATATTATGGTGGTTTTCAACACTCTAAAATTAGGGTTTTCATAGCAGACACTGCTGGAGATGGAATTCTATCTGTTTCTTCTTCAAGCCATCTAGTTTGGGGTTTTTTGGTATACCTGCATGTGTCTAAATTCTGCATCAGTTTTTCTGAGTGCTTGTTCTTTGTAAATAAAGCTTTAATTGAGTTTTTGTCTCCTCTCTTTTTTTTCAGAAGAGAACGTCCTTGATTTTTGCATCTTAACTTTAGGAAGCCACAGGGAGGAAAAAAAAAAAAGTATACAAACCAGATCCCCTAAAGAAATGGGTATTTGGTTAAGTTAGTTACACTCAATTACAAAAGTATGGAAACCTTAAATTTCTTTTAAAAAATATTTGCTGACTAATACACAAATTATTTAAAAAATGTGAGAAGATAACACTGGGTATATTCTTACAGGGATGTAGAAAGCTGGGAAAGTCTGCAGATAGAAATGTATGCCATCCAGAGCTCTAGAATAGTTTTTTCAATTGCATTTATTATTTCACTCACCAAATGCTTAAATTATTTATCTGCTTCTTGTTAGGAGGAAAAAAAAAAAAAGAAAGGTAGGAATGCAATATAAAGCCTTATTGTATTTAATTTCTGTACAGCAGTATCCATGATGTGATGGTTTGGCTGTCAATGAGGTTTTTTTGGTGTATTTGGGCCATGGACGAGCTCACACCAGAACTGTTTGATCATTTCCTCGTCCTTTTCTGCCCTTCTCTGTGTACCCATTTGCTGCCTCCTGTCTTGCCCAGTACTGTAGGCTCTTGGGGACATACCCCCCCACACTCTCTATGCTACACTGTTTTCTCAGTGTAATAGTTTTTGAAACATAATTTGGTTTCTTAGCTATTGTGGTTTGCAATCATCAGTGATTTGAAATGGTGGTAGGAGTATAGATCCATCAGGTGTACTCAGCTTCTAGGTGTGGCTTCCCAGAACTGACCATCATACGAATCCCATCGCTCTTTTCTGGGAAGTGATTTGGCAGAGCTCAGGGTACCCTGGATTGTGTGGGTCAGGCTGGGCGTCCGCTACCAGAACCTGCCCTTGCAGGTTGGTGAGGACCTCCTGACACTGTGGGCAAAGAGCCCACCAGAAATGCAGCTGCCGCGAGTGGGCCATGTCATTTTTCTAGACATAGTGTATCATTATGTCTTAGAGCTCTTCCTAAGTGATTTGCTAAGGGTCACACAGCTGAAGTGGATGCAGGAAGGGAGCTCAGCTCTGTATCAGCTGGGGAATCTTAGTCATTTGCCTTTAGCATACAGAAATAAGAGAAAATTAAAACAAACTTCAGGAATTGGAGAGAGGAGGATGAAACAAATCTAGGCTGATTGGTATAGAAGCAGTACATCTTGAGAGAAGAAATGCAGAAAGGATGTAAAAGATGCATAAGTGAGTGATGAGGATGTGACACACATTGCAGAGTCAGAATAGGCACAAAGTGAGAGAGCTTAGAGACCACACTGGCTGGGGCAGTCAGGGTTGTTTGAATTGCACCTCAGAAGCTCAGTATCTTTCTGCAGGGAGGGCAGTGCATTAGTAAAATCATAAAAAATGAAGAATAAACACACATTTTGTGTGTGCTGTAAGAACCCTTCATTTCAGGTGGCACTGTGCTATCTCCAGAGTCACATGAAAGCTGCTGTGCACCAGATTCTGAGCTGGATGATGACAATAAATACAGGCTAACTAAGATTTCGAAGTATATCCACAATCTGCATATTTCAGCAAATGTATGACTGGAGGAAAAATACTGTTTTTTCCTAAGATCTTACAGTATGAGAAGTTTTTCTTTATGATATGTGGCAATAGTTTCAATCTACGTGTTACTGGAATGGATCAGAGTGTATCCACCAAGTGTGCAAGGAAGCTGAAATAGACGGTGTGCTATGACTGTCAGGAATATGACAGGTAGCTGACCTGTTCTGGGACATTACGCCTAAGAATTATGTTTTCTTGTGTGTTTTGTGGTTATGTTTTGGGTGGTGGTTTATTGTTGTTGTTTTGTGAGGTTTGTTTGTTTTGTTAAGTAAAACAAACTAGACGATTTGTTTCTATAATCAATCCTTAGTGCTTAAAAATTAAATATTCAGCTGTTTGGTTATTTTAAGGTTGGCATAGACTTTCAGGTGAGCTCTGACCAACCTCTTCCATCATTCCTATGAGGGGATGCTATAAGAGTTGCGTTTCTACATCCTAACACTGCTAAGTTTTCCAAAAGAGAATTAAAAGTGGAACATGCCCAAAGAAAAGAAATGCTGACTTACAGGTGCAACATTTGCATTAATAATTGTTTAGTATTTTATAATGCAGTAGTGTCTAAAGCCGTGAACAGTTGGAGATCTCTGAGGCTTAGGAGCTTTACTGAGCTGAAACACTGGGGGCATTTAGCCTGCAGAAAAGGAGGGTGAGAGGAGACCTTAGGACTCTCTACAACTAGAGTAGCATGCTACTAAGTTGTAGCATAGAGGATAAGTAGCAAGTGACAGGACAAGAGCAAATGGCCTCAAGCTGCACCAGGGGAGGTTCACACTGGATATTAGGAAACATTTCTTTACGGAAAGGGTTGTCAGGCATTAGAACAGGCTGCCCAGGTTCTTAGTATCATGGTTTAGTGCCAGTGTTACATTAGTGGTTGGACTTGATGATCTTGAGGGTCTCTTCCAACCAAAATGATTCTATGATTCTATGCTGGGCTCAGTGACAGGGCTACTGCAACCTTTGCAGTGCTTTTTGTCCTCCATCCTCTCTGTGTTTCAAGAGAGATGGAGGGGAGCAACTCCTTTCCAATGGCTGCAGTAGAAGATACTTCCTTCTTGCCATTAATGCTCCAAGGGCTATTTTTGCCTCTGCATGCTGGTTTTCATTTGGCCATCATTACGAATGGGGAAGCATAGGATAGATTTAGGGAACAGGTCTGTGCAGTGTGAGATAGGATGGATTGAGAGAGAAAAACAGATGGGGAAAGAGAGTGTATATCAAAGGTAAGTGAACATGATGGAGAGAAGGGGAAAGAAACAAAATGAGAAATGCTTGCTGAATTTTCACAGGAAAAAATGTGGCATGAAAAGAAAGCAAGTGTGTAAAGGAATAATAATAAAATGTTAGATATGTTTTGTTACAAAAAGAAGAATTAAATCAGTTGCTGGTAAGAGTAACAGTAGCACACTACACTTAAATATAAGGCCTTGAACAGAGAAAATATGGGTTAAGTGTTCTAATTTTGTCATTTTTTATTATTACTATTTTGTTCAGACAAATAAATTATTTGACAGAAATGAAAAGCTTCTTTCAGGCTGAGACTTGTCTGCCAGTTTTTACCACAAACACATTTTTAGAGTTGGGTTATAAACTCCTGGAAATAGATAAAAATGAAAATACTGATACAACCTACAGTGTGGTAATGAGACTATGTCTCAAAAATAAATGAGAGGTTTTATTGCATTACATCTTAGGATCTTAGCCTATCATCCTTGGTTGTTGAATAATAATTTGCCATTCATATCAGTTCTATTCTTCCCTCCTCTTCCTCTTTTTTTCCCACCCTTCCTCCCAGCTCGAGAGGGCTTAACCAGCACTGCAAGCTTCTATTTTCTATGAGCATCCTTCAGTGCTCTTCATTATAATGGTGAAAGTGCTACAGTTCCCAGGCTAATTGCTCTTGAGCTGGCATGTAGGTCATCACCTCATCATTCTCTTTGTCTTCTGTCCAAAGAGCTGAAAACTGCACTTTGCTGTGCTGTGGCTTTCCAATGGCTGTTGAAGGTTTGTCACAAATCAGTGTCGACTTTGTGCACCTGCAGCATGGCTTTTTGCTCTTTGCCAGGCATTAAGTACCAGGTGGTCCCCTTGTAGGAATATTTTATGTAAGCAAAGCTTTTCTGTGTTTAGCTCTTTGCCTGCCTCATAAATTCAAGTTCAGGCAATAGGCAGCAGCTCCTGTAGCCCATCTGCTGGGAAGGGTCCTCAGAAATGCACCTTGGTGAAAGTGCTGAAGAGTTAAAATCATTGCTTAGATCAAATGAAAAAGATATTTGTATATGTTGTGCACTACAGCTCAGCTGAATCAGGGCATGTATAATTGAATATATATATTTTTTCTTCTATTTCAACTGCGTTCTCTCTTGCTTGAGAGGAAGCTGCATCTCTCTTCCCTCATTCAAGAGTCTGAGCATTCCGATGTCCCACACTTCTCAATGAATGAACTGAAACAATACAAAATTTCCTATTTGAACTGGCTTTTAACAGGTCAGTAATGTTATACTGACGTTTATTTGCTCTCCTACCACTAGAAGGGATTCGCAGGATGAGGTTTTCTTTGCCGCAGCGGTGTGATGCTGAGGCTGCGTGCAGGGTCTGTGCGTGCGAGGCTGCTGGGTCAGTTCTCCAGTCGTTTACACCAATTTCACGCAGCTCTAGCTCCACTCACCACATTTTCCCTGACTCTCACTGCCATCTGCAGAAAGACTATTAAGTTGGTTTTCTCATGATCTTGATACTGATTTAACAACAAAGATAGCACTGTGCTCAACCTATAACATTGCTTTTAAAATGTGAATGTTGTTTCTGTTTGGTGCCTGGTTTGTGCAGGCAGGGCCCTTCCAGGAGCACAGAGACATCAGCTGAAGTGCCTGGTTGGGGAGGTGGATGACGTGCTGATTCGGAGCCTACAGCTGCCTGTCCCCTCCCCACGGGAGGGCAGTGGCATTGCCACCACTGCCCTTCCCCAGGGAGGAATTGCTCCCACTCTGGAGCGGCTGGGTCCAGCTCCAGAGAAAATGAGCATCTCTCAGCCTCCCTGCCCACTGAGGTGTCTTTGTGGCATTGCCACAAAATGTCTTCATGATTTAGGAAGACAGAGTGCATAAGCAGCTGTGCCCAGTTGTAACGTGTTGGGCTTTTATTTTGGTTTACTTTAAACAACCGGAGTTTATGGTAAGACACAATCTACTACCATTAAAAACGTTTTTACATGACAAAAAGGGCTATTGGTGTGGGAAGGAGAGAAATGGAAGAGAGGAGCTTAGGTGGTCAGTGCTCAGGGCTTTCTAGGAAGGCAACCAAAGGTGTGGGCAAGAATGAAGAAAAAGCTAAAGGTGTAGGTGCTTTCAAGTCAGGAGCATCTGTTGGAATTTACTTCAGAGTACATAAGGAATTAGCTAAAGTGAATTTTGAATCATTACTGCTTTATTTTTAAGAGCTCGAGGAGAGACAGGGAGAAGGTCTGAGAGAAGTAGGAAGAGGCAGAGGTGGATGTGGTCTCTAACTGGGAAAGAGAAGTTAATGATAATTATAGACGAGGTGTTAAAAAAAAAAGGAATAAATTATTAAATATTTTTTCAGGTACTTAGAAAGTATCAAGGGAATATCCAAATGGATTTGTCAAGCTACTCCATTTTCCAATGTTGACAGAGTAACTGGGGTGCATCAAAATAAGTATGAGGGAGTTGGTTCTCCCCCTCTACTCTGCTCTCCTGAGGCCCCACCTGGAGTCCTACATCCAGCTCTGGGGCTCCCAACGTAAGAGGGTCATGAACCTGTTGGAGCAAGTCCAGAGGAGTCCATGAAGATGATCAGAGGGCTGGAGCACCTCTCCTAAGCAGACAGGCTGAGACAGTTGGGGTTGTTCTGCCCAGAGAAGGCTCCGGGGAGACCTTATAGCAGCCTTCCAGTACCTAAAGGGGACCTACAAGAAAGCTGGAGAGGGACTTTTTACAAAGGTATGTAGTGATGGGACAAGGAGTAATGGCTTTAAACTGTAAGCGGGTAGATGTAGTTTTGATAGAAGGAAGAAATTCTTCACCATGAGGGTGGTGGGATACTGGAACAGGCTGCCCTCAGAAGCTCTGGATGCCACATACCTGGTAGTGTTCAAGGCCAGGTTGGATGGGGCTCTGAACAACCTGGTCTAGTGTCCCTGCCAATGGCGGGGGGATTGAGACTAGATAATCTTAGAAGCCCCTTCCAACGCAAACCATTCTGTGATTCTATAACTGGCAGAAAGGCTGAGGATGAAGTATTAGATGTGATCCATTCTGACTTCAGTAAGGCTTTTGACACTATTTCACTTGACATTGTACTATGTAAATCAGGGAAGTACTCTAAATGAGATCTCTATAAAATGACTTCTGCAATGGTTGAAAGGCTGCAGAAAAGGTTTGGCTTACAATTACTTGATAGTCAAAGTGGTGGGTGTCAGTTTTCTGAAGGGCTCTGCCATGTGCTCTGTTCTCATCAATATTTCTTTTATGACTTGCATAATGAATTTGAAAATACTTATGAAAACTGTGGATGATACTCAACTGAAAGGGATTATGAACATTTTGAAGATGGGACGGGTTCACACTTTAAAATATTCTGGATAAATTAGGATAAGGGTCTGAAATTAGTAAGATTGTGTTCAGTTAAGTGTGGAAGCCACAGCTGGGAAGGAAAAATCAAATGTACAAATGTAAAACAGGAAATAATAATAAGCTAAGCAGCTGTGCTGCAGAACAGAATCCGTGTTCGTTTTTAGTGGATGACGAATTAAACAGCTTAGTGGTGTGATGCCATCGCAAAGAGCATGGGTCTTGCTGAGTTTTATAAAGACTGTATGCCCCAGGTAAAGACATTGTGATTGTTGTCTGTGGTATTTGGGTACCACACTAGGAAAGAAGTAGGCAAACTGAACACAGGAGCAGGAAGGAGGATTGTTTCAGAAAACATGATGTGAGACAGAGCTGAAAGAATTACAATTTTTACTTGAATTTAGGATTTTTTTTTTTCCCGGACTTATCAGTTCACCAAACATTCCACTCCTCCAATCAAATAATATGGCATTTGCAGATCCACTGGACTAGATCCAAGCAGTAGCAGAATTAACACCATCTGAAATTACATACTATGAAGCTGAACAAAACAAAAAAGTACTTCAAAGACCTGTACAGTTCATGGGAAAACTTTGGAGAGATTTGGGGTTTGACTGTTTAAATTCGTAATTCAACCCTGCTACTCCTACTACTTCTCCCCCACTGGAATTAATAGCACTGCACATAACCTTACTATTTAAACAACCCCTAATTAGGATGTCAGCTAGTGTTTGCCTTCCAGGCTCTCCCACAAGTTGATGCAGTGCTGCCTTTTCCACTTCTTGCAGGGGGGCTGGTCCCGGCCTTTGCCTTGCCAGTTATACTCCCTGCAGACACCTATTTCTTTCCAACTCCTCTTTTGGTATTTTTTCCCTCTTTTTAATAGGAAAACTTCCTAACTCAGATTCCCCAAAGCTGCCATCTTTTTCGTGTTCCTTAGAACAACATAGTCAGTGAGCAGTTCTCTACCAGGGATGCTCTTAGGTTGCCCTTGATGCACTTTCTTGGGCAACAGCGTTGCTTCTGTTCACTCTCTGGTTTGCTTTGGAAGACTTGGGCAACATCCACCAGAGCCATGGGCCACAGCTATGAGTGTAAGGTCAGCAAACTGCTTAATTGCTGATCAGCCTGTCAGATCAGCTCTGTTGCTACATAGACTATGGTGCCAGTGGAAAGTGTCCAGCTAACGTGTGCTTTTGATCCCATCTGCAATTCTGTGCCTTGCAGAGCAGCGTGGCAAGCACAGCAGCTTTGCACACCTCAGTTCTACTATGAGATGCATGGAAAACTGTCATCTGATAATTGTTGAGCCTTTGATGATTTTAATTGGCTACGGATTATGTAGCTTCCTGGGGGTTTTAATTCTGTTGGGTCTTGTGTCTCAGAAGATCTTCCTTTCTGAAACTGGAATGATGGTTTATCACTCGTAGAAACTTCTATATGGCATTAAAATGCATTGCAGTAGTTATTAATAAAGTGAAGAATGTACAGTGAAAAAAAGCTATAAATGCATCTAGCAAGAAAGAACTGGAGTGACTAGTGATTTAAAAATACAGGAGGAGAATTTATGTATCGTATAGTATCCAAGGAGCTTTTCCCTCAGTATTCCATATAAAATCTGTTCCATCAGAACTTACTCTTATTTGCAGAATTTCTGTTCCAAGCAATGCCTTGCTGTGTATGAAATACCTGTGGCACATTTTCTAGTCCTTAGTTGACTACAAACTAGTTGCAAACTATAGTAACAGTTATGTTCTGCAACAGAGCATAAGGCTGAATATTTTAAGTATCTTTTCCCTGGTGAAGTGCTTCTGAACCAGGTGTGACTGAAGTCACTGCAACTGTGCTTTCCAAAAAATAAGCATCCCTGTCATCTGCCAGAGCATTATGGTTTGGTTCAAAAACATGTTGATGCTGCTGATTCACACAGTCACACAGCAGTAAGAAATCTCCCGATACTGGGAGGGATGGAAGCCAAGAGTTCTCTCTTGCTCTGTGTAGTGTGCATGAGAGGTGAGGAGAAACCATATGGAAGACTTTTTTTTTTTATTATTATTTTTTTAATTTGCTTTAAGCAGCCCCTTTAACAGCACACAGCTTAGTTCTCTTTGTAATCTCTGGGCTGGTGGCAGGCTGCAGTTGCAGGGTGTGTTGTTGTTGGTGATGGGAGCAAGGTCCCACAGGAGCACCTGTACTCTGTGGGCGAGACTGGTTTGATGCTGCTTTCCTGGTAATGATGGCAGCTCATTTTGGGAGGTCAGCAGAGTTAGCAAGGAGGGGGAGCCAGGATCAACGGATGGTTGTCAAGCAGGGACTGTTGCGCTTTTCATGCAGGTGGCATTTGGCCACACACAAAACGAAAGCGGCAGGTGAGTTCCCTCACACAGCAGGTCTGCCTGCCAGGCTGTATAGTTCCCCTTGTTTTCACTCAGAAAAAAGGTTGTTTTCTTTTGAAGTGAACTTCTTGCAAATATTGGTAAACCAATGCTACATGCTGACAGTGTTGTTCACTCCAAGCCAGGGAGAGCTGTGCAGGAGAGCCCTCCACCTGCAGAGGGGTTAAGCATCCTTTCTCGTGCCCTGGAGAGTCTTGCTACAAACTGCGTAGGACAGGAGGGAGGGGGAAAGCCTGATGCCCACACCTAGAAAACAAAGGAACGTGATGGTATTTGAGACAAAAATGGAGAAATAATAAACACAGGTTCCCTGTGGTGCCATTTCGTGGTCCATTTCTGAATACAAGCTTATATTAAGTATCATTTGACCAATATATTCTGCTGCTTAAGCTGCCCTTGAGATGCTCGCTGTTTACCCATATAGTTTATTATAGCTAATGGCAATGCAGGTGTTTTTCTTAAAAACAAACAAAACAAAGCAAGCATGGCACATTGAGGATCTGATTTCTTCAGATTATCCTGTGCAAAGCTGAAGTCCCATTTTTGTATGAAGTAATTGCCTGAATCTGAGTCTTTATCCCAAATATTTAACTGAGAAGAATCTGTCCTTCAGCATCATAGCACAGGAACAGCTGAAGGTGTTGTAGATGAGGGTTGTCCACTGTACAGAACAAATACTTAGTGTTATAGCATTTCTTGGCATTCTTTGATGCAGGAGCCAAGTCAAGCACAGGCCTTGCTGAAGATCTTGCTGGTTTAGGACTGCTGTCTTTTAATCTTAAGGTTGAGACGAATATGCAGATTCTCCCCTTAGAAATCTCCTTCTTCTCTCTTCTGGCAGGCAGCCAGTCAGCTGCTCTTTGCTCCTCCAGAGGATGTATTAGTATTCTTTAAAGGTGAGTGACTTTGGTGTGATCACCTCTGGCTTTCTGTGCATCCCCTGGGAGAGGCCGTGGCTGCGAATGCAGCTGAGCAGAATCTCGGTGGAGATGCTGAACTTTTCCTGCTGGGGCTGTTCCAGTGCCAGCCGATGTGAAATGTGAAGCTTGAACTTTCAGACTCCAGTTCCTAGGGAGTACTTGTGCTGGGAAGGTCAAGCTGATGGACTGTCAGCTTTAGTCAGTCCCACAGGGAATGGCGTGGCCTGAAATGTTGAAAGTTCACTCCATACTGCCTTTGCACGACTTTGCTTTTTAATGCCAGAGTTTCATGCTGCATATAGCCAACTGTTTGAAAAGATAAACGAACTTGTTTTAAGGCCTCGTGGCCAAGTTGGCTACATCCCAGGGATTGCCTTGAGGTGTTTGTGGGGAGTGTCGTCAGCCGAATGTTTCATGTCAGCATCTCTTAAATTTACTCTTGGACTTTGACTCTTGGTTGTAGTCTCCTGGTGTTGCTTTCAAGGCTAATCCTTGCATACTGGTGAAAGATGACAGCTTTTGCCCTTTGTGTTTTTAAATTATTGGCATCTAATAATATAACCGAGTATAGTTTTTACTTACTAAATTACCTCCTTGAACTAAACTTAGATTAGGGATATTTCTTGGATTCAGATAACCTTGCCTCCACCTTCAGTCTCCCTCCCATTTGTCCCACTCCCCATGTTGCCTTTCTCTGATCATTAACAATCTTCCCTCTGCTCGGGGATGCTCGGAGCCCTCGGATATTTCAGTGCTGATGGGTCAAAATAAAAAGGGTTTATCTCCTTTGTGAGCAAGTGGACTTGTCAAATCCTGGGTAAAGCTATGTGAGAAACCATTTTGTACCATTAGTAAACAGAGCAAAGCATGGGTAATAATTCCATTTTCATTAGAGAGGATGGATTTCCTATGCTCTTTAACATGAGTAGAAAGAGGAAGGGAATTTTGGTATACTGTACTATTCTCCTGATTTTCAAATCAATGTTTGCATCTCTCCTCTCCCCCCCCAAACTACTCAGACTTAATTACATTCTTCGATTAGGAACATAGGATTTATTTGTGTTATCAGTTATAATTAAAATAAACTCCATGGTAATTACTGCCTGATATGCATTATCATTACATGTAAGTGTCAAACTCTTGCAGACAGCCTTACAGAGTCAATTAAAAATGATCTGCCTAAGATTAAATTCTTCAGACTTTTTCGTTTCCACAAATATGAATCATTTTGGCGCTATATTTCTTGCATGTAAAAGATAGCTGAGCTTGATGAGACAAGTTGTCATTTGTAATGTATGTTCTGTTTTGCCCACACTTTGTTTTTCATCACTCCTGTGTGTTCCTTACGCAAAGCTGCAGTGACATTTTGGAGCAGAGTTTTCATTGACTTTAGAAGATTAACATTTACTAGGCCACCTGTATTAAAAAATCACGTTTTTGAAATAGTAAACATATATGTAGTCAGTTTCTTTTTTTTTAAACTGCTAAGTATCCTCAGGTTTCAGAGTCACCATTACCCAATGATGTTCTCATCCTAGAGAGTGAGATGTTAATTGAAACGGCAGCACTGAGACAGTGCGGATGGCTGGAGGATGCTGCCCTCTGCCTACAGAATTTAGAAGTGTATTTTGCTCCTCTATGTTCAGCATTTAACCTGTATCTGTGCAAAAGTTGCATGCAGTTACCTTGGTATATCTTAGGAATTCCCTCCCATTATGAAATTTTCTTTGCAACATGTTTTAAAATCCCTCCTTTTAAAATTATTTGGATTGCTGCTGTATTGCTAAGACCGTAATGAAATATTACAGACAGGTTTTCTATGAGGAGAACCATCTTTGGTTACGATAAATCAGAGTTCCCCTTACACACCTGCGGTGTCTCTGTGTGTAGAAATTCAGGAGCACTTTATACTTTCTAAAAGAAATTTGCAAATAATCTCAGCATTGTAGCCAATACTCCCTTTCTCTCAAAAAAAGCACATTTGTGCCTGTAGAAGCCATTATGGATCATGCAGTGTGTGTCATGTTTGGCTAAATAATCACAATGTCAGCGCTTCTGCTTTTTATCTTTATATATAGACTTCTGGATAATAGGCATTGTATAAAATAAATTTCTTCTCTAATTTTTCTGATAAAGGCCTTTATGAAGAAGCATGTAGTGGTCAGAGAGTTTCTGGAACTAAAGTAGTAATCAAGCAAAAAACCCAAGACACTTAATCTTTTTTATCATTATTTAAATGGCGGTTGTAATGTCAGGCTTATGATTTGAAGAAGTTTCTAATATTCGCATCCACATGCTATTTTTATTGTGTGTGCAGATCATCAAGTGTACAGATAAATATTTGTGTGTTTAGGTATGTCAAACTAGTAGTTTGTTCTGTGTTTGTAATGATACTAGAGGGTTGTGGAGTTGTGTCAAGTGTATAATTATAGGGTGTTTCAAAAAGGTGGACCCAACATACTACTATTACAATTTTCAATCCTCTCTGCAAAAATGAAATAGCCCACATCCTCGTATGGTCAAACCAACATGTACAACATGTTGGGAGATGTCGCTCTGTTTAATGTACTTTGCAATGCAAATTTGCAATTTTTGGTAAATTTTTATCAGATTTGACCCCTGAGATGAAGTGTCTTTGGAACTATGGTTTAATGGCTGTGCTTGTGGGAACACCTGTCCCTGATAAAGTTTCTCACATGTTTACATCCCCACACATGCACAAACAGCTTCTTGGGCCCACTCTCACCTTGTTTGAAGCATAGAGAGGCTGCACTCCTTTGACTGTGGAAGTTTGATTGATTTTTCATTCAATAAACTTATGGGATCCTCTCTTTTTCATGCATTTGTCTTGAAGCAGCCAGGTACTGCATAGGAGTGCAAAGAGGGTTGGGAGTTGCAGGGCAGCTCCTCAAACAGCAGTAGCTCATAGCAACCTACCCTGAAGGCTCCCTGTCCTTTGTGGTTTCTGGCTGCTGTTTTGTGCCACTTCCCCTGTAGTGCTGTTGACACAACGGGTTGTTGTGTTTCTGGAGACCACGACAGGGCACCTGAGCAACCAGGTCTCCTATTGCCTGCATGCTGTGACTTGCGGTGCTAGAGGCTGAGTGCAGGGGGCAAGAGGGGATGGGAAACATTAAAAGAGGCTTTTATGCATGTAGTTTGCTTGTTCAACTTCCCTCCCCAAATTTTTCTAAATTTGCCTATAATGGGGCTTTGTTGGATGTTCATGTTTATGGAAGTAGTGTGAGCATTATTTTAGAGCAATATGACATTTCCACGAACTGTTGTGATGTCAGCCACAAAAAAACCCCAATAGATCAACAACTCACAGGTTTGAAATGAGAGGCAGGTTGCAAGATTTTTTTTGTTAGACAGTGAAGGCAAAGTAAGTAATAGACCTGTCTCTGTACTTCATCTAGTCAAAAGCATAGCAGGCTGATCGACCTCTCTCAGCTGGTTTTGGCTGGTCCCTCACATCCAAGGGCAAGTAGAGGCAGATTGTCAGGCTGGGGCGGCTTTGCAGCCCTTCAGGCTCACTCGTGCACATCCAGCCTCTTGCCTTTCAAGTTTTGGAGTAAAATGCAAGTTGTGATTTTCTTTTTTTAGATAATTCCATAAATATTTCAAGTGAAATGCAATGTACTATTTCATGAATCTTACATGATTTATTTTAAGGCTGGCTTTAATAAGAAAATCTGAAAGTTTGTATGGAGCAAAGAGTCCAGTTTAATTTCCATGAATGTTACTGTACAAACTACAATTAAAATGAAATCTGGATACTTATTCTAGGCTTGTCTGGATTTTGCTAGGAGCTGCTTAGTTTCTAAGTTACCTTGGTTGCAAATGTGCACTGGTCACAAGCACTGGGTAAGATTTGGCTCAATGTGCTGAGGTGCTCATGTTCTGGATTGTCTTTTGGAGCAATTTACTGCTTTTATGTCTTACCACCTTCCCCTGCCTTTCAAAGTGGCCTAATGAGCCTAAGACTCTCATTTTGTGCCCTGGTTAAAAGTTAGAAAGCCAGCAAAAGTGTATTTTTTAGGAGAGGAAAAGTGGCAGCTCTTGCCAGTAGAGGGAGTCGATGGACGCTGATCTGGGACTCCTGATCAGTGCCCAGGGAGTGCTTGTGTTTGTGTCTGGGTCCAGAGGTTTGTGGGCTCCACATGTGCCTATATACTCATACTTCCCTCATGCTGCAGAAATGTGTTTTCTATTCAGAAAATCCTGATAGGGATGTGTGCTTATGGATTTAAAAAAAAAAAAAAATAAAAAGCATCAGCGTTACCACGTTTCACTTTTAAATAAGGGGAGGCGAGTGTTTGAATAATTATCACCTTGTTGCAGATACATCAGGTAAGATGACTGTTTTCACCATTTTGCTGTAATGTTGATAATATCTAAGGATTTAACAAAATAAATAGTTTTTTAAACCATGCAAAAAACTCGAATTAAAAAAGAAAAGAAATCGTACCGGTTATGTTCTTTAAAAGCACATTGTCACAGTGAGCCTTGATGCCAAACTCCTGGTCCTTATAACTGCCTTTTCTAACAATTGTGCTAATTTTCTTTTCCCTAGTATTATTTGTGAATTTACTGGGCAGCCATTATTAATTACTGTTTTACAAGTATAAATGCTTGTAGTTCTGCCAGTTAAAATGACCTCTCTTGGTGTCACCATAGGTAAGGCAGATCAGCAGGTCATGACATTTAAGGGCAACAGCTTGTTCTTGCCATTGCCGCTGAGTTTGATGGTCTGTAGAGCAGCGGAGAAGCTGGTGCTGCAGCGCCAAGGAGGACCCAGAGTTTCGGCTGGGGGAGTGGAGGGTGGCAGTGGGCTGGAGGGGAGGGGTAGGGCCACAGTATGGGGTGGCCAGCTCTTAGTAATCCACCCTAGGGACTTCAGTGGGAAGATGACGGGGGTGGCAGTGAGGTGTCGCTATGATTCACATTCTGTGATTCTGTGACTTCAAATCTAGCAGTGCTGTCACAGGGAACACCATGTCCTAGGCTTACGGGAGGTAAGGCATGGCCCTGTCACAGGCCTTTGAGCCTGGGTGGGGAATCCATCCTGTGGAGTTGGTGGCCCAGTCCGCAGCAGGAGAGAAGCAAGGAGCTGGCTATGGCAGAGCCACCAAGGCGGTTTTGAGAGCCAGTTCACACCCAGAGAGGATTTGAAACATTTCCAGCCTTCTCTGTTTCCTTTTTCAAGCATGGAGCGATCTTGGGTTTTCAGTCTTGCCTTCTCAACAAACACGTGGCACAGAAGCCTCCAGACAGTTTTCCTCTGGTTCTCCTTCAACAAACTGAAAGTGAGGAGGAGGGAGAGACTTGGTGGAGGAGGAAAGCTGCATTTGAGCAACATCCAAAAGACACTGAGAAAAGAGCACTGTAAGAACCCCACTAACCAAACAAGTAGATGTTGCCCCAAAGTTGTTTGTGATGCGTGAAATAAAATACAGCTTCCATCCCTGAACGCTTGTTTCTTGCACCCTGCATGGAGTGAAGGAAGCTTCTGCATCGTCAGGGATTTCCATTTGTGGCAGGCTCACCGATGCTTTTATGTTGAGTGTATATACTGTAGCACATTGATAGCTAAAGGTATGAAGGGAAGCTTCTTTTTAATCTCTTACAAAATCAAATCCTTCTTTATGATAGTTGTTTAATAATCTAGAATAGCAGAGGAGTATGGGAAACAGCTCTTAACCTTGAAAATCAACCTGGAAAAAATGCTGTAAAGAGGATTTATATGGTGACAAATTTAACAATCCACTGAATCGCTTTTTCTCCTGAGATGTGAACTGTTATAGCTTTCCAATAGAGACATGGTGTAAAATACCAAAAATAGTATGTAGAAAAAACTTTCTTTGTGGTAAGTTTAAAAAGTAGTGGGAGACTTATTTTTGGTATAGTAAAGTTTTACAAGAGCGACTTTTACATAACTGTTTTTTGAGTTTCTCATTGGGTCTTCCTGAGTTGTTGTGTGTTGCTTTTTGTTTGGTCGTTTTTTTAAAGCTGGTTCATTATTGACTTAGCTCACGTGTTCTTCTCGCTCATGAATGAAACACCAAATGGTTCCCAAGCAGCTGGAGAAAGGAAAGATGGAGCTGTAGATTTTGTCACCCATGCCAGGAAGATGTTTTAAATATTATGTGAGGAATGGAATAAAAAGAGCAATTTTCTAAAACACAATAGCCTTTTGTGAAGTGTATATATTATGGGCCTTCTGTTTAATTCTTGGATGCCATTGATCAATGACATGGCCTTTCCTTGTTAACTAAATCATTTATTAGGTTTTTCAGAAGATGATTTCCTGTATCTAATGCTGCTCTGTGCTGAGATTTCAAGCAGGCTATTAATGTGCATCCTATTTCATATTTCCTTGCATTGTTATTGTAAGTTTTAATTGAAGCTGTCTTTTTTTTTTTTTTTTACACTAGTTCTTTCTGCTATTTTGCTGTAACTCATTTCCTTGCAATTAGATATATCCCATCCCCAAAATGCAATTTTCGTTTTTTTTTTTTTTTTTTTGGTAAATGCACTTCACAAATTTTACATGAGTCCTTTCATGGCACTTCTGCATTCAGTTATAAATAAGGATCAGAAAGCCATGCCCTCAAGGTGGGATTTTGCAGTGCTTGAAGCACTCAAGCAAGTACACTGTGGCTGGGACAGAGCTGGCATGGATTAAAAACAGGAGAACATTCTCCACAAGAGACTGAGGGTGAGTTGTGGGCCTCTGTCGTTCCTACTCATTGCTCACCATGAGAGCAGTGAAACTCAATAAGAAGAGGCGGAGGAAAAGCCTTTTTCTCTTTTGACAGTGTCCTTCTGTTTCTTGAATGTGACTGAAATGAGCTTGTTGGTGTGAGCACATTAAGTGGAAAGGGGTGTGGTACGAACCATCATTCAAATCCACAGCTAATGGCAGAGTGAGCTGCACCCTGGCTGTAGCTCTGCACCTTCTTGTGGGACTTTGTCCTTGGTCCTGCTTAGTGTGTGACTGTGCTTATCAGGCTGGGCTGATGAACTTGAAAAGGAGCCTGTCCACAAAACCCACTATTTTAAATGAAAGGCGAACACTTCAACGCTGACAGTATTTTTGAGTGAACAGAAAGTGGCTTTTTGTTAGTCAGGCATCATATAACTATACTAAATGTACCACTCTAGTAAAAACATAATGGGTATTGAAGGATGCGCTATGATATAACTGTTGGGCTGTTATTTATTTCCATGCTGAAGCTATTTAGTTCAGTTGTGATTTGTTTCTGATATCTGGGCATAAGTTTCCAAGCAGCCTTACTCAAAGGGTGTTGAGTTGCCTCTTAATTAGTATTGAACCTTCTGGGAAAGGACTGCTGACTCACTATATAACTCACTCTGCAACTGCTTTGTCATTTATCATACTCCACTAAGCAACTCTTAGATATTAGAAACCATCCATCAGTACCTCCCTCAGCTGGATCCAAACTGACAGCTTACGAATGAAAGCCTCCCAAAATCAAAGTCAATCTTCTGAGCTATTCAGTCCCTTGAAACAAATGTTTCACAAGGAATAAACTGAATATTAATGACTGTGATAAGAAAATAAACCTTTATAGTCCTCTCTGCCATTTTATCCTCTGTTTCTGTTCAGCCTGAGTGGGTAGTCTTCTCTTGGCTTGCAGCTCTCCATGGGCTTGAACTCCAGATTCCATGCAGCTATTTCAATATGGTCCTACCCTTCTTCTAGCTCCTTTTTAGCTTAAAGAGCGAAAACAGAGAATGAAGGCCTTTGGGCTCTGGATCCCACCAAGAACTACGAATTCTGGATGAGACATCTGTTGTACTTGTGCCATCTCAACACTGGGACCTATTGCATTACAGCTTTGCTTCTTAAACTCAGCTCTTTAAGGGAAAATATCTGTGAATGTTTATTCATACAGGCTTCCAAGTGTTATGTCAAAGAGCAGGGCCAGTAATTCTTACAAGAGCAAGTGGCAAGAGGAACTTGAGTTTACCTCTGTTTAGATCTTAAAGTGATAACTATCAATGTAGGATTTGTATCCAGACTTTATTAAAAAAAAAGTACGGTATTGATAGGGGACCCAAATGCTTTATTTAAAGGATTTTGTATTTTGCAGCTGAGGTTTATATGTGTGTTTATCAGAGCAAGTGAAAACTGATTAGGAAAGAACAGACAACATGAATATAAACAACAAACTTCAAAATTTGTGCAAGTTGTTTAGTTTTCTTCTCTGTTTTTGGTGATAAGATCTTGAAGTAGTAAATTCAATATTTCCAGCATTCCAAGTAGTCCTAATATCTGCCCCATCTTTGTGCAAAAGGCAGGGAAAAGATTTGTCTACACCTCACGTGCAGGCGCATCCCAAGTCTGTCAATTTAAAATGCCCAGGCAGAGGCCAGTGGGAAGAGCAGCCCCACGCACCCAGCAAAACGCTGTTACACGGGCACCACTCGGAGATGTCCCGAGTGAAGAATCCTTGGTCGTCACCTTTCCATAGATTAACAGACTTAAAATGCACAGCCTGAGATGAACAGGTCAGTGGAAAACCTGCTACCACTATGTGGGGGCAAGTGTGTAAATGTAGATGTCCCATCCCTGGGAGTGTTCAAGGCCAGGCTGGATGGGGCTTTGAGCAACCTGATCTAGTGGAAGGTGTCCCTGCCTATGGCAGGGGGTCGGAACTAGATGATCTTTAAGGTGCCTTCCAACCTAAACCATTATATGATTATTATTTTTAGGTGTTTCAAGTTTTGGTATTGTTGGGTTTTGGGTTTTTTTTCTCAGTTGTTTTGGAGAAAATTTAGCATGCTCACTGAAGCCTCATCTGAAAACGACATCAGTAGCCGTAGGCTTGTCTTCATGTCAATAAGACATGATTGGGCATAAAAAACCCATCTCTTTTGGGAGAATGCTGTGCTTCTAATTAAAAGAAAAAAATCAAGACAAGTTGTTATGGGAGGGAGTGCAGTGGGTACCTGAGTTAAGGAAGATGCTTTCTTTTTTGGAGGCTTTTCATGTCCAAGTGAATCCAAGCAGAGATCTCCTATTTATATATTTTTATGGTGTTTCTTTATAATAATACTGGCATTGTGCATCTCACCATCCTGCAGCCTCCCCTGTTTCCTCCCGTGTGCATTTGGTAGTACTGCAGGAGCCAACATCCCTGTTGCCGGAGCGCATTACCAGCAGAGCTCCTCAGACCTGGGACTCAAGCAGTGACAGCAATCGCTCCCTAAACATGGACTGCCTCTGTTGCATTTGCTCTGGGTAGAGCTTATCCCTTGCAAAAACCAACTTTTCTACTCACCAAACTCCCACTGGCTGAGTTCTTTATCCAACAGTCTGCACCATTAGGGGTTTTTCTCCATGACCTGGAAGGTGAGCCTCAGGTGTGGTAGGAAGATGTTGACATAAGCAGGTTTGAAGCCCCAGTTCTGGCCAAGTAAAGGATGAATCTTTAATGCCTTCTGCTTGAGCTGCATTGCGTTTTCATGCATCACGGAAAGTACTGCATTCAATCTTTATTTAGGTTTTCTTATCAGGTATGAAATGAGCTGATGGCAAAATCTGCAGTTACTTCAGATTTTTAAATGATGGAGATAGATGGCTGTAATCTTCTGTCATTTGACATGATTTTTACCCCTGCATTTTTGTGCCCTAGCAGAAATGATAGGAATTCAGATGGTAATGAGGTGGCATCCAGATGCACGGCACACACACGCGTACGCACAAAATATTGATTTAAATATATCCTGACAAGCTGGTCAGGCAGCAATCTGAAGGAAAGGGAACTTCTGAAGTGAAAGAGAAATAATGACAATAATGAAGAGGCAGAACATTGATTTTAATACGTAGCAGCAGTATGAAGATCTGAGGCTGATGAATCAGAAGAGGGAAGCTGGCACAGGAGCTGGCTGTGATTTGTTGCATACATCTGTTTCCATTTTTATCCATTAACAGCACTGTGAGCGTTCGGATGCAGCCGGGAGATCGGGAATAGGGAGCAGGGGGAGGGGAACTTGGGCTGTTAAAGCTTTGATAGGTGGTGAATTTATATCAGCTAGCTTTCTAATTTCCTGTTAAAACACCGCAGCCGCTTTCTCCTCGCCTTATTTTTAAAATAAATAAATAAATGGCACAGTTACCATCCCGTTTCCGCATTCCAGGCAGCAGCTTGGGAGCATTTCTATGACCTGAACAGTTTTATGGACCTTTCTGGTAAGGCAGCCGGTCTTGGAGGTTGGTGCAGTAGCATTAGCATATGCCTCTGTAAAATATTTCATCCTTTTGTGACTCCCTTTTGATCAATTAAGTTTATGTAGTTCTTTCCAAGTAAGTTCATAGAGAGAATCTGTACACAGCCTTCTCTTTGTGGTACCAAGTTTATTTTCATTGCCAAAGTGCAGCAGCTGGTGTGATGCAAACCTACACGTATGCTGGGGGGAAAAAAAAGTAATTATTTTAGAGCAATTGCTGTATGAGCTGATTTTCATAAAGCCTGTGGCACATGAAAAAATAAATTTAAGCATACAGTGTTGCAAACTTTCTGTCTTTGGCTGTGAACACACCAGTCTCTGGTATCTATAGATGCTGCCTGTTTGTGCTCGTCCAGGTAGAGTTTGAACTTAGATTTGAATGGAAAGCTAGTGACATGCTATGAAGATATGTTAATATGTGTACTTTTAAAAGAGGAAAAGGGGAAAAAAATGAAAAAAATAAGTACCTTTGGCCAGTGTCTTTGATTTAGCACCTCTTTCTATGAAATTTCAGTAATGAAATAAATATTGAATAAGCATTAAAGAGGGAGAGGGATTTCAGGCTTTGAAGGTAACGCAGCCGTAGTTAATAAGCAGTACAGATTTGTAAATAATAGTCTGCTGCAGTTTGGAGTATAACACAAAGTTAATGGAAGAAATCCTAGTGCTTGATGCAATCCTTCAGGATGTTTGTGGCTGTTTTTAAGTGTTTGGTGAATGTTAAATGCTCGTGATCTAATAGGGAAAGTACCTCAAAATGAGAGAGAACCTCTAGGAGTTGAGTCAATGATAACAAAGGCAGCAGTGACTTTACAACCTCGTTAACTGTTGATAAAATTAGCAGATGAAAGTAGATCAGGAGACTTATATAGTAATAAGAATGGAGGTGTGTTTAACTAATCTTTAAAACAATCAGCAATGTGTAGCATGCAGAAGAATACCGTATGAGTTGGCAAGTTAATGAATCTGTGGGGAAATAGTCCGGGCAATGATGATGTACTGTGACTGGAAAGCTGGGAAAGCAGTGTTACATAGAGGGACCAGCACATGTAGACAAATGGCTGTGGAGTTTGCTGTATTGCAACAGCCCTAACACCTGCAAGAAAGAGTTGCTAATACTGTCCTAAGAAAGGTCATGTCACAGGCACAGGGAAGTAACTGCTCCTACTTAAATCTCTGTTGGGCTACACCAAGACTCCTAAATTAAATTACGGCTGCTTCCTTTCTTGAAACATAAATGCAAACAGAAAGGGTTCAGTAAAAAGGAGCAGATGGATTTCAGGCCTGGGTTATGACAAAAGATAAAATTTTATGTATGTAGTGTATTTGTATCCAGTGGATAATTAGTAGAAAACCCCAGATACCTATGAAGAGAGGGGCAGCCCATCTGCCTCCCCTCCGAGCCCACGTTGCTTGTTCGGGGGTGATCGGACTGGCCCAGGCTGTAACTCCTCTCAAGCCCCTGAACCTCGCCCTAAAGCTTTTAACTCATCGGGAATTCAAGGTGACTTTGCTGTTTAAAAATATATGCAAATTCCAGGCAAAATTGCTAGTTGGTTACTGGAAATGTAATACAGAACTTGAAGTTTGATGTCTGGTGATAAGCTAATAATTCACACCTGACAATGCAAAAGAAATGTGTGAGGGAGTGTTTGTATGAAAAAGTCGGCGTATTAGAAAAATAATATTTATTACTAGTAATTGATAGTTTACAAGTTCTAGGTTTACAATCATATGGGAAGAATTTTTTCTTTGGAGCAAGTTACCCAGTCCTTTGTGGGGTTTTTTTTTTCAGTTACCATTTTAATTTTCTGAGAGAACCATTTTTTTGCTGACTGATGTATTTTAGTTTTCTATTGGGCTGTTCTTGAATACATTGTTTTGCCTCTGTATTTAGCTACTTCCAGTTTGTTATTGATTATTATTGTACATGATGTCCTGTTTACCTTACGAGATTGTAGGCTTTCTCTGTTTTGTTTTTCTTTTCTTTTTTTTTTTTTTTTTTGGGGGGGGGGGAGGGAAGAAGGAAAAACTCTGACAAATATCTATACAGACCTTTTAAGTGTTAATGTTATCTGACCAAGCTTTGAGCTTTTTTGAAGAGTATTTTACAAGGAGCTATTACAAGTGTGATGAATAGTAGCGGGACACCACTAAAGCACTAATGATCCATGGAGGAATGACACTAAAACAAGCTTCAAGTTATCAAGCTTGCCTAGGAATCTTTTCTTCATTTGTTTTGTTAACTGTTTCCTGACAGCAAAACATGATAGATCATTTCCTTTGAGTAATACATACTGTAGATGTTCTCTTTTCCTGATGTAGGTAACATGCGTTATGCTACTTTGCACCTGCAATTTTGTCATCTGTTGCTGTGGTTCCTGTCCTTTCTTTATAGCAGAAGGGAAGGGACGTGGGGGGGTGAGAACAGTGCACAAAAGCGTTTCCCTGCTCATGGAGTGTTGGCACTTCTATAATGTGGAGCATTTTTGGAGCATAATGAGGCAGTTTTTCTGACACATTAGGAATTATGATTGTAAAAAAAGATTTTTATATAAGCGTTAATAACATATTTGATAAAATGTGCTCTGTAGGTAGTCCCATCTTCTAATAACATTTGATTTGTATAAATGTCACAGTTATGCAAACCTGATTAGTATTTTAAGGATGAAAATAGCCTGAAGACTCTTCCAGTCCATTTTTCTATGGTGTCTATTTCTGTTATTCAGAGCAGTTGCTTAAAGTAGATACAGGCAGCAGGAGCCCATCACAGTCTCATCTTTTGCTTTGTATACTTTCTAAGGCAAGACAAGACAGATAGGATGTTTGGTTACCCCCTACGTAAGCAGGATGAGGCATCCAGCCTGTTATTGTTATAGCAAGTGCAATAATTGATGATTTGCTAAAACGCATATTCCAGAAGGGCACGCAGGCAGTGGCTCTTCAGGGAACCTATTTTATCCATCAGTAGATCATCATAACAGAAGGTGGTGATTAGTTTGAATTTTCCTGACTTTGACCATTAGTTCTTTTCTGTGCAGCTTTTCTTTTGCCTCCCTTGTCCATCAAGTGATGGAGAATCTCTTCAGCACTCAACAGGTCCTTCCTTTGATTGCTCTTACACACTGGGTAATCAAGTCTAAATTCTTCCAGTGAGATATTATGCTTGCTGAGTCTTTCACAACATGAGGTGTTTTTATTCCTCAAATCACTCTTGATACTCTTCTCTGCACCCTGTCCAGTTTTTCAACCTTTTTAAAACAAGTAAACAATGCAAAAAACGCAATGATAATTTCTTCTTGCGGAGATCAGCAAACTGGAAACTGCAAGGTTTGTACTACAAGCCTATGTTGGCACCAGGGTCTCATCACACCCTTCCTGTTACAGAATTGTCAACTTCATCCACAGCTTGCTCAGTCCCAACCTGGCTGCTTCCACTGTGGTACCCCCTCGTATGCCTGGTGTTACCATGTGGCATGGCTTGGATAGGGATAGGACAGCACTGTGCAAATTCAGGGAACAGAGCAGATTGTGAACATCCTAACATGTTAAATTAATAGCTCTATCCAACAATGTCATAATCAGGAGGGTCAGCTCCTGTTCAAACTGGAATGATTTTTTTTTTTCTTCTTTTCCCCTGTCCTGTATATTGCATTGTGTTTTTTTTCTCTAGATTTTCCATTATCTTTGCTTTTCGGGCTCACCAGTTCTCCCTCTGGGATGGAGTAGTCAGTGTGGCTTGGGAAGGTGCTGTGGTTTGCACTGGTTGGCTGGCTGTTCTTGAGTCGCAGGCAAGTGTACAATATGCGGCCCAATTTCAGTGTTAGAAACCTGCTCTGCTTTGGAAAAGCAGCTGCTGCCATGTTTTCCTGCTGCTTGCACACAGGTAGGAACACAACTGTATCAGGGAATCAGCGTTTCCCTTTGTCTTGTAAAGACTTGGAGTTATTGCCTGTTGAAACTCTGCTTGTACCATCCCTTGGTTTCTGCTGCATCTCTAGAGCTATAATCTTCCATTGCCATCCTTTTTTGATGGTAGCTTGAATATAAAGGCTTGCACAAGAAAACCTACTGAGTTAATTCCTAAAAATCTCCTGCAGGAGATTAAATGACCTTATGTTATGTTCTTCTCTCATCCCTCCAAATACACATTTTATTTTCTAGTGTGATATTCCGATTTCATGGATGCTAAATATGGAAACAAAGCAGTATAGCTAGAGAAGAGGTATAATTATTCCACTTCTATTCAAGTGGTTTCAGTGGAATCATAATCTTTGTTTTTAAATTAGAGTAAAAACAGCTGTTTTCTGCTAAGTGTAAGAGGTTGTCCCTGCTTCCAGTGTGGTAATTTTGAGGAAACGCTTAGCTTTGTTTTGTTAAAGACTCATGTAGCAATAGGAAGGTCATCATTTTGACTAATTGAAAAAAGCCTCTACAAAGTACAAAGCCTCACAGAAATTGTAATTACAGGAGTCTTTAACCATGTACTGCAGCATGTGGAAGCTACTTGTAAGACAGAGTCATCCTTTGGTTTTGAGATTACATTAAATCCCAGAGCCTGTAATTACATGCGTGTTGCTGGCAGGAGCCCACACGGCTGATGGTGCTCATTGAGCAGAGTCGTTACGTGTTGTTTCTCCCCATGAGATGCGCCAGCATCCTGGAAGGTGCGGGGCAGTTCGTGGTACCCGCTCCTTTCACTGCTGCTTGTACTGGGAGGGCAGATGGACTGCCCTGGTTGTGGTTTTATTTCGTCATGTTTTGAAAAATTACAGCTTCTTTACTAGTTGCTGGTTCAGAAGATACAAGGACAAGTTATTAGTAAGGGTTCTGGTAGAAAGCACTCTTCTCTGTGATTGTAAATAAACCAGAGAAAGGCTACAGACACATGTACATGCTAGAAACAGGGCAATATCCAAAATGGTTCATAAGCTTTTGGTTTCATGAAGAAACTTACTTCTGAATTAAATCTCAACTAGTTGTGGCTATGCTTGAAATTACCTTTGAGAGACCGCAATGTACTTGTGCTACTAAAAGTTTCTAAGTTTTGTAGTATTGTGATATCTTCATGTTTTGTAATTCTCTGAAGTCCCTAATTATTTTTAAACAACAATTTGCAGCTTGGAAACCTCGCGTAAAGCTGAACAACAACTGAAATTAGGTTAGGAATGAAAAGTCAGAGTTGTGCTACTTATCTCAAAGGTCTTTTGAGGACAGTTTCTCCACTAAGAAATATCTCTCAAACTTTCTATATCAATGTAGTTCACTGAAAAGGATACTTTTAATTTTTGCCAGTAATTCGTGTGGATTGAAATAAAGCATTTTTGTGGAGCTCTGGTGTGGGATTGCTGTGAAGGATAATGTGGGGAATGCTGTTCCTTACGTTATGGTAGAGGGTAGTGTGTATTGGGCAGTTCTTTTCACAAAGAAAACGTGTATGTATTCTGTTTCCTTTAATACTGCATTGTAAACTTCAAAAAACATCTGTCACAAAATCAGGCTTTTTTATTTTTTCTTTAATTAATTAAAATGTGATTCATTTGCTCTTCTGTAAAACATTTTAAGAAAAAGCTACCTTAGAGTGTAGCAATATTGACTGATTTTGCCACCAGTTATTTAATACCTTCTGATTCAAAAAGACTAACATTGCTTGGACCCAATAAATTAAGATATTTTCTTTCTATCCAGAAAGTCCCTGAATTATTTTTTACTCATCTCTTCTTAGGCAATGAAACTATAATATTTGTACAGTGCCACAGCAATCATGTTTTGGCATCCACTCAGATCTTTAACAGATTTATTCTCATCATCCTTTAAAACTTTGAGCACTCTCATATCCGTGATTTCCAACATGCCGCACCTTCTATGTGGAATGTTATTAAGCAATGGTCCTGGGAAGCCACCACACCTCTTAATGATTTTAATGACCTGTGAAACCTTCTGCTGCAAGGTCTGTGTGAAATGGTCTCATAGAGTTGCAAAGGTGGTTGATATAGCTAGAAAATAGGTGCTGTAGTTGATTTAATAAAAATGTAAATGTACAAAGACCTCCAAATTATGCAAAGCTGGCAAGTTGTCTGTGTTGATAATCTCAGCACTGGGGAACAACAGGGTGGTTTTATTGCACTTTCCTTTTTATTCTCTCTCCCTGTAGTGAAGGGGAATCTTTGTAATAAAACAGGATCCATTGCAAAATGCTGGTTTGCTTGAGCCTACTGCTGCATCAGAACAGAGCTCTTCTCTTTGGGATGAAAAATGTTCAAATTTTGGTTTGTTAAGATTGAGATTCTTGGTTTTATTGCTAGTTCTTGATTGATATAAGGACATACCAAATACAGTAGTAGAAATGCTTCCACTTTCACAACAGAAGTATCCATATGATCGTTTATTATTTTCAGAGCTAAATTAATTCTCTTTTTGCTCAAAAATCTGACTTTTGATTTGAATAATGTGGTAGGTACCAGCGGTATCTTTTTAAAAAGATGGAATGAAATATTCAGTTGTACAAAATCTTAACACATTCAGAGTTAATAATATTTCACTTCAGTTTTCGTACTTGGATGGATCTGCTAGATATCATTGTGTCTTCCTGACACATTAAACATTTTATATCTCTGTGTCTTTCTGATTGCCTCAATCTTTTATTGAGGCTGTAGTTTGAGTATGTTGCCGTCGTCATGGAACCCCATAGGTTGGCTTTCTTTCAAGGTCTAGGTCTTCGGTGTACACCGCTTTGAGCAAGTGAATAGTCTGTGGTGTATCCCCTTCATAGCGGTGACACAAAATTTGACCCATAAAGAAAAATAGGAGCATGCGACATCAAAAAAACAATTATAGTAGCTCACGTGGACAAATCTCCTGGTTGGTAAATGAGGGGAGAGAGGTGTACCTGGTCAGTGTGTGAAAGGAAATGTTTGATGCAGCATGTCAGTGGAATTTAACCAAGAAGTATCTTCTGAGTGTATATATTACTATGAAATGGAAGAGTGTGAATATTAGAGTTATGTTTTCTGGATTTAAAAATGTGTTTTTTGCAAACTTTCTATTTTTCCTCAGACACAATTTGATATTTTGCAGAATTTGTTTTCTTCATTGAACACTGCATTTTCACAGAAATTTCCTGATCATCATATCTAAATGTTACAGTGTATAAAGGTTATAACCTTCAATTTAATTTAGAGAAATTTCATTACATATTTTTTTTATCCTGTAGAGAAGTGTAATAGATCTTAACATTTTTGATTCATTTATTTCAGCTAATATGATCTGGTAAGATTAAGCAGAAGCTGGTGTTTAAAGAGGATACATATATTATACTGCTTGTCTTATCATATGGAAATATGAGCTTCTTTCATCTAGTGACCTTCTACTGAGTATTTATGAATATAAATTCAGTTGAGAAAATATTTGTGTGTTATATATATCGCAGAGTTTATAAATAACCTTTCAGACTCCTGAAGTAAAGAATGACTGCAGCAATAAAAGTGATACAAATACATGCTGCTGTCCAAAAGAATCAAAATGAAAAAGGAGATTTTTATAGATAAGCCCGGAGAAAATAGCAATAAAATATGTAGCTCTGTTAATTAATAAGGAATCAATGTAATTAGTAAAGACTTTAACCTGTGTTATATAGAATATAAATAAGCTTTTAGTATGTCTCACAGTTTTGGTCTCCTAATATTGCATTACCTAGTCTTCCCCTCAGCCTCCTTCCTTTATTTTTTGCCTCCTCTCCCATTTTTTCTCCTGAACAACCAGTTGAGTCCTGCAGAACTGAATAACTGATACCTCAGAAAACACTGGTTGGCTTTTGGGAAAGTTGAGACATTTAATAATAACAAATCACAAAATTTGTATTTTGAACAGTTAAGAATACCTGAGGTGTACTTAGATTGATTTCACAAGCAGGACTTTGGGTAAGAACAGTTCTGGAAATCCTGGTAATTGCTGCCCCGCAAGAAAAACAAACAAAAACCACACACAACACATGGGCATCATGAGTCAATATATTAGATTAGTTCCAATAACTGGATGACTTGAACTACCAAAAAAATAGGAAAAAATCTTGCAGTAAATACAATATATCATTACATTCAGTGCTGCACTTGAAGTATAAAGTCTTTGTCTTACTAGATCTTCTTGAGTAATTCAAATCTGCAGATGATCTCCTTTGACAAGGACAGAAAAATTGTCTGAAGAAACATAAGCAAAAAATAATCCTATTGATTTGGTTGGAAGAGGCTATAGCTGTGCTTCAGAGGCTGTTTATCATATGCATCAGTTATCTAGAAGAAGTAGTAAACAATACAATAAGCTTTTTGGTTTAAGGACCACCTCTTTTCCCTATTAGTAAAGCCTTATCTGACCAGGTGTTCAGCTATTTCCACACATATATATCACAGTTTCTGTATTGCTATTACAGTTTTATGCATTTATATATATTCTTATATAATCACATTGGGGCTCAGCACGTCCTTACAGAAAGGCTTTATTTTTCTCCTGTGTCTGAGCTCTATTTTTCACGACCTTCTAGCTCCATAAGCGTGCTTTCTTTTGCCTCCTCTACCACGGAGGCTGAACCAGGGTAAGCCATGGAGTCAGATCACAGAGACAAGTAGAAAACCATTTTTTCTCATGGTGTGGATGCAACTTCTTGCCGTTCTGCGCACAGCAGAAGTCCTTAAGGATGTCAAAATTGTGCTCTGAAAGAGAGAGCACAAAAGAAGACTCTCGAGTTGAGAGCTGCTCACCAGAAACATCTTCTTTCAAAGGGCAGGAGGAGAACTGCAGGCTATATGGCTCTGATGCTGCAGGGGATGGCAAGGTGTGTCTCCAAAGAGTTGGGAGTGGAGACCTGTCTGCCTGGTGTAGACAGAGCTGACCCCACACTGTGCAGTCTTGCTTGTCTGTATTGGCTTGGAAGAATCAAAGAACAAATATTACGGCAGCTAAAGATCATCTTGCAGAGTCTTATGGTTACCTTTGAGGTAAGGGGAGGTGTTCAGATGGGTGTCTCTGGACACGACAAGATGTGCAGCATCAAGGACAGGCATGTGGCAGACAAAACGACAGTAAGATGGATTCTGGATGCTGGTCTGCAGGAAGGGAGCAGCAAGTTCAGGGCGACTTTGGCATCTCAAACCTGAAAGAGCAGTGAGTGGCGGCTGAGTGCTGAAGCTGTAGCCTTCTGATAGTCTCTGGAACAGCTTTTCCAGTGCAGCACAGAGAAAGGAAATGGGATACAGGGTGGTATTTATTTGTGTTGTTGATGTCAAGTCTTGTTACCTGAGCAGGAGGTGACAAGAAAGAATGGTGGCAAATTTTCTCCTCAAGCACGTTGGCAGACAGACAGCTACTTACTCTTTTCTTGGTTTCATGTTTTTTTTTGCGGGACAAGAATACACACCTCCTCTCCCCCTCTGTGATAGTCCATGATTCTTCCATTTCCTTTCTGGACCACTGAATTACACTGGCTTAAACTTTCACATTCTTCCCCTGCTTTAACCCCTCGTTGCACACCCTGTCCATCCCTGCGTGGAGACCTGCAGTTATGGGGCTGGAGTGATCAGTCCAGGTGCATCTGCTTTTCTGCTGGTTGGATTTTACAGCCACTTGGAACAAGAGCAGCTACAAGAAGCGATAACAAGGTTGGTGAATAGATGACTTGATTACCCCTATCTGGTTTTAATGAAAATGAAATAAAATCAATTTTCACCAGGCATCTCTGGGCAATTGCAGTTGTGCTGATGGAACGTTTCACCTTGGCCTTGGAAACAGAGCTGTTGCTATAACCAATAAAACAAAAATAAGAAAAACAATTACTGTAATAGTGAGTTGGAATATGGGAAGTACGGAGCTGCTGATGCAGCGGGAGAGAGAAATGGCTCCAAGTGTGAAAGCTGCCTATACCTCCTCCTGGCTTTTGGTAGCTGACAGTGGAAGATGTGCACCCTAATGCTGGCCCATAACATTAAATACAGTGATGGATATAAGGTAGTAGAAAATAAACTGAGCAATTTTGTAATTGAAGCAAGTGAACGGGACAGAGTACATGAAGACAGTTTTAAATCTTATCACCCAAGTGAAGCGGAAGTCTTGACAAAGCATTATCTGCTGTTTTTAAAGGAGAGTATTTGATGCAGTGCTTGGTTTCTGTGCATTAATCTGACTTGACAAACTTTAGCTTAGTTTTGTTTGGTTTTTAGAATGGGTGTGGAGTTTTGTCTTTTTGTAAATTTTCAGGTCCATAGAGGTGGGCTGGAGCTCTCACTTAAGTGGTGTGCTCCACTTCATCTTTTTCTGAATGAATTGTCAAGGCAGGTACATTTTCTGTCTCAATAGCCATAAGAGGATGTAAAACTACTGGTGGGCTGAAGAAATCTTACAAATAGTGCAACGTTTGGTGAAATAAGTTCTCAGGGGCGCTAGAAGCTGCTCTCTTCTCTAGTGAGTGGAGAAAACCAGATTCACTGTATTTTCTATGCAGCATCATTTTATGTATTTTGGCATGATCAAGTGCTCGGTGGTCCTGCCCACACACAACAATCCATCACTTCCCTCCGACTCTCGCCCTCCCCTTGTGGTCTGTGCTTTAACAGCTGTAATATACTTGCCTGCAATTGTCAAAAAGCTTTCCTGGTGATAAAATCAGGCTTTTTCTTTTATTTTTTTTTTTTTTTCCTACAGATCCGTAAAATTAATTCTTTAATATGCTTTGATTAGAATATTTTCCATTTGGAACAGGCTCCTCCTCCCCCAGAAGTAGGATTCCTAGTATTTTTGCCCTATTTATCCAGAGGGAACTGTAAGGGAAAAGAAAGATGCGAGGGAACAGAGAGGAGAAAAATCGCGCCATGTGTTGAAACGTGGGGCCCTTTGCCTGGCACAGCAACCAGGGACTGTGAGCGGCTGGGAACGGCTCCCTCTAATATCTGCGTGTGCAGCTGGAGGCTTTCTAGCTTTTAAAGAAATCCTGCTTTTTAAGCCTTGCATCTCCCCGTGCAGGTGGTGGCGGTGGTGGTAGTGAATGACACAGCTGTGCTGGATGACACGGAGCTGATCTCTGCATCAGCCAAGAGGAATTGAGCTTTGTCACTCCCCGCCGGGGCTACCTTTCGCCTGGTATGTGCGGGAGGAGGAATTCAGAGGCTGCTGCTGCATTCACCCGAGCAGAGCCCTGAGCGCGCTGTGCCAGGGCAGGCAGGCAGCGAGAATGATAGCTGTCTCTTTTAAATGCCGCTGTCAAATCCTGAGGAGACTTGCTAAAGGTAACGTGCTTTCCTATTTATTCGTTCAGGGACTCCGTTGCAGCCTGATGTTTTTACTTTTAAATACAACTGTCCTTCCAATTTACTGTCAGGCAACAAAGAACTATGAATACAGCAAGGTGTAGGGGCTCTTTCAGTTAAAATCCTTACGTGTCCCATGCTGTGCTCCTGCTAGGAAAAAAGGTTCCTGTTTGGTTTTTTTGGGTTTTTTTTTTTTTTTTTGGTTTTTTTTTTTTTTAACGCTAGAAGGAGGATGTTTTTCTAAGTCAAGTGCTGAAGTTATTGTGAGATGTAATTGTTTTGTATTTCTGCTAACCACTCAGAGTCGTCCCTCCTGGGTCAGTGCATGCTCTGCCTTACTGGGAACAACTGACAGGGATATTCAGAACCTATATCCAGGATGAGTTTCTGTTGTTTAATGCCTTTTGTAAGCTATTTCTATCAATGCTTTGGATGCCAAAGACTCTTATGTGATAAAGGACAGATAGCAGCGTGTGTTTTTTCAGGGCTGCACTCAGATCTCGTGCTTGTGAAGTTAATTTGCCTGTTACGGCAATGTGCATTTTACGTACTGTAAATCTTTGTGGTCTTCGGTTTTATCATTCAGAACTTTAAAATACTACTTGCATCTCACTCTGAGTCCTGTGTGATTATTAAAACAGCTGTGTGGAAACCTGTCTGGGTAAGACACCTTTCCTCTTCAGAAATAAATATGTCTTAGTTTAAAAAACCCTTAATTTTAAAAAATTCTGTTACATAGAGAACGAAAAAATATCAAATGTAAAAAGGGGTGGTTGGGGATTTTGTAGTGGTTTTTGGTAGAAACTTCCAACATTATAGTAGCGTTATGTGACTGCAAATAAAGCTGCTTTTAGCTTGACTACTGTGAAACAGTTCATGGCCATTACTATGCAGCTGAAAACACATCCATATGTAAATGAAACTATTTGTATTAGCCAAGCTTGAAAAATCAGAAATATTTTATTAATCAGTATAGCTTCAAATCAGTTAGTGTTTTATTTTGTGAAGCATGAAAGAGTAAGATGCTAATACAATGAGGTCAGTAGTGCAAAAAGAGAAGAATATCACAATCAAACTTATATAATGCATTTTCCTGTTCTGTAGATTGCTTTATGAGGCTACGTTGTTCAAAACATATGCATTCAAATATTAATATTTATTAATCATCCCTTCCTCTGTAGATTTGCTTCTCTTTCTAATCTGTGCTGGGTAATGCCCGTTTTTCTTGTATGTGTAAAATGCTTCTATTTCGGTAGCTTTATTACACATCAGGTTGGAAGTTAACATTTTCTCTTTTCCTGGTTTTGAGTAGAAGAATCTTTTTGTCTGCTGATGTCTTTATAAGGCAGATCTGGGTGCTAATTTAGTTTCTCACTGATGAGAGTTGTTGCTCTACTTACATACAGTTTCCCTGGGAATAATCAATATTCTTATACATCATAGCCACCTTAATTCTTTCACACTTCTGTCATTCAACAGAACTCAGACTGGTGGGTTTTGTTTTTTTTTTTCCTTTGAAATAATCTTAGCTTCCTTTGAGACTACTCACTCCACCCTCTCCCTCCCAATAGGAACTGGCATGATACTATTGATTTTTTGCATTGGAGGAGTGTGCCTTATGCTTGTTTTACTATTAACAGTTCATAAAAAAATAAAAATAAACCAGTCTAGAGGTATATTCATATATTCTTTTGCAAACCTTACATGTGCCAGACCAGAGTTGCTGTCCTAATTGACAGGCTCCTGGATTTTCACCATTTAAAGTAAAACCATTGTTATTTTAACTAACTCTACTGTGTTCTTTGGTCTTGGCTTTTGCATCTCAGACACCAGTAATGGATTGCTCAACACAGTCAGACTAGCTGAGGTCAGGGTTGGACCTTGACGTTGTTAGTGTGAAGAGGACTCTTGCCACCAGCTGACAGTCTCCTGCTGCTGCATCAGCTGGGAGATCCCCTTCTCTCCTGGCTTGCGAGTCCCAGCATTTGGTGCTTTCATTGAATTCCTTTGCTCCAAAAGCAATTTTCCTTGCTGTAGTGCTTTCCCCCAGCCTGTCTCCACTAGGGTCTTTTCCTTCTGGGTTAATCCTGTACCTTTGTGCGGTTCCCCAAAACAATTTCTTTGCTATCTTTCAGGCCCTGCCATGGTGAAAGGAAATGAATATGCTGCACACTTGATTAGTGTCTTGTGTTTTTAATAAATGATACACATGCAGTTAATTGTACATGAAAAAGGGGAAATATCTGCTTTCCTTTATTTGTGAATGTCCTTTTTCATGCCTGTCTTGACAAAGTAAGCTTGTAACTTCATTTTTTGTTCTTTCAGATAAGGATGTAAGTGGAAATGTCTCATCTGGGCAGCTGGAGAATCTCCAAAAGCAATTCTCCCCAACAGGGAGATGTTCAGGCAATATTATGGTTTACAACAATTACACTCCCCTCTTCCTGTACTTCATCTTAATCTTTCAAAGCAAAAAGCAGGGCTGTGTCTCTTTGGATTGCTACACATGCTTAGTTTGTCATTTAAAAATCTCTGGCAGGAGAATCTTCAAGCATTGTGAGTGAATTTAAAGGCAAATATACCATGAAGTTGTGGGCATGCTCTCCAAAATGTGGTCAATGACCCACTGTTTCTCTTTCTTACCATATCTATGAGTTAGAGCCATCATTGTGGCAACCCATACTTCTGTCCTCAGCTCCAGGGCCAGCTCCAGATGGGAACGTTGGTTTCCATCTCTGGCGTTTGCCGTCAAATTTACACCAGTCATAGGACACAGGCACAATCATAGAATCGCAGAATGATTTGGCTTGGAAGGGACCTTCAAAGATCATCTAGTCCAACCTCTCTACCCCCTGGTCCTCCTTCACCACTGCCCCTGGCTCATGCACTCTTTCCGTACTATTCTGCTTCTCTGGGTGCAAGGGTCGCTGCGTCTGCCAAGGCTGCTGTACACCAAGTCTTCTTCCGTATTCCCACTGTAGCAACTACCCCCTCTTAGGTCAAAATGTGTAGCAAGCAGGAAGTGCACAATAATTATTCATGCAGGAAATTTGAAATACTATGACATTAATTCCCTTAATGTGTATTACACTTTATTTTGGAGGTCATTACATTTTCAGTAATTAAATTCCATGTTACCAAGCTTAGGTGAAGCTCCATACTTGTGTCTCTTAACAAGCAACCATGGAAGAAAAGTTTTACTTTATTTGATGATGCAGTTTGCAAGAAGTGGGCTGTGTGAGATTGTGCTGGCTTGATTGAACCGAGGTAATTTTCTATGAGGTTAGTTAATTTTCTTGTTGATAGTTAGCATGGTCTTTGTTTTGAATGTGGTTCAAGAATAAGATGGCATCCTGGGATAGAGTTGATATTTTTCTTCCAGTAAGTCTCCAGTGTTTGGGACTTAGCATGAAAGAATGTAAGGACGCTATGATGATGGTACTTACTTTGATAGAGAAGCCAATGTTGTCCCTCAGTTTCTCATATTCTGCAAGTAAGCAGGGAGGAGCAGATCCAGGACAGCTGGCTCAAGTAGGCCAACAGAAGTATTCCGTAGCATGAACATCGCATTCCATGTTTAAGTGGGGAGTTGCTCGGAACAGCCCTTTTTCCTCAATGGCTGCCATCCCTGTGGGGTTCCTGCTCCTGGGACCTGGTTCCAGAACCTTCCCTGTGCCCGGCTGTTGCTCTCCACACCTTTGCTGAACTCGCTGTACTCACAGTGTCTCCTTGCTGGGAGCACACATTCTAGTGGCTAAGTATTTGCTTTGTATCATTTTCTTTTTATTATTATTTTATTAAACCTGTTTTGTTTCAACCCAGGAGTCTTTCCTTCTCTTTCCCTTCCTTCTCTCCAGAGAAGGAAAGGTGAGGGAGCAACTGTTTTGCTGTTTAGCTGCCAGCCCAGCGCTGAATGGCAACGGAGACCATTGTCTCGTACGTGCTGAGACATGGTTTGAATTTAGATCTAGTCTATCTAGTGAAGAAACAAAAAGCCGTTCCTGTTTTCTACACCAGCGTGTTGTTTCCACGCTCTTTTTCAGTTACAAGTTCTTTTAATAGCAGTTAAAATGTTTATGGTGGATGGGAGTTGGTGATGTATGTACATGATTTTCTTCATGCATAAATCTCTCATGCTTTTACCTTGGAGCTGAAATATTGCTGGCTCAGTCTCTTTTTAGTTGTGATTATCTATATGTATTTCAGAGAGAGATACATATATGTATGTATATATATTTTAAGCAATGTTGAAGCAGTTCTGAAGAGATATTAGCTATCTTCCCTACCATATTAGCTACTAAAATTTGCCCTGAGAAGAGGTTTTTTAAATTTTTTATCTCTTTCCTATCCCAAAAGAGCAAGGTAAGCCAAAAGCTATATTAAGAATCTGAAGTAGTAGCCATTTTTATAGATCTCCCTGTGAGAAGTACTGGGCTCAGAGAGAATGGTAACTTATATTTGGATCAGTTAAATATAAGGAAATGCCGCATTTCAAGTTGTAAGCACAACCACAAATCTGCTCTTCATACAGCTACTTTCATTGTAGAGTGGTTTTTTTGTGCAGTGGAGAAACACTAGGATTTTTTTTTTCCCCAAAATCTATTTCTGTAAGACCTTGGGCACTGTGCAGTATGCTGTGCATACCAAAGAGTCTGTGGTAATCACTTACATTGAATGTACATGCTAAATCAAAATTGCATGATTTACAATAATTATGTTAAGTATAACAGTGTAGTCCAATCGCAAAGACTTGCTGAAATGTGTAAGCTGGTCAGGTTTACAGCTAAATTAACCACTTTATAGTTTAAAAATTGCCTTTCAAGCAGTGCGTTACAGAGCCTATGCTGTGGTTAATTTATGTATGGACATGTTCGTTTTTTTCCTTTATTAGCCCCAAGAATGGGTCCTTTACGAAGCTGTATCTACTGCATAAAGTTGCTTACAGAAATGTGTCTCTTTGTTAGAGGTAGGAATGCATTTTTTTAACATACCCAGGTCGGTGAAGTTATTCTGGATATTATTATAATGGAAACAGAATAAGAGCACTCTGATAAAGATGTCAAATGTTGCTACATAGCGCATAGCATAAGGAGCTGAGTGGCCTGCCTTTCACCCATCAAAGCTTTATAGTGGATTTTCAAGATAATTTATCACCTACTACACATACGGATCCTTTCTGCACACATAGATTTTTATGCTCCTGAGATGTTTCCAATACAGTGAGATAAAACAAGCCTAAAAAGCAGGATGGTGCACTCCAATTTACAAGATGATCAGTTATCTAAAAATTGGTTTGGAGCCTAAAGCATCAAAGGATGAATTCCGAATGTAGCTGCATGTAGGTTATGCTTTGCTTTGTACACAAGCAACTACAACAAGAGCAAACCTGGATTCTTTTTTTTTTTTTAAGTGTGAATTAAAAATGGTGTTAAGGACTTGACAACAAGGCTGTATACTATCTTATTACAAACATTGCAGTGTTCCACAGAATCAGGATTCCCTGGTTGTGACAGCAAGTTACCAGCCTGTACATTGTTTTAATAGTAATTTTAACCATGTGGTCTCTTTTTATCACTCAATTGCTTATAAACTTACTAGTTTCTAGTAATAGAACCAAGTCAACAGCTTGCTTTGAATGAAGTAAAACTCACAAGTAACGATATCTGTTGGGAATTTTGAGCATAGATAAGTTTCCCGTCTTCCTTAAACTACTTCTGAATATTCAGTAAACTCCCAGAAGTGCTGGCAAGTTCTGTAAATAGGCAGTCAGTGTGGATTTGCTGGCTTTGTGCATTTGATTGGGGTTTTGGAATTGTGCTTGGAGGTTTTTCGTACTCAACATGTATTTATCCAAGTTGTCCATGTCTCTAATTATTTTCCATTCTATTTCTAAAAGTTACTTCTGCGTTTCTTCTGACTTACTAAACAGACTGCACTGAAAGAATAAGGAGTGGAAGCAAAATCTGTAAAATCTCTTTTCTGGTATCATGTGGGAACTTCAAGGCCACCTCCAGCGCTGCAGCCCTTCCTCAACAACAGCCATTAGGACATACTTCATGAGAAGGCAGGAGAGAGAGACCACAGGGGAGAGCTGTAGACAAGTCTGTCACTAAAGGAAGTTTCGTGTTTGACATCACTCTTAGGATTCGTAATAAAGTGTAAAAAACAAAACAAAAGTATAAATTCCTGTTCCTTGGCACTTGGATTTTTGTTTGTTTGGGGTTTTTTTTGTGGGGGGTCGGAGAGAGAAAGTCTGGGCTACAGCCCTAGCATGTTTACTCCTTTTTCTGCATCATTGATTAACAGCAGTTACTGGAGTTGGCAGAGACTGTGGAGAGCAGAGCATAACCTTTTACCTTCTAGATTTTTCACCCATCCTGTCTCTTTTATTTCCACTTAAGAGCACCTTTAGCCAGGATTATTTCAAGATTGCTTTGAGATAGTGAGTGCATGAAGGAGAGGGAGAGAGATTAATTTTTGTTAAGAAGATGCTCCCTCTGTAATTGCTGTTTATGCTTTCCACCGTAGTGTATATGCGGAACTAAAGAAGCAGATTTATTATATTTGATGAGTATTAGTCATTTGCAATATTGTCTTTCTGTTCAAAAGATTTCTTTGAACGTATTGTTGTAAGAAGTAATGAAGGGAGGAGAAAAGGTTTTTCGCTTCTGCAGCAAGCCGATCACAGTTCACAAGTTCAGGCAATATTTCTTCACCGCTAATATATTCAGGAACTGGCAAACTGTTTATTAATTATTCAGGATGATCTAAAGTACAGCAGCATACTAACCAATCTGTGTGAAACTTTGATAGAAAAGAAAGACATAAAAGCACTTCCCAAATCAAGCGCGTACTATGTAAAGTAAGAGTGCTGCTGCAGCCCTTGATTGTCTGAGGATGAGCATGTGGCTGGAGTTCTGCAGAGAAATTATCTCTTTTTTAGATAAGGTGATGTGATTGCATGCAGGCTCCTGTAAGGTTTGCAGGAAAAACCACAAGCAGTCAAATAAAGAGACAGTAAGTGTCCATTAGCTATCTGATATCTATCAGATATTAGTAGCTGATATGGCAGCTCTGATATCTGCTGCACATGTAAGATGGAGCAAGTGTTTTTCCCAGCATGTTTGAATTTGCAGGAGCTGGGCGTGTTACAGAAGTTCTTGGCTAGTTCTTGCCGAACTTCTTGCACAGGAATTCAGCAAGTGTCTTGGACTTTGTGCCTTGTCCCGTGCTGCGTGGTAGGGATTGCACTACTTCTCTCAAAAGTATTGTGAGGAAAATTTTTAAAAAGTTAATTGTGTGGCTCTCTAAATATTAAAGCTTAATTGAAATTATGTAGAAAAAGTCTATTGGTAAGTGGTGCCAGTTTTAATATGAACGCAGGTGAGACATCTGAGCTGTAAATAATGAAATCCTTGGCTGGCTCATGGATGGGGCTTTGCACAAACGTCTTTCTGAGTGTCAGCATTGCTGCAGGATAGAAGAACATTGCAAATGTTTTATGAGTTCATTTTAAATGTCATTGTTCTTTCAGATAGTTCTGGCAGACATCAGGGGACAGAGACTCAAAAATACTGCAGCATTTTGTTCCTGTCAGAAACTCAGTCTGGATGAGTGTCCCAGAGCGCACGGAAGGGGTGAGACAGGCTGGAGCAGAGTGGGATAGGTCTGGGAGATTTTGCCAGTGTGCAAAACCATGCATCCATCCTTGTGCTCTCATGAGAGTGCTGGGTTTCCTTTTGCAACCAAATTAGCGCTCTATCTGTGCAAATCTGGTGCCTACCAGGAGTTTTTATTACTTGGAGTGAGGGATATCCATAGAGTTACATAAATGGAGGTGAAGCCTGATGAAACATAGAAAGTAGAAGAGTGGCGTGGAGTAGGAGAAAAGAGGTGGTAGTTGTTGGAGGCCTTTGTTTTGCAGTCAGCTGGTGGGACCCATGGCCCCAAGCACACTGGGGAGCTGTGAGTGCTCTGGTGGAGAGTGAAGGGAGCTGAGCTGCCATCAGGGGAATGGGTGGCAGGAATGGGAGATGTGGCACTGCCTAGAGCTCTGCAGAGCAAACGGAAAGGGGAGACTGGGTGAAAGAAAAGCAGTGAGGGGGATGTGAGAGAAGTTGGAGGTGAAGCAGATATGGCTTGTGGTGAGGGCACAGCCTTTGCTGCTGGAAAGGTGCGTGTGATGTGAGGAGAAACATAGTGCTGAGCTGCTGAGGGTTAAAACAGTAGGGATTAAAACCTGGTCATTGTATGACAATGTTCTATGCCATTGTCGAGGGTTAAGATTGCGGGGTGACAATAAAACCCTGGCAGATGTATTGTTAACCCCCTCTCTCCCCCCACTTCCCCCTTTTTGCCCCTCCCTCTCCCCCCTTCCCACTCAGGCCAGGCGATCGGGAGGGAAAGAAGGACAGAGAGAAGAGAGTTGGAAAAATTAAAGATGTTTTACTAATGCTACTAATAAGAATAGAGAAAATAATACAAAATATACAAAACCAATCTTGAAAGTCTCAGCAACTGCAGAGCCGGCCACCAAAGTCCTGGATTAGACTCTGCAACCAAGCGGAGCTGGATTCAGTCTCTCACTAGGCCTCAGTTCTCAGGGATGAATAGCGAGATCCTCTCCTAATGTCAGCCATGAGGAAAAAGGGACGAGATCCTCGTGATCTCCCACTTTTATATGAAGTATTCACGTGAATGGAATGTTATACACAGTTGGTCAGTTTCTTGGTCACTTGTTTCTCGTCGCCCCTCTCGCGAGATGTCCATCCATGCTTATCAATATGTTTGCATTCCATTGCTAGGTTTACCAAAACATGGGTCTGGTTCTCCAGGAAAATGCAGTTAATATGAAGGCTTTAGCTGACAGGCAAAATTCACTGAAAGAGAAACTTGTTTTTAGCAAAACCAGGACAGCCATATAAAGTTAAAGTTTACAGTTATTAATTAGTACTTGCCTAGAAATTTTAGAAACATACTGCAAGGTGAGGCGTCAGGTGGAAATGGGCTCTGGTTCCTCATGTGGCCAAGTGTGCTAGGGAAGGATGGCTTCACTCTCTCATGTGCTTTATAAATACTTAGTTTTGGTATCTCCTAAATCAGAGATACTCTGTGGAATAGAGATAAGTGCACATATGCGGTTTTAGGCAGATTTCTGCATTTTTACAGCTTAATCTGCCTCCCAGCATGACTCCAGGGAGTAGTGTCCCATCTGCATTTCAGTCTCTGCCACTGCAGGGATGCTGACATGTTCTTGCTGCTGGAGTCCTGCTGCAGGCACTGTGTCTGAGTGGGCAGGTCTCTCTGTCAGCATGGGCTACAGCACTTCTCCAAACAGCTGGAAGTAAATTGACAAAAGGTAACCTCATTTCTGCTGCTCTACCAGCGTTCCCTGTGGAAGTTTTGGCAGCCCGGGGGGAGGGCTGCTTGGCGACAGGCGAGAGGGGCCCATCCTGGCTGAAAACTATCCTGAAGGCCTGAGTTCATGTTTGTTGTATGCAAAAAGAAACTTTTTCATATCATTTTGTTTTTTTCCTCAAGGGAAAATCTAGTTGTTAACTTTGGAAATAATTAAAATATTTATTTTAAAATCTTATTCTTAGGAATATAAATGGATGAGGCCTTCTGCATCCTCTAATTGAGTTACCACGGTGTTACCACAGGCACCATGTTATTCCCTCACTCTTGTGAGTGTATGAAGTTTTAAAGATGCTCCTCCTTTTTGTCTTCATTCTTCTTTGGGGGGTTTGCTTTATAGCATCACTCCTCTAATATTTAGGGACGTTTTAAGACTCTGTCTTCAGCATATTCAGCCCTGGGTGAAGGTTAAAAGAAAGCTTCAGCCCAGAAAGTTGTTATTACAGAGGAAGGGGCAGTATTATATATGTTTCCAGTGCATCCTCTATATCTTATCTCTTGAACTGCTCATGTGTGGTTTTTATTAATGCTGTTAGGAATTATGTTTTCAGGAGAAAAGGAGGCTTCCATGAAAGTGTGTCGGGGCAGAAAAATTACTCCAGATTCGACTGATTATGAAGAGGCAAACACTAGGCATAATTTTGTAGGGAAAAACAGTGTTAGTGGAAATAGCATCTCATCTAACAGGCTTACTCTTCCTTAGCTTCTCAGTGGTGAATAGAGGAAGATGTGACTGAATTACCACAGTGCATTTGTAAATGTCACCAATAAAATACAGTTTAAATCCCCAGTACTCTCAAGGAAACATTTATGCTTTTAATGAACTGGAATTTGACAGCCTTGTCTGGCAGAAGAAATTGTCTCCAGCATTTGGATCTCTTTTTTGGGATTTCAGCATGTGTTGTGACGTGTCAGAGACCAGTGCAGCTTAGCGAAGATGGGCATGTTGTTCTCAGCTGTAGCACAAGCCAGTCATGAATAACAAAGATGAAATTTCCTGCCATGTTACGAGGCTTAAGATGATATATCATTGCCTTCTCCTCAGCAGTCAAAAGGAGGGCACCTTTTGAGTACCTAAGTTTTCCAGTGCCAGGGTGAATATTCTTTTTCCTTTAGTGGCATGCTTATATACATGTAGATAAATTTCTGTAGACCTAAGATATTTTGATATTGTGGCATCTGTGGGTCAGGACTCCATTTTACTGAACCTAGGCATAAAATTAGCACCGTTCTTACTCCATTAAGCTAAAAGCAGTTAGTAAGTGAGAGGAAGCATGACAACCTGAGCAAGTATGTAGTATGAGCAGTTCTTTTTTACTAGACATAAACAAAACCCTTGATAGTAAAAAGAAATTGCATACTTCAAAAAGAAACATAAACTTTGTAATTAATAGCTGTTTTCTCAAAGAATGAGAAGGAACAGATCAAAAATTGACTCTGTGTTAGGTTTCATTTTACTCCTTAAAAAAAAAAATGCAGAGAAGTAGAGTGTTGGTGAGAGAGTTCCTTGGGAAATTTAGCAGTCCAGAAGATTGTCTAGTTGCATCTCATCTCCATTTTCACTCTGGAGCTGTGTAACACAGTGATAAATGTGCCTGACAGCCACTTTTGTTATGGAGCTTCCAAGTCAGCAGGAGTCCTTCCAAATGCCAGCAGGAGCAAGTGGGAGGCAGGTTACGCCTTAGGAAGTGCTTGGGCTCCCTTTGTAGAAGAAGTCAGTTTGCTCTTCAATGCTGCTATTATGGACCATGTCAGGACGGTTCAGGCGAGGCCACCAAACCACCAGCAGCAGGAGTTCCTGCAAACACGAGCCCGAGAGCCACTTCTTATGCGCATATGCTATGTAATATTGAAGAGCAGCTGCTCTATGTTGGCTGACAGCTGCATTGAGGTAGTAACTTTAACCCCAGGGAGTAAGACTGACTTCTCTTTTGTTGCATCTGTGGCAGTAGCACACTGCAGAGATCTCTTTTGTTCAGCGTAACAGAAAATCTTCATCCAATTTTCACTTAGTCCCTACAGAAATGTAATTTTTCTGATCACAGTGTAAACTCTGCCTTTATTCTTCATGGGGTTCGCATCCTCACAGTTTACCCACATTGAGAGCTTGGAGTGGTTGGGCTGAGATGTGGTGCACTCAGTACTGAGCTTTGCAGCTGTCTTCAACATTTCAGATCTCAGTTTAGCTGCAAGTCATATGGTAGTTAACAGTTCTAGCCAAGTCAGTTTGACTTTCAATGTGTATTTCAGACCTGCTGGGTTGTTCCACACTACCATGTGTTCTGGTAGTGTGTTGTGTTGTTTTTTTTTTTGTTTCCCAGTTGTCAAAAGAAGTGCCTCTGTTTTTGCAGACAAATAACAGGGTAAAGGAGGTCACAAAGGCAGTGATGAATCCAGGCTGTTTCTTCTTCATGATTCCCCAACAGATTAGAAAGCTGACTTCCAAACTTTTCCTAATTTCTGCCATTGGACAGCAAGGGATGTTGGACCTTCTTGACTGGGCATTAGTCACACTGGCCACTTACCATTTGGAAGTGGTTTGCATGTTGTGTCTGTAGATGTGTTGCAGTTGCAGAACTCCAGCTCAGTGTGCTGAGGCACTAGTTCGATTTGTCGATGGTTCAAGTCATTTTGCTGCCCTGGGTAGCAAAAGAAAGGTGACTTAAGTGCATCTGTGGGACACCAAGTGTGTATAGGTAACTTTGAAGTTACTGTGACAGTGTCTTCTTTCTGCTACACTTACTTTAAAAATAGAGAATTTTATACTTGGTTATGTCAAGAAGAAAGAACTAGAAAAAAAAACAGGTATGTAAAAAGGAAAAATATATTAATACTTTTTTTTTTTTTGGGGGGGGGGTTTGTTTGTTTGGGGTTGGGTTTTGGTGGATTGGTTTGTTTGTTTGTTTTTTGGTGATTTTATGTTTGTTGAAACTATGGAGCCTGATAGCTACATGCTCAGTACCAATCAAAGAGCCTGGTCTCTGTGTGTGAATTTTTACTTCTTGCAATTTTAAATGTGGGTGGTGTGATGCTGATGGATAACTGCCTAATAAGAATTGAGGGCCAAAATTAACATTTCCAGTGTGTTGTCCCACTGAAGGTAGCACTCAACACTGCCATGTGTCCACTCACATGCTCATTCACTGCATGAGAAGTTTCTCTGCTTCGAGTATTACTCAGGAATTACTTGTGAGCCAAAAAACTACTGTCATGAGCTCCCCTCTCCATCCATTTAATCATAGTTAGTCATAGAGTAATGAAGTGACATTTCCTCTGATCTTTTCACAGCAAATGCTACTGTGTTACTGTAAAAAGGAAATAGCAGAGGGATGATATTGGAAAGAGGGAAGCTGGCTTGTATTTAGGGTGATTCCTCTTAATTTCCCTAGTCTGTCCCACGGTAACATTTTTGTGTACACATACCAAAAGAGATGAAGCTCGGTAACGTGTTTTTTAAATATTGTGATTTGGGGCATTTGAGTGATTTATGGTTAGCTGAAAGAATTTTCTGATTTTCTTTGTTGATGTGGTTTTCTACTTATTTTCTCAAGCTACACAATAATTATATCTTCAGTTGTTTTGTTGATTAAGATTTCACTACATGCCTGAGTTTGAGAATCAGAATATGATTTAATTTTACTGCTTTTACTGTGTTAGCATTTGATGATCATTGTGATTCATTGTGAAGAAAGAGGAAAAATGGTAATTTGAACTAAACCCATTATGTTACCTAACTGCTAACAAGATATCTTTCTATCTAATGTTTCGTATATCTACACCATTTGTCTTTGAGACATCTACTGCCATGATATCTGGAGGTTATGCCTTAACAGGTGGGAGACAGTAGAATATTCGATGATGTCAAAATATTTTGGTGAATAGCAAAAGAATAAAGGTAAATATTATTTTGAAGCAAACTTTACAATTAGCAAATATAGGTAAAAGTTGACTACAAAGCTGAAGGCATCATACCAAGTGACTCGCAAAGTTATCATCAACAGTTGATAAACCCTGATTGAAAATCTGTATATAATTCCACCAAAACTTAATGATGCAATGGCTAGTGACAGCAGGAAAATTATTTGCATGAGGTGAATGAGGTGAAAAAGGTCAGCTTTGGAAAGCTGCAGTAACTTAGGAAACTAAATCTAGAGTTAGAGATCTGAACAGTTTAACTGAGTTACACTATTTTGAGTTAAAATAGTTTATCCAAGGTCTATACAGAAATAATGTTAATCAGTGTGTGGCTTATGGACTGTTCATAGTCCATGCACTACTTTTGAGGGATTTGTGAATGAACTCAAGAAAAGCAAACTTCAGGTCAGCATTTCATTTTCACTGTTGTGGAAAATATCAAAGCATCTGAAAAACAGAAAAAATATAGAAAAAATAGAGTATATGTGTTTACATAAACATATATGTGTCTGTATATGCATGTATGTGGCCGCAGACATACAAAAGCTGTCATGTTACTGAAACCAGAGATAATAGCTAATGCAATAGTTCAAATCCCAGATAATTACAATAAAAGATGTGCACAATATAGGAAGGAATAATTCTAAATGTTTTTTTCCTTAAAAGAGTAGGATAAATTGAAAATCTAGACCAGTTGTGTTCTCTGCAACCAGTCACACTTGGATTATTTCATATCCGTATGCAAAAATTTTTAATGAATTTTTAATACCTAGATTTATCTATAGTTTATAAAAAGTTGTCATGTGAGGAAGAGTGTAGCAGGACACTTGAGCAATCAGTCTCACATTCGTTATTTTTCTTTGAGATCTCATGTTAGGAGAGTAAGGAAACAATGACCGTTCTTCTCATTTGGATTATATTAATAAAAAAAGCGTAGTAATAATTTAGAAGGTAACTTTACAATATGTAGCAAAAGATGAATAAAGTTGTGTTCATTCTATGAACATCTTAAGCACTTGGAAGATGATAGCTAATGTTCTTTCTTCAAGAGAATATTCTGGAAAACATCGCCACTACATATTTTATGAAGTGGATGTCTAAATTATGTATCTGGAAAATGCAGTCATTTATAAGAAAGAATCTCAGAATCTCATCTCTTCCTGAAAGTGTATGTGCGTGTGTATGCACCGTCAAGGGGTTTTTTATAAATTAGATTCTAAGATAAACAAAATCAGACTTACTATTTTGTTATCAACTGTGTCTTAAACAGGAAGAATGGCGAACAGGGATTGTGTGACTGAGAGAGAACGTGGCCACATTAAAGCATCTTCATCCTTGTTTGTGATCAGGGTGTCATCAAGATATTCAGGAACATTCTCGTGCAGGGAGCATGAAACTCATACCCACGTTATTATCTGTGCAGCTGAAATACAATGAACTTATGGTAATTTATTCTCTCTGCTGGTTTTCATTACAAGGGTTTTTATTCTTGGTAAGCCTTTCCTGCAGAAGGGAATAGTATTCCTGTAAATGTAGGTTTTGTGACATAAATCCATGGGGACTGTCTGTCTGATTTGGAGTTGCTAATGGATTCGGCGTATTACGGGAGCATTTGCTCATCTAATACCATCTCCTTGAATGGTGAACTACATTAAGGTTTTGTTCTTGGCCTCCTCTTCAGCTGCTCCTTTTGCAGTGTCTGTGCCAACAAGCACATGCAAATCTATTCCTCTTTCTGTTGCAGAACTTGATTTTGAAAGCATTCTGTGTAGTTTAAAAAAAAAAAAAAAAAAATTGGAGAACCGAAATTGTAGGTCCAAATGCTAGATACATTCCAGCCTCAGATACCAGATATAAGAAGAAGGAGATCGTGTGCCAAATCCTTTTAGTAAGGAAAAGCTGTCAAGCGTCTGATGGTGAAGCTTTTCCAGTGCTAGAGGTGTATGTATGCGATTATTATATTATATATGTGCTATCTGGAGCTACTCCATATTTGATCAGCAGCATGGCTCTGCTAGTTCCAGGACTGCTGGCTAATCTGAACCACTGCTTTTGAGAGGAAACAATGAAGTGCGGTGTCATGAGATGGGGGTCACTGGATTCAACTGGGGAGGAGCTCTCTGCACCACCGAAACCTCCTCTGCACTTACGGAGCTGAACCCTTGGGATGCTGTCAGTGTTCCCACTTTCCTCAGTCTCCCAACACAGGCGGTGCCCATGTGGGGGGTGTCTGTTCTCCTTGTGAGGGTTTTATTTATACGTGAGTACACCCATATAGGTGGGTCATCTCTGATACAAAGACTTGTTTTGATGGTTTAGGTAGTTGAAGCTACTGACTGCAGGTGCAAATTGTTTTCATGGTTGGGAATCCTAGCTTTGTTTCAGGGTTTTAGTTTTTCCCCTGGGATGGTGTTAGCATGGGACCTCTAGACAAAACCAGAATCATGTAATACTTATCTGTTGCCCATGGAATAGCATTTTACTATAATAGAAATCTCCGTGATTTAAACACTATGGCTTTTCAGGCCAAAACAGTAGTCCACTTGAAAAGGACAATAAGGCTCAAAGTAATTCAGTACTTACATGATCAGTGGTTGTTTCCTGCATTGGTTTTTAAATCCATCTCCTTTTTAGATGCCTCTCAACACTTTTATGTCTGTAGCGTTCTTTGCCAAAGCTGCCATCATAATGAAGGGGTTAAAGAAGAGAGACAAGCTCATCTGGCCCTGCTCTGCTACCTCTAAAGGGGCTGGTGAGGCTGAGAAATAGGTCTGAAGAGGACAAAAGCTGAGAGCACAATTGGTCTAAACCACCTGCCTCACTTGAAGCTCAGGAACCTGTACCTGGGTGTGGAAACTTGGGATGGGATGGCTTGTGAGGAAGGCAGATAAAGGCAAAGCCTGGTGGGATGAAAGCTTTTATCTGAAAGGGAGCTCAAACTCTTCTGCGGTGACTTGACAGAGGCAATTATATATGCCAGTGCAAATATATGCTGAAAACCGTGGTGGGAAACTTGGGGTGGAGTGACAGGACAAGCCATGAAACATATGAGAGAATAAAGTATCAACTGGAAGAGATAATCTGGGTGCAGAGAGAATAAGAAGAAATTCTCTGTAAACTGCAGGAGCACCTGAAATAGCTGGAAAATAAAGAAACAGTCCTTGCAGCATTGCAAAAAATAGAAAAAGGTCAAGGGACCATTGGAAGGCTACCTTTGAGGAGGTTGCTGTGGATGTGAGTGTACTAGCTTTGTACAAGTCCTCTTCAGGAGACGCTCAAATATCATATGAGACTACAACAAATAAACATAAATGACCTCCTGCATCACCAGAAGGGAAGCTGATTTGATACTAGAATACAAATGCTAAGAGTTTAAGCAAAACTGTTTTCCTGAGACACAGGTCTGGGCAAAGTTGACTGAAAGTTACAGGTCCAGAATGTGGAGAAAACCATGGACCAAATGTGCCCTGCAAGATCCTCTGACGGAAGTCTTGATCTGGGTCTGGATTGACTGAAACAGGAGAAAGAGCAGTGGGATTTCCAGTGGGCAGAGGGGCCAGGTGAGATTTGGAAGAGATTTTGAGTTGGTGATTTTCACCTGAAATGGAGCTGAACTTCATGAATGGGTTGACTGGAGAACCGTATCATTATTTGCAATGGAGACACAGACTGAGGATCGAGCAGCTACCTGACAGGTAATGTTGGGAGAGCATTTCTGCAGCTCCTGTCAAATCTGTCGCACTTGGGATAGGTCACAAATCATAGCTTGGAGTCTCGAAGAGTGGTCGTTGCTTGAGTATTTCTCTGGACGATCCCTAGATCTTTTCCAGCTGTAATGCTGCAGGAGCAGAATAATATAGACATGATGATTTATCACAGAGTCTTAGCTGGAGAAATGCATCGGCTTTTGTATAGTGTTCAGTAGTCTTAATTCTTTAAGTGATTATTGGTCACCTAAAGACCTTGTCCTAACGTCCTTATCCCAAGGACTAAAAAGCCTTTGGTCTTTTAATGCTTCTCTCTAGCATGTCATGTTATTGATAGTCACATCTATATCCAGGTGTGATTTATTAAGGCTTAATAAATTACTAGTGGATATTTTAACAAGTTTTCAATACAGAGGTACATTGATCAAGTGTCAGAAAAGTTCATTATAACAATAGTTTATAATGCTTTAAAACACTATTTTACTGATGTGCCAGGTATCTGTCAAATAGTTGTACTACTTTGCTGTTTTAGAAACTTAGTTAAAATGTTAATGACTTCAAAAACTACTGTAATTTGGTTTCTGCATTTATATTCTGGCAAATGATGGGTTGTTTCAGCCATTTCTCAAGTAATCATCTTAATACCACTGTAGGTACAGTATTCTCAGGAGTAGAAGGCACTGTGAAACAAATGCCATTCACACTTCTGCTGCCTCAGTGGGAAAATATTTTTATATCTATATATTTGTATAGATATATTTATATAAATTTTTTACTCTGTACAGATCAAGTGCTTTTCTGACTGAACTCTTAAACCATCAGTCTCCAAACCTTAGCAGTTATACTGTTTCATATATTTTTATTCAGAACATCTTCTAGCACTTCTAGGTAGCTGTATTTTGGGTTGTTAATGTTTTTACAAGGTGGTAGTTTGGGCTACCATTGAGAATTCATAGTCATTGCTTCATGCATTCAAGTTGTACAGAGTTCATCCTTCTGTTATGATCAGGTTTTTGGCTGAAGTCATACATTTTTGACTGCAAGTCTCTGATTAGAGAAAATTGGTAATTTCAGTTTTTGGACAGATCCATAGCTGTAGTTGTGATTTGCTACTGAGTTGACTGTGTTTTCTTTTCAAACTAGATTTTACAGATCCCTTGGTGGGGGGGAAGTTTTAATCAGTGTTACATCCTGTAATATGGTTTTTGGTTCGTTCCTGTTTTTAACAGTATTTTTAATTATGCCAAATATTGCTTGTTGCTGCACTCTACCCCACGTCAGTCATTTGACAGAGATCTGCCAGCATTTTGTAAGCTTTTAAACTTGGCACTTGTTTCCCTGTCTCTTCTCTGTGTCTGAGATCATCTCTGTCTAGTTTTGTAGGAGTTTTTTGGAGATTACCTGCTCTTTTATTACTTGAGGGAATCTTTTCAGAGTAAAATGTGTCCTGTAACTTATTTCGCAAACCCTAAAGTAATGTAATGGCAGTAATTAATTTATAATAGGAGTTTACTTTGATTTTTGTGTAGATGCCAGCATGTACAAAGGCCAGCATTTTGTCTCCTAGTTTGCTGTGCCGAAGATAACTCAAATTAGCAGACACTATTTTTATAGTGTAAAACTGGTTGGTATTTGTCCCCTAAGGCAAATGTGGTTTTGTATTGAAGAAGTTAAAAGGTGACAACTTCTCTGTACACCTCGTACTCATTTCTTCTCTATAGTAATTTTCTCCTTCTCAGAACAATCCTGACTTAAAGAGCAGGAGTGGCTCCTGTTTGCATATGCAAACTTTGAAGCCTTGTGTTTTGCACAAAATACAAGGAAAACATGATTAACAGCTGCAGTCTGGCCAAGTCCTCACTTCATCGTCAGCAGTTCCCATGGGCTCTGAGTGAATTTCCAGTCCCTTCTCATCCTCTCTCTAGGGATATTAGACAAACATAGGGATGCAACCCCAGCCTAGGGCAGGATCTGGTGAAAATCATTTGATGCTTATCCTTCTTATATTTTTTTTTTGTTAGAGCCTTATAAAGGCTAGGGTAGAAATATTACCATGCTTTGTGGTAGCTTTATTTTAAGCATGGGTGCTGCAATTTCACCTCAGGGCTTGAGTGTGAGGCTTCTGCCCATGGATTTACGTGCTCATAGGAAAGGAAGAATCTAATGAGGATGAGCAGCCTCGTGTTGCCTGACCCCACTGCTTGGGGGCCAAAAAAGGGTAAATAACCCCTGACCTTGCATCTGGGTCCTGGTGTTTCTCTAAGTGCGAGTAACCAAATGAGCTCCGCAGCAGCAGCGATAAGGAGAGAGACTTTGAGGGACAGATGTTCACTGAGAACACATCAGCATCCCCAGACTCCGGACTTTTGGTGAACCACTAGGAATTATGTCTTTATGCAGAAGTATATTTATCACTGAACTTGGTTTTGACCTCCTTTAAGTTGTGTCTTTTTGCTAGATATCTTATTTGTGGAAGATAAATTAAAAGTTTCAGGAATTAAAGTGTTGCTTCAGTTGTGAATAGCCATTCAATATGCATACGTTACACAGTATAAAATAATGTCATTTTCAAAATAATTCATGTTACATATATGAATTTCCAAGTTCCATGTTGACCTATATCATTCAGTAGAAGAGTGTTTCAAGTTGTATCTTTTCCCAAGCAGAGGATAGACCCAAAGTAATATTTAAAACTATTAATGCAGTGTTTTCCTAAATGCATTGTTAAGTGCTGGTTTGGTTGTCCAGTGCTTTTAGTCAAATTGTGATATAAGTGAACAGTTCTATTAAGCATTCAAATAATAGGTAATAGCTTTACATTACTGGGGGATATATGCAGTTGTTCTTGTGTTACCCCAAAACTTTAAACTCTGCGTTTCATTAATTTACTACCTGCTAAGTCTCTGCTCAGTGCATGGTTCCTATCATATGCTAATATTGTGAGATGTATGGTGTACTTAAGCCAAGAGTTGCAAGAACAGTGACTACAACTAAGAAATTATTGCAGTTATCTTTTTAAGGACAGACACGAAAAGGAACATAACTGAAAATCAGAATTATGGAAAATAAGTGCATTAAATTACACCATGTTAATGGTTTTACCATTTCTAAAAGGACATGTATGCAACTGTATCAGCTTAATAGAGCAGTGAAACAGTGCAATAGTTCCCTCTCCCTTTTGTACCTGTCACGTTGTGGTGCTACGATGGCTTCTCTCAGTTTGTCCATTTGTCTTTCATTTTTGTTTTTTTTTAATATAGTCAGAATGTGCAGCAAGTTCCTTCTTCAAAAGAACAAAGCTTTTATTTTTTTCTAGTTTTGAAGTAAGCTCAGCTTTTTTTATATGGTCTGATCCATAATATACAGAGGGGAAATACATCTGATGGATTATTCTTAAAGATGCATCCTGTCAAAGTGAAACACAAAATGTAGTACTGTGAACTGCTAGGACTCCTTTCTTTGAAATAGAAATAAATGAAAGCAATTGAAAAATAATGCCATATATATGTTTTGTGTACTTTTGTAAATAACTTCATAAAAAGAAGCAATTGTTCAGTAGTTTAAAACCTGCAAAATTACTTTCTTGGTGGAAAAACAACCTGATGGATGCTGGGTATGCTATTGCACTTTCTTCATGTACACATGAAAATGTATATTTTCACCTTGGATTGTATAGGAAACCTTTTCCTAGAGTTAAATTAGGTGTGAGAGCTGGTCATGATTAATCACCAGTTACTCACTGAAATAGTTTTGTTTCTTAGTGTTGAAAAACAGGATTCTGCAAGGAATCATACATAATGGGAAACATCAAGCACATTTTTATGAAATCTGAAAGACAGGAAGCATGTCACGTTAATGGATGCTTCAGTATTTTATTTAGAGGTTACAATGACCTTTCTTTCATTACCTTAAAAACAGGTAGTGAGGTGGAGAGAGAATCATAGAAGAATTTTGGTTGAAAGATGACTGGCAAGTCAAACTACCCAGAAAGTACCATGTCTGTGAGAGTTTTTAATGGACTCTCCCATCATTGTGTCGTGTAGATACCAAGTGTAAAGGAGAAATAATAAGCTGGGTGCAGGTGTAGTTTGATACCGGCTTCTATGAAAGGAACTGTTGTGTGTTTCTTAGCACCCTGAGAGCTATAAAATTTGTTAAAGGCAAAATGAGTCCCAAGAGCCATGAAAGAACCTTGAAAAACATATTTTATGCCCCCCTCAGCTTTAGCTTCAGAATGAACAACATAGTAGGTGAAGCACTAAGTGGATCAGTCTCTCTACCAGCCTGGATCTTGTAATAGAAATTGGCACTGGAAGACATTCCCTACTTCTGTGACTCCCAAGTTTGCAAGGACTCAATAAAAAAGTTACAAATATTCATTGTTTCTGTAGATGCACAAGTAGTGTGTGGGCACAGATTAAATACTGCATTCATTTTGAATTAAGTTATTAAACCATAAAATATAAAATTGTGATGTTTTGCTTGCTAATAGGTTTTACACCGGAATTTTTAATATGCCACAGATGGAGGAATGCTGTATGTAAGGCATTCAGGTGAAATTCTAATTGGGGGTTAAATAATTCCCAGCCTTATAAAGAAGCTAAATTCCTTGGGATGAGGAAAAAAATCAAAGATGGAGATGAAAGATTTAAAGCAAGACCACATTCTGTTTTATAGCTGGTTCTTAATGAGTTTTGCTTCATAAGTCTATGTTTTAATTATCTTCTGTATATTAGCATGAGCCATCCAGTATGTTTGCATGTGTTAATTCTTTCAAAAGTTGTTTTGATACAAATAATTTCACCTGAATTTGTGCACATTAATTAGCCTTGTAGGGTTTGATTCCCCAAGTATCTACATAATTCTTTGAAAAAACATAACCCAGTGAAAATACTGCCTCAACTTGCATCTTAATATAGATAGTAAAACTCATTGGAAAAATATCACATTAAAATGACTATTGAGAATGTTATTATTAAAGGATAAATTTCAGTTTTGTTTTGTTTTCAGATAAAGCATTTTGCTGTCATTCCCACTTTGTTTCTTTGGAATTATGGTGATAGTGTGACTCTGATAGCTGTGTTAACAACTGTGAAATGCAGGTCATTACGGAGATTAGGCTGGTAACCAGTTGCATCGTCATTGCCTGTCAGCCTTATGTGCTTGGTAAATTATGAAGTACTTCAAGAGAGGTAGCTGTATGTTTTAATATTTCTTGAAGACTTCTCAAGGAAATTGTAATAAGCTAAAGCTAACGTTTCTAATGCTGCAGTAGGGTTAGCAATTGGATAGAATATGTAACCATACAACTGTGGATTTCCATCGCCAGAAATGATAAATTATAGCAGTTGGAGTAGTTCTCATGCAAATGTAATTACTGGCAAGAAAAAGAAGCACTTCGTTATGCATTCTGCTGTTGTCTTTTCAATGGCTTTGCAGTATTATGCTTACACACTAATGTGACCATCTCTTGTATTTGTTAACGTGTGTACCATATTTATGTGGGTATTAAGACAGTGAACATGTACTTGCAGGCGAGACATTTGGATGGATATACACATACAAACACACAATGGTGTGCACATACATACTGCTTTGTGTTTCTGTGCATCCTGAGAGACAGGAAACTTGTTAAAGGCAAAATCGGTCCCCAGAGAATCAAATTATAGTGAAAGAACCTTGAAAAAATGTATTTTAGGATGCCTGTTATGCTCTGAGTTGCTGTTACAGAAGAATGTGCTGAGCTCTAGACCAGCGTTTGACATATGGCAAGTGTCTTATTTGTCAGCCCTCATCAATCCCTTTCCTACATCTGAGTATGTGCATCCAATCCAACTGCAGTAGCTCAGGCACTACTACATCTTTGGGTTCCTCCAGTAGAAAAAATACTAACGTATATAGATCATAGCAAGATTTGGCAAAAGTATTTAGTTTGAAATTGAGTAAATTCCTAATTAGGGGCTTTTGTAAATCATCCTTCAACTTGTTTTTAGCTTTCCCACTTTCTTGAAGCAAACTCCTTTTGAAACAGAATAGTAGGAATTTCACTCTACGTTTTATGAATTCAGGAGTTCTTTCCAGTAGAAGGTTCTGAAAACAAGTTTTGCACATCTCTTTCTTCTGCAGAACTTCAGGAGGATAGGATGTGACACACATCAGATTTTTTTTTCTTTTGTTTGAGATTGATGGTTCTCTGAATGCAAAAACAAGCGGTGGCATGTCCTATTTTAACAACATTGTAGTTTCTTCATCTATTGATTTTCAAGTCCCGTATAAGAATCTTCACATTTTTTTCTGGAGATTCAGAGTGCTCTAAAGGTTGGCTTCTAGGGAGAAATCTTCTTAGCAAGAACTATAGACCTTTGAGCCTGTGCTCTAAGTCTTTTTTACTGCAACTCTCTGGAAATTCTAGTGATAAAGGAAATGACAGTGATGAAACTTTTTCCATATTCTGTAGTATGTTTAATTAATAAATTCATTTTAACAGCTTTTAGGTATTTACTCGTACTTGAAGGAGTAACCTGAGGTATCTTTCCCTTCCTTATAAAATAATTTGGACTGAAAAATGTATATAGTAGGAATCCACAGCATGCGTAAGATTTAGAGATGCAACTGCTATTGTTTAATTAGCAGCTGTACATCTAAAATTTCTGAACAGTCTTTTAAAAATTTTCTTTCTGAAGGAACTACTGAAGCAAATATGATAAATGCTAGAGAAGATTTCTTAAACCATGAATACTACTACTTTTAATAAGAAGTATATGAAAGCCGGCAGGTGTAGTCTAACAGGGTTTTTCACTATTTAGAGGCATAAGTGGCCACAATACCTTTGATGTTACTTCTCTAATTTAGGGTTAGATCTGCACTTCAATACCGAGAAAGTAGGTGCATCTCTGCTATGCTTGACCCTGAATGAGAACACAGGCCTTATGTTATAATAGATTCCCGTATTCCCTACACAGCGTATGAGGAGAATTGACCGTCACAAGGTGAGATCTCAGCTGGACAAGGAACCACGAGCTTATCTGTTGTTCTCACACCGCTTGCATCTACCTTGAGTTAGCCAGTAGGTAATGCCAACAGTGAGGTGGGTCGGATGATTCTCTTGGGTCTGCAGGAATATGGTCTTTTCCACCTCAGCTCTATAGTCCATGTGTTCCTCTTTTGAAGGCACATGCCCATAACCTTTCTTTAAAAATTTGGGTGGAACAGGGAATGGAAGAAATCACTCTTTTTAAAAAAAATCTCTCTCTGCATGCCCCTGTGTGATAGTCCATTTTGCAAGTGTGTGGGGACTTAGGTTCCACTCTTTAGTAGTAGCAGATTCAAGCCTATACCTTCCACCTCCACATCACAAAAGAAGTCCCTGCGACACGCCGTTGCAAGCTTGGCTGTGACAGTACAGACTCTTTTTCTTCTCCCTGTGCACTGTGTACTGACAAAGTATTGGACAAACATGAGAGAAAGCAGAAGAGAAATTGTACCCTTGCAGCTTGCAGAAACTTGCCTTGCAGGGGAAGGTTTTATTTTGGCTTCTTGGCTTCTCCTTCTGGGAGTATTTCACTGTTCCACATGAAAGAGATTGCAGATAAAACCAAATTTGTGTCCTGTCTCTTGAGACACTGCCCTAAGAGCGGGTCAGGTTTTCTGTAGCATGCAGTTTGTCCAATCAATGACAAATGTTTTTTCTTAAAAGATCTACTTTAATTAAATTTCCAGGCAGGAAAAAAAAAATCCCTGAGTAAGCCCAAAGATACGGTAGACTTACTTAGCTAGAGAGATGCCCAGTTTCTGAGTTCTGATCAAATGCCTCCAGCATATTCATCTTATCAAAGAACAAGAGGCAGAAACTGTCCTTTTCAGGTATTCCTGGCCATCTCTTGACATGGAAGTTGTGGTTTGCTCTCTCTATGCAGTTTGTCATACATTTAGATGTAGGTGGCGACTGAGCAAGGAGTTTCAGGATCACATTATGAGAATCTGGAGACCTAAAGGCTGTTATGAAGTCTTGGTGTAGGCATTGTCACTCAGTCTATCCCTTAGGCTGTTTTCAATCTTATTGCTGATATTTCATGTTCTGTGGTACAATAAAAGTGAATGTGGTTTCTGTCGGCATTTGTCATTATAGGACATGGCAGGTGCAAACTGCATCTCTCAGAGGTTTGAAGTTTGTTGTTGTTTTTCTTCTTTCTAAATGTTGTGTGGAAATTTAGCTGCCAACATTCAGCTGTCTGGGATAAGGTATAATGGAAACTGTATCCTTGCCAATTTAAGAATCCCTGCAAGGCATTTCTGAGTATATATTTGCATAATGAAGCATAGAGATATTTCTAGGGAATGTTTTTGAAATAATTTTGCTGTAACGTAATACAGTTAATATTTATATACTGAATTTAAACCTTCCCTCTGCTACTCAGGATAGCATTTAAGTATATAAAACTTAACTTCATAGGCTTGCTTAAATTTCCCTGACTTGGGTATGTCTAAGTTTTCTTTGGAAATAATATCTATGTTGTTATACTTTTATGGTTCTGGTAGATTTTGAGATATTTCAGTGGAAAGGGGAACCTAGCTTTGTAGAAGCTTCTGTACCCTCTTTGCTCCACTACTTCTTAAGTGTTGGCCACTTAAGTTATGCTTAAACAGTTATAATTTTCACCATGCTATATTCTATTAATGCACAGTAATCTTAAGAGAAGTAAAACTCAAGTGTTCTGCCTCAGGAAAAAAAATAGTATTAAATTATATACCCTAACAATCAGAACTTTTCAATGGATGTGTTCCTGGGTGCGAAATTGTCTCATTGAATTCTTAGTATCCACAAACAGATGGAACAGTCAAAGACCATTAGAACAATCTTCTGAGTATTATTGGAAGAGCTGCTGGATGAATTCCCCAATGTAGGTGGGTCACCATAGGAGTCACAGAATCCAAAATGTGAATGTGTCACCTGGCTTTCCATTTTTAATGCAGAACCATTTACTGTGTGGACATTTCTGACCACGACTGTAATGGTGAATAGGAATAAGGTCAAAATACTGTAGTAAGCTCAAATCAGTGAAAAAGAAATATATGTATGCTTTATAAATTTATTTATTAAATACTTTTTTTAGTTAAAAAAATGTAGCTATCAGTTTTACAGCAATGCCAAATCAACAGAAGTTTTCTAAGGAACAGTAGTACTTTTGCATCTTTCAGAGTTAGCAAATGTCCTTCTTGTTGGATATAAATAAACTCTCAATTTCTGAAAGTATTAATCAGCCTATCCTTACACGTTTGCAAAGGCACTGAGTGCTTGCAGCTCATTTTATTGGGCATCACTGATACTTGGCATTTATGAAAAACAGCACCTTTGATGCACAAATTAGTAGCAGTCATTTCAAATTAGCCATCTGGGTATAACTACAGATGGTGAAAAATACCAACTTAGCCAACTATGGCATTTAAATGGTTGAGGTCAGATTCCTTGAAAACAGACATAGATGACAAACACCACTCACCTACTCATGTCACCCGTAGTAGCATCGGGCAGGATGTCACACTGACTCAGATTTGTAATGGGGTTGCAGGATATGGACTTTATGTTTTTTGGTGAAAAAAAAGGTATTTTGTTCTTTGTTCTCCAGTAGTTCATGTGTCGTGTGATTTCTTTGTTTCACTTAGGTTGAGAAAGGGATTATATCACTACTGAAAGTGATGCTCTAATAATCGTTTACAATACACTGGAATAATTGTAAGAGTTGTGCAAACTGCTTTGTACCTCTTCTAATTCCCACCGGCTTGATTAGCAACACATTCACTCCTGTATCAGTTGAAAAAGTGATAATTACCTCCGACTTCATGAATAAAGCCGGGAAAATTCTTTCTTGACAAGTCGTAAATTTGCTGAGAAGCAGAGTTAGATAAGGATCAGAAATATTTGCATTTTCAAGGATGATTATTGCCAGTAGTTTTGACTGAAGAAGAAAGATGATTTCCCCAGATGCTGCAGTGTCTTGTTTCAGCATTTTCAAAACTAGATCTTTACTCTTTTTTTCAAAGTATTTTGGAGCTTTTAATTTAAAAATTGATTTTTCCTTAAAGAAATAATATTTTTAAGATTTGAAGAGCTTGAAAATAAAAGGTAGCATTTTATTTTGGATTGAAGATGACATTTCTGGTTGACTCAGAATTAGGTTTATTATTCCTATTATTATTGCATTATTTTGCAGCAATATCTGTTTTATTTAAATTCAAACCCTCCCCTTTTAAAACTTTTTCCTTGGTTACTTTGAGTCTTCAAATCTGTCAACAGCCCAGCTCTCATCTAGAGTTTGTATGAAAAATCACTTGAAAGTTTCCAGCAAAATGCATATAATTTATGATTCACAATATGTACAATATCTCCACATAAAACAGACAATCCTGTCAGAATATTTTATGGGAATATTAAGTTTTACCAAACAGCTGGTTTATGTTGGCAGCTTTACAAACATGTTCTATTAAAGTCAGAACTGAGAGAAGATTCATCGCTTCCTCCAGTTTCCTGGAGGGAGCTGCAAACTCAGAACTGGTGGTCCCCATTGAAGTCCACTTTTTCAGAAGGTGTAGGCTCAGCCTTATGAGATTTGTTCCTTTTTCCCGCTGCATGATGGGCAGCTGAGCCAGTCCTGGGTTCAAGTGAAGTCTCTTGGTCTCTACAGTGTCATGGAAAATGAGAATCAGCCACATCCATTGTGAGTGAAAGCTGAAGTAATTACTCTGATCTGCTACAGATCAGTCTGTATCCATTCGGTCGAGTATTAATTCTGAAGGTTAAAGTGATTGCATTGAATATCAGTCTCAATTGTATCCCTTCTTATCAGAGAGCCTTTGAAAGAAATGGGACGGTTGGTTTAAACAGGTCCATGCAAGGGCCTGTGGGTGTAACTTCATGGTGGTGTTGAGCGGGTTTTCGATGCGGAGATGCTGAAGTGGTGCTGCCTGCTCTGCCCTCGGCGGAGCTTTTCCCGCCTGCCAGGGGATCCTCAGAGCCTCTGTGTGTGAGGCAGGGACAGCTTGCCTTGCTTCATCTCTGCACCGTTCCCACTGAAATTACCAGGCTTTATTCCATCTGTTCGATAAGGTGGACACAGTTTCTCTTCTGATAAGTAGAGGTGGTTGTGTACCTAGACAGCTCACGCAAAATGCTTCTAACCATGCTATATTAACTTTCCAATAAATAATTTTCTGTTTAACAGCCTCTGCACACAAAAGAGTTCAGATCTCTCTGGGGAACAGGCAAATGAAGCTGTTACAGGGTACAGTTCAGATATATTTTCCTGTGTATTCTATTTTTCTGTTGTCTCACATAACCATTTGTGCCTGCGTGTGCTTATCAGGGCAAGTATTCTGCAGCTGAGAACACATGAAAATCTTTAATTAAAAGAAAAAAGGTGCCATAGCATATCAATTGTGTATCTGCTGAATGACTGTGTGCCAGCTGTATGTGTTTAGGGAATGCTGCTGAGTGAGGTTGTGGGCAACACGATTTGTGTTCTTGCCCGTTTGTACTTTTCATCTGCCAGTTCACATCCCAGGATGCAAAACCCATGCTTCACATTCCAGATTCTCATTATTAATTTCAAGGTATGACTAGAAGGTAGTGCATCCTTGGGAAGTAACATGGATTGCTTACTTTTTGCAGTAAAGAGAAATGAAATGTAGTATTAATATTTTGTGATGTTCCTACAAGCACCAGGAAATTCCTACCCACCTACAGAAATAAATTTCCTGAAATAGAAATTGTTGTGCATCAAGCTTTAATGCACAGGCTTTCTCTACATGCTTCTTCCATGTATCTTTGTTGTGCATGGCTGGAGTTGGGTAACTTCAGACCACTTAATGCTGCTAGAAATTGAAATGGCTGAGAAACTCATTGTGCTGTGGCCTCTCCAAGAGCTGCACTTCGAAGCAGTTGTACCAGCAGTTGTTCAGTTCTATAGTGCAAGATAAATGTGCTCCTGCATACACAGCGGGTTGTGTTTGTATAACCATTAGTCATTTCCAAGCACTGGAGAAAGATGGAGCTTCTGCCTTGCCCTGCCTCTTCCTGAAGGCTGCAGGAGATGTTCACCTCCCTCCGCGTTGAGGGCAGGCTGAGGGAAATGGGTAGCACTGTATTTTCCCAGGGAACAAGAAAGTGTTCACTTGCATTTCCTGTTGACTAGACCCATGCTTTGTCCCTCCTCCCCAGGGATAATGGCCACTTCCCAGCTTGGCTTCTTACACCCCACTTCCCAGAGGTGAGACCTGCTTCTTCCAACCTCTCTCTGTCTGAGTTGGTCTTGGTCTCTTACTGTGGTCCTGGTTCTCCCTCCCCTATTTGTGGATTCATAGGGAAAGATGCTGGCAATTCATTAATGTATTATACAAGAATTACGCAGGCACTCATTCATGTCTCACAGCAGGCTGGCATAGCCTTGTGTCTGCCTGTACAGAGGTAAGCATGGCATGGGTAGTAAAATACAGCACCTATTTCTTTATCATCTCTGCCTTCCAGGACAGGCTGGAATGACTTTTGTGGTGGTAAAGGTCCTGTCCTTAATATGAACTGCTTTAGCATGGGTTTTCTCCCATCATTAGTTTGGAATTTTCTAAGGGTTTCTGGAGGGGCTTTGCAGAATCTCTGTCTGTGGTACTCTTTGTGCACCTAGTACTAGTTGTCTTTGCTCATTTGCGCTGCCCTTGAGTAGTGATGGTTACTTTTGTGTGCCTTTTGATTTCATGGGTCATACACAATGCGTATTGCTGGAACTGGCCACCTGATGCCAGTTCATCTTGCTGTTTGTCACTGTTTTCTGTGGTCATCTTCAATATACCAAAGACTTGGGGGGAAAAAAAAAGAATCTGCAGTGATCCTGTGATATGACTTGTGTCACACAAGCTTCTGATTTCCCTAAGCTAAGGAATTAATCCTAGTTAAATTTGAGCAGCCTGTAGATAAATATTGATCTTAATTTTTAAAAATGTTTAGTAATGGAAAACTGACATTCTTACAAAAATGTTATTGAAAATCAATATTAATGATCCAGAGACTTTTTTTGGCTTAGCTGTTGAATCAAAGTCATCCAGACCTGCTGATACTGGACTGCCTATGTTGCTAGCATTGTTTAACATAGTTATTGTTGGACTAGAAATAAACTGTTAGCATTATCATGATGTATTATGTTATCCAGCATTTTCTCAACTATAGAACATAAATATTATATTTACTACTCTTTTTTTTTTTTTTTTTTGCATTATACTTGGTCAGCCATATGACAATTGTGATTCTTTATCCTAAAATACTGCAGAGAGTTTTTTTTTTAAATTCTGCTTATAGGAGACCTTTTCTTGAATCATTTAAACTCTTACAGTAGTTCTCTATAGCTGATAGTTTGTGGTTTCAGTGCATCACCATCTACTTCCACTTTCTCCATATCAATGAAATAGAAGTGGCTCATAAACTAGTAACAGCATTTCTAGATGGTGATCCTGTGATCTCTTGGTGATCTCTTAACCTTCTCTCATTCACACATTCTTTCCAACAATATTTAATTACTCATTTTAATTACTTAATCATGCTTTTCTTCCCACCCCAATATTTTTTTTTTTATTATTATTATCAGCATCTACCACCCCTAACGCCCAGGTGTCTAGTCCTGATGCAGACATAATATCTTATCTTCCTGCTTTTAGGAATTTCAAATAAATTTGTTTCCCAAATCTTTATTTTTTTATTTTTTTTTCGTAGATTAATATTCTTTTGTTCTCTTAGCCATTCTCCTTTTTGGTATTAGTTTTATCATGCTACTATCATCCTGATTGACCTGTTTCTTGTAAGGTTGGTTCCCTTTCTGCTGAGTTGGAGGGCATCTGGGTTATCAGCCTTTCTCCTTAAGAAGACAAGCAATAGTCCTGCACAGGCAAACCCTTCTGCCTTTGAGGGTTGCTAACACATCTGTTCACTGGGTTAATCTTGGACCAAAGGGAAGCCTAATAACGTTTCAAGATCGATGGCTATTTGGGAGGATGTGCAATAGGGAACAGATGTTGCATTTGGATATTCTTCCCAGTGCTTCCCTGTGCAGCCGACATTTCCAGTTTATCCGAGTTGGGCCCACACCAGCTGGCTTTTGTCCAGATGTCAGTCATTTGTCTGTACAGGGGATGGAACCACTGGGCAATGATGAGAGGGGACATATCACAGCAGAGGTGGGAGTGGTGCTGGGAGGAAGCAGCTGGGTACAGGCACCTTGTCTTTGGCCATTGCTCTGTGGGCCTCAGTGGCCTCAATAATTTCATTCTAGTCAAAGACACAAATCTGCATGAACTGCAAACTTGAGAATATCTAGAAAAATCAGAGGTCAAATGCTACTTGAAATGGCTGACCACTGCATTTTGGACTCAGTGTACCCAGAATAGGCAGGCTGGAGCTCAGCTGTTAACTTTAGAAGCTTTGTTTTACACAAAACATGTTTGCTTCTGTAGCACAATTTTTTGAATGAAAGCAATAAGCACTGCTATGGAGGTCTGCATTGCTTGTCACTGGGCAGTAATTTCCAGCTGCCGTGAATTTTTATTGTAATTGCCTGATTGCTATAAATTCTGTGGCTCCACTTGCCATTGAGTGGTTTGTGAACTCTGTTAAAGAGAACCCCCACCAAAAGCATCTTAAGTCTGCCAGGCTTTCTTATCAAGCGAATAGTACTAGCAAATAATGCATTTCCATTTTCAATTTCAAGAAAATCTGCACTTTGTGCCGTTGACTGTGTAATACACCGATGAGATACCTCTCTGCTCGCTCTGAGCTGGTGAGGGCCTGAGTGTGGTGGGAGGTATGGCCTGCACCACAGGGTACAGACCCAGCCAGCTTGCTGCAAAGTTTGCTGTGCATTTCTTCACGGTCATGTTGTTTCCTCTCAGGTCTGAATTAACATTGGCTCTGGCAGCCTCTGGGCATTCACCATAGGCTGGAGCCTGCATCTCAAAAGAACATTGTGGTGTTTTAATTTCTTTGTGCTTCAGAGAAGGCAATCTGAATGACTTAATTTTTTTCATTTATACCAGTCTTTGCCTGCTGTATTCTGTAATAGGCCTTCCTTGCTTTAATTGTGAAGATCTGATGCTCCCTGAGGCTAAGGATCAGTACAGCCTTTGGGAACACACGTGTTGGCAATCCTCCTGTCAGCTTGAGGACTAAGTCTAGAGCAGGGGTGTCAAACTCATTTTCACTGGGGGCTACAGTTATACAGTCCTAAAATTGTATTTGGCTTTTTGAAGGCAACCGTGAGGCTGATGTGGCCCCCAGTGAAAGAGTTCGACACACCTGCTCTAGAGAGTGGCCACCTCCCTGGCAGGGAACTAAGTTGGATGACCCCAAGCCCTGTGGCTGGGGGACCAAGGAGGTGACCTGTGTCTGTATTTGCAACTTTACAGCACATGAAAAGACTGAATCTGCAGCTGTGGTGCTTGGGCTTGTGTTTTAAGTGCTGTATAGGACAAAGGGGCAGAGGAAGCCAAAAAAAGCATGAAGAGACTGTCTGTAACAGTGTGAGTAGCTGTAGGCTTCTCTTTCAATGTAGTTCAAGCTCTTGACGCCCTTCTGGGAGGACACACATAATTGCCTGCAGGATCGTTTCTCCTTTTTGCTGACTGTTCCCAGCAGCTGTGTCTGACAGCGGGGAAATGCTCCATGACAAGCAGAGCTGGGCCAGTGCTGGCCATCAGGCTGTGGTGGATTGAACCTTGATTAACTGAAGTTGTTCCTACAGGTTGCATTTCGTGAAGATTTCCACACAAGATTTAATTTCTCCATAGTAGCTTTCCCTCTATAAGTTCTTGATAAAGTCAGATTACTTGATAAATAGTTGATTAACTCAAATGAAAAAAATATTTATTTTACAGAACTCAGACTATTTTCCTTGCTCAATGATGTTGAAGAAAAAAGAAAATAAAAAGAAATGGTGGTGTTTTGTAAAACTCTAGTGACATATGCTATTTTGGGAGCATTTCTGAGGCCAACTAAAGTGAAGAGGTATTTTACCCAGGGACTTTATTGCTTCCACTACAAGTGTAGTGTCTCATAGCTCGAATTAACTCTGTAGTCCTTTCTTAGAGAAAAATGTGGATTTGAGCTGTGAGCATAGCTGTAGACTTTTTTAATTGCTAAAATGTGTTGGTTTCTTGTTTATTTGGCTTTTACTCCAGTACTGATACCACATTTTATTTCCTGAGTGTAGCCAGTTCATATAGAATGTTTTTTAAAAAGCTAAATCCCCAAAACCACAAATCTTACTGTTCACCGAGTAGCTAATATGAATGTTTTTTGTTTAGGTATAAGCTCACTGAATTTATATTGTAATGTTAGAGGTGATCTTAAGCAAAATCCTGTAGCTAGAACTTCAGAGAAGCAGCTGCTACGTTTAAAATAAGCACATGAAGCGTCATTAAAATAATGATAGTGGTTCACAGAGTTGCATTCTAAGTGCTAATCATCCTATCTTGTGGATGGGTTGACTGCTGTGCTTTACGCTATGGTGCTTCGTGGAGTTGGACGATTGGCCTAAATTAATCCGTAAAAGGCTGGAGGTGATAGAAATAGGAGCACAGATGTGGGTAATGTCTCACATCTGCCAAATATCTGCCTGCTGAACCCATCAGCTAAATTATAATTTCTTTTTCCATCCTTGATCTTTGCCAGTGTCACTGTTAGGTGTAAAGTATTATACTCTGTGGCGTGTCCTGAGGATTTTCAGTGTACTGGCTTGGATTGGCAGGGGAAGAAAAAATTACAATGGACTAGGGCTATTATAAGTCGTATGCGAAGCTAGAAAACTACCAGGCCTGGGGTTTTTTTTGGCAAGCTAAAATAGCAACATGAAGAAATGATGATTGACTAAGATTGTCCAGGGGAGCTGCAATTATAATTATAATCCATGATGGCTCTTCTCTGTTCATTTAGTCGAGATTTCATAAACAGACTCAGTCAAATGAGCACCCATACCTTTACAAATATGCACTACTCTTTATTGCTTATCCTCTCGCAAATTCATTGTTTTCCATAGTACACCAGAAAAGGCCAAAATTTGTGTGAGACTGAAGATTAATTGCGAAGAATGCATTAATAGTTAGGAACTCTTTAAATGTTAGAGTGAATTAGGGCAGAGAAGGGAAATTAAGGAAATGGAGGGTTTTTTAAATGGAAGTCCACTACAATAGTGGTATTTGTCTGTAGGTCACTCTTTATCTGCATGAACGGATTGCAGCCTCTCCTCTTCCAGGACTTTGATGCACTTTAATAGACCTCAGTCTATTTTAAAATGCATGTGAGCACACATCAGATAAAATCTTCAAAGAAAAGGATGGTAGCCCACGCATCTGGGAATTTAAAAATAGATAGTGTGTTTATACCAAAATGCTACGTGATCTTTCATGACCTTTCTATATTAAAGTGCTGTTATTTTGAAATTGGTATTGTTTTGTATCATAAATCTTTATGTTGAGAGTATTTATTTTTGTGAGCTTTATGAGAATAAATGTTACAGTATTTTTTTTTTTTAAATGAGACTAAAATGACGGATGTATGACTTTCAGTATCCATTTTTTGATTCTTACGTAGAAATTGTGTTTCAGACTTTTCACACAGCCATGTTTGCTGCAATCTGCCAGTGTAATCAGTGGGAACCCACTACAATAGTGGCCTGTTTTGTCATAGCTGTCTTTAGGAGCTTCTTATTGAGTTCCAAGTTTAGAAATGTGTTTAGAAATGACAGGGTATGATTCATGGTGGATTTTTGCATGCTTTTCCTTACATTATAAAACATGATACCACAGAGCCCCACAGAAAAATCTATTAATGGTGAGTACATGTCTTGATTTTTCACAGTGCACTTTGAGATCAAAAAGCCGTGCAAGTGCCTGAATAGCTGTAAAACCAGGGCATGTAATCCTACTTCAGGAAAGCAGCCCAAATCAGAAGAGCATCCAACTCATGTTTGAATTGAAAGCATCCTACTAATTTTAAAATCCCACTGCCTTTTTGTTGAGTTTTGATAGACATAAATGATCCCTTAAATTGACATGAGTTTCAGTGCAGGGGCTTAAATCGCTTTTACTATTGGTACAGTAGCCAATCTGACTGAACTGAAAATATCATTCTGGCAGTGTCAGTGAACAGAGTAATCCTTTTGTGTTTAACTTACTTGTTTTAACTTCTGATTTATGTTGAATAAATATTAGGCAATAGATTTAAATATCTATTAGGAAAGGATAATTGGAACATTTTATTCTTCATCATCATTTTTATTGAAAAGAGCATCATGAATTAACTTACATTGTTTGTATGAAACATTACATGTATATGGATCTTGGCATGAACTTGGGGAATAGACATTGTTTGATCTCTGTAGTCACTTTATTCAACTTTTAGTTAACTTTGTACATGCAAGTCTCAATAGACTTGTATTTTATATTGGAAGTGATGAGAGCAATACTGTCACTAATCCAGTCCCTGAAAATTCATGCCAGAAAGGAAAAATTGTACAGAACAGCGGTGGTTAAAGAAATAATTTCTGTATGGAGACTTTATGTTCAGTTTGTTTTCTCTTTTGGTTGTCATTGACCCTTTTATATTCTTTTTCTATCTATAAAATGCTACCAGTAACACTGTCATTGCTATCTGTGCTTCTCTGCTAAGTGGAATATTAAAGTATCTGAACCAAAAATTCTTACATGGTTGAAAAAGTATTAAGGATTTTGTTTCCTGAACTTCATACATTGTTTTCAGTTCCCACTCAGGTTCTTTGAGATGGTGATAAAAAATATATACAGCTTTTGCTAACTCCATTATTCATTTGCCTCTCACAGGAAGGAGCATTAGCCCAGAGGCAGAGGAGACAGCTCGGGAGGGGAAAGCAGCAAAGTATTAATTCCTGCTGTGATACTGATGTCCTGGTGTCTCTTCTCAAATCAGCTTCTCCAGTGTTTTCTAATTTGACCTATTGCGGTTTGGAGTAGAAACTCAAAGCTGAAGACTTCTGCATGATTTCAAATCAGGCTGCATCAGTTCTACTGTGTAATTAGCACAGGAGATAAAGTGTGTTAGAGGAGCTTGGGAGGGGATTGAGAAGGAGTTGGGAAGTGGGATTAGTCTCATCCTATTCATCCCTCCATACTGTTCCTTCCTTTCTTTTCCCTCTGCAACCTGATTAATCAGGTTTTCCTTTTCTCTCCCTCGTCTGACACACAGCATCCTATGCCTTGCATATATTTATTTTCTGTTATGTCTTCTGTCAGACTTCATCTCCTTTTTTTATTCCTTCTGTTCTGCATATGCTGTTACAATGTGATGCACCTAAAAAGGGGAGGAGTGTGGACACAAGCAGGCAGAATGAATACTGCTGTGGAAAATGCAAAAGCACAGATTTTACATCACTTGCCTGTAGTCTGACCAGTTACAGGAGTATGAGGCATGGGAACTGCTTTCACAGAGCTCTTCAGTGGAAGCCTCATTTGACAAAAAGAACAACGTTTTTATGATATGCTCAGAAATAGTATGGGTTCAGAAAGCCTCAGCTCAATACCACCAGCTCAGCTGCCCTACAACTCCCTCAAGGATAAGTCTCCTTTGGTTTATACATTGCATGGAAATGGCAGGTGACTGGCAGCTTTGAACACCCATAAACCTCGTACACAATGAGCTTATTATTATTTATTATCTTAAGGCAAGAAGACAAGAATAACAATGGAATTTTTGTGGAGCATAGTAGACAAGAGGGAAGTGTTAGCAAGATGTTTTATAAGCCTCACAAAGAATAATTTAAGTGACTCCTGTAATGTGTAGTGAAAGGCAGTTCTTTCTGCTGGAAGACCTCTTTTTGTGTGTTTTAATGCATTTATTTTTCAAAATGACTGGTGGGAATCCAGGTTATTTTTAAAATAAATCTGCCTAGACCTTTAACTTACAATAAGAAGTTTCCTCTCCCCCCCCCCTCCCCCCCCCCCAAGCAAGACTTTTGGACTAAATGGGTTCTATTTATTAATGTATTCATTTATTTATTGCAAGCTTTGCAGGGGCTTCTTGGATCCCCAGGAAGTCATCCTTCTATTCAGTGCTCGTGCAGCACGTTTATCACTGATTGTTGTTGTCAGCCTTTGCTTTCTGCTCTCTTCCGTCCACTACACCCTACCTTGCTGATGCTTCCATCCCCCAAGGTGCTGATGCACTCCCATGGGAGAAGCCAGGCCCCCTTCCCCTAGGGGTCTGCACCCCATCCCCATGCCCTCTTCTCAATGGGTGCACCAGGGAAGATGAAAGCACATGGGACAGGCATTGTCTGTCAGTGGAGTTAACAATATTTGTTCTGCAGTCAGCGGTTGTTGGCCTAACTCCTGTTAGGAATTGTTTCCAGAAGCATTTACATTTCTAGACAGCCAAAACCGGTGCTTATCTTCGAGCCTTTATGAGCCCTGGAAGGCAGAATGTGTTGGCTGTGAAGTGCAGAAATTCGCTTTTTCTTCAGCTGTCGGGGCAGCTGACTGTGCCTGTTAGTCTTAACGGCTCCATTATTTTTTGCTTAGATACTTAGTAGTGTTGTCCACTTTGACAGATTCCATAATTAGATTCCTGTGCAGAATAAAGGTGTCTTTTTTTTCTTAGGGACTTTTGAAGAGATGTGGTCTTTGGTCTTTCAGGGCTTGACAGACAACAGGTTAAAAGCCACTACATTAACCAGCAATCCTTATGGGTCTCAGTGGCTTGCTCTGCTGTTTTTGCGGTCTTAATGTGTTCAACTCTTTGACTTTACAGCCAAGTGCTTGTTCTGTGTAATACAGAAATCATAGCTTGGAATCATTGGCGTTTTTCTTTAGTTACCAGTTATGTCTTGAAATACCTTTAAGATCAAACTTCTGCTGTTATCTATCAGACATCCTGCCCTGGTTATTGATATACATCCTATACCCTGTGTTTTCTTGTTGATTTGGTCAATAAAATTCCAGCTGTGCATGCAGTTGTATCATCTGGTTGATAGGGGTGTTGATGCTGGCTATACGGATTCTTCCTGACATAGTTAATAAGATATTGTTGTCTTCTGGATTTAAAAACCTCAGCAAGTAGTTGAAAGCAGTTTGCTCAGTTGTTGCTTCAGAATTGCAGTTTTAGTATTTTGTAATTTCTTATCTTGAATGTTTCTCCCTTCCTTCCCAATGGCAGTTTACATTAATGTGTACTTTATTCTGCCCCAAGCTTACCTTTTAGGCACTTCATAAAATGAAGTGAAATAATGGTTTGCCCTGTTTGGCTTTGTTTTGTTTTGTTTTCAGGAGCTTAGTACAGATGTATTTCAGTGGCTGCATAGTGTGAAGATGTTCATATATTTAGCACTTGCCTGGGTGTAAAGTCTTGTACACTGCGTCTTATTAATTGCCGATATTCTATTCTGGCTCCTAAAATCAGCTTCGTTTCCCTCAGTCCTTCATTATAAAAACGTGGACAGGGCACAGACTGGCCATGATGGAGTGATCGGGACTCTGGCATTCGTCATGCTGTTGGTCTGCCAAAACCGGGTCTTGTTTGACCTTCAACATGGCAAGTCCGTGCAGTTTGTTTGAGCTTCTGCCTTAAATGTCATACTTCTGCAGAGTCTGTTATCTGATACTATGTCAGGTTGGTTCAAGCTATTTTAAATGTGTGAGATTTCCTTTTATTTTTAATTGCTTCCTACTGTCTGTTTTGAAATTATTTTACAAATTGAATAAACCTGTCATTAAAATTTAACACATGCATACAACACGCAGATTATTATGATGGATCTGAGCACGCTGGCAATGCACTGGTAATACAGAGAAAGATTTAGTAATTGCCTTACCATTACTGTAGCGTTTGGACAAAAATTCTAAGTAGAGTTTTCACACTATGGAAAAAAAAAAAAATCCATGTTTGTTCTTCCCACTGTTGTTGTCGGCAACTGTGCAGGTTGATACTGTCATCGTTTCTAGGGGCTTTAGAGCCAAAGACGTTGTAAATGTGCAGCTGCAAATTCCTAAAGGAGAAGGAGTCCTGGTTAAAAAGCCTGGGGAATTGGTGCATGGAAAGATTAAAAATTACTTGCCTGTCTACTTGGAGGTTATAGGAATGTAATTTTTATGAATGTCACACATACATCTGCATATGTTTCTTTGTTGTGTTTTCCATGGGATTACAAAAAGCTGATTCAGATGTGGCTAAGTTGCATGTACGCAAAGATGTGGGCAACAGTTCTAATAATTGCCATTTTTCAAAATTTGAAGAATGCTGCAGATTATCAATTGCTTGCCCTAAATAAGCTCTGAGATTTAGTACGACTTGGGAGGCAGGGAGGCACTGGCAAATAAAGAGCATTTGACAGGTTAAAAGGCTTGCTGTAAAGAACCAGGTGCACAGATGCTGTCTGGAGCACAGAAGGTGGCTTAGGCTTTATGTAAGCTTTAAGTAAAACAAATATGTATATATTGCTTGGCAACTTGACATCCCTTTTGTTCCTGTGCTTTGTTCCCACTGCTAAAAGTATGCAGCACTTTATTTCAAAAGACTTTTACGCTGCACTGTGTTCAAATTTGTCACAGCTTCCAAAAACAGTGAAGCTTTGCTGACAACTGAATTTAGTCAAACTTATTGCACGGTCTTTGTGGATATATAGAGTAAACTCTTCCAGGGTAGGGGCTGAAAGTAGGAGAGTATTTCACGAGGGCATGAGGAAGGTGACAGGTTTATAGCCTGACTCTTGCAAGAAGTGCATTCTGAAAGATCAGTTTTTTGCTAAGCCTGAGTTGTGCCAATTTGGACTAATGTGTGTCATTTGGACTATAAATAATCCGGGGCAATCCCACTGGCACGCCAATATAAATCCACTGGTACTGGTGTAACATTTATGCAGCTCCTAGTGGCAATGTTAGAATTGTTTTATGAATCAAATAGAGCTTGTTAGTGGGATTAAAAAGGATAACTATAATACTGTAAATTTATACAACATATTACTAACATGCAAAAGTATGCTTTAATCTTAATGTTCTCCACACCAGAGTTGCACTTGTGAAAATTTTTGGTTTGAAGAAATAATTTCACTCTTTATCAAGTGGATAACCCAGTACAAGATTACCGTATGTACCACCATGCTTCAGTGACAAATCAGTCAGTCCTTGTGGTAAGTCATGCCCAGGAAGAACTGGTAGGAACCTACCTTAAGGCAGTAAACACAGTAATCTGTGTGGTTTCTGGAATGAGCAGTACATGTGAGATGGTGTTTTTGTAAGATCTTCTGAAGAGAGGAAGAATGTTAATAGGAGTAATGGAGTGACAGTTAAAGCAAGGAAAGAAAATTGGAGACTGATGGAGGAAACTATTTTCCAGCTGTGAGATCTGATGCATCCTGTGGAGCAGCCTCCGAAGGAAAGCGATGGAGATGTCATCACTAGAGACACTTACAGACACAAGTAGGCTGAAAAATACATTATGTAATTCACTGCAAATAGCATTAGTACAGCAATGGAATGAAGGCAGGATAAATAACCTCATGAAAAAAATACCGTTCCTAACTTCTTTGAATGTAGTGTTGTGACTTGGCTTATTTTTCCTGAAGCAAACTGAACTCCTGTTTTCTAAACAGTTTAACATATTTTACTTGCTTTTTATGCAACTTGAGCGATGGTCTCACTGTCTCAGCTATTACCACTGTCATTGCTTTCCCTCAGCACATACACAACTGCTGCTTTCCCTGGCACGCAGTAGAGAAGATCTTGGTTGACACCCTCTCTTGCCCCAATCCCTGTCAACTGCAGTGACAGCAGCCTGGGCAAATGTTCCTGATCTGCTTTGTCTGCACAGGTAGAAGGTGGAAGGTGTCTACCCCATGGGTACTCCTAGAAGATCATTATCCATATACATATACTGATGGGAAGGGGAAATAGAGAATTTGATTTCCCCCAATAGAAAAATCAGAACTCTTTAAGATAATCTAACAGCAGTTTTAAACATCACTTCTACTTTTTAAGTTTCAGGCAGTTAGACTGAGGGGAAAACTTTTGCTAAGGTTGGGCTAAGAAATCACAGCAGTTTCCATGCAGAAAAAAGTTGCTGTTAACATCTGATACATTGGAGGTGCCCTGTAGGATATGGACAGCTCCAATGACCAGTATATGTATCTCCCTGTTGCATTTTATCCACAAATGTAATAGCAGATCATACCATATGCCATGTTTTGTTAATATACACTGAAATACTGCCCACTGGAAGCTGGTTGCCTTTTGTCCCAAGGAGACAGAGTGATGGGCAGCCCTGGCAGCGGGGAACAGATGGTGGTGCTTGAGGGCATTGTCCAGGAGCCATGGGTTATAGCGTGGCCCCTTTTCCCCCTAATCAGCTATTGCTCTCTTCCCAGCCCAGCAAAGTCCCATCTGGAAGGGCTAGCTGAACCACATTAAGGTAATTGTATTATTAAAGTAAACATGTATCCATAAAAGTGCTTTTCCATGAGGTGTGGAGTTAATGCCATCTGGTTTTCTGGCCCTCAGCTGCTGCCTTCACTCAGGTCTCACTCCTTTGCTCAGCTCCCTTCTCCAGGAGCCTTGTTGGAACTTCTGTTGTCTTCTTGACATTGGTCTTCCTCTGTCAAGTTTGGCTCAAATATTCATGAGGGATGCTGATTTAGCATTTAAACAATGTAACTGAATCTCTTCATTATTAGAACTTCATAAAGAGAAACAGTTTTCCATTTTTTTTTTTTCCAAAAAACCTTATGTATGGCCACATCACATAATGCCAGCATGCAGCAGTACATCAGAGCGATGTGATGTTCCTAAGCACACATTCAGGGAGGACAACAAAACCTTCCTGTGGACCAAGATGCAGCTTCTAATAAACCATGGATGTTCAGAACAAAACGTGTCACTTGAATATCTGGAAATGTTTCCTGTCAGTGAGGTCTGTGTCACTTAGGAGTTTCCCATCTTCTAGAATGAGGTTTTCTGCAGATGTTATGTGTACAGAAAAATCCCAAGCTGTCTCATAGAGGAAAACAGTTTACATCTTTAGTTTCTTTGAGCTGTTTCCCAGCTTCTTCAGTTTCTAGCTACTCTGGTTAAGCCTCACATGTTTCACTGAAGTGATGCCTGTGTTATTTCCAGAAATAATAAACAGAAGCTCAAGACAACAGAGTGAAACTCACTTTGAATCCTAAAATTATGTAATGATTCTGGTTTATGGCATTCGAGTTTAATCCCTTAACAAATCTTAGATGCTGTATAAACAAAAAGACATTTATCAGGTTTGAAGTAGTTTGTGGTTGGGTTATTATGTAAATAGGATTATTTCTTTATTAGATAATCCACTGAAGTGAACTTCACCATATGCTAATATCTCTCAGGACATGTTTTTAGCTTTCTGCAGATCCTGCATGTTTTATATCATCTTGGAAAGTTCTGAATTTTCCTGACCAAAATAGCTTTGGGAGTGGATCAGCATATTTAGCAATTTAGGAAACCAAGCATTTCCATTCAGATGCCTAAGCACAGGCTTAGCAAACTTGGAGGAAATTCAGATCATTTTGCAAATGGTCAAGCTTGCTGAAATATTGTAAATATCAATAGGACATGGATTCATGGTTATGCATAATTACAGTACCCTACTTCTCTTGCTTCTAGATTAAAACTGAGCTGCTACTGCAGTAAGTAACCGTATAATTCAGGAAAAAAAAAAAATTACATAAAGTATAATAAAATCAAGTAAATTTTCACTTTAGAGTGACGACATAGAGACAACATAGTTATTAATTAGGTGCTATACCTGTTAAAATTAAGTTTCTAAGAGGACAGTCTGCTAAATGTGGGAAAGGAAATCACTGGAGAAGCTATTCTAACTCATTCTTCTCCTGTTTTCTCCATGTCACACACAACAACAGATGTTACTTATGGAAGCATTTGAAACCCTGTTTTTTCAACAAAGACTGCTGGAGAGCACTGAACGCAGAGCTTCATAAGAAAGGATTAAGATTAAATACATTCATATTTGTCCTGCTTGGGAACCCACTTCATTAATGACTGCTTTACATGCAGCTCTTAGGAAATTTTAGAAATGTCTTAAGTGTTATTTTGAAGAGCAGCATTGCCATTTCAAAAATGAAATCTCATTGGAAGTGATTGAAGTCAGAGCCCCTAAAGGAACTAAAAAAACTGTTATTCCTCTGCACTGGTAGGAGAAATTAATGCTTCCTTTCATGGCTGGAGTTCCCCTAACAAGTCAGAAAGGGCGAGCATATGGGCAAAGCAAATTGTTGACATTTTGTTGTTTCGTGAAGCATATACATTCAAAATCTGTACATTATACATCTGCTGAAAGAACTTAGCCAATTTTATATCTTTTTCAACTGTTTATGGTCCATTACTCTCTTACGCAGCTGTGGTGACACTGTGGTAACCGTGAATGTTCCAGTATGTTAATTTTTCTATAGACTTTTGCAGTGTTTAAAAGCAGCTATTTTTAAAACATCATCCTTTCCTGGGAAAAATAGATTCTCTGAGATACTTTTCCACTACTGTTGTTTAATTACTAAGGATAAAAGTTACACAAGGCTAAAAACATTTCTGCCAAATCTTCCATCAACAGCCAAAGTAAAATTCCTACTGTTCTCTGCTTCCCAGCAAATTTCTTTGTAGTTATAAACTCAAGTGTATTCAATAATTGCATTTATTGTAAAACTTATCAGAGTTTCAGAACTTCCAGTGGCCTTTCTAACCTTCAGCTTTAAAAAAAGGTCAGAGTAGAAGTATTCTTGCTATGATTCAGTTATAGCTGTTGTAACTGTTAGAGCTATAAGTTGTGTTGGTATCTATCTACTGATCGTGACTGCTACTGGTTGCATTCATTGGACTATTGCATAAATATTCAAAGTTATTTAGTCAGTTCTTTTTCAGAATTACTTGGTCCTTAAGTTTAGGGAAAAGATTTGTCCGCTGTCTTTAATAGAAGTACTGTCAGCTGCAAGCTGTTGGGCAGTGTGATAACCAAGGTTCAACTCCCTTCTCAGTGTTTTTTCCATTCCCATTGCTGTAGATCAACCTGAAAATCACATTTTCCAGAATTTGCAACAGTTCAGAGAAAATGTTTGTGTGTTTTTACCAGAAACAAAGAACCAAAATTGAGGAGATGAGCTTATGTAGGGATCACAGACATTTTTCTAGGGTGGTCCTGATGACTTTGTAGTGGCTGGACTGCTGATGGTGTACAGAGGGGATCTTGAGTTCAGATTCCTTCTTTCTGATCCAGGGCAGGGCTTGGAACTGATTGTAGAGGAGGTAGCTTTAACCTGTTTTACTTTGCCTGACATACCTAAAACATTGATCAGTGTGAGCAAGAAAGACCGAAGGATTGTGTAGCTGGGAATTCGGGCACTTATCTATGAATGCGAGACCAGGGTTTGAGTCCGTGCTCCAGTAAACATTTCAGCTTTCTTACAGGAGAGAATGGAACATCTTTAACAGAAGTGTCTGAGTTCAGAAGAGAATAAGTTGCTACAGGGATGGTCTTAAAAGCTATACTGAGACTCTGTGTAAGCCTTCCTCAGCTTCAGAGCTGCTGTAAACCACAGACATCCCTGTGGAAGCCTCCAGCTGCAAGCTGGGGGAATAACCATGAATGCTATAGCTCAGAATTTACCAACTGTTGCCAGTCTGATGCTGTGCCAAAAATTATGCTTTTAGATAATACTATACTTTCTACCATTTAAAGTTAAGTTTCAGGGTATGGGAAGTATGAGAACCTATGGTGTTTGGTGCTTTACTAGCAGGATTCATGAAAGTTGGTTGCTTTTAGTGACAAATATTCGTCATTGTAAGATTCAAGGATGGTAATGTTCAGTAAATGGGATATTACAGATCCAGGAACAATACCTGTGACCTGATGCTTTTAATTTTTGAGAAACTATTGTTGTTGGGGATGTTCTTCTTTTAGCTGTAATCATCCTCTTGACAACACAGTGTACAGGTATATGATGCTCTGCTAGTCTGAGGTGTATGCTACCCCAAATGGTGTAAGCAACAACATGTGCAGTCATACTCTTCCCATATACTGAGACAGCTAGAGGCATAATGTGCCTCCTTGTAGAGTCTTGGGATTCACATTAGTTGGAAATCCTTCACAGTGAGAAACTTCGGAGGAATACCTCAGGTTTCACTTGCTTGGGTTCTGAATTCTACTTAGGAGCTACATGGTTAAACTTTTAAAAGGTTTAAATTCAGTTCTCCTTTGGCCAAAGAATGGCCTATCCTGTCACAAGATGTAATTAAGCTGTTGAAGAATGAGAATGGAAAACTGAAAGATGGAAATTTGCTGTTCTCTCTCATAATTCTTCCACATCCACTGTTGAAAAAATTTAATATATCTCACAAGCTCCTCTATATTAAAAAAAAAAAAAGTCCCTGTGTTTGAAATTCCTCAATTACAAATTTGATGCTACGTTATTTCCCCTGCTCCTGGAGGAATCAGGCTGTGCAGAAGAGAAGCAGGTACGAGTGGTGACATTGAGCTGAGAAGGAGCTGTTGTATGAGAGGGATAAGATATGACTGAAGGATCTTCGCTTGTCCTCTCCATGATGGAGGGCCAAAGGTGCAGCTGCTGACTTGTTCAGTAGCTGTTCTCAGTGGGACAAGAAGAGGCTTCCCCTTTGTATCTGACACGACACAGCTGTGCTTAGTCACCCTCTGGGGCCATTTGAGGCTGCACAGGTTTGGACACATTTACTGGGTTCAGCAGTTATCGCCTGGACATGCGGCAGCAGCGGTGAAGGAAATGTCCTCTAACCGGTCGTGGAGACTTGAAGCAGGGAGTGCTCTTAGGCTTCACCACATCTGTGAGCAAATCCATGTGTAAATAGATTTCACATCCACCTCAAGACAAACGCAAATGGTTCAGCAGCCATAAACCGCCTGATACATTGAATGCTTGGACTTGAGGAAATATCTTTAGGCTTTTCTTGTATTCGCCTCTTATGTGTCCCCAGTTGGTATTCTTCAAAGGATATTAAATTGAATATAGCAAATATCTAAAGACTTCATATGCTCATTTTGCTTGCACAGTACCAAGCACTTGATATATATCTGTACACATCGTGCAGTGTATCATCTTTGTAGGGTTACATTACTGTAGGGTTTTTTACAGTGTAAAGAGCCCTTAGTCTTGGACAGAGCGCCCCTGTGTAGTAAGAGCAACACACAATGGTGTAAATGGGTCACAGCATGGTCCCTAACTCGAAGAGTGAATAATTCAGTTACAGGATAAAGATGCCAGCAGGTTAAAAATAAGCAAGGAAGTGCAAAAAGCTGTTTATCTGCCTCACAGTCAATAGCTAAAGGCAATAAGCCTACAGTAATAGCTGTAAGCAGGAGTACTTGAATGGCCACTTGATCATTATCTTTGCAGTCTTTAATTAGAAGAGTCATGTGCAGAGCTTTGAAAGGATGTTGTGTGAGCTACTGTTACCAGTATTTAGGGCTGTCCCATGAGGACAAGTAAGAAGAGAAAACAGGAAGATCTTTTTGCTTTCCTGGTTAAGAATCTCAGTAATGTGCAAGATGTCACCTGTGAGATAATCACCATGTTCTGCCAGGAACAAGGTGAATTAACACACAGTGGGCATCTTGTTCACTGTTGCACATTCACAACTGCAAGAAACAAGCAGAGTGTGAATTTGGGGAGGAATGACCCCCACTTGTTAACAGTATAAGAGGATTCTTTTCTTGTAGTCAGTGAGTGAAGAGAGCTGCTGGCATAGCAGTCACCAGTATAAGACTTAATTGCTAGAAATTGTTTACCCTGGGCTGTCTAATCTCTTAGCCAGAGGAAATCAGAGGAAATAAAAAAAGCCAGTGATGTAATTAATGCAGCTGTAGGACCATATCCACAAGGCCATGCCGGTCCTGCTGTCCTGTGACTCCCCCAGCAGCGGCAGGAGATGCTGCACCCAACAGCGGGGTTGGCAGCACGTGTTGGCATCTTCTAGGTGAAGATGTGTCCATACTCAGGAATGGCACCATTTGGACTCTGAATTCTTTATGGACTGTGACTCATTCCCCACTGATGATGTGTTAATGTCAGGGACGTATCTAGGTGGGATTTATGCTTCTGAATATAGCCTGTTTCTCTCTCTGCGTTGTCTGTGTGGCTTCTTAAACACATCACATCTTTTCCTGCTTTTGAGCTGTTGTCTCCTATTGGGAAGAATGCTTCACACCCTTTTGCTCCTTTGCTTTCTCACGGTGTTGGCTTGCTGGGTTGGGTTTAATCTTCAAAAAGTCCGTCTGTGCTGTAGAGGAGGAAGCTGGTCATGCAAAACACTTAGACAAATCCTTCTAGGTAGTGCTATTGTGAGACATTTCTGCATGTTTTAACACCCTCCCTGCTAACTACAGAGTGAATAAGGACATCAGTAAATTATAACTTGATAATAAATTCTTGTGGCCACACATAACAAATTTACTAATACAAACAAACAGTTTTTTCCCTTTTTGACAGCATGAGTAGTGTCTGGCGTTTCAGGGCTATGAGGGATTCCTTGAGTCTGAAGAACAGTTGCTCTCTTCTTTAGCATGGCATCTATTTCTGCATCTGTCTCTTCTGTATATTACTTTTCAGTCTCAAATAAGCATCTCACTAAGGCTGTTAGCATTCTTTCTTGAGTTGGTTATATTTGTTTTCCTTTGCTTCTGGAAATCCTTTACCTTGATTTCTAGTTATGTTGCAGTGTGATTTTATTGTTAAATGGGCATTTAAAGATAATTCCTTCCTGTCCTGGGAACAGCTTCCCAATCCACCAATGATACAACAGCTCATTGTTCTTTCCCAATAATAATAGAGTGTATTTTGCATTAACAGGTTCAAAAGTTTATGAAGGAACCTTTTGTGCCTCTTTTTTGCTGTGAAAGTCTGTAGGCAGATTAAGAAATTTAACACGGTTACGTTCCTACAGTATCTAACCTGTATCAATATCTGATGAGTTTTTAATGCTAATATGCTTAAATTAAAATACTGGCTTACTTACATATGCAGCCTCAATTACCTTTCATATTTGCCAGTTGTTGTGTAGAAAATACTAGATTTTTTTTCCTCAGGTTCTCTTGTAAGTTGTTCAAACATAAACTACCCTTCTCTCGTTGGTGCCATTGATAAGAAAGGTTTGCAGGCTTGTCCTTTCTCCTGAACCTCAGGAAAACTGCAAGTACTCGCAGTGCAGTGCGATACTGGGGAAACCCTATTCCAGCAAGAGATCATAGCTGATTTACTCATTTGCTCAGTTACAAAGATTCAGTGAAAAGGGTCTGGTTGTAGAAATTCTTCTTTCCTTTTTGCCCTCTCCCTCTGATCGGATGAAAAGAATTCATATGTAATAAGTCTGACAAAGCAAGGACTGGTTTGTTCTGTAAATTGATAGATTTTTCATAGGTAGGGCTTACGTTAAATAGGACCCAAAAGTCATCACCATCCATCAGCTCCTGAGAAATCGTATTATGTTTCCTGCTGACTTTTTAATAGAAAAATGCGTGTCTCACACTATCTACTGTCATGTTCAGCACCTACAAACAAGTAATAACAGATGGGACGTGTAAGCCACATGTTATTGATGAGCTCTGGTTTTATGGTATTGGTATGAGTTAGCAAGGCTGTTGGGGGAGCCTTGTCCTGAGTTCAAGCTCAGTGGTGCCTCTTCTGTGAAAGTAAAAAGATAATTCTACTTCCTTCAGAAACTCTAGTTCACTTTTTTTTTCTTTTATTAGAGGATGTTTATCCTGCATATGCAACAATATTAGCTTTTTCACTTTCCTCAAATAGAAGAATAAAGGTTTACATGTCTACCTTTTTCTTAAATCACGTAGCTGGTTCTGTGTTAATATTTCTTCATGCTTCTGTATTTCCTGTAGCTGACAGCTTTATTTTCTAGGAGTTTGTACTAGCATACAGTATAGTCAAGCCTGTTATCTTTCTCCTTGTAACGATGTAGTCCTAAAGCAATGTGAGTTCATTTCACTGTAGAAAAAACAATTATGTTGGCTCTTGAGGTATTGTACCAATATATGTTCTTCATTACTTGCTGTGTTTTCATCAAGGTGCTTGGCTATACAGCAATCTTTTTTTTTTTAGTTTATTTAGTTTTTTGTTGCTACATCCACCTAACATCCACCTAACAGTAGCAGAGTTCATTGCAGAGGTTCTGGTTTTAAAAGCCAACCAGCTCTTCTATTCACTTCTTTCTGAGACCTGGTTTTAAATTAAATTATGCTGACCAAACTCTAAGCTCACTTGAATAAAAACAGACTGTTGTCTTTGATGCAGGTGTATAAAGGAGTTTGAGACTTTGCAAGACGTAAATAGCGTAATCAGCAAAGAAGACTTACAATGTTGAGAGTGTTAGCTGAAAAGAAAAACTGAATCTCCAAAAAATGTTCATATGGTTCTACTTGATCTGAGGATGCTATACTAGATAACATGGTCTTTGATTCCTTTACTCATTGATCTGTATCTAAGCACGTATTCATGCACGTACTGTAAATGCATTGGTCCTTTGCAACCTGAAGGAAAATATGCAAATTCAGTAATACTTTCAAGCATCTGAACACTCGATTAAATGATAAGCAAGACAGAAGCTTAATTTCTTCTGATTCCTTTCTTTTGATTGAAATAATAAAATGCATTCAATTATTTCTTATATTTTATTCACATTTCTTTCTTGACCTTGTAGCTTGTCCTTTTTAAAGCTACAATATAGTTGATTTTTTTTCCCTGCCGTCGTTCTGCTCTTACGGGGGATGTGGGAGTGACTCACTTTTTGCCTAATGCTGCCTTAATTGATGACTCATCTGCTCCTCTCACCATTCGTGGTCTCTTATGCACCGAGGCTGATCAGTAGGTGTTCCACGTAGCCTCCTATTTAGACACAGACTGTCACAGTGCCGTTCTTCAGGCATAAATGTGCCTGGCCTATTTGGCAACAGCTTTCTGATGTTTTCCCCAATCAATCATTATGACAGAAAAGGAACCACCCACTGGCAGATCCCAAAGGAAAAGGTGTTCATCTTTACAGCCAGAATATTCAAAAGCTTCTGGAAGCCTTTTACTCCTGAACAGGCTGGTACCTCTCTCGCTCCAGTCTTCGACATGTGAAGCTTCTTGACATGAGGAAAAGGAAAGTTTCTATGACTGTTAAAACCGAACAGGCCTTTGTATATCAAACCTGGCAGAAACTAAGCGTTAATCTCTAATTTGAGTTTTACCCCATTCTTTTCAGCTCTGCTGTTCAGAGTCTTTGTCATCAAATCTAAATGTGACATTGAACATTGAGTGAGCATTCAGAAATACCCATCCTTGTCTAGCTCATAGCACCTCTTGTGCTCTGCATTAATAGTTCACACAGTATTTGGGTTAAAATTATCTTGGTTTTAATATTATATTTAACAGTAACTGGAAGTATTGCTTGTTTCTGTTTAGATGAGAGTCCTTACACAAAATCTGCAAACCAGGCAAAGCCACCTGATGGAGCACTGTCTATGAGGAGACAGAGTATTCCAGGTAAGACTTGCTTTGCTTTTTATAACACCGAACTTGTTTGTGAACAGCAAGGTGATACTAATAAAAATTAAACTAGTTATAAAAAGCAAATGAATTACAGTTACTACCAAGCAGCTTTATAAGGAAGGTACCATGGGAGCCATAAGCACTTCCCATGGTTAGGTTACCTTGTGCTTTTGCTATGAAGAACATCCCTCTGTCTTTTGCGGCATATTTCAGACATTGCTCACAAGAACCTTTTCATCAGAGGCTTGTGTGTTTTCAGCCCCATGAAATCTGTTCTTTGATATCTGGTGTCGATGGTGTAAGGAGATTGGCTCATATTTTCCACTGCTGATCAGACAGGCTCAGAAATATTAATAACAGAGCAACACTCCGTCAGGGTTCTCATCTTCACGTGATTTTCTGCCATGCGTATGCACATCCTTGTCTTCTCTGTCATCCCGTCACACAAACCTGGACCAATGGTTAACATGTGATCTTCAAACCGATGTGTCTTTTAATTACTTCAAACAAGTCTGCAAAATGTGCCTGTGAAAAGAAAGGTTTAGATACATTATGCAGCTCTCTAACAGGATTTTCACCTCAAGTAGAATTTGAGGGATCTTTTAACGAAAACAAATGAATACTGACAAAGGTTGTACACAGGCAGAATAACTGATGTTGCCATTTTCACCTCAAGCATAGTAACCTCCGATTCAAAGGGAAGACTTATTGCAGTAGAAATCAGAAACTGTAAGGTCATGTCACCCACCTTCTAATGACTAATGTTAATATTCTCTGCACTCCATGGCCTTATTATTGAACAAAGTCACACATTCCACAGAAGGCTATGGGTACAGAGGATGGAGCTCAGACCTTTACCACTGCCAGGCTCAGATCTCATCCTAGTAACTGGTGTTTCTGAACAGACAAAGTACTTGCTTTGTGGATGTTTTAGATACATGTTGGTATGAGAGAGTTGGATTACTTACTCTTGTTCATAATGAACATTTTTGTCTGTTTAAAGCATCGTAGTGATTTACAGATCGTTATTTTTATGGTAGAATCATAAAGATCATAACCACTGTGAAATGACATGACTACAGTGTCCAGTGTGCAGTTATTGTTATGAGAAAGTCTTTAATTATACAAACACCAACCAGATTTATTTTTTTAAGTCAATACAAATCAAGAATCATTGTTCTTCAAAGTGAATTAAGACTTCTGTACGGGAACCTCTTTGGGTAATACTTTAGGTCATAGGTCACTAATATTTAGTGTACTAAATATCTACTTCGGAAAAAAGTATTTTGTATTTTTTCACTGTGAACTTAGTAGTTGTCATTTATGTTGTAGTTACTGTATATACAAAACACTTATGCCAAAGTCCTAATACAGACTGAAGTTCATGTTTTCAAATGACATTTTGTGAACTCTTGATGACTTTCAGTTTTGTTCTTTAAAGAGATGGTTTGATAGAAGTTGAAGCAGTGCAATTTTTCTTTAGATCATTTGATAAGATTAGGAATTTCAAGTGCTGAATAGTTGTCATGACCGTTTATTTTGAATTACAGAAAAAGTTGCTGCATATTCTGGAGTTTTTGAGATCATTGCAGATAAATCTTTCCTGTGTTTTGTGCTTGAGTCACAGTTTGTTCAGAGAGATAATACTGAGAAGTGTTTGGTGAGATGTACTCTGTTTCATTTCAGGTGTTCTGAAAAAACTGATCTAAGCTTATGTTCTTCGGTGTTCAGTGTAGTGAAGACATCTATCTTAACACATTGTTGCATCCCTAGAATTTAGGAGCCCCCAAAGATAAATGAGATTGAGCTGGTTTGATATTAAAAAAAAAAAAATTAAAACTTGTTCGTGTCCTGACAAATTCACATTCTAGCACAGTGGATATTGTAAATTTAGATACATAGACACCTTTGTAAAAGTAGGCAGTGTTTTGAGGAGTAACCTGAACATTTAGGAGTTGACTGAGATTTCTGAAAATAACCCGTAAACTTTTGTATCACTTGGACACTTAAAAAATTTGACTCCACATTTCCTGTGTAAGCTATAATAGCACCTTCTAAATAGCAGCTATTCTTACTTGTCTGTGGACAGTTTGTCCACATGATGGTTTAGTCTTGAGGTAGATGCAGACACATTCCAGCTAGTCAGCTTGGCAGTTGGGGTATACTCGTAGTATTAACCAGTAGCATTAACTGGTTTGAGACTGGAAGTAGTACAGCCACTTTTGCCTGGGGGCAGGATCTGGCTTCTGACAGTGTGTAGGTCAGCTCCAAATTGCTTTTGAATTGGAATATGCGATACAACGAACCTGGTAAATTCTTCTAGACCTTGATGGAGAGATGTCAGCTGGAGCTGCTGTCAGTCATCCTCACATAGAGAGCATACGCTGTATGGATAGTGTTCATTTCTATTCCCCCCAGACAGTATGGCTCATAAAACATCACATTCCTGAAGTGCTGTCTTTTCAAGCCTGATGCATGGCTGTGCCTTTGACAGTATAGCTGTCTCATCCGCTTGACGCTCAGTCGTTCTTGAGACACGGACGGCAGATGTCCTATTCCCAAGGAATGCTCTGGCCATTGAATCAGCCAAGAGCAAACTTCTGCTTTTTAGAAATTTAAATGATCTTATACTGAGCTTTGCACAGGTTCGAACAGTCTGTGGAAAAATATATATCCAGGATGCGTGATGTAAATCTTCCAGCGTGCTGTGGGATAGTGTCATTTCCCTGTGCCTGTTGAAAGTTCTTTTTCATGCCATTTGAATTCACTTTGAAGGATTCCAGTGCTCCTACATTTGGCCAGATATCAAAAAGAGGATATTTTGTTGCTGTGAGACCTGAAACTACTATACCAACTGTAAATCCCAAGAGGTTGTTTTTATCCTTCCATGTGAAACTGTATTGAAAGTGCAGTATTGACGAGCGATGACTGAATGCACACAAAAGTAATCTAATTCTATAGAGGTTACATGAAGCTCAGGCTTGGTTTATTTTACAGGAAAAAAAGTTGAAATAATCATTTTATAATTAAAGTCAAATGAGCACATACTGTGAAATCAGTGCACTGAGTTTAATTCCTTTCATCCCCAGAAGCAGGGAATGGATTAAGCATCTCTCTGGAGCAGAACTCGCTTGCTTAAGATGCAGAATGTATTATTCATGGGATGAGACTACATGTCATATTTATCATGTCTTCACATAGCATAAAATCAACAGGCAACCGATCCTTTCAAAGGGGTTTGCAGAATTGCTGAAATCATAGTTAATTCAAATTATATACATTAATATAATTACAGTTTGAAACCTGGACTTTATTTTGCAGATGCGTAGGTTCTATGTGCATGATTCTTAGAAACATTATTTAGCTTTACAGTTGGAACTTCTTAAATATAAATAGAGTTTAAAAGTCTGTCATTTAAAAATACTGTATTTGATACTCATTTGTTAGCTCCCCCCTTGAATCCCTAGGTTTTGATGGCTGTGTTTCCCATTGAGTTCCTGGGCTGAGGTTTTCTCCTGGCTTGCCGAGGCTCCGAAGCAAGGGGGAGCATTAGGTCAATAGTACTTGAGTCAAAAGTGTCATTCCTGTTGTTCCGTATTCCTACAGAAGCATTAAAAAAGGCATCAAATATTCCAGCAGTACTGATACAGCATTAAGAGCTGATGATGCTGTTGAAGAGGCACTTTGAAATCAAGGAGACTTTAACATACGCTTAAATGTTCTCAGTGCTGTCCTGAATAGGGATGTGCTGCATAGCTGCTCCCATGCTTTCCAGACTAAAAACCAATGACCTCTTATCTGTTTTAACAACATGGGGAAATCTGTCGATGCTAATACCATGCAAATAGTTCATTTATTTATTTGTCTATTTTCAATTCAGTCACTGAAAACTGGGGCAATAAAAGGGGTAACAAATGACCTGGCACAAGCATAAAAATAAATCGTCCCTGAAACAAACAAAAATAAGACACCCTAGCTTTGGGACTGATTAAAATACTTCATATATGTTGCAACAAAAATTTCATTTTTGTTTTACTCCAACTTTGTAAGTGCTTTTTATTGGTCTTAAAAGTTGTATCAACTCTCATTAAAAAAATAAGAGTAGACAAAACTGCCACAGATTTTGAAGAGCAGAAATGTTTCTGCTTCTTAATATTTTATTTTTGTTGGGAGAAATCATTAGTAAGTTTCAGTTAAATTCTGCAGATAGTTTTGGTTGGCTTGAAAGTCTTTTTTTTTTTTTTTTTTTTGAGGGAAAGACTAATTTGTACCTGATCTATTTGACATTTTAAAAAATCCATACTTTTTACTTCTTGCATCTACTGACTCAGACACCTACACTATGGGAGACTTCTAGAAATGTGAAATTTTATTGCCCAAAGGTAGTCTAGGGCTTAAAAAAACCTATAATGCAAACTGCAGTCTGGGACGGCTATTTGAATCATCAGAGATTTACTTTATCTGGGAGGATTGCAGCCATGTAGCTGTCGTTCTCCTAAGTAAATTCTCATTCAAAAAACCAGCGCCAAATATAAAGGAGACATAGTGGGAATAACTCCTCAAACAGAGGAATTTTCCTCTTCTCTGGGGCAGAACAATAACACTGACATGTGCGTTCTGCCCTGCTCAATACGACTAGCAAAGGGTACTTGCAGTCTTGTCCTTCATCATGTTGCCTTCAATCCACTGTTGGTTTACCCCCCACATAACCCTTGTGCTCCAGCTGTGCAGGTCCCTGGGACCCACAGGAGCCCTTACAGCTTCCCAAATCTCATTCCAGCCACCTTCAACTCCTCGGTGATACCTGATCTGCCGAATAGGCAAATTGTTGGTATTTATGGTGAGAGCAGATCCAAACCTGTATGGAGGAGAGCAGGAAAGACCAAAACTAGATGTTATAAACCATTCCCTTGACATTTTCTCCACCATAGGGAGCCTGTTGTTCTCTCTAACCATTATTATTATTATTTGTCATTTGCACGTTTTGTATGCCATTTCAGGGATGTACTAGCAGGTCAGTTGTGAAAATAGGTCACTCTGCTCTGAAGGAAAATTGTCAAGACTTTGAAGTCTGAAATTAAAGTGACCAGATTTTTCAGCTCCTTTGTACATGCATGAATACTTCAGTTTCTTTTCACACTACCTGATTCTTTGAAGCCTGCTATAATACAGGTTTCCTATTTCAGCGCGGTGTTTGATCTCAAAAACAGGGCTAGCCCGTCAAAGTGGAGGGAAAACAGAGTCAATGTACAGCCCTGAGCGCATCCTCTGCAGTGGCTCCAGCTCTGGTATTGCTGTCATTAGCAGTTTTACAGCCTCGTTTTGGGGAAGTTTGGTAACAGAATTTTAATGCAAAAATGAAATGTTAGACATAATTTTAGGGTAGGCTGAATTTCGAACTACTGAGCTAGGAGGGAGCACACGCAAATCAAAGAACCTTAAAATGCCTTGCAAGGATAATATTTACAGAGCTGACACTAAAAAAATAATTACCGTATGATGTAGTATCCTTAGTAATTGCTTAGGACACAAAATATACCTATGAGAAGTTATGAAATACCAAATTATTGTAATAAAAACAATAATTAATGTCCTAGGAATTTCCAGGCTCTGAAGTGTTTAAATACACAATGTACGTGTCACTACATAGCAGTTAAGGCAGTTTTCTTCTGATCATTGGCTCTGAACACATACAGGTGCTATTTAGCTGTTTACAAAAATGAAAAAGTACACTTCTTTTCCCCCTTCTTGACCCACAGCCTGCTGTGCAGCAAATGTTTGTATTCTGTCTCAGGCTGCACCAAATGTGGCTTTCCTGAGGGGTTTGTCTGCTGCCCACAACTAATGAATTTGAATGTAGGTCAGCTGGAAGCTGAAGAATTTTAAAGGCCGCTCTACTTTCTTCACTATGATTTTGGTTTTTTTTTGTAACATGCAAAAATGTTTATTTAATCCTGAAAACAAAAAGATATTGCTGTATGAAAACAAGCAAAAATTTTGAAGAAATAAGAAAATAACGGAGAGTTTAAAAATGTACATTATTCCAGGATCCAGTATAGGTTACAGTTAGAGACAGAACACGTGATCCAGTCACAATGTACTTGAGTTGCCGATATAAAATCATGTTAGCTGAATTTAACATTTGTGTGTGCTGCGCTACAGTTTGACTGAGGAAAAGGTGTGTATGGCATGCTATAATACTAGACTAGATAGAGTGCATTATTTTTCTTTTACAAGATGGTCTCAGAAATAAGGGAGAAATATAGAAAATAATATGGAGAGATAGGAGGCATTGAAAAAATCCACATGGATTAGAAAAATATATATACTTCTGAGGTGATTCAAGGATACAAGCTTCATTAAATGACACTGCTTAGGAAGGAAGGCGGCTCTCAGGTTACTGTTGTTGTAGCTCAGCTGTTAACATCTGAGCCAGGTTCACAGTGACTGACAGACGTGACAGACAGATGATCCATCCCTGGTGGGCAGATGTTTACCTATGTGCAAACACACCTCCAGAGCCAGTTTTGTTTTCCTTTGTGATTAATATGGCATTGGCAAGACAGTGAGTGTTGAAAACAGCTGTTCTCATGCTTGTGGTTGACTTGGTCCAGTTCCTTCAGACTCCTGTGTCAAGTAAAACCACAGAAGATGTAAACGGTCCGGTTATTTTTTGGCAGAGTGCTGCTAACTGCTGCAGCCCCCTTTGCATCATTCGCTACAGGGCAGCCACCTTTTCAAGGGGTGCTGCTTAGCTTGTGCAGCCTTGAGTCACCTTTTCCAGCCTCATCAAAAGAAACCTGCCTTGCCTTTGGCTTCAGCCTCCCTTAGGTTTTGTAAGCGCTCTGTTTGCACAGATGCTCTGCTTTTTTGCCATAATCCTTCATTCCCTACCAAAATATGAAATCATCTTCACTGGCTAACTGGTTTTGCAGATTAAGAGCATGATTTGCCCAAGGAAACCTGTCACAAAATCATCCTCTGCCTCTTTCATAGTTCTCATTGTGGAAAAAAGAATTCATTGCAGAAGTAAAACCTGAAAATAATATGTATGTCAGCAAATGCTGGGTTAGGAAGTTGAAGTGCGCTTCTACAAAAGCCCTTTTTCCCTCGATTTGCATTTGTCTCACAGACAGTTACTTTTACTGTGTACTTTTTAAATTCAGCACAAAATGCTCAGATTTGCCACTGAAGAGATTTTTAACATTTAGAAATCCATTAGCAATAACCTCTGCAGTCACAGTTATTGTGGTATCTATCTTGGGTGATTTCCTAGCAGAAGCAAGTGTTTTGACCTGTGAAATATAGATCACAGGCTAGTAAGCTTTTCTACACTTGAAATGTTTATTATATCTGCAAAGTCATTTGCTGATTTTCATGTTTGATGAGAAGCTGCAGTTGCCGTATCATTTACAGTCTTCCCTGTGTGTTTGTTTAACCTGCTGGAGGTTTATCAAATGGTCTGTGAAGCGTCTGCAGAGCTACATGTCTTTTCCTTCCCATCAACACTAGATATTCCTGAATTTGCTTTTACATATTTAGTACTGAAAGAAGTAAGATTTCTTCCTTGCTCTCCCTCGCTTCCACCAAAATAACTTTGTTGGAATGACTTCACGTATGTCATTCATGTAAACATTTCATACACAGATAAACCAAAAAGAAATTTGGCTCTTGTAGAAAATAAAAAAAGCCCATTAAGTTCTTACCTAAATGAGATTGCTGATGATGTATTTATACATTTTCTTTACAGATCTGCTACCATGCTAGTGTTTTTTAATACTGAAGAGGATTAAAATAGAGAATAATCTAATTTAATTCCTTTTATCATAAATGAGAAAGAAAATGCATTGAAGGCAATACTGTACATTAGGAACATGCACTTTTCAAATATCTGACGGATATGAGGTCCAAAAAGTTAAATATCTTTAAACCATTTTCACTTCTATATGAAAGCTGATTATGGGCACAGCCAATAGCAGGATTTGTTGCTGATAGTACCAAACGCCTTCATCTATGGGTATCTGGATTTAGTTGCATATAATTTTACCAAACTTCAGCCCTTCAAAATACAATGTATTAAATTATTCCAGCTGCAGATTTTACCAGCAAAATCAGTTATATGTAGTATGATGAGGGTGAAACCCCATGTAGTAAATATAACATCATTTCAAAAAAAGTCTCAGCTATTTAGCCCTTGCACACACATATTTTGGAGCAGAGATGGCAATTTTGAGTGAATTGTTCTGAATTCAGCAAATGTGCTTGCAGTGTGTATATGTGCATGTACTCCATTGGCCATTGGTTATTTTGAAGCACAGGTCCCTCATGCCTGCCTTTGCTGTCACTGGGACACCACAGGGTTTCTCAGTGGTGCTTAGAACCTGAAATAGGCTGCGAAGCATCAGTGAATCTCCTTGGGTTGCAAGTCCCATCTCCTGGTTGTTTTCCTGCACACCTTTGGCATGCTCTCTGAACTCCACAAAGGGAAGAACATCCCTGTGCTGGCTGGTTTCATTCATTTTAATCAAAGCGTTGGTGATGTGTGTTGAAAAATTTATTCTCCTTTAAAGGCTTCAGTTAGAAGAGGGAGCAGGCTGTAGAGGCCATGTGAGGAGAGAGAAACTAGGAAAAAGCGAACAAAGATGGTCGATAGTCAGCTTGAGAAGTATGGAGACCTAGTCTCTAAAAGAGAAGATGGACAGGCTGGGTGAATTTGGAAGAGGGAAGAAAGCCATATGCTCTTTAAAGTCATGGCAAGAAGTGACAAGCACAGGGAGGTCTGTAACCCTGTGAGTGTACCTGATCACAGTGCGTTCCTGGCTGAACACAAGACTCATCAATCCAAATAATCTCTGCTGACCACAAGAAGTTGTAAAACTCTTCTTTTGTGAAACTGGACTTTGACTGTCCCTTGTGGGGCAGAACAACCCTTTAAAGCTACCAGAGGTTCTTTGTTGTCTTAGGTAACTGTGAAGCTAAAGCTTGATATTGAGTTCTTGAAATCCACTGCCTTTCCATAGGATAGCACAGCTGGGTTTTGAGAGGGGAGGAAGGGGGGTGTCTTCAGAGAAATGGAAATTACATGAGAAGAAGATTCATGAGGATGCTCAGGTTCTCCAGTCTGTTCAGAATTGAGGAAATGTATTTAAAAAATTTCAAGCAATATCTTTTTCTCTTGGGTGGAAACCTGTTTGACAGTCTTATCTATACTGTCCTGTATTGGAGCAAAAATAACTGATTTCTTCATCATTCAATCAGACAATCCTCCATAATCCAGTATCACCAGAGAGGAGGAGTAAACAGTAAATGTGTAGATTCAGACTGAGTCAGTGGATTCAGAAAGGACTAAATGAATTAATTGGCAAGACATTAATATGTAAATATTACAAAGACTGGGGAGCGTGGTACCCTCTAATGTGACAGTACTGGACTTGACAAAGCAGGCAGGTTCTAGTTCTCTCCCTAAACAGGACCTCATTTTCTTACTTTCCAAGGGAGAGCAGGACTAGAAGGAGCATTAATCTGACCCAGCAGGGCATTGCTGTCTTTGAAATGTCCCACAGTGCTGTAGGCAGAAGCATACAAATAATACAGCAAAAGAAATCCAAGCATGTTCCTTTAAGGTCTGAGTAATTTGCTAACCTGAGAAGTTGAGGATAATTTTTTATCATTTGCCTACTTGGGTCTTTTTGCAGTTGATAGATTCTTTTTATTTTACAGCTATACATAATTAACTTTATTTTTTTAAATGAAGTTTCTGATATATTTTCCAACACCTCTTTAAAGGAATTATATGTATACCTTCCTTTTTTTTTTTTTTTTAATCTGCCATTCAGTTTCTGCAGTGATTTTAAATTCAGGGCATAGGAAATAATATATCATTTACCAAGAGAACAGCACACCAAAATATGCTATCCCAGATCTGGATAATATCTTGGCTCTTCTTTTCAGCTGTATCAGTGGGTCAAAGATACTAGTTCTGACTGTAAACCTTGACTTTCACATCAAAATCTATTTTTTTCTCTTTTTACAAAATTGCATTTCCATTTTGCCAATATAAAGTGGTATAAAGTGTTTCATGTGGATAAAGGGTTGTTTCTTTACTTGTTTGTTTAATAGCTTCTTTCATGCTGGTTAGAATCAAAAAGAGGGAAAGAGACTTCAGTTCTTGTGCGTGTTCCTCATCGCGTTCCTGGTATGTGGGCAGACAGATGCAAATTCTTGCTTCGTAGTATAGAAAAAAAGAGTTAGATATGACTGTTTTGTATAGGAGCTGTAAGACCACAAGTTAATTATAGCATCATTACAAACTAGTCGTTTGGTGTGGTAAGAAGAAAGAGCTCATCTTTTCAGGGTTTGCTGTTTTTATTGTGAATTTACATGGAGTTCATGGGCCAGAAGAGTCCTTGGTGTCCATCTAAACTAAACGTACAACTTCCCTGAATTTACTGATGTTTCAACTTGTATTTGAATTGTATTTCAGAGGGGCATTCAATCTATTTAAGGTTGCCAGTGATACAAAAACTATTGCAGCCTTTTTGTGGTTAATTAGCCTCACCGCTTTTATTTCTAGCCTGAGCAGTTGTGGTTTCAGCTTCATCTTATTTATGATGAAGAGTTGCTTTTCATAAAAATTCTCTTTGTCCCTTATAGGTACTTCATTACGAAATCACCATTTAATCCTCCCTTTTTTTAAAGCAAATTGTGCTTCTGGGGTCTTTTGCTCCCAGGTGTGTTTCTTTAACTTTTCTGTAAGCTCTTTTCTGACTCTCCTGCCCTCCGTTTGGTTAGTTATAATCTTGTTGAATTGTGTCACAAGAATAAGATAAAGTATCCAAGAGACGGTCACTACTTCACTAAATATAAATGTGTACTAAGTATTGTTGTGTAAAACTGCCATGTTTATGTATTCACGATTTGTATTAATTATTCTGACTAGTGAGGGTTTTGATCACCTGCCAGATTCTCAAATCCTTTTCTATCCAAATGAATTTCATAATTAATTTACTAGACACCTGTTGGTTTTGTTTGGTTGGTTGGTTGGTTTTTTGATATGTAGGTGCATACATCCGTTCATACCTCTTACATTAATGGAGCAAGAGACTTTATTTTTGTGGGTGATTTACAGGCTAGTAGAATGTAGATGCTTATCTTTTTTGTTTGTTGTCCTTGTCCAAACTGCAGATATCATTCTCATTTTGTGTCTGTGTGGTCTTCGGAATCCACTAATGTGTGATTAAGTGCATAAAGAAGGCTTTTCAGTAAAGTCTCACTTATTAACAACATGAAAAGAGTACAAAAAGCAAAGCAAGGAGAATTTTAATAGGTTAAAATAGCAACGAGGCCAAAATTGAGGTATCTCAATGTTGTATTCACAGAAAACATTGGCAGGACACTGTGAATATCAATCCAAGCAGGAATAAGTGCCGATCTTCAATGCTAATTGATTTTATCAGTGAAGCAAAACAAGCCCAACCTAACAGTTAATTCTGAGACAAGATCCTGTCAAGACCTTCTTCCCATATTAGATGACATTGTGACCCCAAATAGAAAAGGAGCATTGACCTCTGTGGTATTAAAAACCTAATGTCATAGAAAAATGAGGGACACAAGCTGCAGCTGAATTTTAGACATCACTGGCAAACTATGAGTGATCGTACCTGATAAGACAGTGTGAATATTGATCCCCAAAATATTGCTGCTCTAAACAAAAGTTAGAAGTAAAAATTGATAGAGATCGTATAGGGAAATCTTGCCAATAGACTAAGAGTGCAGCAAAATGGACCAAATCTATCAAGAATAATTAACACTGCAGTACAGTCAAAAATTAATAATAATTTCTAAATAAATTGCATGGAATATGTTTACATAGGAGTAAATGCATGTGCTTTTCCAAAAAGTTTTCAGATTGAGTTCTGGCTGAAAGATACATCATTAGTTTTGGAATGGAAAATTTAGGAAGTGTATTTGAAAGTCGTTACCAACTTGTAGCTACAAAACCAGATGCCTAGTGAGGAATTTCTGCAATTTTATGGTACCAAACTCTAATGAGACCGTTAAAATCTAAGAGCTTTATTCCTTACCCACTAACAAAAGGTAATGGTGCAATAGAGAGCATAAAGTGGATGGGAACATAATAAAAATCATGTAGCTCGGCTTACTTAATCCCACACCATACAAAATAATAGACAGGCTGTTTTAGTCAGTTTAGCTGAAGTGCTGGCCAGCTGGGATGATAGCTGGACATGACTGTAGTGTATGGTAAGATGAGCTTTTCATCATCTGAATTAAGGGTGTTGGGAGTCTCAGAGTAATTTTGACAAGTTATGGATACATTTTATAGTCCCAATTTTGTCTATGTACGAAGTTGGAGTACAGTCTAGAACACTTCATATGCTGATCCAGTGCACATTTTGATATATCCACTACCCTATAAAAATACTCATGGATCAGTAGTCAATACATGGCAAAGATGAGGAGATATCAGGGCATCATCTTGTATTTTTCTAATGCATTTATGATTTTAAATTAAACACTATAAATGCAAAACCATACCAAATATTCTTATCAGGTGGTAGCAGTTAGCATTAGGCTGGTACCTCTATCTCCATCATAAGTGCTGAGTCTTCCCTGGGGAAAAGCATGAATGCACAGACCTGTTATGGCCTGAAGATCACTTGCTCCAGACTTTGCTAAACCAAGAAGGGAAGGAAAATCCAGAGCACAGACTCTTCTTACAGGCATTCTGTAAGACGGATAAACTAGATGTTTCCTGGAAAATATTGCTGGTGAACCCGGGTTGGTTGGAAGTATGAATTTTGCAGTATTTTTAAATGAGCAAAACTTCAGGGTAGGCAAAGTGACGTCAGCACAAAAGTACTGTCCCTTTACTTTTGCTTGACAAATGGTCTAAATTTTATTGGCTTCTTTTTTTCCCCCATTATGACTTCATCTCTGTTGAGAGGGTTTGACATTATATCCACACTTACATAGTCATGTTGGGGACATTTTGTTAATGTAAATCTGCCCTTAGCAGAAAAGGGGTTTTGGGATGTGACTTGCAAGACATTTATGCAGAGCGAGCTTAGAAGAAAAAACCATTAAATAGTTGACCATGTTTTATAAATGCTGAGAAGAAATTAGGGCAAATGTGTTTTTTTGATAGTTTTGTTCAGCCAGAAATCACCTTTCCCATATATTTTCAGTCAAAAAAAAACTTGGAGGGGGTGACCTTCAGAATAAGCTAAATTTTGGAAATTAAGATTCTGTCTAGAAACATTTGCTGTTAGTGATTCTTCTGAATTTTCCAGGTTAGGTAAATAGCTCTGTGCAGTATTAGATACCATCAGCAGCCTCAGCTGATCTCCTTAGGAAATTCTAAATTGTGCCTGTGGATGGTGCTAATCTTTCTGGCCATTTTGATGAACTGTTTGTTGTGTACTTAGGAATAAAAGCAGATCTTACCATGCCAGATGTTCTTTGCTAGTGTAAATCTTAGCTCCATAAGGTACGTTCAAGCTGTACGATACAGTCTCATTAACAGTGCTAAGGTAAGTGATGTTATAAAAATGTCAGAAATTATAAACACATCTGCATGTCTGGCATATGCTGTTCTTTATATGTATGCCCAAACTATAGGACAGGCTGTAAGTTAGGAAAATATCAAGATGTTAAATTTGAGTATGTGATACAAGTTAAGGACTGGAGTGACATCCTTAGAAATCTCAGAGGTTACAGCTGCCAAATTTGAGTCTGTATTAATCATTAGATCTCTGGTCAGTTTATTTGCCAGGAATTAATGGATTAAAAGGAAGCACATGAAATAGTTTGTTGTTACTGTCAAAGTGTTAATCTGACATAGAAAAACAAAGGAGGGGATTAGGTTTTTATATTTCTAAGGTCTAAATGACAGTGTTCTTTTGTATTAAAGCGTCTGAAAATGGGAGTTAAGGAATCCAACTATTTCAGGTTGATGCATTTGGTGTCGTACTTGGGACAGGCAATGTATGATTTGTGCTGTTGTGATTGGTTTTGTCACGTGAGTAAGCCTATCACAATTTTTCAAAGCAATTTAACACCATAGTGATACAAAGAAAAAGAAGATTTGAGCACCGGTCTTTTCAGATGAAATGAATGCCAATTGCTGATGCTCGGTGCCTGATCTAGATGGAAATTTCCCAGTGACGCAGACCTTGGCTGAAAAGCATTGATTTATTAAACCTGGGATAGTTTATAAATGTAGTGACAAAGGAGAACTGAACTGCACATGAACCACTCTGCCCTGGGGTCTCCAGCCTTTCCAGGCTTCTGGGCACAGGGCACGATGTGCAGCTGGGAACAGCCCAGCGTAAGCAGCAGTGAAGCAAAAAGATACAGTTCACAGGGAGCAGAAGTTTTATTTCATTTCAAAACCACCACATGTTGGTATATCTAGAAAAAAAAAGTTTCAGAAGTTTTTATACCCAACTGGAACTATATTAAATGTAAAAAGATAATTTTCCCGTAGTTTTTCCTCTAGTTCTGGTTAGCAAATTGTACTGTAAATGATAATAGAATATCTCTGTGCTGAGGCCTCTGTATTGAGAGGTTCTTTAGCTGATTTTGTAAACTTAAAATTATTTAGAATTAAAATATTTCCTTAAAAACATGCCATATTTCCTTTAACAGCAGAGGAGAGGAGAAACAGGGACAGGCACATCTTGTGAGTTGTTTGTGAGGAGTCAGCAACCTGAAGAAGTGCTCACAAGCAGGCAGTTTATTTCTGTTTAAGAACAGCCTTGATTAAGTGACAGCTCTTTTTCACAGATAATCTTACTTTAAGTAAGCATTTTCAACAGGTGTGCTTTGAGTCGTGTTAGCAGTTTCCTCTGTTAGCATCCTTGTTGAGATTCTGTACATCGCATTTTGCTTGAAGTGAAAGATGTCATTGAAGCCTCTAGGTAGTACTGTTTAGCTGAATCTTTATTGGTTTCAGTCCATTTGAAGTTTTTAGCTATTTCTTCAATTCATAGAGATACTTACCTGTCTGTCTATGTCTTAACCTGGTCACTGAAAGGAGAGAAAGCCGTTGCAGTGAACATGATGAATGAGATGTGTGTTTGAAATAGACAAGTACCAGAATATATAGCTAACGTGTCTTCATATTTTTGGAGAGGCAGGCACGTGTAATCATCTTTGTTCTTTTTCACCTGAAGTTTCTGAAGGATAAGAGGAAATGTTGAAAGAAAAGCCAAAAAATTTTCCTATAAAACATGCATCACATGTTTGAGTTTGACAGAGGAAAGTCATTTTTTTCTTGAGGAAGGTAATAATGAGACAACTCCAGGATAATATAAGCCTCTTACATTGATGTCACATTCAGATTTTTGCTGAGAACTGCATGCAGCTTCTTGAAGTGACCTGAAGATGGAAAATGTTCCCGTTGTCTCACAGACTAATGCGTGCAATGTTACTAGGCGCTAATGTGATGCCATTTCAGTTTCTGTGCTAATTCTGTGGCATATGCTGGCAATTGAGATGACAAAAGAAATCACATAGGTATATTCTTGCAGTTGTGCATTTTACTGTTTTGCTGCAGTGATTTGCTCAGCAAGCTTGACTATCTAATAAGTTAGTTGATGCAAATGAATGCATCTGTCTTCATTCCTCTTTGCTATTAGTTCATTATGCATACATGAAACCTGAGGGAATAAGTACAGAGATTGATTAGAGAGTTATGGAGCACAGGTTAGCAGCTGAGAAATGCCTGAATTGTTCCTTTTCTTTTTTTTTCATTTATTATTTTTCCTGTTGGCAAACTTCTTTTACAGAAATAGTAAATCCTTGTGGATTTTAAAAGTTTATTGACAGCTAAAGGCATCACTGTTCCTGTGATTTTGCAAACTTTAATATAAGCCAATACTTTATTTTGTAGTTCTTTAACCCTGCTTTTCCTTTGTCTTTAACTCTATTTTTTCTTCATCCTGAATATTGAGTAAGTTAATGGTCCTTTTGTCACAGGTGTGGGGTTTTTTTTCTACTATAAACATCTAATAAAAACTTAAGTGCATCCTATTTGTCAGGTGTGGTTGCATATTAAATTGTCCCCTAAGCCATCCTTTTAACTTTAGTTTTACATGACTGAAGTATAGAAAAACAATGAGTCATTATCAGATCAGTTTTTAAAACATTCATAGCTATGCGTTCTTTCAGCCTATTTTTGGACTACCGTCTTCTAGATGTGGACGTTTCTGGTTTGTAGTTTCCTGCAAAGGTAGAGAGTAAGGAAACCATAAAGGTATCAGTGATCACTAAGCACAAAGGACAAAAAGTAAAACCTGTAGAAAGTATTCACTCTCGTTTCTCATTTTTTCCAATTCATTTTTTTCATTCATTTCCCATTTTTTCCAAGGATTGTCTAATCTTCCCCACAGAGACTTTGATAATAAACCCTTTTGTCATAGCAAATCTCCCTCATTACTACCAAGTAGAAAGATGGGGTGTACATATCACTCAGCTTTGTGTTCTACAAACAAAGAGGTATATGACCCCTGAAAATATAAAATATCTGCTCCTTAATCCAAGTACTAGGAAAAGTTCTACTGACTGTTACTATATTATTTTCTGATCCTTACTGCTTCAATTTTGCCATAATACTAGTCATAAAAAGGAAAACGGATATTTTGTATTAACTAAAATGTTAAATTGTATAGTAACTGTGGACCATGCCAGGCAACTCAAAGTATGTTTAGTAAAGATAAATGACAGCTCAAATGGAGAAATGGAAACTAATGGCACTATTGCTAAAATTTACCTGGTAGCTATAGGATGTTGAAACATCGGAAAGAGCTGCAAAACCTAAGCAATTCAGGCAGTTCTTAATCTAAAATGGAAAGAAGATTAAGAGGTGATTTGATCAGAGGTTACAGTTATGTATCTGCAGGGAGATCCTGAGTGTAATGGTGGTAGTATAATGAGATCTTGGGCTTGAAGCCTTGTCTACTCCAATTCAGATAGAAATTACCTGTGCATGTAGGAGATTTTCCATCACATGATGCTTTCAGAGCCGCGTTGGATATCTTTCTAAAAGCTAATCTGTAGCTGCAGATATCACTATATCATGTTTCTCTGCTTGTGTCACTCAGGAGATCGGGAAGAGAATTGTTCACGGTGATTCCTTCCTGCCTTGAAATGCACAGCCACAATCAGTCCTGTAATCAATCCTGCCCGATCCATTTTTGTAACTGTAGAAAGCAGAGAAACTGGAACTGTCAGGCCTCATTTCTGTGTCACCTCAGTACAAATAAGCACTAATTAGCAGGAGTTCTTCTGGTGCTAATTTCTCAGTAATGGAAATAGAGAGGAAGTTGGAAGTTAAACCATGAGAATGATGGGAAGAAGTTTTATAAATCAAAATACCACGTCAGTGTCAAAGCTCTGTGCTGTTCTGCGGAGCAGGGCTTCCACTAGCAAGGGAGGTGGGTTACCGAAGCCTTCATCCAGTTCAGGCAGAAATCTAGATAAGACTAATGTTGTCCTGGAGCTCTGTCCATTCGTCATTGGTAGTGCCTAACAGACATTTAGGGAAGCGCAGCTGGTGCACAGGCCATTTCTGAGTTTGACTTGGTTGCTTATAGCACAAAGCAAAATTTTCAAAAGGAGACACTTATTTTATGTGGGAGATACAAATTTGAGGTAACTATAGATGCTCTATAGAAGCTGTAACTCAAAAGTACCTTCTACCCATTCCCCATCCAAGCAATAAACTGACATTGTGTGGAAGCAAAGAGGTTTGAGGTCAGGAAAGCACCATATTGTCTGTTGAAATGGTTGTGAAGGTTGAGACTATGGAGTTGTTTCATCATTGTACTTATTTTGCTGTACCCTCCAATGTTGTTGCTTTAGAAAGCTCCACCTTGGCAGTTCAGTGAGCTCCTTTGGCCTTCACAAATGTTCAGAAATTTAACTACCACCATAGATAATGTGGAAGCAGAAAAATGTTTGAACCTGCTGAAACTGCTTAGAAGTGCCTCAAGGTGGAATGGGTCCTTATCCCAAGATAAGTAAGTTGATTATTCCAAATCCTCAAGGACACAGGTAGCGATCAATGGATAGGGTAGATACTCCCCGAAAAAATCCAAGGCCATCAGCTTCACAACTAGCTCAAGGAATAAATGTGCTTTAGCTACCCTACATCACTGAGTTTGTGATTCATACCACAACGTTATTCCAACCATGTGGAACCATATTCCAACAGTGGTATGTCAGGGATAAAATATCTTTTCTTTGTAGATGACAGTGAAAAAAAAAGTTTTGTTATTACGTTTCCACTAAATATGCATCTTCTTATTAAAGTATTCCTATTTACTGAAGCTAGATGTTTTAATGTGTTATAATTTTATTAATAATTTTTCATCTAATTGAATTTCTCTGCCAAGATTTGCTCAGGGACTACGAATAGTAATTATGTTATTTTTGACACTCAAACTTGAAATGTATCTTCCTTTCTAAAATCATTTTAATTAAAATATGTTGATTGTTCTTCAATATACTTGTAAGAATTCAAGCTCATAATTCGATTCTTTACCTCTAATGGGGATTATAAACCTGCAATGTTGTATGTTTTTAACTTCCTTCTAAACAGTTGTTCTGAATTGACCTTTATTGAGAAAAAATGAAGCATATGAGTGAAAAATGACAGATACCTTAAAGTAAGAACCCCTCTTAAACATTTCTCAGTGGCTGTGATATTTCCCTTCCCCAGCACTGGGCTCTCGCACACCGTCCAAAACTAGGTAGAATGGAAAAAAATGTTTTCACACATATCATCTTTCTTTTTGCATTAATTTTATTCCTTCGTGAGCCTTGCCACCAGCTGTCTCAAGAAGATATAGAGAGGCCTGATACTTTCAGTCCTTGATGTAGAGTGAAAAACAAACTACAGAGAGGAGAATTCAGAAGTGCTCACTGACAAAAAATCCCAGTAGTCCCAGCTGTTAGAAAAATTAGATGCCATCATCTATATTGAGATAACTCAAGTTGCTCTCATTGAATGCACAGTATCTATCAAAGTAACATTACAGGCAATTTCAGGCTGCTCATACTTGAGTATTGACATGCATTCTTGATTTTCTGTTTTTTTTTTGCATAATTGTGCCACCCAATTGTGGGCAAAAGCCAACTGAAAAAAAAAAATATTGAAAACTATATTTCATTCTGGAATTTCTGCAAGCAGGACTATCCTGAGGACCAAAAAAAATCTGTTATTCCCTTACTAGCACTTGTGTTACTTGGAGAAGCTTCTAGCCATGTGGCCATCCAGCTCCTACCTTAGCTTGCACATCTGCCACAGTTAGACTGGAGGAATCTCTCTGCTTCTTATACCACTGCTTCCATGGGCCGCTTTTCCCTCTCAGTTAAAGCAGCATTTTTGCATCCTCATACAGCACCGTCCCTTGTAAGACTGCTGTGCAGAAACCATTCTTATCACTGCTGTGTGAAGCTGCTTCTCTGTGAAAACTGATTTTATGCCATGCAATGCCGTTTTTGCGTTTTCTGACAAATGTTTTCTACGACTCCTGTCTGCGAGGGGTGGATTCAGACATGAGCGGGACGCTGGCTCTTGCACATGTGCCATTGCTGGCGTGGCTGTGCTGCCAATGGAACAGCACTGGGACAGTTTGTCAGAACTCCACTGTGGGATTGAAATGTTGCACCTTCGGAAGGTAATCATGGTTGAACTCTGGTCACCATGAAAAGTGAAACGCAGTTCTCCAAAAGCTGATTGTGAGTTTGTCGCACTCGCAAAGAATAGTTGTTTTTGTAGAAAGGGTCTTACTTGTATAGTCCTGCTAAACTTTTCACACCTGAAATGTAATTACTGAAGTTACTGTGGTGTGATTCAATAACTGTATCATATATCACATTTCTTCCAATACACTTCTGCTAAGTTGAAGTTATTAAGGATTAAGAGGCATTTTTTTGTCTGTTACTGGCTTTCAGTTGATGGTTATTTTATTTCAGTTTGGGATATTTATCTTTATTTCTAACCTTTTAGTGTATAAACAGAGTTTCAAATGTAATTCTTATGTTTGATGCTAAATTGAAGACCACTCCTGTTTTATGCCTCAGTTTTGATGTAGAGACAGTTGGCTGCCACGGTATCCATTTCTGTGCCTTAGAATATGAAAAATGTACCCAAAACCAAATAGCACAAGAACTAAGCTCTTGTTAGGTGAGAAACGAACCAACCCAGATGTGAGCTGTACTGCTGTTTTCAGTGAGTTATGTGATCACGTCCTATGTCTTGTGGCCTGTGGTTCACCATAAAATACCATTATTTGCTTTCCTATGTCATGCCTAGGCCAGGCAACAGTCGGACTTTTTCAAGTTTATAAGCGCTGGTTGAAGGTATTTATTTTTTTAGATAGTGTTTCTGCAATAGCAGAATCATCTTGTAGATGCTTTTATAGCTGGAAAGAGAAAAAAAAGGGTTATCTCATGCTGTGCACACCATCAGAATAGTTGTTGATGTAAACTGAATCTATTTTAGGCAGATGTTTGCAAGTGCCTGAACCTTACCCATCTCCCTTGCTTTCACTAGAAACGGTAAAACATTTCACCTGTGTATCATTATCCAAGTTATTAGAGTTATATCAGTCTAGCCAGCAACCCAAGGGAACCTGCATTGGCGTTGTTTTAAATTTACAGTCCATTTGGTAACTGCAGCGTGTTGTGTCTTGTGGATGTGCTGTGGTGCACCTCATACCAGTTTGACTTCTGTTGTGGGTGCTGAACTAGGACTGGGTTTGAGGATTGTCCCTCCACAGGCCGGAGGAGACAGCACAGAGTAGGTTAAGGTCAGCTCCATGTTTCCAGATCCTCTTCACCAATGTGTTTTTGTTTGCTTGTTTTTAATAAAAATGTAAGTGTTTTAGGAGTTAGTGACAGCCAGTCACAAAAAGGCAACGGTGAATGGAACATTGATCATCTCTTGACGTCCCTCTTGTCACACCCAGAGAAATACACCTACCCGCAGGACTTGGAACATTGAGTAGATGCAATCTCCCTGGTATAACAAACTGCTATCTGTTTCTTAAGAATTGACTTTATCTTTATGTGATTTCTTATTAAGCCCTGAGATGCCTACTGAAATGCAAAGCAAAATGTTTCCTCTGCAGAATTTTTGCTGACATACAGGGGAAATCCATATGAGAACAGCACTGATCGTATTATCAACAGACTTACCAATTACTTATTGATTATGTATGTCTTTTGGTCGGAAAAAATAACAGAAAGGGGTTTTTTACTTTTAGGTTAAGTTCTATTTACGCTCTGTCCCAACTGCACCAAACAAGCTCGTTCACTAGGTGGAGGATACAAGAACTTAACCTGATTGTGTAGATTTTAGTAATTTTCTTGGATTTTAAAATTAGATTTTCACAAAAGGGACGGAAAAATTCCCACTCAATATCTGGAATGAAGGCAAATATTTCTCAGTTTTACTTTAATATGTAAATTAAGGTATAAAATTGCAGGAATATAGGAAATAGATGATAAAACTTTTTATGAAGAGTTCTCTCAGCTTTCAAATGTTGTTCTGTGAAAAAATACCTTCTGTAGCTGAGTATTTCATTTTATTTTTGAAGAAGGGAATATATTCCACATTTAGAAATCTCATGAGTCAATTTATTTTCTATGCTTTTTATTCATTAAAGCATATTATTTACATTCATCAAAAAGCAGGAAATTATAAAAAGCCTGATCGTGTATAAAATTCTAGCAGCGTTATCGTGATACTACTTTCCTTGCAGAAAAATTAATTTGACATGGTGTTTCTTGAATTTTACTTTCCTGCAAGTTGTTCTGTTTATTCATTTTCTTACAGTAAGGTTTACCCAGTTTTGTGTTTGAGCACCTGCTTATCTTAGAAGTTTTCTTGTCCCATGTTATTATCCTTGTTGGCTGCCAGGTTGCAAGGCAGATCATAGTCTTGTTACACCAACTGATCCTGCTGCAAGTCAGGCACACACCACTACAATATTGCAGCAGTGGCCCTAAGAGGAGCATCCAGACCAGGAATTAAGAAAAAAACAACAGCGTAATGTTTTATTCCGAGTTCAGCTGTTCTGTGTGCTCCACCTTACAGAACCAGAGAGCTAAACTTTGGAGCAGAACCGTTCTTTTTCATCTCATGTGCGTGCACAAAGACATGTGTTTGCACTCCCCTTGCCAAGCCCATCTCCAGTATTCACCATGATCCCTGAGACTTGTGCTGGAGGTAGGTGGATCCCAGCAAAGCTGTCAAGCAGCTGGTGCAGCATGGACAAACCTGCCCAGGATGGTCTATCCCTGCAGCAGCAGGATGCAATGATGGTCCTGGGTGCAGATCCCACCGCCCAGAGCCCTCCCCAGTCTGAGGGAAGGCAGGACCTGTGGGAGCTGCATTTCACTGAGTGCAGCTGAGTGGTTAATGGTGGGAGGGGAAGAGGTTCTCAATCTGTTTCTCCAAGTGAAGTGTAAAATGGTATTGATTTGGGCTTTTTATAGACTTGAAACCATCTTTTCTCTCTACACAGTTTCATTTTAGAATAATTCATTTGGTTCATATCACAGAGCTGCACTGCAAGAGTGGTATTCTGATATTTGGTACTTCATAAACTGTTATGGAGTACGAAGATGTTTCTTAAGCTCGTGTTCTATATTCAGTTTACCACTAAGCAAAAGATTGTAAATTCAATTCCTGGTTTACTCATAAATTATAAGAAATCTGGAAATAACTTGCTTGCCTTCCCTTCTGATGCCAGCTATGCTAATGTTGTTAGCAATGTGGGAGTTCATGTAGGAAAGAGCAGGCCTCAGAGACTTCTCAATAATTAGGAGTTTGCTGGTTGGCCTAACTAATGAATTATGAGTGGTGATACTTTAAGAAGTTTGATTTTTAACCCACAAAGAGTAGTGTAGCTTTATGTTAACTAGAGAATAGAGACTGACCTTGCATTAGTTAGGGAAAGTGTGTACAGATGCAGTTGCTTGTTGGATTGGAAATGAATCATAGAATCATAGAATAGTTAGGGTTGGAAGGGACATTTAAACTGGGGTTGTTCAGATATTGGGCATTTTGATAGTACTCCATTGGGTTTATTCTGTAATAATAATGTCAAAACAGTGCAGATCAGTAAATAGGTAACGTATAGCATTATAAGAACAGTAATCATGTGTGATTTAAGAAGGCAAAGACGTAAAATGGAGAGACTGAGGTATCAAATGGGCCTGATTCAGAGCACTTCCAGTGATAACAGCCTCTTAGAAGCAAAACCAGCTTAAGTAGTTTCATTTCTTCCTGCTATGATTATTTTTTTTTTTAAAAAAAGGCTGCAAAATCTTTAAGAGGGACAGACCTAATGAAACTGTTGTGTACTCCTAGGTCACCTTAGTCAGCAATGAGCATTTCATACCAGAACTCCTTTTACAGCATTGGTGCCTATTTCCCTCCCACGTACCAAGGAGGAGTATTCAGAGGTCCCTGTTCTGTTGTCAGAGCCATATGGAAACTTGTCAGAGTAGATGGTAAGGAGGAGTGAGCCTAGTCATTAACTTCCATGGCAGTAGTTGCAGGGAACTATATAATCATTAGATAGCTCAAAGCACTGCATGGGTCATCTGTTCTACATGTCACTTCAGGCAACAGAGTATTTCCCAGCATTGGACTGCTAACTCAGAACCTATATAAAAGATCAAAACATGTTATGCTAAGGCAAAAGATTAGGCATGCACAGGGCATTGTTGATCCCCTGTATACACGTTCTAGCAAAGTATTTGTCAGGAAAAAAAATCTTAGATGGTTCTGAGAACCCAGTTGTACTCCTGAGAAGTACAAGGGAAGGATTCAGTTTGGGAGGTGGGAGAGAGGGGGGAGTTTTCCTTTCGACTCCAGATCTCAGAATCGAGTAAACCCTGAATAAACAAGTGTAACACATCAGCCAAGAACCTGAGGTTGCATCATGGGTGCAAAAGTACAGCATTTTTGGTTGCAGCAAGTACCATGACTAACTCTTGTAATCATTATGAGTAACTGCAGGTTTTTGTAAAACTGAAAGCAGCATTTTGTTCTCCTACAGCTATGCAACATGTCTTCATGCAGGTAATCACATCTGTTCTTTCTGAACTGTCAAAAAGGCCAGATGCGAGCAAACTTGTACAAGCTCAATAGCTTCCAAATGATGCCAAATGATGGTTTGATGTCAACCAGGTTGGAGAATGCATCAGGTAGCTGTGCTACTATCTGCTTTTGACTGCACAGAGGCACATTTTGAATAGTCCCACAGTCTCTTGTAATCTTATATTTTTACAAATACACCTTCCACTTCTTAAATACTCATTTCAACAACGCATGCTGCTGGCTGAATATACTGCAGAATTTTGTCTTACTAGAAGCTTTGTAAGCATAGGAGAATTCTTGCCCAAGCACTTAAGTCGTGCTCTATAACAGCAAAAACGTGAATAATTGTCGTGAGGTCATCATCAGCCAGAATGGAAAGAAGAGCCTGTCAGCCACCTAGAAAGGAGGAGGAACATTGCATAGGATGATGCTATGTCTGCGAAAGATTCAGCAGTTAACCCTATTAGAAGTGCTGCCAAGGTTTAGAGGATACTCCACCAGGGCTAGAGACAACCACTACCTCTGTGCTGCTCAGGTTTGGCAATTCTCATTCAGGGCAGTTGTTCTTCATCCTGAGGTCAAAATGTATCAGGTCATCTTCTCAGTCGTATGGAAATGACCAGAGAGATGGATGATCCTTCCAGGATGTCATCATTTTCTGGGTGGATCTTACAAGACTTTGTGTGTTTTTCCAGAATATATCAACGGCTGGTGGTTTTAATAGGTCTTCTCTGACTGGAAACACTGGACATGATGTATGGTTGCCTCGTGGCTTTCCAAACAGCTGCAGCCGTGCTGGAACTGTACATATGTCCATTGCTTTGTCCAGCTATGTGCAATAAGGACATCTCTTTTTGAGAGCTCAGGGCTTTCTGTTGCAGGTGACCTGCATTTGTTGAGGTCTGTGAGATTAGCTTGGCATTTTCCAATAATGCTAAATGGGCATACTCCAGGAGAGGGTGTCCCAGCCCAGGCAACATGGGAGGGAAATTTTATATACAACTATAACTATGAAAGCCCTTCACTTCCTTTATACCTGTTCTGCAGAGATTTCACAGAGTTACAGTGGAGATCTATTTGTGTAAGAATAAGGAATAAAGCTGTTAAGACCTGGTACATTCAATCTCCATCTGGATACTTGTTGTGTTCAATTGTTTTGATTAAATCTGACACCTACTAGTGGCCTCAAAGTGAGTTTGGATCTAAAATTTTCTAGTACCATCATATCATTGTGTCTTTTACCTTTCCATTTAGTTAATCAGTTGAAGTACTTTCTAAAATGTAGGGTTCAGAGGGAGAAAGCAGAAAATGTGAAAATACTCGTTTCTAAAAATGTGAAACAACTACCCTTAGTTGTAAGTGTTGCCAGACTTCGTATTTATTTGGTCTGTATAGTATACTAGCACATTGGTGTTGTTTTTAATAGCCTTTTACAGAACATATGTCTCAGGTTTATCTATATGCAGAGCCTTGCGGACAGAACTTGTGAATTGTAACATAAAGAATCTCCAGATGTACACGTTATTAACATACACAATGATTTTCTTGGGAAGTAGATGACATTTTAGAAAGGCAACATCTGTGTTATTGCTTAAATTTTAATAATGCAAATAATTTTCTTTCAACAGAGGAATTCAAGGGTTCAACAATAGTTGAACTAATGAAAAAAGAAGGCACCACCCTAGGGCTTACAGTATCGGGTGGAATCGACAAGGATGGGAAACCAAGAGTATCTAACCTTCGTCAAGGAGGAATCGCTGCTAGGTAACCACATCTCAAGCTACACAATGTGTTATAAGATGTGATTGCTTCAGGAATACGTATGGCATCAGAAAGGTCACTAACAAATATGTGACTAGATGGATCTATAATGGCAGCCCATCAGACCAGAGAGCTCAGAGAGAAACAGCAACAGCTGGTTTCCTGCTTCCCCCAAGGCTACTTTGACAAAAACTAGAAATACCAATGAGATATTTGAAAGTCATCCTACGATTAATTAAATTTCTTCTAAATCGTATCAATTTTATTTCTCTTTTTTTGTGTCCCTGAACAAAACCTTGAGAGAAACAGCATAAAATACTGAGGGGAAAAAGTAAAATTTAAAACATAACCATAATACTACCATAATTTAATTCAAAAAACACCCCTGTTCCTCAACTGGTTTTAAGATCAAAAAGAAGTCTAAAGTCATAGCTACCTTGCTTACTACTACAGTGAAAACCAAAAAGCTGTTATTCATGAGTGAAACGGGTCAAAAAATAAAAGTTAAGCTAAATCGTTTAAAGTAACTGAGCAGAACATACACTTTTGGGCTGTGGCCTATCCCCTGTAGCTGTGGTGTCAGCTGTGAAGGCAACTGTTTTCAAAAAAAATCAGTTTGGGATGCTTCCCAAAAAAAGAGAGAAAGAGACACAAAGAAGACGTTTGCCCAGTTCCTGTGCCCAGACCAGTCAAATCATCCAACTCCTTTATTGTACAGCTCTTTTTGTATCAGAAATTAATAATGTTACAATGTTATTTTTAATAAATTAGACTAGATTGAGATCTTAAAATGCCACTTTCTATTTCAAAGGTCAACTTGTTTTAATCTAGAGGAATGGAAAAACATTTCTTACCAGCACTATACAGTAATTTGAAGGATTCAGTTAGCCTGGGCCAGCAGATCTGTCTTTACAAAAGGAATATGTATTTTTTTCCTAGGAGTGACCAGCTGGATGTAGGTGACTACATAAAATCTGTGAATGGAATCAACCTGACCAAATTTCGCCATGATGAGATCATCAGCCTGCTCAAGAACGTTGGCGAGAGGGTTGTTTTAGAAGTGGAGTATGAGCTGCCTCCAGTCTGTAAGTAATAGAGCAACCTGAAACCCATGCAGAATAGCCAATGTGTTGTCAGCAGTGAGGTGGGTAAGCTTGGTGATCCGCATTTTGGGTAGTGGTTGGGTTTGGTTTTGTTTTGTTTTTTTCCTCTGGCTTATCATAGAATGTGGCAGCAGTGTGAAAGAACTGGCAGTACAGGGAGATGCTCTCAGAGATGCTCAGGTGTTTTAGGAGCATAAATCCAGCCAAGAGCAGAGCAGAGTTGTCAACCTCCTCTATTTTTTCATTTGTCTGTTTACAGTTTTGAATACTGGGAGTTAGATTACATAGATTCCAGGGCAAGAGAATCCTTCATGTTATAGTAGGACCTTCTGAGATAAGACCAGTGCCACTGCCTTGCCTTTCCTTCCCTTCCTGCTCTCCCAGATAAACGATTTACTTTAAGACTTTTCCATCTTTTCTTACATCACTTTTAGGCAACATCTCCTTTTTAGAGCAGATGACACAGTGGGGTGGGCTGTGGGATTACAGAAACCTGCAAGAATTGTGTGACTGAAACAAGGGCTTCTCACTGTCTTCAAAATACAAATTTATGTTGACACTGAAGTCACAGAGTGCTACTGAACGTTTTCCTCACCTCTCCTTTCGTCTTTCTTTTTGCGCTTATGCCTGTGACTGTGTGTCTGTAGGAAAAATTCTGTGGGAATTGAGGCTCTCAGATGTGAAGTGAAAGCCAGAGTAATGGTGAGGTAGAAACCTGGGACCTAAAGAGAAGGAGTGAGCAGCAAGTGGCTGCACCAGCCACACCTTTCAAAGAGTGTGTGCTCCTTCATGCTGCTTACTGGAGGGGAGAAGATATGGTTTGCTGGTGTTTGGGCAGAAAAACCTGCGGAGCCAGCTAGAAAGCTCTTGATTCCTTAAATAAAGACTTTCATTGCAATAGAAGCCAAAAAATCCATCACTCTCTTAGGTGCTCAGAAGGGGATGAACTCCCCACTGCTTTCTAGCAACTGGGGAGTTAGTCTAATCGCATATTCGGTTGCTTTTGTGACCTCCTCACAAACACCTCAATGTGTTTTGAATGTTCTCTGTTGATTAGTGTTCACTTGTGGTAAGAGAACTTCATGTTCACAAATGCAGTATTTCAGTTAATGAAGTCAGTGAGTTCAGAGTTATTTTGCTGGAGATGTAGGTGTTTCATGAGCATTAGTTGTTTTGCACTTATTCAAATTATTCAAATTATTATTTGTTTGGCACTTAATTTGCACTTCTGTTTTACCCACTTTCGGAATATGTGCCACTCTTGTTCACATGTCAAATTATAGTAGCAATCATATTTTTTTCTTTTAGTCCTTGGCATTCCTGACCCCTTCATAGAAGCATAGCTAATAAAACTGGAGATAATGAGCAGTCTGGTTGTTCCAATTAACTTCTAGTGAACAAGCTGGACACAGTGCCTTCACTATACACATAAGTTTTCCAGTAGGTCCTGTGGTGAAGTCCTGGCACCTCCTTCCCTGCCCCCATAATGAAATGCGACTGTTGTTCTCACAGTTGCCCCCTCAGAGAGACCCCTATAATGGTTTTGGAGTAGGGAAATGTCAGTACTTTAATAATGATGGATTAAATCTGGCTGAGCACTAGGAATCCCACTCTCCCTTCTGCTTCCTTCCCTGCCTGGCAGTACTCACAGCAGGAGTGTCCAGCTGCTGCTTTCAGCATGAGCCACCTCAACGTTTCAAATGGGAGTTTTGGTAGGAATGAAGGCAAGAGTTGTCTTCTCTTTCCCATAACTCAGTCCTTCTCAGGCAGTAAAACATTTCTAGCTGAAAAGGAACCAACCACGTGGACTTCAGTAACACAGTCCTGACGTTCAAGCTGTAGCAGGAATTATTGCCATGTAAACTAATGTTTTGGAGAGGGCGATCTTTCACCTGTTTTCCTAAGGAAATTACATTTATGTGATTTCACTGGGTTGTTCTGGTTCCCTGCAGTAACTTTTTTAACAGGGAATTGAAAAAACAAACAAAACCAGTACATTACAGCATGTTTCATGGAGAGTTTTTTTCCCCCTGTTTCGGTTTGGTTTGGGGTGGTGGGTTTTTGTTGTGGGGCTTTTTTGGTGTTTTTTGTTGGTTTGGTTTGGTTTTTGTTGGTTTGGTTTGGTTTTGGTTTGTCTGGGTTTTTTTGGGGTGTTTTGTTTTTTAATCTTTAGGTGTGTTGTGCTGTTTTCAGTATCTTACTGGAAGCTGGGAAGTGTGTGCACTCATAATTTTGCCCAGTGTCCTTTTCCCATTGGAAAGGGAGTTCTTACACCCTGCTGAAGTTTTGTCCTGCCAATGCTAAGAGTAAACTGGCTGTTGGTCTCCTAACAACAGTAGTTTCAAATTCTGTAAAGTGGATTATCATACCCAGATGCATTGGTTTGTGCATTGGGTTTCTCATTTCCAAACCCAGCTGTGCACCACTCCTCTAGGGCTCACAGAGGAAACACTGACTTGACTAGGAATCAAAGACTTTTTTACTTGCCAATGATGAGGAGACGTGTTACGTTTTGAAAAAGGAAAAAAATATTGTTATACAAAATACTTTTTTCATCTTAATCTAGCAATCTGAGATCAGAGATACACCCTAAAAATCTTGACTGTCTTGACTTCAAGCAACACAAATAGGTTATGTTGCTTACCCAACTCCATAGGTAGCTTTAAGAATTTGATGTGTCATTTTTGTGTCTTACAGTGTATTTCTATCTTTTCCGGCTCTCTTCTGTAGCTGTAAGAAAAGCAAAATTATACCACAATTTAACAGTAGGGCTCAAATTCCTCTTCTGTTAGATGAATCTTTTTCCAAACCATCAGCAATCTGCAAAAGATCTGGCCCAAAATTTTCTCAAAAGAGGATGAGTCTTATTTAATTACAGGTCTTTAGTCTTAGTGTTCTGTAATGCAATCTTTCCAGTTGTATGACCAGAAACATAATAGCTATCTTAAAGTGGAAAATATGCAAATCTGTGTGTATAATTAGAGAAATAATAGTAATTAAGTTTTGGAATTCTTTTCTTTTAGCTGTGCAAGGATCAGGTCTCATCTTTCGAACCGTGGAAGTTACTTTACATAAAGAGGGGAACACTTTTGGATTTGTAATAAGAGGTGAGTAATCATTAAATGTGAACCAACTATGCCAAGAACATGACAAACTTCATTTCACATAAAACCAGATTCTGTTACCACTGAGATCAGCAAGAAGATTGTAGGTCTTAAAAAAGATTCACGTACAGTATTTGTGTAAGTATGAAATCTGATTAAACATGCTGATCATCTGAATTGTACAACAAAAGTATTATCACTGACTTAGAGAACAGAAGAAAACATGCAGCGGTTAACTAATATACCCCAATAATGAATTATTAATTTCTTCAGGGAAAGCTGTTGTGTTTTGGGGTTTTTTATTTACTATACAAATTCCTTTGTGGCCACTCATTATTCTGAGTATATCTGAAGTATGTTGGTTTTTTTCCACATTGAGATGAGATTTGCAGAGTAGAGGTTCTAAGAAAATAATATACATTTATTAAAAATCACTCTGTAGCAATATAATAAATGTAGAAGTCTCATCTATACCATGCTGTAGGTTGATTTTATTTAAAGTAAAATTTAGTGGATGTTCACATTAATGGCCTGGTAATTTTTTGATCGTTTTAGTCCATCTGTAAGTGTGCACACTGCAAGATTTAGACTTCCATCTTGGAAATGAAAGAATAAAATGAAGTTGTGTTTTCTCTCACTTTTCCTTTTCTAGGTGGGGCACACGATGACAGAAATAAATCTCGTCCTGTTGTAATAACATGTGTTAGACCTGGAGGGCCTGCTGACAGGTACAATTCATCGTTCTCTGGAGTGCATGTGAAAGAGAAATGGCGAAAGGTGAATTATTTAGGATAGAAGTTAGGATTTGGCGTGAAGTAGATATATTCAAACCTTTTCCTTTGAAATTCATGGTTTATGCATTTAATTATAATAATAATAATAACAATAATAGGCAACCACAGAGGCTTAGCATATCACGGGGCATGTGAACTTTAATTTAGTAAGTTGTGTGTTTCAAGATCTTGCCATTAAACACTTCCAAAAATCAACTTAAAATAATTAGAATACATTAGAGCACATTTCTTTGCAGCCTTCAGGCAACTAGTGTAGTTCTTAATTATGCTTTTTATACTCTTAACACCACAGTCTTTTTCTCTTGCACATCAGAAAAATACTGTCATGTGTTTGGGTGTTGTTGTATTATTATTTTAAGATGTTTGTACATAACTGGTGTGTGTTCACAAGTAGCTTCACCTCAACAGCTTCTGAGTACAGATTTATGTTTTGGCCCAATGAACATATTTGCATGAAATACTATCTTGTATCTATATAAATAAAGAATATTAACTTTATTTATATTTATTAATTATATTTTCAAAAATGGCATTTGTGTCCTTAAATCATTCAAGAAACTTAAGGGGCAATTTATTTAAAGCAGGCTGATTTTCTGTAGCTTATATTGTTGTTTTTGACCTTGGAAACATGAATTCAAAAGCTAACATTTCAAGTGAGCTTTTGTTTTTTGTCTCGCCCTTTTTTCCCACCCTCATCCTCCTTGCTGCCTTGTTTTTCTCCTCAGTACTTGAGCTGACAACATTAGTATTTAATTTTCTATTATAACTCTGAGTGCGTTATGAGATACGCCTGGGAGGCAGTGTACATTTATAGCCAAATTATTTTTAGGTACAAAGAAAAATGCAATTACCTGAGTAAAGTATATTTTTGAAGAAGGTCTTTAAATGGACATTTATATTTTGCAATCTGTCTCTTCACCCATGTGTTTGCACCTTTTAAGAAAATATCGTGGGAGGAGGTGTTTATGTATGTATGAAAGAGGAGTTGTGTGGACAAGGCAGAAAGAAAGCATATGTTGAAGCAGAAGCTATGCTTAGTTGCAATTTAACATGACTTGATTATTTAGCTATGTGTTAAGCTGTTTTCCAGTCACTGAATTTCCAATTAAAGCCGTTTCCTTTCCTCTGTGCCCTCTGAACATTCTCACTGTCAAAGTAAACATTAAGTGTTAAGGCAAGAAGGATAGGTGTCAGAGAGGGTGTGAGAGAATTGCTTTGCATAAAAATGGCATTATCTCCAGATCAGTTTATCTTACATTAATAGAGATCATTCCTTTAATCTCCCTTCAGAGAGGGCACGATCAAACCCGGGGACAGGCTGCTGAGTGTTGATGGGATCCGGCTGCTGGGAACGACACACGCTGAAGCCATGGGCATTCTCAAACAATGCGGACAGGAGGCGACTCTGCTGGTGGAATACGATGTCTCGGTGATGGGTAGGTTGAGAAGCGGGGGCTTCAGTTCTGGGAACCGCCTGTGATGTTTTGCTGCCTGTTCTTGATGAGCTATTTCAGAAGTGATCGTGACCTGTTACGCTCCTACTAGCACTGCTATTCCCTTCCGCACCGTGTCATTAATCTTGGGTTCATAAGGAGGTGAGCGGTATTTTACTGTAATTTAGCATTCTGACATTTCATGGTTTGTAGAGTGAAACCGTAGTGTGGATTCTAGCAAAGTAACTTTTCCAGTGACTAGCTTGTAGTAAAGGTTAATGAAGTGTAAGCATTTCTCTGTCACTTGAAAGAGGGGTTTTACTTGCTCTTACAGGAATTCTTTTGCCTTTTGCCAGTACTGCTAGGTGGCCAAGACATTATTAAAAAGTCACAAAACTGCCACATAGAAAACAATGGTAAAGAGAAAATTTGTTAAGAAATGAAGAGGTGGCAAATTATGGTTTGAAAAATGAGCTTACGCTTTATACAAACTTCGATTGAACTCACTGAAGGGAGGTTTTTTGGGAAGTCAAGGAGAGCAGCTAATTTTTCATAACAGATTTGGAATTGAGTTATTTCCATTTGTTTTGGAAGGTGTCATCTCCCCTCCATTTTTTGCAAGATACAGAAAATTCATGGCAGCAAGAAATAGCAATACTCACCAGTCAGACTGAAATATTTCTTTTCTGTTTGGGGATCTTTCTGTTCTTTTCCTCCTTAGTTCTACAGTCAGATTTCTAGCCTGGCAGTACAGCAGCCCCATAGGAATTTGTGAAATAGCACTGTCAAACTTCAAAGCCTTGGGAAAGATTAATACTTAGAAGAATAATGTTAGATATTTGTTTGTTCTGGAACAGCCCTCATAGTTCTTCTCTGAGATACAGATTTTTCTATTTTTTTATTATAATATATATCTTTATTTACTTAACTGTCAAGAATGGAGTGGCAGGTTTGCATGGCATCTGGCAGGCCTGCTGGACTGGACATTCATGCAAGGTTCACATCCAGAAAGGTGGAGACAGCTCAGCATCTGGGCAGGAACCTCCCATGTAGAAAATGGAAATGCAGGTGATCTTGTCACCTGAAAAGGGCTACAAGGCTACAATTTAGTTGTTCTAATTTCTTTTTTTTTTTTTTTTTTTTTTGGAAGATGATGGATGACAAAACCCTATCTATCATCAAACCCAGATTCTTTATGCTCCACTTTGTCTAAGAGCAAGATCTCATTGAAAAAAAGAACCCCTGGCTTTAGACAGACAAAGTTCCAAGTGAAGCTTTCATTTCAGACAAAACTCCCATCCCCATTCTTCTGTGTAGCCCAGGGAGGGAATCAGCTGCAATTTCACTGAGAATCTTTTAGAAATCTTTGCAGGCTTGCGTGAGGACAAAACCACATGATGAGAAGCCTTGTTGTGCTCTAAATTGCAAGTTGTTCAAGGCAGGAACATTCTTTTCAGTGTTATCCGGATAGAGCTCATTGCAGGAGGATACAGATCATAGCTGGGAACTGCAGGGTCGTAACTGCACAGGCAGTACCTGCCTGTCTGTCTCCTCATGTCATTCTCTCTCTGAATAAACTCTGCTATCTCCCTTTTTTCCTCAGTAACAAATCCGGATTTATTGTTCCTGCCTTCCTGGCAATGAATGTGTTATCCTGGGGAAACTTAAGGAGGCAGAAGAACCTCAGACTTGTGTAGTCAGAAGGAAGGAAGGAAAAGGGAATTAACCAGTGGGAAAAGTCTGGAATGGCAGTCCTGCAGTGTCTGCGAGAAAAAAATAAGGAGGGATCCAGTAGGCTTTCTTTCTAATACATTATGATTTTGTGAGATCTTATCTAACCCTCAGTAGGTTTTGATTTTTTTCCAGTTTGCACACCCTGCATAGTTGTCTGGCTGTGGTGTGAAAAATTTTTGTTGGGAAGATTCCTTTGCATTTTGCAGTTATATTACAATCATGGCACAAAGGCTGAAAATCACTCATCCTAGAATCATTCAATAGCATCATAGAATCATCCTAATCCATTGATTCCTGTCCCAGGAAAACAGTGCTGATTTTTATCTTCAATTCTGCTCAGGAGCGGTGGAGTCAAAGTTGATAGTAACATGAAAGGGAGGATATGAGCCATGAAGAGAAATTTAAGAATTACAGAAATGTTACTCTGTTCCCCGACTTCTGTGTTACCCACAAGACAAGCTATTTGTAATGCCACCTCAGGGTTGATGTGAATATGAAAATAGGCTAAAACCAGAGGTAGAGCATTGGGTAAGTTTGCTTATCAATAACTGATGCTTGACACTAGTTTAGTAGTTTAGCCACCTGAGAGGAGGCAACATACCAAAAGTTATTTAGAAGTCTGGTACATTCTATAGGGTCCTCTCCCTGTATAAACTTTCAGTAGAATACTCCTAGAGATATAATTGTACCAGTACTTTCTTTAATATCTTCTCTTCTGTTAGCAGATTATTATGTCCTGTAAAGTGGCGTTCCATGTGGCCAGAACTGGAAAGAGCCATAAAATATATTCTGATAGCATGAAATTGGAACTTAATTTGAAAAGGTTACACTGGATGAAGAAAATAATCCTGAACTATTTTTCAGTTACAGTCTGTAGTGTGTAACTGACTTTTGGTACTCGTGCAAGCATAAGCTGTTTCAAAGGTGCTATATTTCTTAAACTTTAGTTCCTTCACCTGAAATGTTCAAGAGGTCATTTGAGAAGCTTGTACATTTTATTGGTTCTGGAACCTACACAAACTGAAGTAAAAAACAGCACCAGGGGGTTCTGTGCAGGGTGATCAAGTGTGTATGTGACGCAGGAGATGCGGCTAGTCCCACTGACCTCTCTGGGGTTACACTTGTGCTTTTGCATAAATATATGTCCTGAAGTATCCTGCTTAGCTGGGTCCTGGGAAATAAACTTGTCAATTCAGCTTGAAAGAGATGTTGTTAGCTTGTTGGTCTTTTGTTTGTTTGTTTCCTGCTGAAAATGTTTCCAGGTTGGTGTGTGGAGTGTTCTGCTGTATAGTTTGAAAGAGAATTTGAAGTAGTAGCAGTTTGGAAATACTAAAATAATCCCTGAAGAAAATAGGAAAACCTAATTTCTGAGAAAATATTTTATAACCTGGTAAAAGTTACATTTGAGATTGTAGAGGTAACGGTCTTCCAAATGTTGTTCTATTTCCAAAACACCTCCTCTATCATGAAGCAATGTGTTTGCTTATGCTACTTGTTGATTTTAATTGCATTTTTTTAATTTTGTGAGGCTTTAATAATGATGCACTTCAGAGTTTGCAGAGGAAATGCGTATGGTGACTTGCCCTACACACCGTGTGGAAGTAACATAAACATTGTGGGCTTTATCACTGGTCTTTCTAATCCTTACACCCGAAGTATTCAACCTTTATGATCATGTGGATCACGTATTTTCATCCCGTGGCGGGAGAGGTCTGAGTATTGCAGCTCCATATGTGCTATATGACTAAACCCGTGTCCCTCATGATGTGCAAGGGAAGGAGCAGAGGCGGGGTGGTAGCTGGCAGTGACTTGCTGACACCACCAAGATAATGTTGCAGCCTGAATCTTTTCCTGTGGCAACCAAACAGCAAGTATCAATTCCAAGCTATAAACTTAGGTTGGGAAAGCTAAAGTTCTCACTGTTTGTCAGAGGTTATGGGCTGGGCGAAGTGCCCTAACAAGCTGCTCACAGCTTAAACCCCATAGGTCAGGCATCCACAGGGTGAGAATGAGAATTAGAATGCAACACTAATAACAAGCTGCAAGCAGAGATTTACGCTGCCTCTGTCTAAAACAAGAAATAAAAGTTTATCACTACATTTATTTGGAAGCAGAGCAGATGCACTTTCCCTTCAGGTTTTCCAAAATCTGCCATGATGCTACTGGAGTCTCAGTAATTTGGGTTGCACCTGCTTGGGCAATCTTCCATATTTACTCCGAAGGGGAGCATACTGAACAGTTCAAAGGTAACGACTGCTTCGAGTTTAAATTCTGGCCCGTAATATTTTTATGTAACACTAGCTCATAAATTGCTTCTGTTGGGCTTTTGAGCAATCTTTTTATATCTTGGATGTTGTTGCTGGGGTAACCTTTGAATCAAGGATACTGTCGTTAAATAAAACTATCAGCTATTGCCAGGACTTTGGCACAAAAGTAAGCTTTTGTTAGCTATTTGTACCTGAGAGACACGACATACTTCTCTCTCATCTCTTCACTGGAAGTTTCTTTGTTCAAATCACTCTGTGGTCTTCAGGAATGAAGGAACATATTGCACATTCAAATTCCATATGTTTCTCTGGCTTCTTTAACAGTTCTGGCACTTATTTGAGCCAGAATACATTTGCTGGAATGTGGCACCCTGTAATTTTTCTCTGCAAAATAGATATGGCTAGCTTGTTTTTTAGTCCCAAACTACCAGAGTCACCCTGACATAGAACCAGTCAACTTTAGCTAGAGCAACACCCTTGGTTTTCTGAATTCGACATTTACCACGGATACAGCTTTCTAGAAAGGGAATTATTCATGCAATCATTTGCTAGTAAATCTGACAGCAGTTTAACAAGCACTGTCCAAGCCTTTTGCCTCTTTAAGCTCACCATTAAAAAGAAAAAAAGGCAGTAACAATTTTACGATAGTGAGTGCATGTAAAGAGATCTGCCTCACCCTTCAGTAATTCCGCCTGACAGAAAGAACACTGGGGAGAGAATGCTTGCATAGTTTAAACGTCAGGTGAAGTAATCTGTGATCCAGTGTAGACTCAGATATTTGTGCAAGACAAGAAATATAGGAGAGAAAAGAACTTATGGGCCGCCCTTAAGTTTCATAAAGCAGTATCACTCAAGCATATCCAGAGCTGTGGAGACCTTTAAGAGCTATCGAGTTTTACAAGACCAGGGAACAGGAGCTCCAGAGACTCCAAGGACAGACTCAAGATCCTCATAAACCTTATAAATGTCGCAAGACCTTCAAAGCTGAATCGAAGTCAGGAAACCTGTAGGATTCCACACTGCCTTTTTCTTGCTCTTTCTTTATAAACTTAAAATTAACATTTCCTTTGTCTTTTACAAGTCTTTGACAGACCAGATGGGTAGTCTACTCTAGCATTTGTCTGCAACTGCAGGTCTCCTGGCTGTCACAGAGCAACAGACTTAGATCCCTTGAAATTCTAAATGTGAACTAGTTACTTAAACCTTTAAAGAATGCTACGTCTCTTATGTTGCTTCAGAGGCAGATTGAATGAAAATTCATGTGCAAAGCAAAGGTCACAATAGCTGTTTTAGTTGAAGTATTACTCCAAGTACTGCTACACAAACACATACACAAATTATGCTAGAAGACAGTGTTGAAAGTCAAAAAGTTGAGTATGCCAGTTGGGAAATGTCAGGTTTGAGATTGTCTGCTCAGCCTCTGTCCAGCTAGGTGTGCATGTGAGACAGTCACAAGACCCACAGGAGAGATAATAACCTTTTCATGCAGCTCTTCATTTTGAATTTTCTTTCTGCCTTTGGTATGTGACCACAGGCTTACCAAAGGCACTGCCCAGATCCTTGTCTGAATGCTAAGTTATTAACTTCCTGGTGTTTTTTTTTTTCCTGAGGGCCTAATCCTGCCACAGTTTGAGTGCTTCAGGCAATATGCAGATCTCAAGCAGAGAACCTCAGTCTCCCAAGGTCATTCCAAATGTACTGACTCTCTCTTAGGCAGGAGATGACACAAACGCATCTCTCTCTAACTGTTCAAGAAATATCCACTCCCAGATGTGTCACTGGGTAAAATACGTGGAATTTTTTCTCTCCTGGAGGCCAGTGCACAATTCATGTCCGTGTTGTACAAACTGCACAGATATTTACATGTACATGCAAGAGCACGTTAGTCTCTCATCTCACTGTGCAAGTTCCTTGTCTATAAAAACCACTATCTGTGCTTTCTGCTGTCTGTGCCCAGCTGCCTGCATCAGGACATTTGGACAAACTGACAGTCAAGTGTGGTTGTGTACAATAAATAAGTTCTCCGTCTCTTGTGCTAGCTTGTTAGGATTTCATTTAGCAAAACACAGATGTGTTGGGATGCGACTTATCCTTGGCACCAAAAGATGCTTTTTCCTTCAGAGAAGCCTGAGTCTTGTGATGTTTTCTGCTGTCAGGTTTTCTGGCTTTCTGGACTGCTTTTTTACAATGGCAAGGGGGAGTTTATTCCTTTTAACCTTTCATCTCTCATGCTGCTATTAAATATGACATGCTGACTTCACTGAATCTCATCATGAGCCTATAAGGTGACTGATACCTACCAGCCAGGCATCAGTTCATGCTTGCTTATTTGCTTTAATCCACTCTATTTACCTGGCTTAAAAGGAAGACAATACCTGTTTAACACCTCTTGAGATAAAGGGGTAGCATGGAAACCTAAAGTAAATAGGCATTATGGTTAAAAATAAAATCCGTAATTTGGGACTGACAAATTTAAAACCCAGTTCTTGATCTATCAGTACTTTGTGTGATCAACAGGTACTGCTGCTGACTATTGACAGTGGAACAAGAAGATGCTTGCAAATAGTGACCAATGCAGTTTAAGTGTCCTTTTCAGCCTTTACAGAAATATGATCTGGTACTTCAAAGCAGCACTTGGGTGTCTCCTCCATGTTACGTGACCTTCTCTTTTTTGCAGTTCCCTATTCACACCTCACATGCCTGTCACATTCACTGCCAGCTCCCTCAAAACTTAGAGTGCTTTGTCCTATGATCAGGACACCTGTTTCACTATGAGGACTTCTGAGTAGTGAAAGAGGTGTGGAATGGGGCCTTGTAAGAAAATAGTATTTCCTTATGTAATGAATGGCATCGTTGTGTTGCATAAGCAGCTGTCAGTTTGTCATTTCTCAATATTTGTATGAGATTACATCCTTAACAGCATTGATGCATTCTTATGTACCATTACCTAGGTTTCACTGTGGGAAGAACTTTATATCTGACATTAAATCTGTACCCAAATAGTTCCTGAAAAGAGTGAGAACCATTAAGCCCACCAGTCTGCTCCCTGTGAGCTGGGTTATCAGACCACCTGTCCAGCACAGTACATACGTGCTTCCTGGGGACCAGAAAAGATTTGACAGACACATGTGACATTTGCTGACAGTGGAGAACTGTAAACTTTTAGTATCCCATGTTCCTTCCTGTCTGTTTCATGTAAGCATGATGCTTTTTTCCTCTGTTGGTTCTGATCCTGGTTCCTAGCTGTATTTTCTTTTTTTTCCCAGCAGCTGCTTGAATTTGCCTTTCCTTACTGACCTAGTTTGAGTCTTCTTTTCTAGAAGGTCCTAAATCCCCAACATGCTATTCCCTCCCCTTACAGCCCAGTTTTTACTTCTGCCAAGTAAGGTTTAGGTAATTAGGCTTAGATAATTTTCCAACACATTTTTCTCACACTGCTGATTTCCATCCATAAAGACTTTTTATAGTTTTCATGCTTGTCCTTCTTTAGCCCTTTGTCCTGTCCATGTCTCTTAGCAAGCCATTCCCAAGTTTCGTGTACTGCAGCCTCTTTTCAGATCAATCACCATCTCACTTCAGCTCCTTCCCTGAGTTCCTCCACTTCTTGCCCAAGAAGGTCCTACTCTGCCCTCCTGGCCCTTCTCTTGATTCTCTGTGGCAAGATCTGACAGATATTAAAGACACACAGGAAACATAAATTCTTAGTGTAAAGCCTACAGAATTTTCTGTGTGGGGTCAAAACAGTATGGTTTTGCCTAATGATGCTCTCAGACACAGCTGACCTGTTTCAGCTGAAATAACTAAGGGAGGGAAACAAATACAGCCCAAGAGAGGTAACCATCATAAAAACCAAAAAAAATCACACCAAGTGTTTGAACTGTGGCCAAGTTGTAAATTGTAAGCAATTAAAATCAAGATGTTTTAATGAGAAAAGTCTATGATTCCCAAGTATAGTTTGCCCTATAGATTTTTTTTTTTAACTTTATTTTCTCTGCCTAGTTATGATTTGTTGTTACATTCTGATAGCCATGTTGCTAGTAGATAATTACAGAATAGAGGAGTTGTCGTGTATTACAAGGATGTAATAAATCTTACAGATATTTATTTCTTTACAAACTTCTTGATCATCCCTAAAGAGATATAAGTGGAGTTTAGCTGAACCATATGAGTTACAAATGACTCTTCCAGGTCCAATTAACATTTCTCTCTAATGCCTTTGAAACCATGGCCTCATTAAAAGCAGCTTAATAAATATTGCTTTGTATATGAGAAAAAAACTGTAAAGGTGAAATGAGATGTCCCTGTAATAGAAAACTAAAAATACAATTTCATTGTCATAAATAACTGGAGAGGGTCGTGGGGGTTATTATCTTCCAAGTTCCCCTTCTCATATGAAAATATTCTATGTTTTACTTACCGGGTACCAAGAGTAATGGATGAATTTGTCTTCAAAGACTTGGCAGGAAAGTGAAACCTATACTTGTATGCAGCTAGACTACATAGTGTACAATTAAAAAAAATCAGCCTGAAATATCTAATGTATTTGATGATGGGCATTCATTAAAGTAGAGCCTTCCTAATCTATCTTCCTATCTCCTCACAAAGCATCTAGTCTGAATTTACTGGATGCTAATTCAAGGGTTTGGATCCTCAAATGGGGCAGCCTCCACCTATTAAAAATATGCTATTGTGCTTCTTTTAGTAAGTATTTAAAAACAAATGATGGAGGGAGGAGATGGCTGTAATAACTTCTGTCTGCCATCCAGGCTCCAAGCAGGTGGGGGGAAGGAGCAAATAACCCTCATATATATTTAGTAAAAGATGGGAAAAAAAGGTTGATCAAATCTTTGCACTTTGCATGAGGGCTATCCAGATGCAGAGTGAAAGAGAATGGCAATCTCTGCTACATGCTAATCCCTTTGGTCAGCTGGAAGTTAGTCAAGAGGTCTTTCAGTAAGTTGATTTAACTGCTGCTTGGGTTGCTGGTCAACAGCAGACTAACAAGGATAATGAAGTATGCTGATTTGTGCTGATCTGAAAAGAAAAGCAGGTGGCTGAAGTACTTAAATTCAGAGTGCAGGTGTGAAAGTATTACAAAGACGATGATAATTAAACTTCTTGGAGATTAAAGGATCTTCTGCATGTGCCATGCAATTCAATGCAAGAGAAACTCTATAATCAGAAAAAAATCCAATTAAAAAAGTCAGCCTTGGATTTGGTTTAGTGGCATTGCAGTCATCCAAGAGACTAAGAAATAAGGGACAGATTCGATTTTCTTTATATTACAGAGAACTTGGGCTGTAACCCCAGAAGCTGTCTTTAAAAGGCCCTATCTCTGAGGAAATAACAGCAGCAGCAAAGGCTCCGTTCCTGCCTCCGTTCCAGGGAGAGGAAAAGACTAAACGTCTCCCATGACTTTCCCCGAGGGAGGTGTTTAAAAAATCCAGAATGGAACTATTCCACCCACCTCACTTTTTTCATGGACATAACACACCCAAACTGCACCTGATGGGCTCGGCCAAGGGGAGAAAATCTGAGAATCCCTCAGATCATTTCCTGGAACACCTGTACTGGGTATAAACTAAGAGGTTAAATTGGGTTGCAGCAGGGCAGATTGTCGTCCTTTTATGCTGAAGTTCATTCATCATTTTACAGAACACTTTTACTGGAAAAGGATGTATTTTAAAACATGAATATTTGTTGCCTAAATCTGAACTGTCTCAGTTAATGGTGTTCTGGTGCAACACTGGTGTGAATGAGATCTGCAGCAGATGCTGCACCATCTAGTATTCATCACATAGGAGATGTGTACTGATCAGAGAAGACAGTACTATTCACAGTTCCTGTGAGCTGGAAAAGTACATAGGGGAAAAAAAATCAACATCTAAGCTGAACGAGTTTATCTTGAAATCAACAGTTACTCAAAGATAATTGCACCAGTGCCATGTGTTGAAACATGATTTTGTTACACAGTATTATACTTCCCATGGTGTTACTCAGCTATACAATGAGTGAAATGTTGTGTTCTCTATGCATTTGCTATTCAAACCACATTCCCGTACCGTAATTTAAAAAACTCATAATAACCTGTCTTTGTATATTTTTCCTAAATGTATGGTTACCATGCTTTGTTCATTTAAAGAGGTCATTTCATAGTGTATGAACTCAATATTTATCAGAGAGTTTTAGGAAGACAGTATTGATAAAAATTGCTCTGTGTGTTAGTCTATGTTCAGCCAAAAAAAAATCATTGGATTTTTCTTTTTTTAATCAATTAATTGGTGACTCACATTAGTAATGTTTGACCTTCTGTGAGTCTCATGATTTTAATTTGTAAGGAAACTGGCCGGAATATTCTGACAGCTGTTATGGATTAGCCTTGTTGGTATTTCAGTGTAGGTGCTGGAAGACCCCAACAAAATGACGTTTCTGTTATAATTGAACATGCATTCTAAATAAACCGAAGGCAAGCACCTGACTGCAGGTTTTATTTAAATCTCACCTGTTTTCATCTTGAGGGAGGAGAAGGGGGTAGGAGTGATTTTATGAAGAGTACTTATCTAGGCCAGTCACCAGTTTCATCTTCAGTTGCAATTCTGATGCCAGCAGAAAAGCCATGCCTCACTGCAGCCAAAAAAATGGTGCTGAGCCCCCGAAGAGATGAGTAATGAAGGATGTGACAGCTTCCCAAGGTTGCAGGTAAAGCTGTGGCAAACTGAGGTTTCTTCCTTTCTCTCATGTGCCTGCGGACATTTCTTCCCTGGCTGATAAAATTGCATTTTTAAATGCAGAACCCACACCAGTATAAAAGCATTTTCTTATAAACGAATCGTGTGGTGACCCAGGCCCTCAGGTTACCTGCATGAAATTGGAAGCAGAGTGGGGCTTTGCCAGTAGGAAAAATTGGCTGTAGGGCATCAGGGGCAATGAGGCTCTGGGGAGAACAGAGACAGGTGATGGGGGAACAGAGATGGGGATGCTAACGAGGAAGGAAGGACTTTCTAGGGTACAGTTTCCTATTGTATTACACACAAGCATATATAACCCATATTGCCTCTGAATTACAGAGTTGGTTTCACTTTTTATTCCTGGCAGATAATCCAAAGGTTATATACATGAAAAGATGATAATATGTACACCTTAAGGGAGAGCTTTGGGACTTGTTTCATGTTACTTAGGAAGTCCCTCAACACTTTCTTTAAGAAGTCGTAGTTGAGGGGTTTTTTTATCCTTTATTTTATATCCAAAAGCTATTGCTGATTCAGGTAATCCTGCCTGAGTTCTTAACTGAAATCTAAAGGCTTCAAGCAGCTTAAATTTAAAAAATAAAAATAAAAATAAACCCTGAACTGCAGACACACTGAGCCTGTTGTTTCCCCTCTGTCATTAGTATGACTTTGGCACAACATCCCCTGTATAGCTGCAAATAAAATCTAAACCAAACTCTCCCTGCAATTTCTCCTGCCATTTTTCAGCTCAGGGAGGCCAACAACTTATAACTAGCTGTTGTTACTCACATTTAACTTCCTCATTTTAAAACAAATTCTTAATTCAGGTGTCAAGTGCCCTGGAATTTATATTTACAGTTAACTGTATAGTTTTGTCTTGATTGTTGCATATGCTTTACTAGGTGATTCTCTCCATAGGATTTAGTAGTTTTTGCACATAGACGGAGCTGCACATAATCCCCAGCCACAGCGGCGCTGCAGTGCGCTGTCATCACAAGTGTTGAGGACGAGAACAAGAACTATTGATCCCTAGGTCAGCCATCAGGTGCTTTTCATGAAGTTAGCCAAGGCCTGGTCCAGGATGGTTTGACTCACTAGGAAAACTCTCATGAACTTCAGCTGGGATTTAAAGTAGGACCCAAATGAGAAAAATCTAGCTCTTGTCCTACCTTTAAAGAGCTTTGCCTGTAGGGACATAAACAGCAGAGCTGTGCTTCTTTGTCCCCCTCCTCAGTTCTCCCCAAATGGCCACCTTATTTATACCAACAAAATACATTCTGCCAGCATAGAAGTCTTCTAGTTTAAACACTGTTTGCACTGCTAAATCAATGTTTTATTTCATTGTTGGTGTTAGAGCATCTACTTTAGAGATTCAACAGCTAACTCAACTCTGAAGTGTAGAAAAGACCTGTATTACAAGGACCTAACTCTAAGCACATTATTTTTAAATAATAATGCTGTTTACAGTGTTTAATTGCATCCAGTTACCACTCAGTTCTCTCCTGTCTACTAATGAGAAAAGAACATAGTACCACAGAATTTAGGTTGGAAAACACCCTTAAGATCGTTGAGTTCAACTGTAAGCATGTCAGGCGCATTTTCTCTTCACCCCTTTGTGAAAATATTTCTTTTCTTGTACTTCAGCATTAGCATGGGGAAACGGTGTACATGAAATGTATTAAATTACCAGTTTTGTGATAAGTTTTATAGGTTATTCCTGTTTGGATCTAGATCACAGCAAAAGTCTCCACCCTCAACCATACTAGAGAAACTCCTAGGTGAGCACCCACCATGTATTTAATCTGATTTACTTTTTGGCTTTCACATAACAGACCAGATTTCAAATGTTAGCATTTGATGCTATAAGTCATGGTGAGACATTGGTGCTACTGGTCTGTCTCAGTGCATTCTGCCATTCTGTAGCTGGACAAGGAAATGTTGGAGAACTATCAGCTGCTGTGTTTAAACTAGAAAACAGCTGTGAAGAAGAAGCAAAGAGGAAAGGATGTGTTCTTTCTGTGATTCTTTGTGATTCCCTTGCAGGAGGAATGTCTTTCTTGAGACTTCTGTGAAGTGTCTTACAGTTAAACCCATGATTTTAAGAGCAGTGAAAACTTTAGCACTTTACAGTAAGGTTTTTCTTGTGACCCCCTTTGACCTTCCCCCAGGAACTGCCGAAGTCTGCATTTTTAAAACTTTTTTTTAAGCTTTTTCAGGCAAAATTGTTCTGCCGTTTCCAGGAATGTGTTTAGAGAAAGTTGTTTTGCCTATGGTGAAAAAGTTGGAGAATCTTTTCTTTGTGAATATGTGTCATTTTGAAGCACTGGAACAGAGACATGCAGTTCATTAGGTACTGGTTGAAGAAGAGAAAGTCCTTTTGAGGAAAGTCTCTTCTGCTTATTCCAGTGAAAATCCACCTAGGCTTGGCTCCGATATGGAAGTCTTTGAAAGGATCCAGCTCAGTGTGCTCAGGAGAAGCAACATTTTGCGACATCCTTTCCAAAAGCTTTTGTGTATATTGGGGAATGTTTTTTCTTATCTTTGCAAAGTTCCTTTCAGTTCAGCTCTTGAGGGATGGGTGATGCAAAAATTAAAGATGTCCATGCAGCCTTACTCAGATGGCTTGGAACATATGTGTTATGATATAGATTTTAATTGGTATGATTGCATATGAGTTTCTTTCATCAATGACCTGCTTTGTGGTGCTAAGGGATCTGGAAAACAGTCAAGTGAGAGAAATATTCCAAAAAATACCTTGTCTCATCTTGATGAAGATGCCTAAAATAGGGCAGGTGAAACACATTTTTAAATACCAGTTTTCTCTGTTGGTTGTAGAGAGAGTTTAAGCCTCCAGCTCAGGTGTAGCTACCCCAGGTCTGCTCTATGGATGCCTGCGTTTTGAACAAGTGATTCCCAGCACAGGTATCTCAGATCAGCTTCTCCAGTATAATGGATGCTTTCCACCTTCATTTCTTTGATCCTCATTTGTTTATCTATACAGTGGGGAAAATGCCACGCTTTTGCTCTAAAGGGTGGTTATAAGATAAAATCATTAATAAACATGTGCTGTAATGAATATTCAGGGCCTGCACCATACAATAGCTCTCCCTCACCACATATGCTCAGAGAAAGATGAGAACACTGTTTAGTAATTAGGCATGGGAAAAAAAGGGGAAAAGTGTTGCTAATCGTTAAATAGTCGTTGTCTACCTTGCACTTGAGGATCTTGAAGAAAGAAGAGTATGTGATTAATTAAAGAAGGGAGGTAAAAATAAGTTCATCCAGGCAATATTCATTCTGAGGCTCATAAAGTATGAAGTGCTTTGTGCCCACATGGTGACCATAATATTTTCCTTTTAACATCATTCTGTTTGTAAACAGACACTTCTGAGACGTTTTTTATGTGCATGTGTTTTTATAATGATTTGTATTGATTTTCTGCTGATTTTAATCAACTCTTAATTCACTTGGGTTTTTACAATTTGCATAAACACAGTCTTTCTGTTACAGTCAGCAGCGTTGAAAGGAATAGCCGCCTTCCGAGCACCATGACCTCTAATTTTTCAAGGGTTTTACAGCTTAGGTAAATTTGGGTGTATTTGCACTGGTAAAAAAAAAAAAAAAAAAAAAAAAACACCATGGAAAAGGCTTTACCACCATTTCTCCTTTACACAAATTCAGTAATTATTGAATTACAAAGCTTTGTACGTTATGAACACTGGAACATCTTCAAAAGGAAAAGAGTCATCAGACAGGGGCATGAGAGGACCTGGACCTGGAGTCCCTCCGAGCCTGGCAGCAGGAGCTGCTCTGGCAGGAGGTCAATGGCTTGTCCAGCGGCAAGAGAGGAGCCGCACAGGAGCCTTGCCAAGGGCGACCCTGGCCATGGGCTGCCTGCTGGGGCAGCAGATGAAAGGGTGTGCTTCACATCCCTGGGACTCCGTCAGCCATGGGGTGCTTGGGTTTCCAGAGGTTACTGCTTGGTTGGGATTTGGGGAGAAGAAACATGGGGAATTGTTTTTGCTGGAAATGTGTGCTGCAGAGGCGAAGGGATATTGAGACCTTCTTTAAATATGTGAATAGTCCCAGTAGTCCTGTTTCTGTATGTCTTTGAACAAGCACTGGGAAGGGAAAAGCTGGAAATGTATAGGCAACAGGTAAGCAATCCTGGATTATTTTTGCAGTGAGGGATCAAAGAGCTTATAGCTCTGTGTGACTTCTGTGTTGGGTTTGACAGCAATTTACCTAAATTGCTTTCTCTGTTTCTTTCAAATGTTTTTGCTGAACTGCTGCTCAGGCAATACCAAAGCAGAAAGAGAGGGCAGTTAATAAAATTGTTTCCTGACTCATTCTATGGAAGTTTTGTTTCATGAGTGGTTGGCACTGAAGGGCGAAATGTCCCGTGCAACCCCTGAGAGCTGCAAAACTCCCATTCCGCTACTCAGTGCATAAATATCAAGGTCAGATCTCAGCTTTGGCCTTTTGCACGGTAGCATTTTATAACATGGCTGTGCCAATGCACCAATTATTTATAAGGCAGCTGTGCTAGAGCACAGATTATTAAAAAGAGACCAAAGTTGTTTTGGGAAAAATGTGGTACTCATGGTATGAACTTGTAGTGTCAGAAATTCATATTATCTGTTGTGGACAGCAATGTAGAGTTTAATTTTTCTTCCGGTTTATACTCACCTAGTAGGCTTTGCAGACTAGTGTTTTCAGTTAGTCTGAAACCTCCTGCCTGTTCAACCAGACCAAGTCTATTGATTTCAACGTTAGCAGAAGCACACCCAAAGTCAGCTTTCCAAGGCAGATACTGCACTTAGCTTGTGTGCAGAGGTCTCTAACACATGCAAATAATAAATAATCATGAATGTATGAAACAGTATAGCTCAGTACAGAGGACCCTTGAGCAAGGTCTAGTCTTGCACCTCAAGTACACCAAGCAGCCCAGCCACGCCAAAGTGGGGCTGCGTTTGGGTCAGCCACGCTGGGGAGAACAGACGTGGCTGTCACAGACCTGTCACCTCACTCATGCGGCTCTGCTGCTTCCAGGGCTTCAGCTCCCACCGCTGTGGCGGGGAGTCAGGGACAGCTCAGGTGTCTCACTGCCACAGCGTTGATGTGTCCTTATCTGCCTTGATTGTGTCCACATCAGCACGTACCAAGATATCCAAACTGTCCAGGGCACACTTGCTCTGAAGATTTTGGGATTATCCAACGTGTCATTATTCTGGTAGAACTCTACGCAGCTGGGAACTGTCAGCTCGACACAAAGTTTGGGTGTTCACAGTGTTTGTTCCCATCTGACAAGTGCTGGCAGTGAGGGGCTTTGTGCTCTGTGGGCTTTTGAAGAGAATCCAGTCCCACTCTAATTGTTGGTGTTCCCATTAGATGGAAACTTAGGGTCGTTATGGCAAATAGGCATAATTTATGGGTACTGCAGTACTTTATATTCTCTATAGTAATGTGTGCTTACAGACATGCTTTTGAGACTGGCAGATGTAAAATTGGACACACCAGCTGTGCCTTAGTTTGCAGGCAGAGATGCAGATTGTCCTTATTTGTTCTATTTGTTGCGATTAGTCAGATGCAGAATGGTGCAAGGGCTGGAGTGTTTTGAAGAAATCAAGGTTCTTGTGTATTTTACTTCCTGTCCTACTTGCAAGAAAAAATATGTATCAGAAGCTCTTTTGTACATATGTATGTATCTGTCAGGTTGCCCAGAGAAGTTATGGATGCCTCATATTTGAAAGTGTTCAAGGTTTTAGATTGGATGGGGCTCTGAGCAGCCTGATCTAGTTGAAGATGTCCCTGCTCATTGCAGGGGGAATTGTACTAAGATGACCTTCAAAGGTCCCTTCCAACCCAAACTGTTCTATGATTCGATGTTTCTGTGATTCTACCTATGTTTTGTGCAATAGGGAAATAGTGTTTTGTTTTGCACAGTCTCAGAAAGAGGAGTTTCCATATTATTTGCGCTTTCTAATTTTGAGACATGGTTTTAAAAAATAATTATTTGTGAGTTATACCCAGTGTTATCTGAGTTTTCTATGTAGTATTCATTTCTCAGATAACAAAGGAAAGAAATTGCGGAGCCTAGACTTATTTAAAATGCATTCAGACTACCTTCAGAGAGGCAGAACCAGGATCTGCTCCATCCACTATGTCCCCTGTCTATTGTAAATTTAGCAACAGAGAAATCATGTTTTAAAATGACAGGGCACACAAAAATAAAGGTACGGATGAATGAAGAGATTGGGGTTTAATATAGCTTTTGAGGATGGGAGCGAACTTGTGAAAACGAAAGACGTCTGAGCATGAAACAGAGTTACTAGGAGGAAGGAGTGACCCAAGAATTGGGGAAAGTCTTTTAAGGTCTGAACATGAGAGAAAATCTGAGAAAGAAAGTCCACAAGTAGATTTTGAGTACATCCCCACCCATACTGGTGTGATCACTTTGAAGGTGGGGTGGTTCTTCAGCTGGTTACCAGGCGTTTCTGAGCTGAGAAGGATGCTGGGGCTAAGGCTGCAAAGTGTGAAATTAGGTAAAAGCAGCTCCTCAGCTTTCGATTTGAAGAACTTGGCATATAAATGAACTGAAGGAATTAGGCAAGAAGATGGAAATCAAAAGTCTCTGACAGTCAGTTGACAAGAATGTCAAATTGCTTGTGTATAGGAGAGGAGATAGGCGGCACATTAGTTTAGAAAATAATGTCTCCATTTTCCATTCTGAGGTTGAGAGGTCCCTCTGATTTCACTATCACTCATTCTGCTGGCATCCTCTTGAAATTATTCCTATTTTTCATTTTTGAAATGTGATCATTCTAAAGGTGAGAGGGTGTAAAATGCCATTGGTAGCTTTTTCTTTTTTTCCTTAGCAGCAATTTTGGAGTTTTCTGTCGACTCTGTGAGCTTTATTTCAATTAGTAGCCCAGCAGATCTAGTGCCATTCTCTTGCTGACAATAAGGGAAAAACGGCTACTTTTTTTTCAGTAATGTACTTGCCCCTCTAATTCTAGCTGAGCCGGGTAAAATTAGAACAATTGTTGCTCACTCTACAGCCTGCCTGAAACGCACAGATACGCCATAATCAAGCGAACACTAGAACCACGCATTTTATGGTAGGTTATAAGTTGTGCCTTGGAGGCTGCCACTGAGCCTTTGAATAAGAAAAATATTCAATTTTTAGGTAGTTGTTTTATTGTTAAAGAAACTACCACCCTCTCTTCCCGAATATTGCTTGCAAAGTATAATGCCAGCTTACTCCCTTCCAAAATATATTTTAGGGTAACCTCTCACATGTCATTAAGCTTATTAATATTTTCTGTATTCCAGCACTCAGGGGAGAATTAGAAACACTGTCAATGAGTTTTTGCTTTTCAGCCATCATTATCAGACCTTGCTAGCTGGCACTGATTCTGGTTTTCCCGTAAGATCTGATATAAAAAAGGTTACTCTGCTAAATGAAGCATGAACAAAGCCAGTGTGCAAACATTATCCAGTATTAGTAGAGCAGAATACCAAAGCCAGTGTCGTGCATCACCACCCTGTGTGTGGTTTATTTATGACCTTTACAGTCACAAAAGTATGAGAAATCAAATAATATTGCTCAGGCTGTGGGATAATGGCACTACCCAGCTGTAGGACATCTTAAATGTTGTTCCTGTGCCCTTTAGAGTCTGTAGAAATCTTATTCTTGCCTCTCTTCCTTGCTGCTGCTTTCCCTCTTGAAAACATTGACCCATGATCCCAATCTCAATTTCTTAATTGGATCATTTAAAAAAAATGTAATTAATATTATTTTTTTTCCCAAGGTGGAGATTAGGCATTTGTTGAGATTAAATTATCTTTGGAATACAACAAAAGGGTATTACATAAATAAGTGCCCCTCCTCTCTCCCACAAAACAAACAAACAAACAAAACAAAAAACAACCTATTAGTCAGCTCTCTGTGTCTGTAAGGGAGACTTAGCTAATCATCTAGTTGATGTTAAATGTGATTGAATGAAAATGCCCCTACAAATGAAATTTACAGTGTTAGCAAGATAGCCTAAAGAATATTCTAGGATGTGTCTGAAAAACAATGCCAAAAGTGGCTTTCTTCATCTCTCTGAAACTGTGATCTGGTGAACTACAAACCTGGGGAAAGAAAAGGAGGGGTGTTTGCGGAGGGGCACAGAGAGGAAGGAGAAAGGAGGAGAAAAGCTCCCCCATTCCCAGCAGACCTTTCTCTTGCACAGTAAAGTGCCATTTCTGGTTTTGGCTCATTTTGCTGGAGACAATGGCAAAGGCAGACAGTTTGGGGAGGCCGACCACCTATCGCTGGGGCAGTCTCAGGGAATCGTGAGCAGGGGAATAGTGGGGCCATGGTACAACAGAGGATTATAAGTCTCCCTGTCGCAGAGGGGGATACGATCTTGCCACTGGGCTGTGAGGACTTGGGACAACTTTATCAGTCTTGGCGGGCATTTTAATAGACACAAAGAATGTTTTTTCTGGGTTGGTCTTCATTTACAAAAAATAATCCTTAGGAATACAATAAGCAAACCACATGGAAGATGACAAGATTCATTAAGTGCAGTTTAAGATACTTTATGACAGTAATGAATAGTCTGTCGGTTAATGAAGAAAAGTGGACGTGAATGCACACAGAATCCCTGAGTGCTTTTCTGTTGCTCCACTGTTGACTGAGAAGTGCTGTAAAGGACCTTGCAAAATGGTCTGTATGGAAAGCATCACTGCTAAAGCCACAGGTCTTAGAAGCAAAATTCATCCAGCCTGTTAGAAGTTCTGCCTGGTCTTTTTATTGGTTACCTCAGCTCAGATTTGTGCAACTGGACATGGATTTTAAGTTCCCTGTAGGAAATGTACTAACTCTGATTTTTGCATTTCAGCAATCTAGCTTTTGAAAGAAATAGCAAATACTCAAAGCTTATGGTGATAAACCTATGGTATGTTTGACATCTGAAATTCTGAGCCATTTCTGTGAGGAAAAAAAAAAAAGGCTTTTAATGTTTCATCTTCTGCTACTTAATACAGAAAACGTGCTAATCCCTAATGCACTGATTGTGATTGGACTGACACAACTACACCTGCTGTGCATTCACCACCATCAGTTATTTAGTAAATACTCCCTTGAGACAGATATGGCAAATAAAGGCCCAGGTTTGGCTGCAGATGCTGGAACTGTTGTCATCCCGTTCTGTGCCTTACACACCAGACTCACCACTGCGGTTTCTATGTACCTTCCACTGGTGCATTGAGTGCTGACAGTGACGAGTTGGCTGTCTCAGCCTTTCAAGAGTATGAACTGACTGCAGTAGAGTGTTTTATTGAACCCTGTCTGTCACTTGCACTGGCTCATATACAATGAATATACACATCTCCCTGCATTCTGCTGTATTTTTGTTAAAGAAAGCAAGTTCAAGGAAATGATGGTGCATTTCTGCTTTTAAGGACTTGTGAGGGTCGTTCTATGAGAGCTTACTCACCAGGTTCTTGGGGGAACAATCAGTGACTGTCCCACTTACATGAGAGCTGTAGCATGTGTGATTGTTGAGCGGGTGCTGGAAAAGAATAATTGATTTTTGTTAATTTAAAAAAGAGCCCAGAGAGAATAGAGGAAACCAAGAGTAAAGTATAGGGTGTTGGAGAGTGATCAGGGCATTCAGACTGATTTCTTCAAAGTGATTTGTTGTATATGTTCTAACTTTTTGCTATGAAAGCAGTGTCAGAGCTTTTGTTTTTTTTCCAGTTCTTAACAATCTAACTTAACTTCACTACAATGCACCTTTGATCCAGCCAGCTACTGGTCTAGTCTTTGAATATTGGTACCAGAAATTGCGCTTTAGGGTTAAAAGAAGTTTTTCCTTTTAGGAGGATTATAGAAAGACGTCCAGGTGTCATATGACCGGAGCTTAATGAGGCTTGCTGCTCTGCAAATATAATCTGGGTGTCCCGTTTTTCTAATTAACATTATGCTTTCTCGACTAGTCTGACTATGAGGTGCATGGGTAGTGGGTATTAAAATTAGGGTTACAGAAAAAGATAGAGAGGGCAAAGAATGGGGTGTACTGAGAACTGAATGGACAAAAGAAAGCTCCTACCTGAGGGAGAGGTTGTTCTACTTGCTATCTGTAGGCTGCAAAGATTTTGTATGAAGGCAACAAAGAAAGACGTGAGGAGCAGGAGAACATGCTTTTTTGACCAAGAAAAATAATTTATGTGAAATCCTGCCTTCTAGTTTGGCAGAAGTGAGACACATTTATATCTGTGAATGCATTGCTACAGAAGTATTAAAACTTTTCATTTGGATAAAGGCAAGATTTGAGGAACTATGCATTTATTTACTGATCTGAACCAGCGCAGACTTGCTATATTCTTTTTTTCTTTTACTGCTTTCAGTCAGAGAATCACAACCCCAGAGAAGGCTACATGGATCTGCTATATACAATTTTGAGGTGAAAAAAATGTTAGCCTGTGGACACCTAATAGGGAAGAAGCTTTGCAAGAGGGAAGTTAGAGTGAGATAGAAAGGTATCCACTTGTTTGTCACTCAGATCGTTGCTAGAAGATACAGCAGCCTCCAGGCAAGATCAATAGCAGTCTTGTGGAGCTGTGTGTTTCAGCTGGTTTGGCTGGTTCTTTAAGGTCAAAATCTGTTTTGTAATCCTTCCTCCTTGTCTGGCTCTTTGAAGCTGCTCAGAGAAACCTATTTGTACCTTGTGTTGCCATGACTTCTGAAAAAAACATAAGAAAGCACCCAAAACCTTCCAGTTAGAGAAATGAGAAGATTCAGAGCACGAATAGTAGCAACAGAACTCAGTGTTCCTACAGGAACAAGCCCACAGTACAGCAGCACTTCCCAGCTTTAAGTACAAGAAGGCTTTGGGAAGCAAAAAAAAAAAATGCATCATAAACAGCTAAAGTTTGGTTTCCTGCGAATTTAGCAACATTATTGATTGGATGCTGTGACTCAATCTTTTCCCTCTTTAGGGCATTTATAGATACTGTGTCACATGTAGATCCTCTGCTGCCTAATTAGATCAGCTCGCTTTTTAGCTTCCCCACTGTGGGAATCCTAAAGAGGTTTTCTGTCCTCCACTGCTCACCAGTGGTTGAACTGGTCTCAACAAGCCATGAGGATAGGTAAGGTTTAGCAGATACATTCATTTACAAGGACATAAAGAAACACGTGTAAGGTGATCACTTTATCAGGCTAAAAAAAGTATTTTTTGAACTTGAAAAATCATTTGTGATCATCTTTTGACGTGAAGGAGGGTGGTGACACGGCTTATTTTATCCAAAACTTTTTATGTATCATATAGTATGTTTACACATCGTAAAAGCATGTTCAGAATAAACCCCCTTGTTGCCAGTGATTTAAGCTGTCAAATAAAAAAGGTATGCTGCTATCTAGCTGAAGAAATGTATTAGCATGCAGAGAGCAATGCTGCTTCCTCTGGGAGGTTTTAATCAAGCCTCTTGTACTGATTGAGATGTAGTGCTCAAAAGTGAGAAAAATGATTAACAAAATCAAAAATCTAAAGCATTTTTCACGCGAACATTCATCAGTATATCTCATGTAATTACCTAGCCAATAAATCAAGATAGTGTGTAAGTGCTTCAGTCACGGTGTAAATATCTTAATGACTGAAACATCTTCAAACATGAATAATTTATACCTGTATGATTCATTTTTCATATCCATCCTTTACTTCAACATGATAAACTAATCCTTCTCTGTGAGGGAATGTGTGCTTGATCATTGCCTTCTGATTTCCTTATGTTTATTTTCCACAGTTAGACACACTCCATTTCTTCTCTTCTGGTTCTGCTAATGTAGTTATCTTATTTATTCATCCTGTCTGCCTTGGTTTGCCTTCCCTGTGCATTTCAGCAGGCACCTGGGAAATAATGCCAGGGCATAAGCTGATCGTGCATTTCTCAAATAACTCTGGAGCAGCATCTTGAAAGATTTACTCATTCTCAACAGATACTTGCATTTAGTTTCCTCTCCTCAAGGCAATTGTTGCAGAAAGAACTTCCAATAGGCCAATAACAAGTTGAGCTTTACCATTTTCTGGATCGATGTGAGTTCAAACCTTTGTCACAGTACTGATGACAAATGTTGTTGGGAGTCTTTTTCCCATATGTTTGTAAATGTGAGCTTGTTTATAGTTCCAGACGCTACTGGAATATTCAATAAGAAAATAATTGTTTCTCAGCACAGGAATGGTAATTGGGAATTCCTGAATTCTGTTCCGCCCCACATGCTTGTTTGGCTGTATGCAAGTCATCGAATGCATCCTGCTTAGGCCCTTAACCAAGGCATCTAAGACAGGAATTTGATTGTCATAACCTCCTTCTTCAGTTACTAGAGAAAGACAGGTAGCTGCTGAGAATAGTTCATCCAACTTTAAAGCTATTTAGTGCCTGAAGCTCCAGGCAGAACTGCTTCTGGGTGAACTCTCTTCCTTTGGATCACAGTTTAAAGTTCAAATTTATGGAGCAGCTTATTTTGGTAGTGCCTGTGGAAATTCAGCCTTTAAAAAGTCAGTCCCAGTCAGGCAGAAAAATGAATCACCCAGAATTCACAGGCACTTTGAAAACTACCAGATCTCCCCTTCAAACTCTCAGGTTTCTAACTGGAAAAAAGACAACAGGAATATAAAAGTTGTTTCAAGTGGGGGTGGGCTGGAAAAGGAGTTCTATGATAATTAATTGATGCTTTACTGGTATTGTATGTTATTCCATCCAAGCATCTCTTTTCACTCCATATATTATAGGTTTCTAGATTCAGTTGACCTCTATTGCACTTAAGGAAGAGCACCTGAGCTGAGTGTTAGTTAATCAAGCTCTCATTCCGTTTCTTGTATCATCGTATATAGCTTGTTAGTTTTGTATGATAATACTCTCTTTCATAGTCTTTCTCTTCTGTATCACAATTACATTTTTTGACTAATTTTCTGGATTTAAGACTAAATGGAATATCTTGACATATGTCTTTTTTCCTCTGTAGTTTGAAGCCCAGCTGCACTTCTTTTACAGCTGTAGTCTTAGGGACTTCTGAGAGCCATCACAGTTGGACATATTCTTAGTATTCTTACAGCAGGTTTGAATACTCTGTGAACACAAATCTCTCCTCTTTGCTAACAGGACATTTGGTAACTTTACTCCAGTATGTCTTTGCTTATTCATTTTTCCTTATTCTGATTGTAAGCACCTCCAAAGGCTTCTGGTATCACTTTCCTTGTCTCTATCTTTTTATGTCCTTAAAGGACACCTTCACTTACTGTATCTTACTCCACTGAGATCAGTTGTTGACTGATGGTTATCAGTTATTAAGAATTCTCAGGCGGTCTCCAGAATGTACTTCACCCTTATGACTGCCTGCTTTGTTTTGGCATTTAGCAAGCAGCCTGCTGTCTTTTTTCCTTTGTTGCGTCTAGCACTTGTCTCTCCTGGGCATAGTTCCTCGCCACTGTCATCAGTCCTGGCTGTTGCTGCCTCCTGTTTTTCTGCTTTCTTCTTTCAGTGTTGGTCATTTACTGTCTGTGCCCTGTTGCAAGTCAGTACTTTATCCAGTGACAGGAAATTACAAGAATCTTCTGATCCTCCTCATATGCATTTTGCTTTAACTGCTACTATTTCTAGCTGTCATGCCTCCTGCACTTTCTCCATTTTCTCCTAATTTGTCCTTTCTTTTTTGTGAGGGATTTCTGGTAGACCCTTCCTTCACCTTCTTCATTTAATTATTGCAGCTCTTGTCCACAGACCTTCCTCTTCTTTTCTGAAAATTCATTTACCATACTTCTCTATCTTATTCACTTCAATTTATATTTTTTCAGAGGATTTTCTACTTTTTTATACATTCCGTTTCTTCAGCATACCTGTTTTAGATTCCAGGTGATTTTTAGCTTAGTTGTTGAAGACAGTGATTCACTAACACATTCTGGTTTCCTAGTCTTGTCCATCTCTGATTCTGACACACTCAGAAGCTTCGTGACATCCCGGATTCACAAACCTCCTCTTGCTTTTATGGGTTTCAACAATAAGAGCTGATTCTTGACACCTAGACTGATGCTATACCAGAATTTCTTTATGTGGCATGTTTTCTGGTTAGAGAAATAGAATAGCCATGGAGATTTTATGTGGGAAAATGTGGAAATGGCATAAGTACCACGCTGGTATAATACTGATCTTTTGTTGTCTGATTTTAACAGATTCAGTAGCAACAGCGTCTGGACCGCTGCTAGTTGAAGTTGCCAAAACTCCTGGTGCTGCTCTTGGGGTTGCACTATCTACCTCGATGTGCTGCAACAAGCAGGTCATTGTCATAGACAAAATCAAATCTGCGAGTATTGCAGACAGGTGAGTGTGACAGAGGGCTGGCACTGCAGGTTCATACATCCATTTTATTTCTACTTTTGTTTGGTTTGATTTAAGGAAACCCTTCCATTTTTGACGAATTTGACTGAACCAGATGCTCTCAAGGTTGCTAGGTCTTAAAATTAGCACTTTGTCAGATCGTTGTTCCATACTGCTGAGTTTAAGACTTCTAGGGCACCATTTACTTTAGTTTATTCACATTGTATTCAATGACGTAAGCCAGCCCTCCATGTAATGTGTGACTGTCTGCTTGCACTATGCAACACAGAAGCTTAGAGGTCTGCTCTGGCTATTAAATGCTGCAGCAGAGATTAGTATTTTAAAAAAAATAAATAACCCACTGGAATTCTTAAAGTAAGCATACAATATGGAACAGCTGTCAAGGGAAGTAAATTTCAGGGCTTTGCAACCTTGGAGTGTTCTTTTATTCTTGTGGCACAGGGAAATGGAACTCCTTATGTCTAGATTTTTTTTATTGATATTTTAGAATACGACCGAGGTATTAGGAAGACTGGCTTCTGTATTTTGGAGTTATTTTGCAGTAATTTTTCCACTTCACTTAATCCTTTAATTGAAACCATTGAAACCATTTAAACAAACACAAAAAAGAAAAAGATAGATATTTGACCCCAATGATCTAAGCCTCTGTTAACAGAGCTGTGGGATCTTTTCTGGGGTGCGTGCGTATGTGTGTGTATGTGTTTATACATATACAGTATATTTCTATATACATATCTCTATCTAAAAAATCCTTGAATATTACGTTTTGGCAGCAAATTCCTCCTGCATGTCCCCAGTCACCCTGCTTTGTAACCCCTCTCTGACAATGGTGCTTTTGGTAGCACCCACTTGTAGCAGTGAGTCTACAGCTCCTCTGTGGGCTTTTCCCTACAGTAGAAACTTTGAGAGTGACGGCCATTGATCCAGGGGTGTTCTCCAGTTCAATGGTGCAGGATGCTTTAATTTTCTCCCTCTGTTTTTTCCCATTTCGCAGGGGGTAACCAATTAAAGGAGCTGTCCACTTGACTGGTACGTCGGGATGCTGACTGCTGTGTTTGCATTTCTCCACTCATCCAGTAGCCAGTCTCTTGAGTGCAGCGAGATTTAGCAGATAGCCCCTTCCCCACCCCACTCCTCAAGTCACCATGCTAGCCCTGGTTTCATTATTTGTTTGACTACTGCATAATTTCATCATCATTTACAGCTTTTGTACTAATAAATGTTTGACCTATTAACTCAAAAAATGATGAACTGGGCGCTTGTGTGAGGGATACGTGACCAAGTTGAGTCTCCTTAAGCTCTTCTCATTTTATTCTGCTGCCATTCACACATATTTTTATAGTCAACTACCCCATTCCAGTTCTGTGAGTGATGTCTTGGCATATACTGTATTAACTGAATTGTTTTTAAGGTTTGTATTAATAGACGTAAAGTCTGACCAGTGACAATGCCTACAAAACACAAATCTCTCTCTCTCTCAAAAAAAAAAGAACACGCTCATAGTTTTCATGACCTGTTTGAAGGCAGTAAAACTCATGTTCCAACCAAAGAGCATACCTGATCATACCGAGTTTTTCCTCTTTTATGTAGATGTGGTGCATTACATGTGGGAGACCATATTCTGTCCATTGACGGCACCAGCATGGAGTACTGTACGCTGGCAGAAGCAACGCAATTTTTGGCTAATGCGGCAGATAATGTGAAACTTGAGATCCTTCCTCACCACCAGACACGACTAGCACTGAAAGGCCCAGAGCATGGTAAGAGAATCTGTAGCACCAAATACCCTTTTATTTTTCTGTCTTTTACTTTGCCTGCCCTTGCTGAGTGGTCAAGAAAGCTATTGCGGCAGTTATGTCTGTAAATGTTGTTTCAGCTCCCCAGGTTATGCTTCTGCAATTCTGAGAAGCTCTGTGTTTTCTCCACCTTAATGTACCCTCTGAGATTCCTATGGAGAGAGAGGGAAATGTTTAACTGAGAAATGGCTCTGCACACTTGTAGATGTACATAAAGACACCTGTTGACTCTACTGTTGCAGTCATTTCGGGGGGCAATAGGTGCTTCAGTAAATGAATCTCTGAATTGCTTCTTGAATTTAGAGGGGGGAGGAATGATGACAGTCAACTTGTTTTCAGCATATTGACTTGATAGTCTGTAATGACCACTTCACTAATAACACCTGTTTTCCCCTAAAATACCTCAAAAAAACCCCACGTGTTTCCTCTTGTTAATGGCTTTATTATTTATTGCCATCATCTTTTAATGTACTTCTGAGATTACTTCATGGGTTCATTGTCAGTGCTTATGAAAAAGGTTTGTTTGAAAACAGTTCCCTAGATCCTAGCCCTTTTTCACTGTGATATTTATTTCATGCCAACATGCTTGAAGAGAATGGCTTTCCATTTTCAAATCAAATTTATATGTAATGTCTTAGTATTTGAAGATGGGAGCTGCCTGTCTTGTCTTCTAACTAATCCCGAGAAAGTGACTAATTCACAGTATTCATAAATTCAGTCTAAAATACCACATATTGATGGACATCAAAGTAGTAATAAGGGTTATCAGATATACAGAGAACAGATACCTGTGTTGCAGCATGAACCAGTAGTACCATTTTCTGAGCCTGTGGTACTGTGCTTCTGCCTTCTTTAGACCAAGACAAGATTTCTGAAGCCTAAAAGTATCAGTGATGGTAAATGTTCTTGGACATCTCTAAAATCCAGGCTGTCCCTGGATAAGCAGTAATCTAGTCATTTTGTCAGAGTGGTGAATATTGAACTGGTAGCTGAGGAGACACTAGTTTCTTCTAGAACAAGGTGAATAAAAAGTAACCCTTGTGATACCGTGTTCTTCCATATTCAGCTGCACCTCTTGCCCCTTTCTACTTAAGCTGGTTATAGGGGCGAGGGAGCAGGGAGTGATACTACAGAAGCAGAATGAGATGAAGACCAAATTTTGCAATGTATTTCCATTCTTTTCAGTTATGACAGTATGTTGCAAAGAGACCTGTCATTAGTTTTGAAGCAAAGATGTCCAACAACCAATTTCTGGAACCTTTGAAGAGTGTTTCTTTTGGGAAGATGAGTACCAGGGACAAAGATTTGTGTAGATGATTGTATTAGTTGAAGCAGTCGGTTTCTTAACTAACATTTAAAATAAATTGATGCTGTTAATGTGCTGGTCACCGTGACCCAGTGTAAATGCTTAGAAAAAAGCAGTGCTCTTGCCATGCCAGGGTTAAGAAGTAGACATTACAAAATCATACCAAGGGGATCTACAAAAGCTATGTAAGAGCACCTTTTGGGGAGGAATCTCCCTAAGGTAATAAAGTTGCTTTCTTAAGTAAGGCGGAATAACTAGGATGTTTACAGCCCTTCCCATCCCCTCACCAGGTTGTGCTACTCAAATATCACAACCAATTCAAAATATAACATGCTTCAGGGAAGCCTGTTCCCTTGTGGAAACAACCTTTCATCAGGTGTGATATGCCCTGGATGCTGCAGAGTTTGAAAAGCTCCCTTTATGTGCCTGGGATAAGCTGAGTCATTAGGGCTGTATCCGTTGAGCTCAGTTACTGGTCTTATGGGAACGTGTTATGAATTTAAAATGGGCAGGAAAGTCAGTATATAAAATAAATTGAAATTTTAGCCCTAAAATAAAATGGAGAGCACTATTAAAAACCAGATTTTTTTTTTCAGGTATCTTTTCCTCTGTACTGTACTGGTAACATCCGTTTCTCTTGCTGCCCCATTAGTTTTATGTTCACTGTACACAACCCTGGTTGGAATAGCTCAAATTACCGCTAAATTACTATGGTTACACACAATAGGATTTTCTTTTACAGAACTTTTGTTGAATTGGGATTATCCTTCTACAAGCTGAGCAAACTGAATTTGTGTACGTTCCCACTTTGTAGGACATTTTTATCTCTACTCTCAGCTTGAAAATAAAACATTTTAAAAAAATCAAAGACTGCCGCATAATTCCCTGCTGGAAGCAGTCTTTTTGATTAAACAAGGCTTACAGCAACTTGGGAAAAAAAAAGAAAATCCACCTGGTCACATTGTTCTTAGAGATTTTAATTTTTACACCATAGTTGCAGTTTGGAAGTCTTGCTGTCTGTGTGCGTAATCGAGAGGCAGTTTCATCTGGGAAGATATGATGAGTCTGTAAGACACATATGGCCATACCAGACTACTGCTGCCATTTCTGGGACTTCTCTGGCTGACAGGAGAGTTTCCAAAGCCTCTGAAGTCGCTGGCCCTGGTGCCAGTGCATGAGCTACCCCGAGTGCTTCCCCTGGTGCTGGTGTCGCACCCCAGCCTCACTTCTGTTATCTTTTGGGAGCAGGGAGGGACAACACAGATTATTTTGATTCAAACATACGGCATGGCACAGCAGGGGTGCTCTCAGTGAGGGACACGGGCCCAAGGCACCCCGATTGAAGGCACAGGGTCAGGCCTGGCAGTGCCAGGGCCTCAAAGTCCCGACCACCGCACAAGGTTGCAGGGACATGGTGGACCTCTGTACCCTCCTTTTCCTTTCCCTGGTGTATACTGCTTGCTGTAGTGACAGACATTGCTTTTGAGTCAGAGGAGTGTTAATATATTCAGACAATTAACAGATCATTTCTCATGTAATGTGAAGTGAAACAGAAGGATAGTTTTTCTTCTGGCACTGCGCAGTGCTTGCTGCAGTGGCGACCCTTTTCCTTCTTGTTTTGTCTCGTGTGGCTAGAGGTGAACTCAAGGTGTGGGTCCAACCTAAACAGTCAATGTCTTTGGCTACTGTTAAAATTCAACATGGGGTTGAATGTGTCTGCAGCTATTATAGCTATAGCAGGTAGGAGAGAGACACAGGTAACAGCTCATGGGCCAGAGACCGTGACTTAAGTTCCATCGTACACATGAATCCCTCAGTGTTTTTAAGACAAAAATTCAGTGAATACTTCCCAGTTTGAAATGTTCAGCAAAGACACAGCTATGCTGAATTTAAAGATGGACTGTGTTTAATGAAGGGTGACTTCAATCATTTTCCTTTAATATTTGACACATTAACTGAAATGCTTCCCGTTCTCTTGGTAACTGCCCTTCACTTTCGGCATATCCCAGACTCTCCATACATAGAATCAGCAATCAAATGTGGTCTCAAATTTCATCCAGGAAAGGATCCTTTTAAAGTTTTGACGATCAAGTTAAAAAACAAACAAACAAAAATAAATCCCCAAAAAAACCAAACAAACAAAAAGGTCAAAAAACCACACACACACACACACAAAACTAAACAAAAGAACAAGCAAACCCCCACAAACGTTAAATTGCACATCCAAGTAATTAATAACAACTTTATTAACCAGGCTTCAGGATAGGATTTTTCTACTGCTGGCCCAGGGAGGTTGTTTACTGCACAGAATAGCATAATGCCAACAATAGATGGTGGCAAAATTAAAATATCAATGCAGTAAATCGAAATGACTGGCAAGGACACATCTCCATTCTAGGCAGTGCTATGTGTAGTATCTGGTTGGTCTTTTTGTATAGAGAATGCAAGCAGAAACTTATTAACCTGCAGTTAGTAGTCATATGTAATACCTTAGGATTTTCTAAGAAAGTCTGGAATCTTAACTGCTAAAGCCAGAGTGAGATTAGAAATTGATTCAGTACTAATCTTTTTAAAAACAAATACAAGAAAAGAAAAAAACCCCATCAGAAACATTTATTCTGAGAAAAAATACTCTTTCTGTTCTTCAAGTTAGCATCCCCCTGGTTAGAAGACAAGATCAGATTATTTATTATTTCACTTTATTTTATTTTATTTTCAATTTGTTTTTCATTTTTGGGCTTCTTTTTTTTTTTGTTTGTGCAATTCAGTTACTTTTCCCTCTTCTCTGGTCCTTTTGTTTTCTGATTTTCCATCATCCCTTCATGCGGGCAGTGAACGTTCAAAGAAGCAACAGGCAACTTACCTGGGATTCGTGTGCCAACAGCCACAGCAGCCTCCTCACCTACCACCATTATAACACCTATCACCCTGACCATTGCAGGATGCCAGCCCTGAAATTCCAGAAAGCGCCTCCTCAAAAAAGCCTTCGTAATGTTCCACGCTTTTTCCTGCTGACATATTCTCTTATCTTCTTTTTCTCCTCCTCCCTTCCCTCTTCTTTCACTCATACTTTTCCCATTTCAGGCACTAAAACCTTTTCAGTTTTATGGATGCTACACTTTTTCATAGCTCTGCCAAGGTTATTTCTGACATTTTACGCCTTTTCCATAACAAGGCAACCTTTGGAGACAGGAAAAGGCCCGAAAATTCTGAATGAATCAGCTCTTCTGCTGTATGAGTAGACCATTAGATTTGAGTAGTGTATATAAAGCATGATTTTTTAATGCAAAGTATTGCTTACAAATCTTTTGTCAGAAATTACCTACTACAAAAAGGCTTTTCTAAAATCAGTGTATCTAAACGTATTGATCTGCATTGGTTCATGCATATGTGTTCAAAAATTTAATTTAACATGCTTCACCTAAAATAAGTTGTATACTATGAATGTACTTTTTGTATCTGCAGTATCTTTGTTAGCTTCCAGCAGGTATTTTCATGAGATGCTGGGTATACTTTTACCTAGGGTCACCTGTGTGGTTTAATGTCTTTGTTATTGGAAGTGCACAAACCATTCCTGTGCATCATACACATTGTTTGATTCTTTGATGAGTTTACAGGCATGTGCCGCACTCTTCCATGAAGACTGAGTGCTGTATGCCAAGTGTTTGATTTCTTACAGCAGCTCTGGTGTCTTCATCCTTCTCTCCTACCTCCATGAGTGCATACAGCCTGAGTTCCCTCAACATGGGGACCTTACCTCGCAGCCTCTACTCCACCAGCCCACGTGGGACAATGATGAGGCGGAGGATGAAAAAGAAGGACTTCAAAAGCTCCTGTAGGTGGTAACAGCATTTGCTCAAAATGTGCAGTGAATGGGTGGAGGAGGGGGAAGATACTGAAAAAAGGTACAAAGTACCTCAATTGACATATACACTATATCTACACTAGGAAGAAGAGAGAACAATTGGAGTTTCTGTTAGATGTAGGGAAACATCTGCATAAAAACATTTGTCCAATGCTAAAATGAGATGAGTAGAGACCATGCAGATTAACTGTCTCATCTGAAATATATAAAGCAATCTCTTCTTCAGACAATTCTGGAAGTTTGTTATACCATTACAGAAGTGATTTCCAAATTCCTTCTTCAGCTCTTCCCATTTCCATCAGAGAATAGAATTCATAGCTGAATAGTCAAAAACAGATTGCTGGTAAGATCAACTATCCATCACATTACAGAAAGATAAAAGCTTGCCACTACCTCCTAGGTAGTTTTAATGTTTACATCTGCACCATAACCTGTACAGTCATTTTTGTGAGGAAGAGCAACAAATAATGGTGAAGTCTAAATAGCTGTGTTTCTGACCACTCTCTGGGATTCAAAGCATGGATTTCCCCAGCAGGGGTGTATGTATTTCAGGCTGTTCCACTTTGCATATTGCTAAGTAGTCACTGGACCAGAGAGAGTGTAGCTGTATCAGCACATTGTTTCCCAGACTCCCTGTAAGTGCTGCCTCTCCTTTTGGATTTTCCATCTTCATGTGATTCTCGGCAGCTCAAGTTCCTCCAGAACAGGGAAGTGAGAACTGCACTGTAAATCATCTGCTCAGGCTAATGATGTTTCACAGATGCGCTCTAGAAAAGCTGAGCTACTGTGCGTTGCAGTGCTGCTGCCCTGTGTTAAAGATTTCCCGTAGTCATAGCAAAATCAGAGCAAACCAGTCACCTCCAAATAAGGCCAGTCGCCACAGAATTGTGAAGAAAGATTTGAGAGAGGAACTGAGAGGTTTTGCTTTCTTGCAGTTTTTGTTGTGCTTGCTTGTTCTTATTTCTTTCATAAAGCAAATATTATTGCATAATGTTTACCTATAAGTGCATTTTTGTTTTTTAATCCCATCAGCCATTTTTCACAACTCATGTGTTGACATGTTAGCTTCTAATGCATTAGTTTGCGTTACAGGGAGATAGTGTGTCTGGCCATGCTATGGTATCAGTAGAGGTCCAGCTTTTACACATCCTCATATGCACATGAGAAACAGTAGTAATATTGCACTAATAATAGTTAGTTTGACCAGTAAAATAATGCTGGATGCAAAAAGTAGTTTTTCGATTGTGCTATATTATAGTAGTTCCATCCAACATAGGACTGTTAATCCCGAAAACTAATCCTATTATGGATCTTGGAGACAGCTGTTACTTGTGTTGTTATATTTTTCAGATATTTTTCCTTCAAGGAAGCCTTGCCCTGCAATTTGCTATTCTGAAAAGGCTCAAGCCCAGCCCAGTGACATTAGATATAAGTGGGACAGTCACATAAGCACTGCAGCCCACCTGAAAGGCTCCTCAAGTCAGAAGGCCCTGAGGGAGACAGGCTGTTATGAATTAGCAAATCTTTAGCTAGGCAGGATTAGGATGAGGCTTTGTTCTGGGGTAGTTTATTTTGCATTTGCACTGTGAGGTGTAGCTACAGAGCGTTACAAAATACGTAGAACTGGCCCCATTACTGAGTGAGTCTGTGCCTCACTACGAGCAGAGACTGCATCAGCAACCCTGAATCAGAGCTGGTTTGGAGGCACTAGCTGGCCAGCCCTGTTTGTGAGCTGGCTTTTCAGCCCAAGCAGAGTTCCTTACCCCCTCTACTAGACTTATACCCATACTTGTGAAAGCAGTAACAGCCAATTTAACAGGCCCACACTGGACTGAATGTGCTACAAGTGATGATTATAGAGCAGGACTGGTCCTGTACCCCTCCACCATCCACTAACAGTCCCTGGAAAACCTTGCCCCTCTCCCTCCGTGGGAGACTCGTGAGACCCAGGTAGCATTGACCGCTGTCTTTTTCATAGAAAAGGAACAGCATGTTCTCTTAATTTTAGTGGGATATTTTTTTCTTTAGCCCGATTGGATTATTTGACGGCTTTATTAATGTAACTTTTAATAGATCTTTTAGGATGCCATTTGGGAAGAAAAGAATGTATCAGTGAAGGGTGCTATGAAATTTACATTGCCAATTGTTTAGGAAAACCTGCATAACAATGTGATTACGCCAAAATTCATGATGGTGAATCATGATGGTACAGGGGGTTACAAGACTTTAATGGTCATGATTTTAAGATCATTCCATTAGTTACACAGATCTTTCCAAAGATATGGTGGTAAAAGTTGAAGGCATGCTCTGCTGTTACATGCTTTATTTATACCACTTGTTTTCAATTTTTATTCTTCCTCTGCTTGTTTTGGTTTTAAAGTATGGCATTCGTTGTGGAAACACTTAGTTTATTAGTTGGTTTTAGTTTAAATCCTGAAGTATTTTGTAATAGGTCCATATTAGTACTCGAAAGCAAAATACAATTTTATATCAAATTACATAGTAGTTACTAGGTAGAAATTAAGCAAGTGCCATAGACATGCATGGGTGCAGTTTTCTCAGCACATCCAAGTTATCTGCTACCAGGAGGAATAGTGAATGTTTTGCAGTTTCTCAAGGGTCAGAGCAGGAAACTGCAAGCATAATAATCTGTATGTGTACCTTTAAATACATCTTGCTCTGCTTCTCATATGGCTGCAGGAATCAAAGTAGCAACTACAGAATCTTCAAATTCAAGATTGTTACTTACATAACTGCAGAGATTATGTTAATTGTAAACAGGCCCCCAGGACTGTTGCTGAGAGTTTAATGAAAACTATATGAGTATGCTACCATGTACCTCTAGAAGGCAGCAACCAGGGTTTGCTCGAGCTACATATACATCCATGCCCCCTTTTTAAATCAATAAGGCTGCTTCCTGGCCTGTAAATCGATTGAATCCTTAAGTAGCCAAAAAATGGCAGTGTTTGTGGCTGCAATGAGTTACAAACCCCAGTGTGCTCCAAGTCATGTGTTGGATACCTGTGGCATTCCATGGAGACTTAGCAGATAGCTGTTGTCACATGATTTGGAAAGGGTATTTTCATCTCTGCTTTTTTTTGTTCTCTTTCTGTTTTGTTTCCTTTGGGGTGGGAGGAATTCCTAATTGTCATTTTTAAGTGTCCACATCATCAAAATATTTATCAGGGTGAGTTTTAAATCCCACAAACATTAACTTAATTTCCCATTGTGAATGTAAACCTTAGCTGTCCTAAAAGTTGAAATAATTGTTGTAAGACCCTTAGCTTCCTGGTAGGGTATTAGAAGTAAGTGAAGGGAAGCAATGACAGAGCTAACAGGTAATTGTTGTATGACCTTAAAGAAAGGGAGAAGGAAACTTTTCTGAGCTTGGATGCCCTATATTTAGATATTTCTGGAACGTGCATTAGGGGATCCATTATTATATTAACTCTGAATTTATGTGGTTTAGTCATATTTTAGCCTTTGCAGCACAGAGACATGGAGAAACCTGTTTCTCACATGCAGTAAATGCTAAAGCTGGTGGCCATTTCTAAGAGGAGATTATTAGTATTTGCATTTGGGCATAAGTATGTCTTACTGAGTGCAAGTGAAAGAAACTGTAAGAAAGAAGCTATTGCATAAGTGGAATAATACACAGTTCTTACAAAGGAAAATGAAAACAAGTTATGAGTGAGAATTCGCAGTAATTTAGAAAAGACGATTTCAAAGTTGAAAGGAGCTTTGCTAAGAGAGTCTCATGAGTTTTTTGGCAACTGAAACTTTTGCAACAGAATTGTCATTGCCGACTGTGCCACTTAATCAGATTTTATACTATTTCAGAGCAAAAGTAATGTTTGTAGCCCCAAGGTGCAGGGAATACTTATAAAAACTCTAACAACTTTGTACGGCTGTGCGATTATCTATAATGTAAAAACAATAACTAGGTTTTTTTCCACATCTAAGAAGAAAAATCCATAGATCAGGAATCCCTCAGATAAACCACAAACATGAATCTTGAACTTTTATCTAATTCTTAGTAGCTACTGCAGGCAGAAAGGGGTTGTGAAGGAAATTAGAGGTGGAGAGGTAATAGTGTAGGTTAAAACATAAAAACATTCAGAATCCTCCTTGTTGGAGGATTATCATTATAGTACCTTACCCTTACTTTACTGGTCTGAACAGGAATTGAAAAAGCTAGTTTTCTGTGTGTGACATAATGAAAGGCAGTATCCTATCACGAGGGGAAGTCAGTGCATGATACAATAGGACTTTAGGTAGAGATCAAATAAGCTAAGGTGCAGCCTCTTCCTTTTCAAAGGTAGTTGCATCAAATCTCAATGTTATTTTTATCTTGATCTGTTCTGTAATGTAGCCTATTCAGAACAAAAGAGAATAGAGGGAGTAGTAAATCAGGAGTACAGAAGTAGCTGCCTGTGTTCCTCACAGAAGGGTTCCCCAGTTCCTTTGAGAGACCCCAAAGAACTTTTTATTTCTCACTATCTCTTTAGATATACTGGTTGCTGAAACAGAGGGATTTGTTCTTATACTCTACCCTGTTAGCCTGGCAAATTGCTGATGTGTAGTAAACACGTACAGGAGGAAGGCATCCTTATTTCATGCAAGCAAGCCTGGGCCATATGCTTCGTTACTAACAACAATTCAGTGCCGTGAGATGTTCAGAAGAGCTCGTGGGAATCAGCCTTGAATAACAGCTGGGCTTGTGCCTCCTGTTCCCTTAGCTCCCATGAAAATTGTGCTCATCCACGCCTTAAACCTAACACAAACAGAATTCAAGGGTGTTCTGATATTTTTGGGTTAGGGCTGTCAAACACATTTATTTTACTTGGTACAAGAACTGTTTTTTTCCATTATACTGTACAACCAGATGTCTTCTGTTCTCTTATGTGTCTTAACTGTTTATACATAATTTATAAACTTTAGCCTAAATTTGCTTTAAAAGAGATGTTTTGTTGACTAGGTTTATCATACAGATCAATTTTCTCAAAGAGCAATGAAATTTCTGCTGTGTGTGAATGTCTTTCCTCCTGGTCTGCTCTGTTTTATAGTGTCTTTAGCCTCTAGCACTGTTGGTTTGGCTGGGCAGGTCGTCCACACAGAAACCACAGAAGTAGTGCTGACAGCTGACCCCATAGTGGGGTTTGGGATACAGCTCCAGGGTAGCGTGTTTGCTACCGAGACCTTGTCTTCTCCACCTCTCATTTCCTATATTGAGGCTGACAGCCCGGCAGAAAGGTGAGGTTCTTTCAGTTGACTGTTAAATACGTTTTGGTGAGCATTCCTGGGGGTACTTGGGGCTCGTTGCTTTCCATTTGTGATAAATTGCAGGGCCTTGCTCAATGGACGTGTGGCAAGTAATAAACTGTCTGTTCTGACAATGATATTCCATATGCTTGATCAGCTGTAAAAAGTTTGACAAGCACCAGTGTTTTTATCATCCAGATTCCTCCAGTAAGAGACTGGAAGCTATATTTGTGCAAAAGGGAAACAAAAAATATCAGACACCTCGCTGAAGTCAAGATAGTAATAATTCAGTGGGCCATGAGGGGAGGCCATATCCAGCTTTGGTCAGCTTTGATACAGAACGAGCTCTCAGGGAGTACCAGAGTTTTTACTTACTAATGATTTCATTGCAGCATTTTGATTGCATTTTTACGCTCATGTCTGTCTTTAATCATGGCATGAGAACACTAGCAGCTGCACAGGCAAGTCCTTGCTGCCCTTGCAGAGCCACACCACCTGTAGCCCACGGTCAGAGGTGGTGTTCCCAGGTGGGGTGGAGGCATGAGGGCTGTGCCCCTCTTCCTAGGTCCCAGCACCTTGAGAGCATGACCTAGGGAGCTTGATAGATTCTTGGTGCAGAGGGGCGACAGCAGCTTCCGTCCCCCTGTGTGCCTGGGCAGACTGCTGAGCTCCAGTGCCACACTGGTCCTTCAAGGTCAGGTTGAATGTGTTTGACATTGCTGGTTCTGGTAACGTGCACCTCTGATGGTTGTTTTGTTTCATGGTTTATCAAGGTGTGGCGTGCTACAAATAGGAGATAGAATAGTGGCAATAAACGGTATCCCGACGGAAGACAGCACGTTTGATGAGGCCAATCAACTGCTCAGAGACTCTTCTATCACCAACAAGGTCACTTTGGAAATAGAATTTGATGTTGCAGGTATGAATGCACTGTTATTCTGTCTCGCAAGAAAAGTGAAGAAATAAATCCCAAGTACATTGTGAGCGTTAGGCACACAAGGTGGAGACTTTCTTCTCACATAAACGCCATTCAGTTTTCAAGTGACCTGTTTGAAACGGGTGTCTTTTTGTACAGCTTTCCCATTTCACATAGCCCTGCAGCATTCGTCAGAACACAAGAAGAAATTACAAGTCCTGTAGTAAGATCTGGTGACAGTCCCTCCTCTAAGTTATTTCCAGACATTTTTCTGCCCTGAGATAGAAATATTCTGCTGAGCTGAGTAAAATCCTCTACAGGCCAGCTAATGAAACGTTTTACTAGAGAGAAAAGTATTGTAAAAGGGTGGATAAGCAGAAAACTCTGAAGAGTTTCACTTACAGTATCTCAAACCAACAATCTAAACAAAATAATAGAAACAATTAATAAAAGCCAGAAAAATCATTGTTCATGTTGCTGGTGAGTCTTTATTGCTACTAATGGCTTTCCTTTCTTCTGTAAGGTGTTTAAACATACAGAATACACCTATAAAATCACAAATTGTGTAAATCAAACAAGTACACATTATGTCTGTGTACTACCCCACTATGTGAATAGTAAAAGCTTTTAAGACTTCTGTGTTCCTCTGACAGTAGCTCCTTTGAAGTCATGACGATGTTGGATGTGCTGCATTTTGCATAGTGTTATTATTGTTACTGATATTCTAACTCATTATTTCAAAAGCAGGCTAAAGGTTCCTACAGTAATTCTGTATAATCTTTTAATATGCACGTGCCTATTAAACAGACAACAGACTCATACTCATGATTAGGCTCCTCTGCCACATGTATGTTTATATTTCCATAACTGAAATTTCAGAGGCCCAAATATTTGCTAGCAGTGATGGCAAAAGTCAGGATTCAAATACAGTGCTGTGTGTTCAAGTGTTTTTTGCGTCGGTCGGCTCCAGGTGCTTCTCCATTAGTGATGTCTTGATTTCTTTTCTTCCCAGTAGATGTAAAATCTGTGGCAGTTATCTTAGCAGACAGTTTAAAATGTGTTAGGCCTACAGCAACAAAGGTCTGAAATCCTTAAGTCTTGATCTCCTGTCCTTTTAATTAAAAGTTACCTGCCAGCACTAAAATTTTCACTTGTGCTCACCTAACTTGCATATGAGCTAAAAACCTGCAGTCTCAGCTGGCTGCTGGCCTGTGCAATCTCCATAAATTCAGTTAAACCTTAAAAAAAAATTGAGTTACCGTGAAATTACCTGTAGAGGTATAAATCATACTTTGTATGTCCTGCTCCCTTCACTGCAGGACCTGTGTTTCATCCGTGGCTTGTGATGCTGTTGTGGTTTAATCAATTTACACGTATAGTTTCATGTACTTGGAATTGCTGTGCCTTATAAATTATCTAACATTTTAATTTTTTTTTTTAATAGAATCAGTTATACCAAGCAGTGGAACATTTCATGTAAAACTACCAAAGAAGCATAATGTGGAACTTGGCATCACCATAAGTTGTAAGTGAAAGTGCTTATTTTAAGATCATGTTTATGGGATAATATGTGGATAGCAGGTCCTGTAGCTATATTTTTGATTTGGTATAAACTTCCTTTTCCTTTGCCTAGACAGGGGCAATTTAGCAGTGCTCTCTCTGATGAAACACCATTCTGTAACAGATTTGTGTTCCTCTTCTAGTAGTTAAAGAAGCCAGAAGTTTGCCAGACCTAAAGTTTGACCTATTCCTTTATGCGTAACACGTATTTAACACCCATTAAAATTGTTAAAAAAAAAAAAAAAATCATCATCAGTAGTATTGGGCTCATGCCAAAGTATTTCCATAGCTGGGAATTTTAAAGCAAGGTCTGTCATGGTCTCTCACAGGCTCTTGGACAACCCCACTGAACTCTGGGCTTCTCTCTGGCATGAGGATCCACATTCATGGGGTTATCTTTTGCTGCAGAAGCCAAAGTCTGAAGATACATCCACAACCTGTAAAACTAGCAGGCAATCCTAAATGTGCAGGTCACATAGCACAATCCGCTTTCACTAGGGATTTCAGAGATGGCTAAAAAAGATAACAAGACTGTGTGTTGGTCTGTTTCTCAAAAAGTATTACTGTTGTTTGAAATCAAAGTGCTTCTATACTTACTTATTTTTGGAGCAGACTGTAAATGCTGTATTAGGACTGGCTTTTAACTACAGAAATTCCACTATACTGAGTTCAGCTCTTGATGGAAGGAAGAACAATCTATATCAGTGTTAATGGGCTTGTGTTTAATGTACAGAATCTGGTCTCACCAGAATTAACATTCCCTTACGGTTGTGGCCTTCCTTAGACTATTAGTCTTTCTTTGAAATTATTCATTTGTCTTGGAGGAAGATTGTGCTTTGACTTATATTCTCACAGCTTTTACCAGCACAATGGAATAAGGTTAATCAAAAGTAAAGCAGGGAACTCGGGGCTAAGAGCTATATCTGAGGAGCAAATGAGAGACACTGCAGGCCTGTTTGCTTGCGTTGCACAATTGGATGAGTAATTGTTAGTCTCTGTAAGACGTGATGTGATGCTTGAAGCAAAATTGTAGGTCTATATATATTTGTGCAAATGAAAATATTGAGAAATGAGAAAACCTGGAGAGAGGCTGTTCTATTTAAATGTTCTTCTTAGGATTGGTTAGAGTTTGTAGGATTACTGTAAAAATGCAGTTTTCCTAGTAATTTGATTTGTGCCGCTTTTTGGAATTGATGCATCTTGCATTTTTTTTGCTGTCTGTAGGAGTAAACTTTGAATGGAAAGCTAATGTTCTTGGGATTTGTGTTTAGCACTTCTCTTCTAAATTTCATATACCTTCTTGACTTGGAACTGAATTCCAAAAGTTAGTGCTTTATAAAATTAGTGCTTTATATAATCAGAGTGACACCTGGTGCATCTTAGCTCTGCTCTGCTGAGTATAGTGCAGTATCTTTAATATATGAATTAAATTATCTGTTCTATATATTAATACCACTTATTAATAGTATTTAATGGATATGAAGTGTGTCTAGGATTAATTATTTATTTGATTTTAAAGGATTTATACTAATAACTGAAAGTTTGTAAATTTGCTTGGTGGAAGTCTTGACTTGCTGCATTTCATGCTTGCTTTTCAGCGCTTCACTCTGTTCTGCCTAATTAACTCCTAAATGAGGCAGCATGATTTGAAGAATATGAGTGTTTTATATTCATTTTGTCAAATCTTTATCAAGGCACTTTATCACATTAGCATGCCATTTACTACTGATATTGTCGAAAAGCAAAATGATTTATTTTAAAAAACAGATACTAAGGGGAACTTGGCAGAATTGATATGAACAGACTTAAGCAGGGTGATAGAGAAGATCAAGTGTATCCACTTTTGAGCTTGATCTGTTTAAGTGCTAGAGACCTGTTTAATTCTCTCTCATCTCAAGGTAGTAGAGTTAATGGTGAATGAAGAAGTTCTGTCTCTATAAGAACATTACAGAGAAACGCCTGTCTTGCTTTCCGTATAGAATCAGAGAATCATTTTGGTTGGAAAAGACCTTTAAGATCATGGAGTCCAACTGTTAACCTGGCACTGCCAAGTTTATGTTGGGATTTGGAGGAGAAAGTCAGGAAATGACCTGACCTGACCTCACCTGACAGACAAGACAGACATTTTTTGTCAGAAGGGAAATGTAAGCCTCACCTCAGGCTGGCACCTGAACTTGTGCCTATTTTTAAGTCTAAGAGTTCTTCTAAGTCAGCTGGTAGGAGGCAGACGTTCTGCAAGAGGAATTTATTTTTCTTTCTTTGTGTTGTTTTCCTTGGTAGTAAACACCAAGTGTCCCTGCATGGAATTACTGCCGGCTGCTTGAAGGCATATCTGAGGTGACACGCAACACTAAAGACAGTTATGCTAGTTCATCGTCTTTGAAAAACATGACCTGTAACAAAGGAAGAAAATAAGCTTCTCGGAGTCTCAGATTAATAAATGCAAGGAAAAAAAAACTAATTAAAAAAAAAAGTTAAAATCCCGTTAGATAGCAGAAATCCTTAGAAAGTAAGACAGAAGAAGGTTTCATGAGCATCATTGTTGATGTTAATCCAGGGCACTGAGTTTTGGATAATTCATGTCAGTTACCTCGCAGTACGCTGACCTTGTCCATTGCTGCCTTCACACACATTCTGGGCTTCTGTCATCCTGTCATCTTTCCCTTATCCCATCAATATGTGTCTAATCTTCCCATTAATAGCTACTTATGCTCAATCAAGAGTGTGTTTCATAGTTTGCAAAAACAAGTGACTATATAATTCATGCTTCAAGTACCATCATTTTCGCACCCACTTACCTAGTTGGAGCAATTAGAATGTCTCAGTTCTTAAAATTATGTCATCAAAATAAAGCATGACACAGCAGTGTCCATGTGTGCGTGATTATGCTTTTATTACAGAGCCTTTCCCAAGAAGAAGGGTAGCTTTCAAGTAGATGTGGTAGTGTTCAAATCTGTTTCAGTTTATTTGCCAGTGACATTGATTTTGGACCATGTAATGGAATATAGATTTTTTTTTTTTTTTAAGATAAAATTTTGCACCACTGGCTACTTTATCATAGACTAATATTTTTTAAATATATTGAATGACATCCAAGAAAATTACATACCAGTCTGGTAATTGTAGTTAACAGCTCTTTCTTTCTTTCTTTTTAAAGTAAGATTCTGATATCCTTACTGGTAATGAACTGCAGCACCTTGCTTCATAAATAATTTATTTGAAGCTAATGGGACTACTCAAGGAATAAGAAGCTGCAAAGCTGGTAAGAATATCAGAATCTCACCCAAACTAGCATCAGCTTTTCTAAGTCATTTTGACTAGCAGCTATACTATAGTCTACTTTATTGCTTTCTTATTTCGTCAGAAACAAGCTTTGTAAATATCTACAGACATTTAGCATTGACTATGAGAATTTACTCTCCTAAGAATATTTCTGGGATTTCACCTATGAAAATCAACTTCATTTTGCAATGTTACATATAATTATTTTCAAGACAGAGTCTGAAGAATCAGCAGGTTTTTTAGCTGCTCCACATGACCAGTACTTAAGGAACAAAAGAACTACATCAGTCTAATTTTGAAAAAGCTCTTTCATCTATTTAATAACCACATTATTTTTAAAAAGTCTAGTAGCTGTTAGCCAGTATTGTGCATAAGTGGACTCACTTTGTATGAAAAATGTTTTTCTGTCCCCTGAGCATTTTTCTCTACTGGTTCAGTTTGTTCAGAGTTTGATCAAACTCCAGAACTTGAAGCGAGACTGAGACTCATGAGCTTTGGTGGGGTGGTAGGTGAGATGTCCACCCCAAAATCTGTTTGAGTCACATTGTCTGGTTGTTTCATTTTCTTTGGGTTAGCAGTGAAATAAGAAAGGAGAGTTGTCTGAGGTGGTTTTTAACCTAATGGAAGAGCTGATCTACAAAACTGACACCACCTCACTGACCTTGTTCTCAAGTGGAGGGGAATAGGCAGGAGATATGTATCTTTACTAGTAGAAGTAGGGTAGAGGCCTGTGATGGAGACCTAGGATCATGGAGTAATTTAAAGAGAGAGAAGAAACAACTTGCTGAAGATCAGCCTTCCAGCTGCAACACTAAATTTAGTATCTGTACAGCTTTATGCATTCTTCAGTCCACTTGTAGTGCATCATACAGACTGTGTAAGGTCTCTACAAAAGCTCAACAGCAGGTAGACTAACAGCTGGAGCAAAGAGGAGAAAACATGAGATCTTCAGTGGACAAGCAGAATGGTACAAGGAGAGAAAATGAGTGGAAAGCCGTAACAGGGAGATGGCAGATGAGGGAAGAGGCTGAGGTGTGATCGGGGGTAGGGGAAGTTGGGACTTGAACAAGAAGAAGGCTGGACATGGGTGAGTGGTAAGGAGGTTTGGTTTTAATTGTTTCTTAAAACCAAAAATAATTCTGAAATGAAAGAGAAGAATGGAGACTTAAAGCTGTAGAGTGTCACTTCAAACTTGTGTTAATTCATGAGGATATCTCTTTTAATTAAGTGGTCAAATACTGCTTTCTCACTGAGACTCTTGCTTCTCTGCTCTCTGGGGAGAGATGAAACAGTGGTGTGTATGAAAGGGGATGGAGGCTGCATAATGAATGAGGTGGAGGATTGCAGAAAGAAAAAAGAGGTGATCTCATGGTCAAGATGGTTTAATGCTACCCTGGAGAAATTAAGGGTTTTTTTTCCTTTTCTCTGCAATAGAGTTGTGCTGAGACAAGTCATTTCACAGAGCTGGGGAGCGGGAGATATTCCACAACTGTCTGCTTGATTTTCTGTGGAAACCATTGAGATCCTGGGGTCACACTTGCTGAAATGCTGAGCATCTGCAGCTGTTGCTGAAAATTGCAGTGGTTGTGCTTTGGACATAGAAGCTGTTATATACTACAAACTACTGTGAGAAATAAAGGCATGGATATCTCAAATTGCTCACAGAAAATTTTCATACTTTGACCTAAATTTTCCTATGTTTCCTTTCCTCATCTGTAAAATCAGGATAATAGTACTCAATCTTCTTGCTGGGGACAGCATCTGTTCACTAGTGTTTGGGAGACAATCTTAGGCTGCAGCGATGAGCAGTACAAAAGTTCAGAAGGAAATTAATGATTTTATCTCTGCAGCACAACTTGAATAGTTTGTAGTATGTATGTCATGAACATTGAACAAAAATAGAACAAAGTGTGGTGTAGCTGCTTATTAAGGATTTGTCAGCATGGGGGGATTCATTTTACACTGAGCTGTGTTTGCTGCCTACAAAAAGGCTTTCATCCACCAGACACAATTAATAGCCCAACTGACAAAATACCACTGGTTCACACTTACTCATTTTGAAGCTGTGATAACTTTGCAGTATCATACCCCTTGCATCCAGGTGTATTCTGTGGCTTTGCACTTGGAGCTGTGCTCTTTCCCCCATCTTGGTTCCTTCTCCCTTCTTTTTGGAACAATAATGGGCCGTTTTCTTTAATACTGGTAATTTTTATAAAGCAGTTTCATAAGAACTATCTCAATACTCAGATCTCAAGCTACAGGCATTGTACAGTGGGTGGCATATAACCTCAGAGATTTATAAGGCAACCCAGATAGTAAAAGCATAGAATTAAAAAGAAATAAAAAAAGAAGTGAACCAAAGCGATACTTTAAAATTGTAAGAAGATACTAATTGGTGAAATAAACCCAAAGAATTCAAGGAAATCATTGAACTGTCATGTAAAATATAGTTGACCTATAGTGTGAAAGTATGAGAAACAAGCTATGAAAATTACACATTTTGCAAAAAAAAGTTAGTTGCTGTTCTTTAAATTGCAACATAGGCATTTCCTGAAAGTGTGGTGTTTCAGACAAGTTTCTAAAAATTCTTAAAAGCTCTTGTACATCTGTCTTCTGAACTCTCAAGACACTGCATTTGAAATACAGCTATTTAGCAGTTCTTAAACAGTTCCTTCGAGCATTCAAAGGATTTCTTAGCCAGGGTAACCAAGGTTAACAAGATCTGTTAGAATATTGTGTTGGAAATGTCATTATTAATATACCTTGTGGATGCTGTAGGTGAAGATCTGTCATGTTCCATCAAAGAGAAAAATCATGAGCAGCTAAAGTAACTGACATCAGGATTTTGTAGGTGATCTTCCAATATGGGTAGCCTAATGGAAAAGTACCTTCTGTGAGTGCACACGGAGGCCTTAGTACCCAGGGCAGAAGTGGCTCAGGGCAATTGAAGATCCCTACATGTACAAAAACCATTAGGACTTTTCAGAACTGGGAGCCTTATACCACGTGGCAATGTTTTAATATTACCACACCCTTTGTTAACAACAGGCCCAAAAGTCAGTCCTTTTAACCATCATGGACAGAAAGTTATATCAGATACCTCCAAGAAGAGACAAGTTAGGTGGGCAAGGAAAGGACTGGCGGGGATTTTACTAATTTGACCATTGCAGGGTTTCTAGTAGATATCTCCAGTACAAAATGGGGAGAGGTCCACAATGCTTAAGGCCCAGCAGCAGTATAGAGGAGCAAGGTTACTCGTCAGAAGAGGCACATGTTTACTTCAGAGGAAGCAGCGAGTCATAGTCAAGCAAGTGATATAAGTGATGTAAGCTACGTATGTGCAGATGTAATAACTGTGTATCAGCCCAATGGTATATGTGGCCACTACCCACAGCGTCCCATTTATTGTGAAGTAAATCTTTCCTTCTCACCCAGGAAACATTATCTTCATACCTGTGCCTTCAGCACTGAGTGGGACCAGAGTGGATATTTTGCCAGAGCAGGTCTGTTGGTCAGGGGTATAATACAACGTGATATATGACTGACAGAAATATTCTGGCAAAAGATCAATGTTAATGGTTGTGGTGAAAGGTTCTGCTAACAGCAAGCCTTCCTTACGTCTTGTAGCTACACCACATTCTGTGATAGATCACTGGAGCTGTACTGTGGTATTTTTGTATGGTTCAGTCCCAGCCTAACCCAGACTTCAGATATATCAGGTTAAATTCACTTTGCACTAATCACCTTAATTCTGGCATTTTCTAATTTTTGAGAAATATGCAGTCTTACTAATCTGCTGATGATGACCGTTTGTATTCATGTACATATAATTTAGGGGAAGGGGAGGAATATAATACAGGTTAATAATGTGTGTGAAGTATTGATTTATGGACAGAATAAGCCCATCTGCATATCTAGTAATAAAACCAGATACTTATATTTGTACTTTATTACAGCTCCATCCAGTAGAAAACCAGGGGACCCTCTGGTTATTTCTGATATCAAGAAAGGAAGTGTTGCTCACAGGTAAGATGTTCAAGCTCCCAGTAAATATCTGTTTCCATTGTATAGCCATCTAGTTACACAGAGGAAGCTTGTAAGTCGCTGCGCCCAAAGTGTAGCATTTTAAGAAGTAATTGTTTTAAAAATCCATCTAGTTTCTATAAAAATGTTCATATCTTCTAAGATACCTTTCTTTAATGTTACTAGAATTTCATCTAAGCTTATTTTATTGTTCACAGAACTGGGACACTTGAATTGGGTGATAAGTTGCTTGCAATAGATAACATTCGACTTGACAATTGCTCAATGGAAGATGCTGTCCAGATCCTTCAGCACTGTGAGGACCTTGTAAAGTTAAAGATCCGCAAAGATGAAGATAATTCCGGTATTAGCAATGAGCCTATTGCAGATTCTTGTATATTTTCAGAATTTTTAGAATATAGGATTATTCTTTTGCATTTAAATTTTAGCGATTTTTTTTTTCTAAACGTGGCTGATTTATGCTAATGCTAATCAGAAAATCTAACACTAAAAAGAATTTGAATGGTATATAAAGTTTTGAATTTTCTCAGTGACTGTATTGCCAGCTTGAGCTGCACTGCAAAATGAGGTCTTTGGTTTTCTGGAAATGCAGTTTTCCCTCAGGTGCAGTCATATGAGGTTGATCTTTTTTTTAATCAGCGTACTGAGATTTTCTCTACTTTTAAGATTGGAATCACGGTTAGCAAAGCATGGATCCATAGGTCTCAGTTCTCCAGCAGAGTGGTGAAGTGCATGCTTTATCCATAAACTTATGAACTTGACTTCAGTATGACTGTTCACATGCTTAAGATAAGTAGCACTTTACGCGCTGTGCTTGGATGGCTGATGGAGGAGCCAGGTCTGATCAGTCCAGTGAAAGTAATGCAGCTGCCATCATTTTGCACACCTACCTCTATTAATATTCCTAGATCTTCCTCATTAGGGATTCCATAAGAGTACAATTTCTACCTGGAGATAATAAAGCAACTTCTGTTATGCATTCTAGTGGCAAAAGAAGTTAGACGATTATAACTACCATCACCGGTGGGATTTATATTATAGTGTTAAACAAAAGCATGAACTGTAGAATCACTTGTCTTAAGCTTTATGCAATCTTACAGTAAGAAGGCACAGCCAACCACACTACATTATTTAAAATCAAGTACGAGTGTTGAAATGGTGTTTAGAATTGCATAGAATGCTCTTTTCCTTTAATTGCTTTTGAAAGCAAACCAAGTGTCTTCTTAGTATGATCAGTACAAAACAAAGGTGGATGCATTTAGTACCTTGTACAAACTGGCTTTCAGAAGTAAATTTTGATCCAGCAAGGTGAATGGCCACTGCTCAGTGTGATATTGTGGTTAAATCCCCACAGGTGGTGAGGTGGGATTTACTACACATAGTTGGTCCATCTTGGACTGTTAAAGAGGTTTCTTCACCCTAGGCTTCCCAAAGCAGAGTCTGAGGTGATAAATTCCACTAAGTAATTTATTTGAATGGTACAATAGCAGAAAGGTCAGCTTGAGCTTGGTACCTCCAGGGAGGGACCCCGACTCCAAATCATGCCTCTCATTTATACCCACACCACCCATCACCCGATCTCCAAGTTCAGCCCCAAGTCCTGTCACTTAATTTTGGTTGGTGATCTCTTGATTTCTTCCTGGTTTTCACTGTTGCTGGGCTGGCCTTGGTTCTTCTCTTTTTCATTCTGCTTGTATTTGCTGAATTCAATGAGTTCTTTGTTAGCAGCATTAGTTATATCAAAAGTTTAAGCTTAGTCAGCTCTTGTGGCCTAAGGCTGCAGCAATTTTAGTTACTAGTGCTAAGTAAGTTATGCCAAGCAAGTTCTATACCAGCAATATATCAACTCGCACAATAGTCCAGCCCTATTGTGCTTCTGCAAGCCTCTTGATTTCACAAGCACAATATGGGGTGTTTCAAAAAGATGGACCCAACGTGTTACAATTACACAAAAATTTACAAATGGTTTAATGGGTTAGGAAGTTCTAGTAACCTTTTTATAAATGCCCTATGTTCCCTCCACCTGCTGTACAGACTGTAAGAATTTCATTCATGCGTGGTTCGTGATTGCAGAGATACAGTGATTTCAAACTGGGTCGATCTTTTTGAAACACCCTGTAGTTCAATTATAGTCCACTCCTACTGTTAAGAAAATTAGTTCAGGCCTAGACGTAGGCTAGGACAGCTAATATTTCCTAACGTGGACAGAGGCTGGGCAAACTGGCCATGGGCTGTACATCCAAAGGGACACTTGACTGACAGGTGCTTTGCAAAACTGAGCAAACCAGGTGTGTTATGAAGAGCAAATTGCAACTGCACTTGGCAGCAAATTGGCAAGAAAAATGCCTGTAGAAGGAATTTTGAGTATTCTGCTGCACAAGAGAGGAGTCTACCTTTTAAGTGCTCATGGCACATATGATCCTTCCTTCGCCTTTTTTCCCTCCAACAGACAATAAAAGGGTGTGAGTTACAGCCATACAGAAGAAGAAATAAGTTCTCCTACACTTTTAAACACCTGTGGGTTTGTCCCGTGCGTGTCATGTCATCCCCCCACTCCCACTCAACTTATAGACTTGATCTCTTTCTAGGTCAGCTTCCATTTACATTGAGTTTGGTGCACAATTTCTATTGCCATCACTGAAATGTGGATTTCAGTCCCCACCCATGTAAAATAACATCTTTGCCCTCTTAGATATTGCACACCATGGTAGCTGGTACAGATTTTTGCGAGTGGGATTCGTTTTCCATGGTTCTGTTTTACACTTTTACATTGCTTATTTTACAGTTAAATTATGTATCTGTAACAAGATTCTCACACAACTGTGGTGTCTTATCTGGACATGATTGGTGTAACTGAACAGATTCAAATGTAGATAGACAGCTACTTAGAGACCTACTGGACAAAACTCTCTATACAAATGGTTCTTGTAACAGTTGACTAAGTGTCAAAGTGTAATTGATTTCAGGCACTTTGAAATCTAAAATGAACATATGTCTCCTGAAATGCTAAAGAAAAAAAAATATGTTTAAAAACAGTAGCAAAGGTGTAGCGAAAACTGCACCTCAATTAAAATCAAGTTTGTTTTTTTCCATTAGGTTGTTAATGAACATCTGTTTTTCTTACAAAGGGAGGAAATGCATTTCCTAAACTCAACAGAAAAAAAATAATTCCCCGAGAAAAGAAAAGCCTGGCATGCTTTTGAGGAGGGGAAGGCAGGGGGCAGGGGTTCTTCCTCCTGAAGTTCTCACTTCCTTGCTGCCTTTCTAACTCTTTATATTCATTTTTAAGTGTTCCTAGCTTCCAGCTCTTCTTCTGCCTTCTGTTTTTCCTTCCTCTGCTGTCTCTCCAAGTCCTCCAGACACTTGTATGTGTCTCAGAGCCAGCCATGCAGGTGAGGCCAGCAGTGGGGTTGTATATCATGTGCTCCCCCAGACCGTGCTCTTCTTTGCCCTTTGGTCTGTATTGATCAGATGTTACTCTGAAGGTCAAGAGAGTAGCGGACAGAGCAAAGGCGCTGCAGCGCAGGAGGTCTGCTTTCATTGAATGTGGTTTCCAAGATCTATCCACATGTGTGTCACAAGAAGAGAAAGAAGGGAAAAATCTCAAAAACGTGAGAACTGAAGACATGATAGTTTGATTATATTTCCTCCCCAGATGGACGTATGTTTTCAGCAATTTTTCTGTTTTCTTCGGTTTTTCTGTCAGCTTCTCAAACTGAGAACAGTTTTATCTCCTTATTAACCTAATGGTTGCCACCCATTTTTGAATATCAGAATTCTTTGTTTTCATGGCAAAACTGACCTTCATCATGAGTTTGTGCCACATGCGTGCCATGTTCTTGGATAGCTGACATTTCTGCTGCCTGGAAAGACCACTGAAGAGAACAGTGTAGCGATTTGGCATTTGTTGCGTGCTGTCTTTAATTTTCTTAACTAGGGCAAACCAGAAGACAGACAAAATGGACTAGTCTCCTTTCCAGTCATTCACTAAGACGTATAACCTTCCAGCTCTCGCGTGGCAGGGCTGCTGTATGATTAAACAACTTTTTATTCACTTACTGTTGATAGCAGAGGAACATCAGTGTTGTGTCAACCCTTAGCAAATACCAGCTATTGCATTTTCAATTAGCTTGGAGGATTAGTTTCCATCCTTCAGCTGCAGTCTTGTGCTGTGTCAGTGCCGCACCTGTGTAAGCGTTGCCAGCGTTGGATCCCAGAGGATTTGTCGTTGTTCCATAAATGCTCCAGCAAGCAAGCAAGAGCTGCCACTCTCCTGCCGTGCAGCGGCAGCTGATGTGCCAGCCCACTGTGTGCTGGCCAGAGGCTTCCAGTGGGTCTTGGGAGTTGGGTGGTTCTGGAAAGAGCAGGTCAGGTACAGCCCAGCTGATGTGAACTGAGACAGAATACTGAGGATAATGCCCCAAGTAGGAATCCAAGGCCAACACTAGGCATGAAAATCGCAGTATTCTTTGCCAAATAAACACCACTAATTCTTCCCTCCTTTAGTTCTATATATGTTCCTCTTTCTTTATGCAAGGGGGAAACAGGGGGGAGCTGGGCTGGGGGAAGCTAAAGGCCTAAATTTTCTGCAAACTTGCAAGAAGCAAATTAGCTCCAAAGGTGTTAGTGTTTCTCCAGCTCTGCTTAGGTACCATATTCAGCATTAGAAGAAAGCAACTCTTTGGAACTTTGGATCTTTTTTCCTTTTCAAGTTTTTCTGTCTATAGGGACTGAAATGGGAACATTTGAATTTTCTAGCTTGTCTCAGGTTAGTTCTAGTAACATTTACAGAATGTGCATCCTAGACATTTTCCACACTCGCTGAGCCATGTGAAATGTCATTACCCACAGATCTAGGAAAAGGTGCCCGCCAGGCCAGACATCCTGGCTGAATACCAATACTGTAAGATGGGCAAGGGAGCACTTATTATTTTGATCTGAGGAGAAATCTGGCATTTTATATTTCAAAATCTGCCTTCACAACTCAAAGATACCACAGTTGATTGCTCTCCTGCTGGGATATACTTTTTATAATATGTAGAAAGCATGCACTGTATAAATACAAGAGCCTTTCTTGTTGCCACAGCACCTGTTGGGTATTGTTTAAGGAAAATACATTTTATTTAAGTTTACTCAGTGATGAATTGTTCTCCATTTTTGATTATTGTTTGGTGAGACCAGAATTTCAAAATAATGCAAGTGACCTCATGTGACATAATGAAATCAAATCTAATGGAGTTATTATTCAACTTAGTTGATAATCCAGAAGCTATTTTTTATTGTGTTACAAAAGCATAAAACTTGTCCATCAAAAACATGGACTATATTTCATGTTCTCTTAGTAAGACAGCTGCTTACCTTATCTTTTGACTTTTCCCACAATTCTTTTAAGGAAATTTGGTTTTAAAACTTTTGATTTCTCTTTGATTCTGAATACATTCCATTAAGTTCAAGGAACAGATGAGTACCAGTATTTATACAATAGTAGTAACTTGTATTTTCTCTAATAACGTGCCCATGCAGCAAAGAAGGCGAAAGGCCTTCTGGGCTGCATCATGCAGAGCGTTGCCAGCAAGTGAAGGGAAGTGATCGTGATCCTTCCCCTCTGCCCAGCACTGGTGAGACACACATGGAGTGCTGGATCCAGTCCTGGGCTCCCCAGTGCACGAGAGACATGGACATAGTGGAGCAGGTCAAGCAAAGGGCTACTAAGATGATGAAGGAGCTGGAGCATCTCTCCTATGAGGAATGGCTGAGAGAGCTGGTACCGTTCAGCCTGGGGAAGTCTCAGGGCAGTCTTATAAATGTATATAAATACTTGAAGGGAAGGTGTAAAGCAGACAAAACCAGGCTCTTCTCAGTGGCTCCCAGCAACAGGACCAGAGGCAGTGGACATAAACCGAAACATGGGAGGTTCTTCCTGAACATCAGAAAACACGTTTTTACGGTGAGGGTGACAGAGCACTGGCACAGGTTGCCCAGAGAGGTTGTGGAGTCTCCATCCTTGGAGATACTAGAAAGTCATCTGGACACAGTCCTGGGCAACCTGATCCTGATGGCTCTGCTTGGGCAGATGGGTTGGACATTGTGACCTCCAGAGGTCCCTCCCAACCTCAACCATCCTGTGATTCTGTAACAAAATAGCCTGAAGTTACCTTTTAATAGGAAAGAAGATATAAAGACTTTAAACAGAGTAAAATTTAGTCTTAATAGAATGAGGGGAGTTTTTCTATTGACTTCAATAAAATCAGATTTTGGCAATAGAAATTGCACAAGATTTTTTTTTTTCTAAATAATCCAGTAAAGTACGATTAAGAAGTGTATCTGAAATGTAATCCTTTGAAAATGTTGTTTGATTACCAGTCACTAGACTGAATGTGCTATTTTTTTTCATTCCCTCTTTCATAAGAAATCAATTGCATCCCCTTGGCATTTATTGCAGATGAACAGGAGAGCTCTGGAGCAATTATTTATACTGTTGAGCTCAAGCGCTATGGTGGGCCTCTTGGAATTACAATCTCTGGTACTGAAGAGCCCTTTGATCCCATAATAATTTCCAGCCTTACAAAAGGAGGATTAGCTGAAAGGTAAATTGGAAAGCAAATTATTTTTAAATGTGCTTTTTGTCAAGATAAAGATTTATGTTGTTTACCTCAAGCTGATAATTTTCATGGTTTAGCAATTTATTTTTTTATAATTCTCCAAATCCGAGTTTATAACCTTTTTGCTGTTGTTTTTTGATCACTGGCAATTTTAGGAGCATGGGTAAAATTTTAACAGGATGTTTTTGCACATATTATACAAGACAGAGCAGAGGATTGTGGCCCTTATTATAAATCACCTAGGAAAGAGTAGTCAATCAAACTGCTTAGTCACAGGAACAATTAACCAGCCTTTTAAAATCAATAGCCTTGTATAGTACAATAGGTAAGGAAAGCACTTCATGTGGCTAAGTTTATCCGAACTTACCATATACTTATCTGCTACTTATCATATACACGCATTGCATCTGTATGTGCAGTTCCATATGCCGTAGCCCTCATTATCCCAGGAGCAGAAATGGTCCTCATGGTAAGTAATGGATAGAGAAGAATGAAAATGCTGAGGTTTTCTATCACCTGTTATTCCTAAGATAGGTAGAGTCATTGAAACTGGTACTTTGGTGGTGTTTTCAGAGAGAATGTACAACACACAGAACATGATGCTGTGCGCTTGCATTTACACAATGAGAATTTATTTTCTTCTCTTGATATGATCCATCCTGAAAGCCACATTGGTGAAATAGCTGGTTACTCGCTCACACTGCCATTATCTGTTATGTTGTGAGACTTCTAGAAACTTGACTCATCTCAGAACTTACTGAGCAGTCTGAGGATGACTCTTGCACAGGTGGGCTGCAATGATTATCATCCACAGGTGATAAACTCAGCTGCTGCAGTGACACAGAAATCCACATCTCCGTGCCTCAGTTCTGCTATTGTCACTACAACAAAGGTGACTTGCTTCAAGCATTTCTAACAAAAGAATTACTCTGTAACACAGCTATAAAAGTGAAATGAAAGAAAGGGAGATTAGACTTTCATGCTCAAAATATGCAAAGAAATTGCCTTTGTTGCTTTTTACACTCTATTCTTAATGTTTTACTTTCCTCTCTTATTGTAGGACTGGGGCAATTCACATAGGAGACAGAATCCTAGCAATAAATAGCAGCAGTCTGAAAGGAAAACCTTTGAGCGAAGCCATTCATTTGTTACAGATGGCAGGAGAAACTGTCACCTTGAAAATCAAGAAGCAGACAGATGGTGAGTATAGCCAAGGGTAGCATCAGTGGTCTTTAATGCGTATGTTGTTACTGATTACCAAGCATTTAGTCCATCCCTGGAAAAAAACGTATTATCAGTAGTAAAAAGTGTATTCTTAGAATTGCAGTAAAGCAATGAAAAACACATTTTGTTTTTGTTGTTTTCTTTTGTTTTTTAATAATCCTGTTCAGCTACCAGTCCCAAGAAATTTTCTGTCCCTGTGGGCCACATAAGTGAACTGAGTGATGCTGAAGATGAAACCTCTGCTGCACAGAGATCTGGCAAACTCTCAGACGTCTATTCCACTACAGTCCCAAGTGTTGACAGCGCAGTAGAGTCGTGGGATGGCTCTGGTATCGATACCAGCTTTGGAAATCAAGGTATGCTTAAGAATGCGATCCACATTTAAAGTAGAAATTATCACCTTTGTGGTTGACCTTCATTTGCCTTAAAGAGAACTTGATCTGTACCAACTTTAAACCTTGTACTTCGTAATGTGCCAGTGTCTCATTATGACCACACACCTCACCAGGAAGCATGATTTCTTACACTTGGCTGGCCTCAGATTCATTCTTTTATGACAAGGTGATGTGTTATGAAGCATTTATCAATACAGGAACAGGCTTTTGTTAGCTTTACTGACATCTGAATAGACCACTCCATAGCTCATCCACAACTAAATTAGTTTATCCTTCAAATACAGATCAATTCTAGGTATGGAAAACACTGAAGATGATCATGAATTTGATGCCTGTATGCAGTAATTTTTAACTGACATCAGATTTATTATAAACTGCTGAAGGGGGACGTTAGGCATTGCTAATGATTTGTAAATCTTTTGCTTCTTCCTCATTCCTGCATCATTAACATCTAACTTGCAGCTCTCAAAAACAATCATTCTATTTAAAGACATGTTTTTCCTTAATGCTAAATTTCTACTTCTGTTTGACTATTATTTTATATAGGATTTTCAGATAATCTAATTTTTATTTGTAAGACTCATATATTTAGGTGGTGAGGGATAGAGACATTCTAGATGACGAGATAAATAACAAGAAAAATAACTTCCACACAGCTTTACTGTTTATTTCCATAGCAAAGCAGGTATTCCTGCTACCTGGCAGGTATTTTGACAGGTAGATCCTTACCTCAAGTAATTTTTTCTCCCTCACTCTGGTTGCACACATTCTTTCAATTTTATTCCTCTGTTTCTTTCTGTTACTTTCTGGGAACCTGGGTAGTGGTTCACGGGCAGCTCTTTTGTATCCTCATACAGAGAACCAAAACTGAGCTCTGCCCAGCGGATCTCCTACGGAGATTGAAGTTCTGTGCTGGTTACTTTCTGTGTTAATCTCTAATGTGCCTGCTCAGTGATAACACTGGTGGTTTCTTCTGGAAAGCAGAACTTTTCCTTTGAAACTTGCTGAGCTACTTGAGATCAAGAAGTAGCTCATGTCACTACTAGTGGCTGGTTATTTTTCTGTTATTTAATTTTTAAATATTTTTTAGCTTTGCTCCATATATTTGGCATCAACTTACTTTAAACAAGACAGTCTCAATACATTTAATTATAACTCCTGTTTTCCACATTTTGCTTGTAATTTACTGTTACATATAATATTTTATTTATTATAGTACTCCAAGTATTGGGCTACATTCCTCCTTTATGATTTGTATTTCACTGGAGTTGGGATGAATTTGTCCCCTTTTCTATTTTTAACTGTTTTGGTCAGTTTATCAAAATAAATCATGTTAGATTTTCTTCTGTTATTTTTAAGTTTGGAGGAGAAGTATTGCTGAGTAAGTGCCAAAAAGATAGTTCTCATTTCCTGAGTGAATTGATATTTGGAGCAAATTGTTCAGCTGTGGAAAGGATTGAGGCCTGGACTGCTTTCCGAAGTCCTGATGGTTCAGATGCCATGCCAAAACTAAACCAATATCTCAAAGCAGATGTTTTTTCTAACTTCCTTGAAAAAAATCAGCCCAGGCTTGGCTGGATACATGGCGCTTCTGCCCAACAGCCTGCGTGTAATCAGATTTGCACCTTATCCCTTGCTGTGGTACTAATGTGACCCACATTTCTATTAAAGTTCATTCTGTCTTGACGTGTCCAGTTGAGTTTGGCTACTCTCCAAACCTTTCTTGGCATAAGCACAGGGTAAGCAAATTGAGGAGTTTGGGGAATGTTTCTGGAGCACCAGATAATGCCTTATCCTATTAGTGACTAATTTAATGCTGGTGAGCAGTCTTTTCTCTCCTCGAATTAATACCCCATTTTGTACCTTTGTCTAATGTGTCTGCCTTACTAATCCGGAGCCTTCCCCACACAGCGGTCACAACCAAAACCCTTCCTAGAATGTGGGAGTATGCTAATGTCTGCCAATTAGCTGGAAAATGCACACAACTCTGTAGTTACATGGGATTTGAGGGAGACAGGTCCAGACTGATTGATGGGAGCAAATTGCCCTCTTTTGAGAGGTGACAGCCGTGATATTTGTTAGTCATCAACAAAACAGAACTTCCTAATCCAATATGCACATCAGAAAACGCCAGCTATAGAGCTAGAAAATAAATATGTCAAGATGAAATATATATATAGCATCTCTACCATAACGGATTTTGCTTACCAGATCAGCATCAGCTTGAGACAAGTCGATCCATGTGTTCGCCTTGATACATCACTTGGAAGCCAGAATGTCTGCTTCCTACTTGGAATTCAAATTACGCTTAATTCAGTTAAAGAAATACTATTGGACTAATAACAGCATTTCTTGTATGATAAAAGCACCCAGAACTAAACTCTTAAGATACAAAGGCTGTCTCATGCCACTTACACAGCCTTCAGATATTTGGAAATGGCTGATAGAGGAATCTCTTTCTGCAGTGTGAGCTTTCCAAGGGTCCTGGACAGGTGTGCCCATTGTAGGACAAGCCTTTTCTTACCTCTGGGAGCTCTGGCAAAAAGCAGTAGGTCTGCTAAGTGTAAGTCCTCCTTCCACATGGGTACATCTCCTTTGTGCAGGGCTGTGCCCCAGCGGTGCTGAGACAGCCGCCCTCCGGCCTCTTCTGGCATTACTCCAGTTACTGGTCACTCAAGAGCCCCTGCACCATGCCAACTTTTGCATCTAGGTAGCCATTCTACGGATCGGTAATATTGTGCATAATTGACACTAATACGTCACTAAGTTTTGGCTGTGTTTCTTCCAAATTTGAGAAAGTTACCAGGAGGAGGAAAAAACTTTCTTGCTAATCATCTGAAAAGTCAAGTTGATGGGGTTTTTAATGGGTCCTTGTAAACTCTTTTTTTCAATAGGTCTGAGGCATGGTTTTCTTAATAGCTTAGGTTTAATTTTGGGCATATTGCACATGACCACATTAACACATATTTAACACATTCATGACACGTGGTTTGTTCACTAGTATTCAATGTATGGTGTCAAACTGGAAACTGATAAATTGTGAAGGTGACTAGAACTAAACATCAGAAGTAGCTGAGGCCTAAATAGTAGAAGAACAGTGTTAGGTATATTTAAGATTTTGCTTTCAGTGGACTTTAACAGGAGAAGCTCTAGAGCACACAAAATTCCAGGCATAATTTAGGTCATAAATGATCTGACTACTACTGCAAAAAAAAAAGTCACAATCATGAGTCCACATCCAAGTTCTAGAGAACCCAGGTTCAGAGATGTGCTTTTCTGTCATTACAACATATACAGTGACATAAATATATAATTCATCTTTTCAGGACACAGCTATCAGGCTTCAGGATACAACTTCAATACCTATGAATGGAGGAGTCCTAAACAGACTAGCTTATCCCCTCCAAGCAAACCACGAAACCACCCATTTCATGATACAGGGCTGAGTGATGACGAATGGGACCGACCTGCAGCAAGTAGGTAAGTTCCCGTATGAGTTTCTTTTTTCTGATTTGCATCTGCAGCAGTGCCTCAAAAATGCACACTTACTGTCTGGGATGAAATTATGTTTTTCTAATGCAGCTGTTACAGCTCTTCCTTTCAATATGAGATATAGTATTTATACTTCATGCAACTTATTATGGTAGATTAGTGACATTTATGGAAGATTATTATATGTTTGTTTTGAGTTACTTCAGATGGGTAATTCCTGCCAAAGAACATTTCTTCCTCAGACAAAGGAAGACAGACATCTCTTTGTACCCATTATCAGGACCTGAGACGTGCATTCCTTCATTAGAAATGCAGTTTCTTGGTGTAGCAGCGCAATGAGCCTGAAATCCCAGTCTGTGAGAAATTCAGGTTCAGTACTAAAGAAAACCTTTCTGGTTACTGGTTACTGTATAAACAAATGCGTAAGGTCCAGTTACCTTTGAAGTACAAATCAAAGCAAAGCTTAGATGCCAACACTGCTTTTTGGAATCTGAATGACAAATCCCTTGGTACAGCAGATTGCCTAGTGACATTTTGTCTGGAGATAAGTCTGGCAAGATGATGGCTCAGATCTGGGGAAGCGTGAACTCTCACTCCATATCCAGCTCCTTTGGTCCCTACTGGAAGCATAGTAGAAGTTTTCACAGGCTTGTAGTAGACAATATTTATTAAGGGAAATGACCATAGTTTTTATCATTCCTCCCATTCTTGGTTGAAGTTAATATTTATAATTTAATAGCAGCATCTTTCTTGACAGTTAAATCCCACCTTTTGTTTCTCATGAGGTGCAGCCATCGATTCCAGAACACTTACTGTTCTGCAGTCACTTCAGTAATAGACTGAAAAAGTCGATGAGCAGTGAACCGGGAAGCTGGATTGTGAAATACATGATCTTTTAAATGAAGAGCATGTATTCTACTACTATTTTAAAGTACTACTCAACCGAAAGTATGCACAATAAAGAATCTTGTTCTACTTGTCAATGTGACTTACACCTGGCATGTATAACACAGATTAAAATAATTATTGTTTTAACCTAGCATCTGTAAAATGGATTATGTCACACCTGATGGTGTTGCTATACCAAGTGCTGGAGCATTTGAGAAGGGCATGTCTGTTCTTCCAGATTGTTAGAGGGATCCCCAGAAAACCACTCCTTCTCTGTCTCTAGCTAAGCATCTTATCTTCTTCTCTAACACTATAAAGTCTTTTTTTCTTACCTTTATTTTGTGTAGCACAGCTTCCAAGAACATGTGGCAACAAAAAGAGACTGAGACATTGGGACAGAATCAAGAAAACCTTTTGAAGCAAACTTCCATAGAAAGATCCGGGGGGGAGAGCATCAGGAGCGTGAAGAAAGAGGGCAAGCTGTGGAAAGGTGCCTCTAGTGGGCAGAGGAAAGGTGGGGCACAGCTGGAGGAGTGGAATACTTCCAGGTAGGAGACCAAGGAGTGCACAGGAGGGAGATCCAGCTGGGCTGCGGTGGGGTGGGGGGAAGGGAGAAGAAAGGAAAAACAGTTGAAATGGGAAAAAGGAGAAAAACTGTAAGAGCAGAGAACACATCATTAACATGCTGTTGAGTGACAATCAAATTTCAGTTGGCAAGCGAATGAAACCAGAGAACTTAAACTGCTCTGTAGCCTGGTGTCTACATATCACTGGCAGGTAGGGCAAGTCTGTTATAGTTCCTGCTCCAGGGAAAATTTTTCACTCTTTAAAACAATAGCTACAGGAATGAGTTTGCCAGATCCTAGAACACCCTATCACCTCCTGATTTTTTTTTTAAAGGACTTTTTCTCTTATATGGCAATAAGAACCAAATCATAGGCATCTATCTTCATATCTGTCCCACTACCTCTCCTTCAGCATTTTTGTGCATCTAAAATTCTGATGACCCTTTGAATAAGCATCAGAAAACCCAATATATTTTATATAGGTCAAACAGTTTTTTCACATGATATAAAACCAGTCTCTCAGGTTTCAGGAAAAAAAAAAAAAAGCCATCTAGATGAGAAATTATTTTGGTACCTTTCTTTTGGTGCAGTAGCACACCTACAAATCAGTTTATTCATGTGGCTGTAATGGAGTTGCGAAAGTCAAGCATCTCACACCGCAGGAGACAACACTCATAGAAAAGGCAAAAGATGAGGTGAGAGCAGAAAAAGGGATTGCTTCAGGTAAACAGAGGTCCAAATATATAGGAAACATGATTTCAGATTTCACAGAAGCCAGAGAAGAAATGGCCCTCTTGTTCTAGGGAATCCAGTCTTTGCTGTCACAGACAGTTGCCTCAAATATACCTGTTCATTAACTCAAGTTCCTTTTTATATTATAGTATTAGTATGCAACATAAAGAAAGTTATTGTAATGGATAAATTAGTCTGTGTTCAACATTGGCTATTAAAGTAACTACCTACGTTTATTGGAAGAGCTAATTTCTGAAGTCAAGGATCTTTCTAAAATAATGTTTTAAATACTTTCTTATTTTGCCTGGGAGGAATTGCATCTATGATCCGAGTAGGTATTCTCACCATTGCTCTATCCATTGCAATAGCTTAGAAGACACACTGATGCTAGATGGAGAATCATTGCAATAAGAGACTAAAATGGCTGACCATTGTCTGCTTGACCGATCATAACTGTAAGAAAGCATCTCCAAGGCAGAGTATCGTGTGTGAAGCATTCGAGTGTCGTCCACTGTACTTGGGCAATTCTCCTGTTTAAAATAGCTGTTCTGCTAAAAGTGTTACATTCACGCTATTCTCAGTAATACATTGTCAAGCAAGGCCTCAGATGCTTCCATAATAGTGTTTGCTCTGGTTTTGTGCTGTTAAACAACACTAGCTGCTCCGAAGTAACAGCTTGCTGCCACCAAAAGGGCAAATACTCATTTTTTCCTTCCTCATCCTTCCCCTTTGCCCTTCACATAATCAGCCCCCACCCTTGCAGCAGCTTTGATGCTTGTGTGAGCCTGCATTGAGCTGATTCGCCTTGCTAAGACAGCAAAAACCTCCCGCTCCCTCTCCACACACATGCGCTGCCATGGTGTTGCTTTGGGCTGTGTTGCTGCAGTGCAGAGTTGGCACTTTTTATCAGACCTCTCCTGCTGGGCCACTTCCCTAAGCATCCCTGTCACCAACATCTTGCTCAAGGTTCTAGTAATATGGCTTCGGTGCATTTACGAAACACCAGAGACCTAAGTCTCCGTGCAGAACAGTTGCACCCCTGAAAGTTTCTTTGTGTTTGTGTATGAAATGGCAGGAGCAGTTTATATATAGGCGGCAGTCAGGTGGGCTTAAGTTGAGAATGATAAACGCAGCTTAGGCTGGAGTTGTGTAAAAAAAATGCGTAAAAAGCACCGTCCCTCTGTTGTAAATTGCTGTTTTCAAAAACAAGGACTCTTTTTGTATTCCCTGGGAAAAGTCTGTAAGGTTGAAAGGTTTTGTTGCAAACATGCATTGCACGGAGCAGCTCTGCACACACTTAGTGGTTGATTCATTAATTTTCATAGGGAGGTCCCAGTTTTAATCCAGTAAAAATGTTTATTGAATTGTTCTTGGAATCTGTTTGTCTCCTTACTGAATAACTCGCTGCTCAGATCCTGCCAGCTGTTAGCGACTGCCAGGTTATGAGAAGACTTGTCTGTCATGTGCTCTGCATGTCCATCCAGCCTCTCCTGATCAGTGACTTCCCCGCTCTCCTGCCTACCTACAGTAACCTTCTGTCATTCAAGTTGCAATCTGTGGCAAGACACATGTGTAAAATATATTTTTTTAAGAAAAGTCCGCATTTTTTAACCTCTCATTGTAAATCTAGCTTCGCAGGTACCCATGATAACACCGAGGCTGACCAGGAGGAAAATTTCTGGTCTCAGGCTCTGGAGGATTTAGAGACCTGTGGCCAGTCAGGAATTCTGAGGGAACTAGAGGTAGAACAATCTTAAACCTTTCTTTCCAATTATGGAGAAATATAATGGTTTTGATTTGGTTTACATTCATTTTACTTTCTCCTTTTTTTTTTTTTTTTTTCTTTTAAGTTGCACTAATCACACCAATTCATTTAAAAGCTTTAACCCCTCTCCACAGGACAAGGCTGACAGGCGTCTGTGTTTGAGAAACATGACTCTCTTGGTACCTACCCTTTACATTTATATTTTCGCTTGTGCAGCTGCCTCCCCCACCCCTAACCAGAGCTGTTTTCTTTTGTACAATGCAACCGAAATTCTATAAACATGTTCACCCCAGAGCTTTTGACTTGCAGCTTCTGCTGTGCATAACCATTGATGCTGTCTGCACAGGCAGCAAATGGCGCAAAATTTCTTCAGTGGGCATAACCTTCCTGCAGCAATGCATCCCATTCTCTGACAGACGCTTTGTGCAGCTTTTCTTAGCATGTTGTAGGTTGTCTTTGAAATTGCAACTTAATATGATTAAGACGAACATAAAAGAAAATCATCTTTCCAAAATGCTTACTTGTAACCTTACCACTCTGCAAAAAAAAAAGCTGCCAATGTGAGAAATGTTTGTTATACAGCAGTTTCTTCACTACATAACAAATTTCTACATTTCATCCTGAAGTGAATTGCAAATCTAGCCATGTTTCGTGTTAGATTGTGAGAGGGGTAGAGGGGGAAGGGTACACAGAATAACTTTGAGTCTTTATTTTTTTAATCACCTTTTCTCTAAGTTGTCTAATCGAAACAGTTAAGATTATACTGCCACTTAAAGCTGTGGAATGAAAGGTCCTAAAATATTTTCTTTTATGTTCTTTTAAATTCCTGGAGCTGCAAAACTGGCAGAATCTCATTTTCATTTTTATGTTACATAAAGTCCTTTAGCAGCCAGGAGGAATGTGAATGGCATAACTGGGTGAAAGTTTTTCAGTTCAGATTAATTTACTTCCTCAGATTTATGGCTTTTGTATTGCATGTATGGGTATCAAAATGTGATTCTCATGTATTTGTTATTGCAAACCAGAAAATGTAGGAGAAAATGTTATACTGGTTTAATTCCCTAGTTAGATATGGTTTGGTACCGGAGGCTTCTCTTGCAAGTTTCAATATTCAGAGCACAATAAAAGGGTATGGAAATAGACAATTACAAAATGGAAATAGATCATTCAGGCTGACCAGAATTCAGTTACTTCAACACACTGAATTTTCTTCAGCCTTTCACAAAAGTAAAATTCAGAACTGTAGATATTGTATCACTTACAGCTGCGCCTTGTTGCACAACCACAGCTCTGAAAAGAAAGGCTCTTTCAGTGTGGCACGATGCTGAGAATGGCGATGCCTCTATTTTATGAAGTGCCATTGCGTAGTCAAGGACTCCTTCTCATTTTTCATTTCAAGGTCTTCAGCCAAAGGGCAAAGAAAACTGTTGTTTGCCAAGTCCTCTGGCTGCTTTTGCTCCATCAGGAAGTAATATCAGTCATCACTGAGCACAAGAGAGGCTGTTAAGGGTACAATATATTACCTCAGAGTGAAAGTAGTGCTGGAGCTGAGAGAAAGAAGGATGACAGACGTGCTCACCAGAGTCAGAAGCAAACATTTATTTGCCTGTTTTCCCCGTATTTTTCCCCCTTCATTTTTACTTTTCATTTTCGAGCAGGCTGCCTGCATCCTGACCCAGTCAGAGTTCAGTTTATGGCCTTCTAATTTCCCTTTTTACTTACCCACCAGCACCAGGGGGAATGAATAGGAAATTCAGGGTACCCTGTCCCCAACAGTGGCACTTCCATAGGGTGGCTGCACCAAAGTGCATTTGCCTCCTGTTCCCCAGAGCAGAAAGTCTCTCACAAGGGAGGCAGCTCCTTGCTGGGCACGGGCTCTTTTCTTGTCAGCCCATTCCACCCCGTGGATGAGGTGACTGCTGTCACCTGCTTTCAAGATTTCACCCTCAGTGTATTTTTGCATCTAACATAAAAGCCTAGCTTTTAATGAGATTAAAACCAGCAGTGAGACAGGAGCTTGTATCTCTGGAGCATCAGTGCTGAGCTAAGGCAGTTACTCCTGCAATAATGGGTGTTATGCAGAGTTTCTTTCCCAGCAGTGAGGTTACCCGCACTGAGCTTTCTCTGGCCGGGGCTGGTACCCGGACACACGCTCTGCCCGTGCTGACTCTAGAGCTGCCTACAGATTCTGCTGACTCACATTTTTGTACCTTGCACGCACAGTCTGAATTGTAAATGCCTTCCTATAGCTCCGATTCCAACAAATGCAATTATGCCGCAACTTGAAACTCATTTTATTTATACGTAAAATATTTTTAAGATAAGCATTTATACCACACACTCTTCAGTCTGCCAGGGGACTGGCTTACAAACATAGTTGTTCTAGTGCTCAGTATTTTAGTTTGAAATGCCATCTGAAAACTTTTGCCTGGAGGGTTCTGTTATTGTTGTTGTGTTTTGTTGTGGTCCTTTATTTTATAGTGACTTGCAAGCAGATTGAACATCTATCCTCTTGCCTTTTGCTGTGCCCTGAGTGATTGTGTTTTAACAAAGAATAGAGACTTTTTCCTACTGCTATGAGTTAACCACTTACTTAACCTACATTCTGTGTTAAAAATTAACCTGTTCGTTAATGCTCTAGGCCACAATTATGTCAGGAAGTACAATGAGTTTGAATCATGAAAACCCACAACCTCGTAGCCAGCTGGGAAGACAAGCCAGCTTCCAGGAAAGAAGTACTGTAAGGCCACATTACAGTCAAGCTACTCGTAGCAACACATTGCCGTCAGATGTGGGGAGAAAGTCCATGGTTATGAGAAAGATTAAGCAAGAAATGAAAGAAATCATGTCACCAACTCCTGTGGAGTTACACAAGGTCTGTAATTTTTCTTCTGACAGTTTTGAAATAATATATTCAGCATAGGGAATCTAATTATGTGGCAATACGGTAAGCACTTTTTATAATGATTCCACAGATGTAATTTGGGGGCCATGCATATTAGTTCTTACAAACACATTAATGATATATCCTTGTGGGGGAAACAAACAAATAAGCTGCATCCTTGTCTACTGTTTCCTTTTACAATAAATCTTCAAAAGGGACTGCTCTTTTGCAAGGAGGATCCAATTGTAATTTGAGTTGACAATACCAATAACTCATCTCTGCAAAATGTGTTCATTAAGAAACCAGAGTTTAATTTCTAGAAAATACATTTCTTTAGGAAATTACTCAGGAGGGTTTGGGGCTCCCATTGGTCTTTTTTCAAATTAACACTAATTTTGAATCAAATACATGAGACTCAATGTACATAATAGAGAACGTTATTTCAAATTAGCTGTTGCTTCTCTTTATAATTCCTTTGCTCTAAAAAGGATAAATAATCTTCAGTCTATGCAACTTTTCAATTCTTAAGACTGTTGAAATTACATGGTGATATTAACGTGGCTCTGCACCCCAAGGAAATAATGGATGAAGTATCTTTAGGTATGCACAGCAAACGCCCTGCAGGTTTAAGCTTCAATTCCAGTGAGGCCATAACAGCAACCAGTTTCAGAAACTTTGGGGGACATTGTAATGCTGTTTTCCTGGATGAGAATGAGCATCCCATCTCCTGCACCCATCTTCCTCATAAAGGTCCAAGATCTTCCCAGAGAGGAGGCACAGAGAAATTTCACTAAGTGGTTACACGTTGTCATTCTCAACAGAGTTGGTTTGGATTCTAGTCCCTGAGGGTTTGACTGAGCTTAGTTTGTAGTTCCTTCAGTTTAGTTCAGCGAGGTCAGGACTCGCTGAGTATGGGATAAATGAATGTTTGTAGAAGGTAGTCCAGAGTGGATCTTATATATGGAAAAGGAATCTATTTCCAGTGTAAACTATCAATAGGATGCATTGTGATAGTTTTAAGCTATAGGTATTTCCAACTTTATGTGAAGTAATTAATGGAGCCTAGTTAGTGCGCTCTGTTTTCCTGAGTGACGAGTAAACGTCAGATATAACACGAGACCAGGGCAGTAGGCATTTCATGGTGTGCTCGCATTCAGCAAAGGCACAGCTTTCTTGTATGGGTTATAAAACCAGCCGTTCATGATTGATAAAATGAATCCTTTTCTGGAAAGGAGGAGTCAGATTTCTAATAATAAGTCAGTATTCTATGATAGCTGCTAGCTCTTAGAATCCTGGGCAGTAAAAAGTACCGTCCTTAACCTTTCATTGTCTTCAGTTGTCTATTTTTTAAGATTGTTGTGACCTTCCATTTTAGTAATTTCCAGTTTTTGTTCAGACAGTAACACCCACTTTTCCACTGTCTGCTGAAGTGATGTTGAGTTTGCTTATACTGTCTTGTTCTGTCATCCAGAAAAGAGTCATTTCCTTTCTAAAAATCTGTAAGTTGAACCTACACCAAGGATTTTCCAAATCCTTACAGTCGTTTAAGAAAAACAGCAACCAGTGACTGGATCTTAGAGTCTGATTCACCAAAGTGTGTTTGTAGCCCTATGATGACACATGCAGGTCAACCCAAGCATCATGGGCTGCTTTTGTATTCATGCCCATCATGGCGAGTTATCTGTTAGTTTTCTCACTGGTTCTTGCGTAGCAACGTGCCTGTTACTTTCTCTCTTCTCCTTCATTTTTGTATTAGACCTCTGGTTTAATAACCTGTTTGGTTGCTATTTCACCTGGACAGCTTGTCCAATGACAGTTTTCCAAAAGACCTGCAATGCCACAGGAGCGACTTCACTGTCAGAGAAATGCCTTGATTTCAGTATTTTTTGTAACAGGTCTTAATGGCAAATGCGCTCTGCCCTCTGCAGGCAAATGTCTTAATCAGCTGAGCCACGGATGGGACAACAAGTGAAATAAGAACAATTTTGGGAAACTGTGATGGTATAAACAGTCTTTGAAATCAAGCTAAGACAAAGCTTGCCTAAGGCTTACCTTAGTGAGACTTTCAAGCATGTACTTGTCTGTGTGCTGCTGAGCTTTCCCAGTTTTTTCAGCAGGACAGGTCAGGTACCTCTTTACTGCCTGTTGGGTCAGGGCCTATGTGCCCTATAGATCAGAGTTCATACCTTAAGTTTGATTGCAGAAAATGGGCCAGCTAAGGTCAATGTTTCACTGGCTTTTCATAATCTAATTGTGAGAGAGCAAGAATACATGATTCTACCAAAGAAAAAGCCATGCATTAAAGTGAAATGCGTGAATAGCCAGTGCAACTGTGTAGGGCAAGAGAGAATAAGACTGGATAAAAAACTGCTCAGGCTACAAATACAAATGAGTGTAAGGGAACAGCAAGGTGAGCAGATTATATCACCAACTTGTCTTTCTCAGGTATACACCTGTCAGAAAGATAACACAGCCCTGAGGATTATTTTGCTGAATGCTGCAAACTTTGCACCAAGTTAACCTGAATCCTTCCATGCTATTTCTGTTTCACTGCAATGCATCCACCAAACGTGTACTTGAACTATCTTGGTCCTTAGGAAGCTATGATTGAGATAAGTGTCATACAAATCTCTTCAAACATCTGTACTAGATGGTTTAATAAGTAACATTTAATTTAAGGGGCTGGCATATTGCTGTATCAGTACTCAAATTTAATTAATGCCTTTAATTGCTTTTATCTACCTAGGTAAGCATATAGATTAATATTTTTCTAAAAACCGTAGCAGACCATTTTTTAAAAGTTGCACAGCACACGCATTCCTCTGAGAGCAGAAATACTCACTAGACATCAGATAATTTTTCAATATTATTATTGCAAGTAGTCGTTAACCTAAAATTGCAGTCAGTTAAAATACCTCAATAGCTGATCTGTGCAAGATGTATGAATTTAAATTAAGCATTTTCCCATAGATTTGGAAGGGAGGAGAGGCATAGAAACAGACTCAAAATTTGTAAGCCTCTGTTTAAAATTTGTAACTATTTAATTGCTTATGAAATATGAATTAAATTTCCATTTAAGCTTGCTTTTTCCCTTAGGCTCATGATGTAAATTTAAAAGTCTAACAAATTGCCCATAATGGAGATTTTGCTGTTGAGATCAAACCTTCCAAACAGTTGTGATCAGAAGTACAGATGAACCAGCATGATTTAGGTGCTGCATGATTTGCCCGCAATCTCACACCTTTGGGACAGGGTTGCGCTACTGGCAAGTGAAGATGAGAAACCTGTGTGGCCGGGCTTTGCCTATACCCGTTGTTAGATAAAAATCTGGGTATTTCAGATAGCAGGGTTTTTACTCTGAGATTCCCTTTGAAGAATGCGTGCTCCCCTAAAAAGAAGTAGCCCCAAAATTATAGCTTATAATACAAAAGGAAGTTCTCTGCAGATGACTTGCACCTAAATATGTGGCAACTGTCAAGCATGCAACAAAGTTAAATTGCAACCTTATCCCTTAAGTGAATAAGTATCTTTAATTTCAAAGCTCCTCTTAAATAAACCAAAAGTCAAGAGAAGATAACCATAAGGGAAACAGCTTTAAAAAATATTCTAGGATCAGTAGATCTGAAGGACCAGAGAAATGAGAAAATATTTTGGTACGTAAAAGTTGTGAGTGCAGGGTAGTGAGTAATTCCCTTCCAAGAGTGCTCCGTCCACATAGATCAGGAAAGTCCAACCTGAACAAGTGGAGGGGAAATAAAAGACTTTGGATGATCATTCTCAGGTTCTGCCTCCCCCCCACTGCAGTACCTACCACTGCCCCTCGACAGCAAAACTCCACTTTCATGCCTGGTATCATTTGCAGTGATACCCTTTTTTTGACTCACAAGCTGGGCATGAAGTAGCATGTGCATTATTGTAGACACAATGCAAACTGAGGTGAGCTAATGTGAACTGGCAAATTGTACAGATCTGTAGAGCAGAATCTGTATGTATTTTGTGTACCAACAGACCACTCACTAAAATACAGGAAAAAGGCAATGCTCTCCCAGACCATATGAAGGAGACCACCCTCTGTAGCACATGCAGAATCATTCTCCACTCCAGCTTGGCTTTGATAAGGTCTTGACTGTAATAGAGTGTCCATTTTGGCATCTGAAGATTAAAGAAGGATGTTAACCTACTGAACAGAGTCGAGACAAAAGCCGTCCTTGTTTCACGTCACTGCAGAGGAGGAGATCTTGTTCTCCATGGATAGCAGCAGGCTGACCTCTCGGCAAGTTCAGACCCAAGAAAAACCTCTCAGGCACTGGCAGGGATTACTTTAATAGGCTATGGAGTCTCCATCACTGGAGATTTTAAAAAGTAGGCCGAATACATGTCTCTCAGAAATGGGTTAGATGCAGTTGATAATGCCTTAGGGAAAGAACCCAGTCTAGATGACTTCAGAGAGTCCCCTATTTTTTAGGCTTCTGTAGTTCGTCTGAGGTTGGATCCAGCTCCACTTTAGTGCCTGAAGGAAGAGGAATGGGAAAAGAAAAAGACAATGTGGAAAAGGGAAGTTCCTTTTAAAAGTTGTGCCATCTGTGCTAGAACAGTGTGTAGTATTTTATGTAAATTATCTCCTCTTAGGCACTGTATCACATTTTTACATTTACTTTTCAAGGCTTCTTTAAGAAGTAGTTAACATGAAGCACTCCTGTCCTTTGTGATGGTGTGAAAAAGAAGTTATTATCTCATTTGAGGAGAATTTTTGTCTTGGTCCAGTGCTAATTATTTTTCATTCTTGCCAGGAAATGCACACAAATCTGTCAACATAATATATCTCCCTCTTATTTTTTTAGTCTTGTGGAATGTTGGTCTTGGAGCACTTTCATAGGTGCTCCAAACATACTTCAGATCAAAGCCATGTTAGACATGCTACAATATCACAAACAAAAGCATTTGTTGATAACAAATTAGAGTCTTGCTGGTACAGTAGCTGTTGATACAAATTAAAATCATTCAAAGATTAATTATTTTGAACTTGCAGGTAGGTTTGTCAGTAGCTGAAATGCCCTTTTGACTCCTAAAATTCATGCTGAGATGGAGGGAAGTATGACACGTTCAGCAGCAAGTTACTTTGGGGGAAGATGGGAGAAAAGACAATGAAGAGTGTAAACACATCAGCCACTGGAAACTTTAAAGTGACAGATCATACCCAAAAAAGCGAGTCTGTGAGTGGCAGGGAGAAAACCTTTAGCTGGTTCGTGGTACTTCAGGTGTGGCTTTCTGCTTTGCTGGGCTGCACAGAGGGAGAAAATCAAGGGAAGAGGAGGAGCTGGTGTAAAGTATGGGCCGAATGCCCTGTGTGCGTTTGTGCTCACCATGGCATGAGACACAAATGTTTTCACAGCAGCTCAGCAATGCACCATCCACATCAGTAACTAAAACAGTGCTAATGCTGCAGTAGCTGGCATTGTATCTAAGTCCTCTCAACTGTTGCGCAGGATTGCTACCAAACTCATAAGTGAGTCTGCTTTCCTTCTGGTTAACACACTGTTGCTAAACCACTAAAGCCAAGTAAATTCAGGAACTGCAGACGGCAGGAAAAAAAGCTCACGCAGCTATCATCTGTGCTCTTTGTTGATCCGACCAAATCCTTCACTCCTGTTTTGAGGCAACCTTGTCTGTCCTTGCTTACTTTCTCACAATGGCAGCTAAAGCAGGATCTCAGAAGCTTTCTGAAGGCAGCATTAGACATCGTGGGGCCCCAGCACTGCTGTCCTTGGCATTCTGCTGTGAAGTACTGACCGAGTCCTTGGCAGCCCGATCTGAGCTCGGTCTTGGCCCTGCCTTGAGCGGGAGGTTGGACTGGAGACTTCTTGAAGTTTCCTCCACTTTGAATGAATCTGTGATTCAGAAACACCAGAAAGGAATTCAGCAGCTGGCACACACGAGGATGCAGCACATGGAGCATTACTGGTACCAAGCCACTATAAATTTACAGAGTGCTCTTAATGTTATCATTTTATCAGCTAAGGTACATTTTGAACCAGTAATTTGAAGCCAAAGTGACATAGGCTATAGCAGTAAAAGCACAGTTTGACTGTGTGACTGTATCTGCACACACACTTCGTGCCAGCATCAGTGTGCCAGCCACATGTCACACCTTTGACTTGCACAATTTAATTGTATAGATCTGCACTCCTGGTATGAGAAGCAAGAAAAAAACACCCAAACTCACAGAAATAACAATCTAAGCATACCACATACCTACAGCACATACCTCATGCCTACAGGACACACCTCATACCTACAAAGAAGTCACTGAATCCTTTTGTATCAAATAACTGAGTTCACAGAACTACCTGCAAGGACTTGTTCTCTGAACACCTGAAAAACCTTCTCTTAACACACAGTTTTATTAACTTCTATTTCCTGCTTTTCAATGACCATCTCTTGGTGATGTGACTGTAAGACCACTGCCTGCAAGCTCTTTCGGAAGGAGCCTTATTTGTACTTACTTAAAATATTGTATTATATTAATAACTCATACTGGATTGCATTATAACTCTTATACTGAGCACTTCTGAGATTAGACCTTACAGGATGGACTATTGCCCAGCCTAAACCAGGCCGGTCTAGGGCTTACGATGCTGGTGTCATTCATGCCCTGTGGAAGTTTTGGAAGACCTAACACTGATTGTTTGGTTGAGGCCAAGTCTTCATCCCTGAAGCAAAACTAAAACTAACTGGATGACCAAGCTTAATGCTTTTACTCAGATCATGGCAACCAGAGACCAGGGTAGCTATAAACTAAGACTCAAAAAGGTGGGATTATAAACAAAAAAAAAACCAACACACACACAAATTTCCAGGAGACAAGTAGAAGTGAAAAGGTCTGCTTATTACTGAAGAATAAGGGATCTTCTGAGAATACTAATGTAATGTCAAAATGGGACAACTCTCATCTAATACAGTAAGTACCAAACAGTAGGTGAGTGATCTCTCTAATGATTTCTCTAAAAAGAAAAAAAAACAAAACAAAAAAAACACCACAAAACCCACCACACAAAAAACCCACACCACCTCCAAACCAGAAACCCAAACATCTATGAAGAAAGCCTTGCCTGGTGCTTTTAGAAATGTGGACAAACAGTTTATTCTTTTCTTATCATCATGTCAAATCACCTCCACAGGTAACTTTATACAAGGACTCCGATGGAGAAGATTTCGGGTTCAGCGTCTCAGATGGTTTATTGGAAAAAGGAGTGTACGTTAAAAATATTCGACCAGCTGGCCCTGGCGATCTGGGAGGTTTAAAACCCTACGACAGACTTTTACAGGTAACGTTTCTGGCACCACACAGGTTTAGCATGAAGGGACATGGCAGAGATTATGTTGTAAAAATATTTGTGGCCATGCTGGCAGGCTGTTTGTGTATCATCTAAACTGATGTAAACTTAGAAAACTACACAAAGCATTTACATCGCTCATTGGAACAACCTTACTATCTAAATTGTTTATTATAGTTTAAACGATGATGTATTTCTGCTGGGAAAGGATGTGTGTAGGGGGATGGGAAAGACTAATGATCAAATCTGCGCTGCGCCACAGGCCGAGTAAATCTCTTAAAGCCTCGGTAAGAAGAGGCAGCAATTCATGGTGAGTTCGGCTTTGATGCAGTGGTACCAGGGCTAGATTTTTCTATGAACTCATATAAACTAATTACTTCAAAATGTTAGGTATTTCAGAACTCCAAAGAAGACATGCTAACACTCACCAGGAAGTTGGAATTTCTCAGGTGTTTTCCAGACAGATTTGTAATTTTTGCTGTTCTTGATATAGACTTCAGAGTTATTTCTGTGTTTAATCCAAGTTGTTGATTGACATAGTTGTAATCACGTAATTCTCACTGAATGCCACACTTCCCACAGCACCAAGTTGAATCGTGATGGAAAAACTGAATTTTTTTGTCAACTAGCCCAATAAAGTACTTCACATATTAATTAAAACCAGAGAAGGACTGAATTTAAATTTTAGATGTGTTCTATTGCATTTAAATTTAGAAATGCAGTGAAAGAAAAATAAGTAAGTGCTGTTAAATGTCATTTATGGAGTGGGCATTGTGACAGCTGCCAACAGCTACCCTGTTTCCCCGAAAACAAGACCTACACCAAAAATAAGCCCTAGTAGGATTTTTCAGGATGCTTGAAATAGAAGCCCTACTCCAAAAAGAAGCCCTAGTTTACAGTTCATTAAAAAAGTCAATTTAAATAGTGTCCAGGCATCTATACATGTAAAAAAGTAGTAAGTTTTGGAAGAAAAATTAATATAAGACCCTGTCTTATTTGGGGGGAAACAGCGCACCACCAGTGCATATGTGCCCACTTTAGCTGCATTCTGGTAAAGGGTGAGTAGAAAATTTGGTGTCTTCAGAGCAGATGCTGTGGTGAAATAGGCTCGTATTGGGTGAGTCTCTACCTGGGATATTTAAATCAGGTTCCATAGTCTCAGGGATAAATGTGTTTCTCTTGTGATCTCATTTCTTTTTCCTAAAACGGTAACAAGAATCAATCTTCTAACCGTTCAGGTAAACCACGTTCGCACCAGAGACTTTGACTGCTGCCTGGTTGTGCCCCTCATCGCCGAGTCTGGCAATAAGCTGGAACTGGTGATTAGCAGAAACCCGCTGGCATCCCAGAAAGGAAGCTCAGAGCAACAGGCTCCCACGGGGGGGGAGTGGAGCGATCAGAACGACGCCTTCCTGCCACAGAGCGGCCACGCCAGCGTTAACGCGGAGATGCGGGATCCTACAAACACCTTATAGCAGAAGATCATTGCGGTGGGACGTTTGGTAACGGAAGACAATTAATGGTGCTAAATCCCTTTAAGATTTCTCGGAGATGGAGGCTCAGATGCTACATAGCAGGAAAAAGCACAGGAGGTCAGTCTGTCTGTCTGTCTCAAGGCTTATATTAATTCATGGTTACTTTTGAAAAAGTTTACTTCTCCGTTGAGTCAACTCATTCCATTCTGAACAACCTACCACTACCAACAGTACAAAAAAATCATAAGGGCCTTTTTTTTTTTTTCCCCTGAATAAGAAACTGGAGAGATGTTTAAAACACGATTTAAATGTTCCCCTCCCTTCGGCAGCAGCTGCTGTTTGGGGGAAAAGCACGGAGTTAGTTAACCTCTGCTAACAGCGGTGTCCAGGTGACATGGTTTTTAAGAACTTTTTGTCAGAAAGGTGCTGTCTGCTGGACAAGGAAGAGCGGTGTGTACACGCTGCACCGGGTCTTCTGGTTAAATGGCCAGATCCCTCATTTTGGAGACCTTTATTCTGCTGGCAGGAAGGGTGCAGCTCTTCAGACAAAGCACCTTTGAGATGTTTTAACAAAATGCTTGTAGGAAGCTGTGGTGTGCAGTGAACGGTGCTCCCCCACATTGGTAAATTCTGTTAGAAGGTATGTTATTCCCTATGCAATGAAATATTTAATGGTATGTCTTGCAAGCCCTGGGGATTTTTAAGCAGAGACTTTTTTAGTGGGATAAAACCTCCGGAGGAGGATTACTGACAAAACTGAAATGAATTCAAACAAATTAGAAAGGTTTTAAAAGAGAATGGCTTTTTTTTAAACTATGTCAGCAGAAGATTGATACAAAAGCTCTTTAATGATCCATAAACCTGTAAATTTGTACTGTCACAGATGAGCTTTTTAAGTCAATTTACTGAAAGGACAAAAGTCCTATTTAATATGCTTTGGTTTCAGCTTTCTTTATGATAAACATTTCCCCCTGCAACACATTTTTAGAATTTAAAATTGTAAATATATTTTACAAACACATCACACAAATTCTCTCCCCTCTCCCCCCAAGCAATAAAATACTGCCAGTTGCTTTATACGCTCACCAGCAGCTGCTTTGGTTTATTCCGGTATTGAAGTTGTTATTGGTAATTATTGTTATTGGTGAATATAAAGATACTGGATTTGTACATTTGTAGAGTCTCCATATTCTAAGCAATCACTTTACAGAGTTGTTTCTGGTCAATTTAACCTGTTTAACTGTAACCCCGTTGCTGTTTCCAATCCATGAACAAGCTTACCTGCCCCCACACACAAAAATCTCTGATTTCTATTTCAGCACTGCCAGGAAAGGCCAGAATGACATTCGATGCTGAACCATGTAAAAAAAATATGTTCATGAGTCACTTAAATATGTATTTTTATTTGTAACAAATAAGTATTAAACTGTAAAGTATTTTTGTACAAATTTAATACTTTAATAGCATGATATTTATCGTCTATGTTATGTTTTTTGAAATTCAAACTGTTGCAAATATTTGTATGGAAAAACTGTATAAATTGAAATAAACAGTGATTTAAAGACATTAAAAATGTGGTAGTATTCTTCTACTTGGGAAAAAATATGTAGAAAAAAATACACACTTTTAGCAAAAATCCCATGTTTATCTTTGTGGTACACTTGTTCCTGCCATATGCATTAAAAATGTTAAAAGTAAGCTGTCCACATTTTAGCACAATTTGTCTGAAGATTGAACAAACATTCATCTTAATAATCTCAGAAATTACAATGCAGCAAGTCACATAGTACACAAAAAAAGGGTGAAAACGGGATGTGATTTGAACTCGGAATTTTGCTTTTCTTATGAAGAGCATTATTGGCATCTATGAGGTGGAGAAGTGATGCCAAGTTTTACATCTCTTTCAAGTACAAAGTGGAAAAAAATTGTGTCACTGATTGATTGCAACTTTCTCGTTCTGTTTATAACAAGATTAAAATCCATAATCCATCAAAGCTTCATGCCCATAATTCTGCCACATTAGAAAAATGTGAAGTCTCCTTTGTAAACTATTTTTTTGACTCAAGAGCAAACTGAAATTTTGGCGCATCAGTAAGGGCTTCTTATCAGTGCTGTAGCGTGAGGAGATGCGTACGTGCATCTTGGTATGGATGGCTGGAGTCTTCAATCCAAGAAATCCCCACGTGTTTTCCAAGGGAGCTTCTAGATCCTATAAAATCTGTAAGTGCGTTCTTCACCAGAACAAAACAATCAATACAGTTTTTGAAGACTAACACACCATAGAATCTCTTACTAAAAACAGATCACAGAAAATAGACGTGGTTCACTTTAAAACAAGCTGTTCTTCATAGAACGTGCAACTGCAGAAAAGCCTTTGAAAATCACCTGCATACCCAGCTTCTCACTTCCAAAAATCTTGAGCGAACCAGGTATGTTTGTAACAGAGTCAGTTAATTGTTTTTTAGCTTTTGAAAAGCTTCCTGGGAGCTGACTGTCCCAAAGTTAGATTCTTAAGTCTGGAAGACCCAAGTGGGGAATCTTCTACTGTTTCCTGTCAAAACAAAAACAAGTTACCAGAGTTCGAAGCAAAACTAAAATACAGTAACATCGTTGTCAAAAAAACAAGCTGTTTCCCCATGACAGAGCTCAGAAATGAGATATAATGAAAAAAAACACAACCCATAAACATGCTTTACAGATAAAAATGTATCTACTTCAATGATGAAATTATATGTAAATCTTTCACATCAGGTCAGCTGCTAAAAATTGACTTCTGTGCACAAACAATAAGGTCATACAGGCTATGCCAGCCAGCAGATCACTCCAGTGAGTAATAAAGATGTATACATTTACTTCTACTGACAGTATAACTTCTTTTTCCCTATTGGTCGTATATTATTTTGGGAAAATATCTGCCAAACTTGACTACTGCACCAATTCATTCACCAATTCTTCACCTGGTCATCTTGAAAATTGTTAAATAGAAATAAAAGAGTCATAAGAGTATCCGGACTACTTGGGAGTGGTGAGAGTGCAAAAATTTGTTTGGTCAGGAGATGATACTTACAGAAGGTTTTTCCACAGCATCCTCAGAGTTCCCTGCAAGACTGTGCTGTCTCTTACACGGACTTTGCTGGAAATGGCCCAACAGCCCTTTATTGAGAACTGCTGACCCTTCCTGCTTCACCAAGTCAGCCAGAGGTTCAGGGGGGTCAGGAGCGCCTTGAGCCACAGCAGCAGACCCCGTCTCAAGCTCTTGGTTTTGCTGGCTCTTTGTCAGCGGAGAGGAAGTTTGGCTGGGACAGTTGCTTGTTTCCGCGATTGCCTCTCTCAAAAACCTCTGTAAGCGAGTTTTCCTGGGCATGTTCTTGTTGGTGACCGCTCTCTTGAGGTGCCTCTCTTCAGCTACAACGTAGACGCGGCAGCGTCCTCTGGTCACGGCTGTGTACACGTGCTGCCAGTGCTGGCGGCCAGGATTGCCGACCACGTAGACAACAGTGTTTTCCTCAGAACCCTGAAAAATGTTTAAGGACACCTTGTCAAAGGAAACCTCCAGTAAGCAGGTTAAAAATAAAGGACAAGAACAAGGAAGTTGGAGAAAACTGCGGACACTCTCAAGAATATTTCTATTCAAGGAATTTTAGTTTCAAGAGAGCTTCTGACCCTTTTACGTGACAGGATGGTGCATTAGCAAGATAAAGCCATGAGAACATTTTCTCAGCTCGTAGCTTCTTTATTTTTACCTGAAACGTGTGAATAGTTCTGGCCCATGCGTGTTTGATATGACACAGCTTCTTCAGGGCCTTATACCGCACAGTGAACGTGGAGCCATATGTGCTGCTGATGGTCAGCAAACGTTGTTTATCAATTTCTACATCCTAAAGAAATAATATCAGAAGAACACTCAGCAGTAGCTCCTGTCAGCAGTCTGATGGATGCCTATACATCTGCATGTGTCCATATGCCAGTTTTCCCTGAAATTACAATAGCTGCAATGTCAGCCGAGTGAAATACTTTCAGAAGATGCTAAACCTCTTTCACTGACCACATCTTCAAGGAAAATAGTTTGACTGTACAGGGCTACCCTTACACCTTCCGTTTAGCAAGAAAAATGCTGAGAAAGACCGTTTTAACCCCCAGAAAACTTTAATTAGCGTAGGGTACAGTGACACGTACCAGTGAGGCTGCTGAACGATTTGTCGCCACAGCCGGAGAAGAGCCTACTCTGCGCCGCCAACCCTGGGTGGTTCCTATTTCCCAAGCACAAATACTGATACTTTCACCCAACCCTTTGCCGAGTCAACTCACTGAACCCCGCAAAAACAATACAGAGGTTTTTTGTTGCTGTATTTTTCGGTCAGCTTAGTTTTCTGCCAGGGGAGAGCTCAAGCTGTAACATTAGCTCTATTCTTTATTTAAGACTAAATTTCTCCCTATATCCAAAACATTATGCATTTAAATGACAATACACATGAGTATTTACAGAGTTCATTTACATTGGACACGAGCAGACCAATTGGAACACATTTTACAAAAAAGCCCAGAGATTTTTCAATTCTCTACTTCGAGTCTGCTTCTTTCCTGCCTTTCCCATGGTAGTTTAGCAGAAGAACTAAGTATATATGAATATTCTGACTAAAATTTTAAAGTGTGAATTGTTTTGCTCTGGGGATTCAATAAGGACTGAATCAGTTACCACTGATTTTTGTGCAAGTCCTTGCAGCAAGGACTCACCTCTGTTATGAAAAATATATCTCCATTGCACAGTCGTTTGCCCTCGTCAGCAGCCTGTGTAGTCAGGGTGGTTTCCCCACTGTTGCATTCACAGTGATTGGGATCCTTTCCGAAACCCGGGTCTGGCAAGAGATCCTTGAGATATGTGTTCCGTGTGCAGGAAATCTTGTCACCAATTTGAAATAAAAGGCGTTTTTTATGGTCTCTAGGCCAGAGAAGGAAAAAAGGGATAAATGTATTTACAAAGTACGCATTTACTATCTCGCTTTCCCCTCCTGATACTTGGGGTGGATTAAAAACCTTAATAATGTTCAAAACAGTTAAGACAACGCACATCTAAAAGATGTTTCTTGAACTTTTGTAAAACCTTGTGGTAAAAGAGTAATACAGAGTAGCACCAAAATCCTGCTTCCAAAAATATGGCAGAATCTATTTAGAAATCATACAGTTGCAAAAAACAATCAACACCTTGAGGTTTTTTTAAGTTGCTTTTATGTCAATTTTGAATATTCAACAGTAACTCAAAATATTGAAATTCACACAATGACAATTTAAAGGAAAGGCAAACAGTTTCTGTTCTATCTCTTCATAAACTGGGTTGAGATTAACCCATCAAAGAAAGACTATTATATGAATTATTTCTAATGTAAATAATCAGATCTAGATGAAACATTAAAAGTTTTACTATCATATTTTAGGTTGCTGGCCTGGCTGTGACACTTTCAAAACCAAAGTAAGATCGTTCACAAGAAAAAATTGCAAAACACTGGCTTACCTGGTTAGATGATCTGAATAGTGTTGGCAACAAAGTTCATTTATTAGATCGCAATCTTGCCTAAGCCACACAAAACAAGAACATGAACAAAATCACGATGTACAAAACATACAATTATGTGTAATGTCACATTAGCATTAATTTATAAACAATGGAAAGGGCCTGCTTTAGATATGATGATCTTCCACCAACAATTAAAACCAATCGCTGATTCAGAGTTTAGAAGACAGAGCAGTAAAGGAACAGTTTTGCCTAAATACCACAGAAAGTGAGGCAAGGGTGTTTGCAATGCATATCTAGATTAACTAGATTTGGTTTTAAGATGAAGAAAACTAAACAAAAAATAAAGCCTGGATTATATTATTTTCTGTCTGTGGATGTATTAAAAATAGTCAGAAGACTTATTTGCCTTTTAAAGACCTGGTATTTTAAATGCAGATTAAGTACCCTTTTGTGCAGGAGTGTAAGTTTAGGGGGTACTGGTACTACTGGACATCCCATTTATCCCTTCAGTGCTTCTGCAAGGCAATCCACGCTATTCCCACTCCTGTGACGGTTCCCATTATAAGGTGATCACCAGCCTTGCCAATCTTTCCTCAAAGTGCATCAGAGCCCTACACCCCACCCTTCCTAAATGACAAGTCTTGTGCTTCCAAACACCCAAACTGTATGCATTCACCACTGCTCATCAGATTATATGGCTAAATCTGGTTCTCATCACATGATCAAAATGCAAGTATCTTCTGTAATTTGGTTAGTGTCCCCCTGTCACAGAAGCGTGCATGAACAGCAGGTTGTATGTTCCATCACACACCCCGGAATTCACATCTGCCACGATGGGACACATTCAAATATAGAAGTGTCTTTGTATTTTGTGGGTTTCCCCTGCAATTAAGCCCTCATCCTTCATTCCTGAAGAACACTGCACTGTTAGCAAACACCAGAGCAAAGGCTCTCAGAATCTGCTACAAAAACTGACCACTTATGTTCATCCTTTGCTTCTTTAATATAAACAGTACAGATGAACACAAGGGCAGAAATCATGATGCAAAATAACGTTAAGTTTATAGAAAAATGAAGCGACTCTCCATGGATTGACTGGGGGCAACCAGAAGGTACAGGAAAAGACACCCGGCCTGTTGTTCTCTCTAGCAGTTTTACGGTATTGCCACCAGTCTTTCAAACTCAACACATTCAGCTATTTTGAGATTGTGGCTGCTGGTGAGGATTTTTTCAATGTCCGCCTGCACGCCCCGTTACCTTCTGAACGCAATGAACTGCGACTGTTTGGCATCCTGCAATCCCGGTCCTTTTTTAAGTAAAGTCTTTATGGCAGTTTGCAAATCTGTTTTAGAAGACATAAAAGGCATAAAAATATACAGAACAATTTAACAAAAAAAAACACCATAATTCAATATGAAATTGTTTTTGCTTATTTCTTGCTTCAATGGCATTTCAGCTTGTTTACAACAATAACAAAAACCAAACACATCCCCTTCCAAAAAAACCACACCACTAAACACCCACATATATACTTGCCCAAAAAAGTATCTGACTACTTAAAATCTGAGAGACAAGAGTGATTCAGGAGAAAAACTTTTATGTCTCAGTGTTAAACAGCTGCATAGAGCATATTTCAGGCAAAATAAAGTTTTGCTATAGCACATTAAATAGGTAAAGATAGAGCATTTTAAGCCACAGACTTATACATTTAGATTTCACTGAAGAAATCAGTTTTTAATATTCTGTTCACTGAGTAAGTTCCTACAGTAAAATGATCATATTTGCACTACTTTTTTTTTTTCAACATCCCCCTTGAAGATTTTTCATGCATATAAAGCAGGGGCCACTCAATCTACTTATCTGACAAAGGTAAAAAAAACCCTAAACCAATGTCCTGACCCTGATCCCAAAACATTCTGAAAGAAATTCTCGTGTCTCCTCTTCTTCCATTTTCCTAACTTGATTCAAGAGTTGGGAGTGCATTGCTGTCCCGTCACACCATCCCGTTAAAGATGCCGTTTACTCAAATGATTCACCACTGAAAAACTTAATCTTTTAAGGCTTGAGAGCTCCGGCTACAACATAAAAAGATGATCACATTTGATTACACTGGTGGAAGCTGCATCGTCCCCATTTCAAAACACAACTGGTGAGGTGGAGCTCTACAGCATCTCCTTTGCACTAATGGGTCTGGCTGTGTGTGTGTACACGAGGCAAAAGGTAAACCATGGATCTAGCATTTAAATTCATACTACAAACAAAGCCAGACTAAAATCTTCCAAAATGTTAGTTCCAGCCAGTGTATGCTTTGCCAAAGGGAAACTCAAGATTACAAACTGGCTGGACACACGTACCGTCACAACCCCCGCCAGTGGGCAAAGCGATAAGAATGAATTTCTTCTCTGGGCTTGGCATTGTCAGTTCCTCATTCCAGCTAGAGACTTTCAGCACCTCATCAAATTCAGGAAGCTTCCGGTGAGAGATTCTTGACCGGAGTGAAAGGAAAACAGAGAACAAAAATGATTTCCAGTTAAAAGACTCCAGTGTTATCATCTGCATCAGCCTTAAGTTCAACATCTATGAATTTTTGGTCATCTACACGACACACACCAAAAACTTTCTTCTGAGCATAACTTAATTTCACCATGACTTAGTTTAAAAATTGGTAATTTATTCCATAAACACTTGAGCACTGCAGTACATACTTAGTGTTACCTATACAGTTCTTCACATGGGAGCAGACTGAAGTAGCACGGAAGTGTTACTCCCCGCCCCCCCCCCCCAAAAAAAAAGCAAGGATGTTTATAAAACACTTCATAGTTCTGAACAGTTTGCAAATGTTGAGAGTACTCTCAAATTCTAACCAACATCAAAAGGCCTTGGACACTTAAGACCTAGATTTTGTTGTTTGAGGTTTAAAAATAAATAATTCATTGAGTAACTGGATTACTACCAGACCAGAAGTAATGCAAATGTTGGAAACACTTACAGGTTCTAGGTATTAATACAGCAAAATATAAAAAGAAACGATGATTTAATGGCCCTTGACATGTAAACTCTCAATGTAATTCAGCCTTTCTTAGCTGTTGCCACACTTACCAGCAAGGTCTTTAAGATTTCCTTTTTAGAGAAGCAATTCTAAGTAATTTCGGACAGCAAAAAAAGTAATTTGTGCATGCACAAGTGATTTGGAAACAGCAGAGGGCATTTGATAGCGAACTACAACCCACAAAATTCGGGAGTATTCCAGCACACACATTTTGTTGTACAACACATATACTCCTGGAAAGATTTGTGAGCTTCGTTGTTGTTTTGGTGGTTGGATTGTTTGTTTTTAAAAACAGTGTTACTGATTTTGAATAAGAAACTGTAACAGAAGCAGTACTATAGAGTCAAATCTGGACACATCACTGTTTTACAGGTACATGACCAGGTCTACTACTAGGATGCTTCTTATATACACAAGGAAATCCTACCTTGAGGCATTATCTACAATCAGCTGCGATTCAGCTCTGTGATTAGTTCGCAGTTCCACAGAAAAGCCTCTTGATTTCAGACCCTCAAAGATATCAGCTAACATGTTTCCTGGGTCTATGCTTGGTAGCTGCCTAGTGTCACCTGAACAGAAAGCACATCAGTATTTGTGAGAAGCAACAACACAACATCTGTGAAAAACTGTCTTGAAAAAAGCCCAGTGGAATTAACAAACATTCAAATCTCCACACAGTAACATGCTTCCTCAATACAATTCACATGAAATGAAGCTGTCAATAATCCAAGAAACTTTGTTTGGGGAATCAGACTATAATGTAGTCTAAATTTTTCATATTCCTGTCTCAGTAATGCCTTACTAGCACATTCAAACCAATCTGTATGATGAACACCAACAGTGATCACATCTTATTCAAACACATTTTGAAAGTTACGTATTTAAGAATTAATGCCATAAGTGGCAAGCCAAAAAGCAAACCTCTGAAAAAGCAGAAAATTTTGATTTTACACTTCCTTATTTTCCTCTCTGAATTAAAAGATGATTCTAGCATTAAACAACATGAAACCTCCCTTCCAGCATCTGAAGAATATGCTAACACTAGTTTCTATCCAGCTGCAAGATGTAATAAGCTACAACACAAAAGTCATAATACTTTCAGAATCAGACAAAACATTGCTAAGCAGATACTGACACTTCCATGCTGACAGTTGAGATGGAAAACTGTTGAACAGCCCAGTCTTTCTCATCTGACCTTATGAATAAGCACAAATATCCAAGTACAGAACAATGGCACATTCTGCACTATTTAAGACACTCAGTGAGACCAGTGGCAGTTCTGATACTTACACTGTATATTGTGTATTATTACACATTGTATAATACTAACTTTTTTTGTTTCACTTACCTAGAATAATAAGTTTGGCAAGCTGAGCATGCTCACACAAGAGTTTTAAAACTAAACTGAGAATGTGTACAGACACCAAACTTCCTTCATCCACAATCAGAACCGTCACAGTAGCAAACTTCCATGGCTGTACTTGTTCGGTCCGCCTCCATGATTTAAAACTGTAGATGATCTAGAAACAAAACAAAATAAATCAATCTCTGACAATAATAAACTGTCTTACAAAGGTAGTCAGAGTGTGCTATCTTCTAATGCTGTATTTAGAGCTATTATCTGAAATTCTGAACTTCAACCTGTAAAGACTCTTTGGTGAATACATTTCAGGCTGAGACTATCAACACCTACTTACATAAAAGCACAGAAATGTATCCTTTTTTTTTGTTCTGCAGGGACCCTAAAGGATATAAGGTCAGCCATGAGGTTGCTCAGTATTAGAAACCTCCTACTACAACTTGCAGACAGTAATCCATTCCCAACACTGCAGGGGGAAGGGGAACAGGCAGCGATCCTGTCCCCAAAGACAAGACAAGTCCACAGTATTTTTTTATGTTATGATTTTCATTTATACAAGTTATTCCACAGTTCCAACATCTTCTTGTCACCTTCCACTACCTGGGACAGTATAGACTTAACCTAAGTTTATTAACAAAGAGTTTGCTTCCTACTTTTTTTCTAAAAACAACTGAACAATATTTAATAATAATTAAGAAAACACTGTGTGAATGGAATTTATCTCATTATTCAATCCCACACTACTGATCTCTTCCTATATGTGCATAAGTATGGGGAAAAAAAAAAAAGGCAAGGCAAGTAATGTATTTCAAAGTATTGATTTATGATCCCCCATAATGTAACACTGACCTTCAAATGCTGACAAGCTGTACCTAAGCATTACCATTAATAGTTACAAATTTTATAATAGAAGTTCAATAACAAGCTTTTTTTTTTTTCAAGACAAGAATGGACAGTGCCAAAAGGTCTTTCAGAACACCATTTTTAAAAAAATACATAAAAAATATAATTCCTTACCTGATGCAGTGTATATGCAGGAAGCTTAGTTTTTTCACTCAAAAGGCTCGCTGCCCTCCCTGTAGGTGCAGTAAATAGCACATTCAAATTTTTTTTTGTGTACATATTCTCTGGCTCATAATGATGATCAAAGGTATTCCATTCCTCAGATGCATCCAGGTCTTCTTCAAAGTCCTTAGAAGCTGCTTCCACTTCTTTTTCCATCTGCTTTAAGTGCCGAAAAAGGCAGCTAACTATTGTACTCTTCCCACAGCCTCCTTTTCCACTTATGATTGTGACAGGATTGGAACAAATCCTTTGCACAGCAATCACCTGATCCAAGTCTACCTCTGCTTTACTCTGGGTGTCAGGTGCACACTCCGCCTCCTTTTCAGGAAAATTATTTTCAGAGTTATGATTGTCCAGACTATTTTCCTTCAGATGTTCTATTTCATGATCCTGGGTACCATTCATTTTGTTATCTGCTGTTTCTCTTGATGTCTCAGAAATGTTAAGTATCTTTCCCACATCAACATCCAGTTGCCATGAGCTGTTTGACAGAAGGTCACCTATACACCTTGCAATGTCTTTTTCAGATTTGTAGAGATGAGGCAGAAACACCATTTTTTTCTCCCTAATCACTATGTTCTGATCTTTCAAAAACTCAAGAGATTGCCAAGCATGCTCAATGGACATATCTTTAGATACAAAATGAGCTAATTCATCTTGATCTTCGTAAGTGTGTCCCATTTCTCTACACTTTCTCTTGAGTTGATCATACAGAATTAATGCATTTTTCTGCAAGTCAGGAATCTTCCAGAGGAGATGCTCACACTGGCAGAAGGTGGCCCATGTTGCCTCACAGTAAGAAAGCTTCAGTTCCCTATAAGTAATCTTCTCCCCAAAAAGAACAAAAGCAAACATATATTTATTTCAGAAGATGTTAGCCTCTTGCAGAATAACAATCCTCCCAGTAAACACTAATTGCAATTCAGAGGGTGGAAGTCTACACATATGTATGTATATTTCATAATGTATGAAGTTATAATGCTTCTCAAGCAATATGAAAGCAAGATATTTAAAAGTAAGATGGAATGATAATTTCTCTTGGTTACTTTTCTATACAAAGCAGAAACTTTAAAAATCAATGGCCTGGCACAGAAATTGGGTATTAGGGAGAATTTGTGCACACCTAGTTACCACAATTTTAAGTAAAGGCACAAACAACTGTAAAAGCAGAGCACAGGAAAGACATTAGCCAAAATACTGCACCAAATTCTGCCCATGCTACTTCGAGAAATACACAACCTTTACAGAGACTACTGCAAAACAGTGAAAGACTGAGATGTGCAAAAAAAAAGATAACTATTGAGGGAAAGAAGAATTAATTTGCCTTGCTAAGCCTTAAGAGAAAAAGCTAAAGAGAGTCTTCAAGCAGTAAAAATCTGCAGTGAGAATGCAGGTCCTTGGTACAAGAAATAAGAGAGCAACAAGTCCAGATTGCATCAAGGAATAGTCAAACTGGACATCAGGAAAAGCTTTTTAAAGGAAAGGATGTGAAATACCTGGCTAGACTGCTGAATCTCTGAAATTGGAGGTCTTAAAGACAAGTCAGAACATCTGGAGGCTGAAGCAGAGGGATGAACTCATCACCTTTCTCAGCTATTAAGCGCTGGCTCCCACGTGGGCCACAGGAGCGCCCAGGTGAGGGGCAGCAGCAAAGCTGCACAGCCAAGCGGAACAAAGGGAAACAAGGTCAGGAGCAGTGACCGCAAACCCCAGTGTAAAAGCGAGGAAGAACCAGACCAGTTATCAATTGCAGAGTAACTTATCTACCTTACTGTGAAAGTGTAGATACTGTTTTATGTATTAAGAACATAAAATCTCCTTTGCTGGTATAAAGCTGAACCAAACAATCGTGGGTTTTAAATTTGCTTTCTTAGTTTTGGCCTAATTACCTCAAGTATTTAATTTTCTGTTCCTTGTAGAACAGACTAAACAAATGATTGTAATAAAATCACCTTTAAAATCTTCTGAGACTGATTTATTGTAGATAAACTGAATAAAAACCCAAACAAAACAAACCCCCACAACTTTGCTAAAACTAAGTTCAGTAAATCATCCATTTCCAAATGAACCAAGCTTAACTTCTACTAATGCCCAGTTAATCTGAGACAGCACTGTGTTCTAACAAAGATCAAACATAAACACATTTTTTATCCTGCTTAACACTACTTACCCTGCTGAATCCAAGCTTCCACGGCTCATTCTTTAATATCTCATCCAATTTTGTTAACATTGGGTCTTGAAAACATAGTTCCTCACCATCCATGCCATTGTCTTCTTCAGTCTTTCCTTGCAATTGCACCATATCCAACAGAGAGCAAAAATGGCGTGGCAGAAGAATTGGCAAGAATTCCAGTATCATTGGAAAAGTCAGAGCTACCAACACTGCCTTTCCTGCAACTGTATGAACAATAAGCCAAGGAAGTTTTAAGCAATACACAAGCGTATTTGTAAAGGTAATTAAAGCTGACTCTGGCTATTATCCTTCTGCCTCCTCTAGATCCAAAAAAATCCCTTATTTCTTTTAGGTTCTTATTCTTTGTAATCCTTTTCCAATTTTTTTAAAGTCTGTTTTCCCTGAACTGCCTTGGGAAAAAATAATGTAAACAGAACCGCAATTAAATGTACTAATTTGGAAAATATGTATTATATGTTCAGTTTACACTGCATACTCAATAGCATTTTGTCAAAAGTCAGTTCAGATCTCACCACACCTGCCTCTTACCAAAAGATAATTTTCATACAGATAGACAGAGGCACGGTTAAAATCCAAAACAAGAAGTTTCTAAATTTGTATTATCAGATCAGTAGAAGAACGTAGGAAACAGTGCTCTCCACTGGCTTTCTCAATGACCCCAAACTTAAGCTATGACTTTCCCTTTTTGTATCAGTTTTGGGATCTGCAAAAGGGGGATAATGAAACTGCTTGGCTCTAAAAAACGTTTTTTGGAAGAAAGTGAGACAAATTTCAGAAGAAAGAGAAACTTTTATCTCTTGGCAAGAAAAAAATAATGCCATTTTAAATTAAGTGTTAAGGAAACTTCATAGTTCCAAATCTAAAACACTATTTTTTCTCAGTTAAGTACTTTTTATGATCACTGTCTTACCTACAGAAAGGCAAAGATAAAACCTTTTCCCTTTATAGCAAGTATTTAATTTACACCTGGAGAATCAACACAATTTTCACAGAAAAATATCATGAAGGCTTGAGGAACAAACTGCTTGAGCTCACAACACTTAACACCAACCAAAAAAAAAGTCAATAGTAATAGTAGCAACATGACATACAGGTGGGTGGGTTGTTGTTTCTATTGCCCAACAATAAAGAAAAAAGAAAGCTTAATTTGTAGCAAAATAATTTCAGTTAGATAACAGGAAACATGCACCAGCTACAAGAGTGAACAGGATACCCAGGCATACTGTCTGGTCTTCAACCCTAAAGATTCACGAACACACTGGACAAGCTTCAATCAAAAGTGATACGTATATCCTATTAAAACTCACACAGCTAATTAGATTGAGTTTCTACCAGTATAGATTCCCATCCCTTTGTGGTCATGAAAAGATCTGAAGTCTGTAAGCAGGGATTAAGAACTTTTCTACCATTACTAAAACAGAAAAAAAAGTCTGAAAGTCCATAGAACTGTGAAAATATTCCTCTCCTTGCACATGTGATTTGGAGTAAAGTAAGCTCAAGTCTAGCTGAAGCTCTCAACTTTCAAGTTAGACATGATTCGACTTCCTCAACAGTCACCTTCATCTGGTGACCTGACCCTGCCCAGTAAACAGGGACTGGAAGACTTTACACCCAACCTGTCTGCACAGATTTATGCACCAAAACAGATCACAGGAGCAAAACAAGAGAGCTAGTGCTTGAGACACCACTCAGACATCTGGACTTTCTGTATTTGGGAGTTTTGCTTTAGATCAGCTATAGTCTGGTCCCACAGACTCAATGCCAATTCAGGGCTGGAGTACCTCAGGTGTGCAACTGGAACACACCATTTCATCTGGCAGGAATACAGGCACGTAGTCACGCCAACATAGTCCACAACAGGACCCTCAGCAGCCCTGAACTATCTCCATGTGGGGACACTCCAGCATTTCCACACTCTGCTCCCCAGCCTGCTTAAGACAGCCTAGTTAGCACAGCTGCTTTGGACTATGCTTAATTCATTCCCGGTTCCTCTGCACTACAAAGAAGTTGCTATACTATTTCTGAGCATGTATTTGTCCTAAAAAGCCATACCACCACGTTTAAGCAGTGCTGAACCCATTTTTTAATAAGACTCATTTTGTCTGAATAAACTATAAAATGTGCCTAACATAGACAATTCTACTTAGTGAGCCTACAGAATTCAGGGATCTCCTTACGTATTTCTAACTGTACACCTATCTTTAATTGGTCAGCTGTCCCACTGTCCTCACATTTAAAAATAAGAAGAATCTTTGCATGTTAAAAACTTATTTGAATATAGACTTATTTTGAAGACATCTTAGCTTGAACACAGTATCTGAGATAGAACTCATTAGTGTATAAAACAAAATAGCACAGGATATACCTACATGATTTCAAAACATAGTAGAAGATATCGTAATCCTTGGTTTCTCCTTGTTTCTGCCCTGTCTGTAAATGTGAAGCTTGGAATTCTTTTAGTTTTTCTTCAAGATTTCTAAAACTCAGCATAGACTCCGTAGGAAGCCACGTAAAAAATGTGCGTATAAAATACTCAGGAACGGCACATTCCTTAAGAAAGAGTGAAAAGACTTGTCGATTGTTTTCTTCTATATCAGTCCGCAAAAAATATGACGGATATCCTTGCACAAAGTACTTCGATCCCACTTTTTTAACTTTAACATTGACTCTCCACCAAGGGGCAACTAAGGGGAAACGTCCAACTACTTCATACTCCTTTTTGGAGTTCTCTTCTTGTATAACAACTGCATCATCAAAAGAAAAACAAAACTTTTGTTAATTGATAGTCATAAAGGTTATTTTGTTTGTTCAAAGCTTATTTTGGTCTTGTGTGTAAGTTGCAGCAGTAAAGCCAGGGTTTTCATAGACTTCCTGATGTCAGGCCTTCCAGTAATATTTAAAAACAAAAGCAAATCCAACCTCAGAAACAAGCTTCTCTAAGTGTCAGAAGTACAAAATTAAACTTGTGTATGAATATTTATTGAGCCAATTAAACAGTGGCATATGGTTTAATATTACAACAGTTATGCCAAATTTGTAATTCAATTTTAAACAGTTCTGCCACAAAGTATTGCATCACAGTGCCTGTATGCTCTTCAGATACATTTGTACACCAAATACTTCCTGCAAATGAAACCACCAAAATTATGAACTATTAATACAACGAAGTCTTAACATTTCGTATGACCTGGTTTGCCTCCTCTTTCCATCCTCTTACCCTTACAAAAATTAACACACCATTTCCCGACCCATGCTTGGGGACTAAACTCTACCACCAGGACAAAGCAGGTACCCTACATTTAGCAGGAACCTGTTTCTCACCAGAGCAGAGTACCAGCAGATCTCAGGTCTATTATGACTTCCCTACTTGTTTTCCCCCTTGTTACGTAGCCCAGTTTTGCTGTTTTTAAAACAATTTTGGGATAAGATATTTTTGATAAGCAGAAGTTGCTCTACTGTTGCCAGCTTTTCTAAGTCCTGAAAAGAAAGTAAGGAACCACTGATGTCAAGTTATCAACACCCTTACATGCCGTAAAAGAAATAAACCGGAAAAACTTTGAGTTCTTACTGCTGGAATACATGACTATATGAACGGGCAAAGCATATCTGTGCAGGAACCAGGAATTAGATCTCACTTTCAATTTCATTTATTTTATAGCATTCTACAGGGTGGTTCAAAAAGATGGGCCCAATTTGAAGTCACTATATCTCTGCAACCACGAACTATCAACCACCGTCCCCATGCTGTCTGTAGAGCAGGTGGAGAGCACACAGAGCATTTACAAAAAGGTTACTAAAAGCTGATAACTCTAAGGAACGTTTAACAAGAACGTTTAACTCTAAGGAACGTTTAACTCTAAGGAACGTTTAACTCTAAGGAACGTTTAACAAAGAACTTTTTCAAATACATAGCAGATAAAACTAACACCAGAGGCAATGTAGGCCCACTGATGAATGGGGTGGGTGCCCTGGTGGCAGAAGATACAGAGAAGGCAGAATTACTGAATGCCTTCTTTGTCTCTGTCTACTCTGCCGGAGGCTGTCCTGGGGAGCCCTGTACCCCTGAGACCCCGGATGAAGCCAGGTCAATGGAGGAGTTTGCTTTAGTCGATGAGGACTGGGTTAGGGAGCAATTAAATAGTCTGGACATTCATAAATCCATGGGTCCAGATGGGATGCATCCGCGGGTGCTGAGGGAGCTGGCTGAAGTCATTGCTGGACCGCTCTCCATCATCTTTGCCAAGTCTTGGGAAACGGGAGAGGTGCCCGAGGATTGGAGGAAAGCAAATGTCACTCCAGTCTTCAAAAAGGGCAAGAAGGAGGACCCGGGTAATTATAGACCGGTCAGCCTCACCTCTGTCCCTGGGAAAGTAATGGAACAGCTTGTCCTTGGTGCCATCTCAAGGCATATCAAGGATAAGAGGGTTATTAGGGGCAGTCAGCATGGCTTTACCAAGGGTAGGTCATGCTTGACCAACCTCATAGCCTTTTATGAGAATGTAACAAGGTGGATGGATGGTGGCAGAGCGGTGGATGTTGTCTACCTTGACTTCAGTAAAGCCTTTGACACAGTCTCCCACAGCATCCTCACAGCTAAGTTGAGGAGGTGTGGTCTAGACAATAGAGTAGTGAGGTGGGTTGCAAACTGGCTTAGGGAGAGAAGCCAGAGAGTGGTAGTCAATGGTGCGGAGTCTAGTTGGAGGCCAGTATCTAGTGGAGTGCCCCAAGGGTCAGTGCTGGGGCCAATATTATTCAATATATTCATTAACGACTTGGACGAGGGAATTGAGTGTACTATCAGCAAGTTTGCTGATGACACCAAGCTAGGAGGAGTGGCTGACACGCCGGAGGGCTGTGCTGCCATCCAGCGGGACCTGGACAGGCTGGAGAGCTGGGCAGGGAATAACCTGATGAAATTTAACAAGGACAAGTGTAGAGTCCTGCATCTGGGCAGGAACAACCCCAGGTTCCAGTATAGGTTGGGAGATTACATATTAGAGAGCAGTGTAGGGGAAAGGGACCTGGGGGTCCTGGTGGACAACAGGATGACCATGAGCCAGCACTGTGCCCTTGTGGCCAGGAAGGCCAATGGCATCCTGGGGTGTATTAGAAGGGGGGTGGTTAGTAGATCGAGAGAGGTCCTCCTTCCCCTCTACTCTGCCCTGGTGAGACCACATCTGGAATATTGTGTCCAGTTCTGGGCCCCTCAGTTCAAGAAGGACAGGGAACTGCTGGAGAGGGTCCAGCGTAGGGCAACCAAGATGATTAAGGGAGTGGAGCACCTCCCTTATGAAGAAAGGCTGAGGGAGCTGGGTCTCTTTAGTTTGGAGAAGAGGAGACTAAGGGGGGACCTTATTAATGTTTATAAATATATAAAGGGTGAGTGCCATGAGGATGGAGCCAGACTCTTCTCAGTGGCAAACAATGATAAGACAAGGGGTAATGGGATCAAGCTGGAACACAAGAGGTTCCACTTAAATTTGAGAAGAAACTTCTTCTCAGTGAGGGTGACAGAGCACTGGAACAGGCTGCCCAGGGAGGTTGTGGAGTCTCCTTCTCTGGAGACGTTCAAAACCCGCCTGGACATGTTCCTGTGCGACCTCACCTAGGTGTTCCTGCTCCAGCAGGGGGATTGGACTAGATGATCTTTTGAGGTCCCTTCCAATCCCAAACATACTGTGATACTGTGATACTGTGATACAAAGAACTGTTGTTTTCACATAACAGAGGACCTGCTGCCTGACCCCAGCAGGGGGGAAGGACCGAGAGACACTGGACTGTGAATCCTTAATGTAAAACATGGTCTCTTTCCAGAATATATACTGATACCTGTATGCATACTGATACCTGTATTTACAAGTTAATTTAGGGGGAAGTGTAGCCAAAGTACCAGGAATCCATATCTTCAATAGACTGATAAGGGGAAGGGTATTGTAAACTGAGGCAGGCGTTTGGTAGTCTGTAAACCCTGATGCACCCAACCAATGGGGAACATGGGAGGGAAATTGCAGCTGGGATTTTGGGGGGATATAAGCAGGGGCTTTTTGCCCTATTATGTGTGCCTACCTTTAGGTAGGACACCTGGTGTTGCAATATCTTTATTAAAAAAATTGCTTTGCTGAAAGATCCTACCTGAGCCTATTATATTTGCAAAATAATTGCTTCCTGCAATATGAAAGGGCAAAGTATATCTGTGCAGGAACCAGGAATTCTATTTCAGTTTCGGTTTCGTTTACTTTTAAAGCATTCTACAGGGTGGTTCAAAAAGATGGGCCCAATTTGAAGTCACTATATCTCTGCAACCACGAACTATCAACCACCGTCCCCATGCTGTCTGCAGAGCAGGTGGAGAGCACACAGAGCATTTACAAAAAGGTTACTAAAAGCTGATAACTCTTTAAACCACTTGTAAATGTCTGTGTCACCGCAACACGCTGGGTCCATCGTTCTGAAACACGCAGCCCCTCAGGAGGCTGCAGGGCCCGCCACCGCGCCCTCTGCGCACCGCGGGCACCCGCGGGGCCGGGCCCGACGCCGCCGGCTGCAGCGCCCGTGACCGAGGCAGCGCCACAACCCGCCCCCGCGGGAGGAGGACACGGGGCTGCCCGCCCACCCGCCGCCCCTCACCGGCTCGGCGCGGGGGCAGAGCGGCCTGCAGCTCCGTCCCGGAAGCGTCCAGGAGTGCGGCCTCCTCCAAGTGCGGCTCCTCCTCGGCCTCCTCCTCGCTCTCCTCCTCCTCGCCCGCCGCCGCCAGCCGCGGGGGCAGCAGCACCCCCCAGAGCTCCGCCGCCAGCCCCCGCTGCCTGCCGGCCCCCGCCATGTCCGGGAACTACAGCACCGCACCCGCCCGCGGGATCCCTCCGCCCGCCCCGCGCGGAAGGAGACGTGGGGTGCAATAGCGAGTCGGAGGGTAACGAGATGATAACGGGACGAAGGGTAACGAGATAACAGGATCAGCGATCGTCATGTGTTGTCGCCCGCAGGGCCCCGGGGTGGTGTCCGTGGTGGCCGCGGCCCCGCTGTCCTCCTGGCGGTGGCGGGGCAGGCTGAGGTGCAGGCCGTGCTGGGGGATGGAGCCCCGCCGGTGAGTTGCGGTAAAGTGATGGGTAACGCACAAAATTGGTGCCTGTGCAGCGGGGGACAGGGAATGTGGCCTCAAGAGTGGCAGAAACACGCGCTGGACGCGGGCAGGGCTGAGCCTGACTCACAGCTCTCACCCCGCCATGGTTTGTACTCATGCATAGCTACCCCACTGCAGAAACAGTGCGGTTTTGTCATAAATCAGGTGATAATGCTGCGTCTTGACATGACTCCAATCACAAAACCATCAAATCATAAAAGCAGATGGCCAGTATATTGTGTTATATCACCCAGCTGTCCCTCCAAAGGAGTATAACATGTATAACGCAAATCGCCATCCAGGTGGACCCTGTTTAAAATAACTTGCGCTTCCCTGGATTGGAAGTTGGGCCATTCACATCAGCTGCTTAGTTTTCTTTTTTGTTCACCATGGCAGATCTTTGTCTATTTTGAAACTATCAAAAAGTAGCTTCATGTTTTCTTGCATCTCATTAATGAAAATACCAGGCTGTATCTTGTTTAGTATTGATGTCCTGAAGTCCACCAGAAATTCTGCTGTTCGGTGATGAAAGCAAATATTTCTAGGGTTTGTTTTAAACTGATTTTCACTGGCCAGTAGGTAACAGTTTAATATTTGCCATGTTATTTTGCAGCACTATTTTTTTAAATGAAATGTCACATCTGACAAAATGGCAGATATACATACACAAAATGTATATCTGCATGTTCACCCTATCATCTAGTATATGTTTTCATCAAAGAATTAAGTTAATTTGATAAGGTTTCTTTTCAAAAAATAAAATTCATTTTGCCAAGACGTGTTTTCATTTGCCCCCTCTTAAATTTTTCATCTGTGTTTTCTTCCAGTTTCTTCTTTGTTTTGCCTTGGACTGATGTCATGCAATCCGCTGCAGGTGTCCTGTGCTGGCACACCAGTCAGAGGAGAGGCAAGAGCAGTAGCTGTTGGTGCAAAGACGAGTGAATTCTCCTGTTTGGAGCTAAGTAACTGGGTGGTTTGGCACCCCAAACCGAAGTGCAACATGGAAATGCCTGATATTACACCAAATAATGTATCAGTCCAGCCACAGCAGCAGATAGCTTCTCGGAAGCTGGGCAGACTGTCAGCAGCATAGGCATACCCTTCAAAACGGTAGCAAAAGTTGTTTGTACAGATGTTCAGAAAAAGATATATATAATAAAACATATGGATATACAACATTCCCATTTGGTCTAAGCTAAAAGACTTTTTCACATTGTTTCATGACTCCTTCGCATGCGTGATCCAGGAGCCTCTCCATCCACAGGACTACCCTGCAAAGAATGACCCACTCTTTGCCACCTTCCTCCTTACAAAACTGAGGGGCCTTCAGCTCTGTCAGACACAGGAGCATGGATGGTACCTCTGTCCTGCTCTCTGCCACTTCGCCATTTCTGGGAATACCTATGTTATTGTGTCAACTAATACCTATAAAAAGACAGAGACGTAAATACAACTTTTATGATTTTTAAAACCAGTTGCAAGTCTCATGCAAACATAGAGCCTTGAAATGGTTGTTTTCAGTTCTTATGTGAGTTAACTTTAAATAACTATATTCTTTCTCCTGCCTGATTCACAGATAATGATATAACTCCGTTTCATGGCAGGCTGAAAATACATGGCCTATAAAAAGAAGGCAGGAAAGGGGACAGAGACATTCACGTTAATTTAAAAATGTAAAGCATTAGCTTACTGAAGTGCTTAACAGTGTTATGCAGTGATACATTTGAATCAGTGCTTTAAGATACTTTTTTCTTATGAAACATCATTCCACATTTAACTGTGTATTTGTGTAAGTGAAACTGGATGTCTGAGTGCCCCAGTCTATTCTGAAAATACAAACTCAATAATGTATTCAGCAAGCCTGACTGGAATTTCCTTGTCTTTCTATGGTCTGTACTAGACATGCTGAACTCCTCTTTGTCGTTTCATTAAGGAAATACCCTGTTTCCTAAAGACTGAGGAACAGATACTGAGGGTTAGATGCATCCTCATTATGAATGCCTTTCTGTGTGCCCTGCTTTAAATGGCTAAGCCTTGATTTTCAAAAACATGACTATTTGCTGCTCAGGTGAAGTAAGATTGGTTTACTAGAGCTAGATGGTCAAGCACTGAGAAGATCCTTTTGAAAGTTTGGGACTAAATTATTTGCTCATATCCACAGCATAGCTGAGTTTGAGCTCCCCATCTGCTTGGTTCGCTTTCTTCCCCACATTCGATGCTGCTACCCATGCAACTGGAGAATAGAAGCTAAAGTACGTCTTTGATTTTATGACGTCAATGGTAAAACTGTTAACTCTTATACAAGAAGGATTTCACCCATGAAAGTCATGTTATAAGTGTGGAAAATATAAAAATAAATGAGCAGTTGTATAGATTTAGAAATTTACAACACATATGTGCAATAAAAAATTGTTAAGCATTAAAAAGCAGGTGAACCCAAGGCTAGGAGTTTCTGTCAAAAATTACTCTGTCATGAAGGTTTTAAATCATAGCTTGAAAAATACTTTGAAATCTTATATCAGCTTTGGGGACTGGCTTTTTCTCCATCATGTCTCACTTTAAATGCCACCCCAAAAGCCAAGGAAGTACTGTAAAAGGAAAACTCACTTTGACAACCCTATGATTTTACCTCCTAATGCATTGTAATATCACTGCCATGGTAATTCATGTCTCTTGGAGTATAATCTGACGTGACACTAAAGGAGTTATTACTCTTCTGTCCATGGGGAAAAATCTATTTATAAATTTGAACTCAATATTGCTACATTCAGTGAGAAAAAAACCCAAAGCCCTAAAAAGCAAATAATCACAATGAAAAAGGAGAGATCATTTGCGCTGTCTCTTACTGCTTTGTGTCTTGACACACAATAACAAGTTTTCACTTAATAAAAACTATGCACATATAAATCTCCATCTTTTAAATGGGTATTCGAAATCCTACTCTGAAAACAATTTTCGGAACATTCTGGCAGGTACCATTTATACACTGAAGGGTTATACTAATGCCAGCCCCCAGAATTAAACAAGATTTACTACCAGTGTTGTCCCATGACATTCATCTCCTTAAAAGGGTTGAGTAGCAGCTCATCTTTGAGTCTGACCAGGATTGGGGGGATCTCTGTCTCAGATTCATTTGGATATTTGTTGTTCCGAGATTCTCTGTTGGGATGTCTGCTGAATTCCAAAAGTAAGTCTGGGTTTGTCATGCAGAACCATCAACAGGAAGCCCTCGGAACATAAAAGTAGGTGATGTCTATACCACGTCAGGAGGCAGAAGTAGCAGAGAGGTTAAACTTTCATTCCTCTTGAGATGGCAGGGTTTTGCTTTTCCCTATGGTTTTTCAGGGTGCTGTAGAGGAAACATCTCCACAGCAATACTTTTGAGGTAGGGAAATTATAGACAACAGCAAACTACCCTATCTGCCTCTTGAGATGCTAAATTCAAGTGCTGGACCCCAAGGACAGTGAGCTATCCTTACTGCTGGTGATGAGCTTCCTGGAAGACAACACGAGGCCCAGAAATTGTCAGCTACCATCAGCATGATTTAATACTAGATGATGGTGATTTTGGAGGTCCAAGGATACCATAAACAGATGCCAACATAGAGAAGCTTATGGAGAGTGGTGGCTAGTGAAGAGGGGCTGTGAATTGACTGCAGATAAATTGAAATTGTCACTTACTGGAGTTTTTGTGAAATCTCTTCACAGCTGTATGAAGGATTGGACATGACCTGGCAATGTACACTTGCAACCCAGAAGGCAAATCATATCTTGGGCTGCATCAAAAGAAGCATGGCCAGCATGTCAAGGGAGGTGATTCTGCCCCTCTGCTCTGCTCTGGTGAGACCCCGCTTGGAGTCCTGTGTCCAGCTCTGGACCCCTCAGTACAGGAAAGACATGGACCTGTTGGAGGGGGTCCAGAGGAGCCACAGAAATGATCAGAGGCTGGAACAGCTCTGCTGTGGGAACAGGCTGAGAGAGGTGGGGTTGCTCAGCCTGGAGAAGAGAGGCTCTAGGGAGACCTTATTGTGGCCTTTCAGTACTTAAATGGGGCCTATAAGAAAGATGAAGACAGACTTCAGCAGGGCCTGTTGCGAGAGGACAAGGGGCAATGGTTTTAAACTAATAGAAGGGAGATTTAGGCTGGACATGAGGAAGAAATTTTTTATAATGAGGGTGGTGAAACACTGGCCCAGGTTGCCCAGAGAGGTGGTAGATGCCCCATCCCTGGAGACATTCAAGGCCAGGCTGGACAGGGCTCTGAGCAACCTGATCTAGTTGAAGATGTGCCTGCTTATTGCAGGGGGTTGGACTAGATGACCTTTGAAGGTCCCTTCCAACCCAAACTATTCTGTGATTCTATTATATTTCTATAGATAAGGAAGAAAGTGATAATTCCACAGACATTGCTTTTTCCCCAGACAATGAATTTCAGAAGATATCAAACATGCCGTGAATGAGATATATATGTCTCACAGGCTTTATTAGGTATTAAACTAGCAGAGCTTGAGATGTATGTAAACATTGGGGAAAAACAGAAAGGTGACAGTTGTTATAAGAACATCATATTACAGTGTACCTAATCATTGTCTAGAAGATGAGCTTCCTAAAAACTTGAGGGTTGTAGGATAGGTCCCCCTGGTCAGGACAGCTGGAGTGATTTGACTTGGAACTCTGCCAATATAAACCATGGCATTAGCAATAATGTTGAACTATGCTTGGAAAACATGCTTGGCATTATCAGAGCTTTAGGAAGCAAGACAAGTTCTTTGCATTTAATTCCAAGTTCTGACACAGGAGTGCTCCCTATTAAAGACTTCAGAGGAATGTAAAAACCAACATATCCTTTTCATCATCCAAAAAAACCCTGATGAAGACTTGACGTAGTGTGCAGAGCAAATGCTTTGAAATAGATGTCAAAATACTCTACTTTAAAAGACCTGTAGAGGTCTTTTAAAGGTAGAGGAGAAGCAAACATGTTCAGTAATGTCATAAAGTTTATAGTCCTCTATACAGCTCATATTGTCCTCTATTTAGCCCTCTATAATGAAATGCCTTTTTTAAAAAGTTCAGTTATTACTTTTTTTGTGCCTTAGCTGCTGGTTCTTATTTCAAAGCTTTGTGTAGAGTCTCAGCATCCTCTTTCTTTTGTCTGTAAGAATCATAATACAGAAGCTGTTTCAGCATTCCCTCAGGGCACATGGTATTTAACATAGAAACCAGAATTCTGTGTCAAACAGCAAATGCCCAACTATTATTGGATATAATCAAAGCCTTAATGTGTACGTTTCCACTCTTCACATGCTCGGGCTTGTTACACTAATGCAGGGCACAGTCTAAGGCCACCTGTCTTGTTCCTTGGTATTAATACAGCCATCCCAAATTTCCTCAGGCTATCTAAAAGGGCTTTGCCAGTATGTCACCCTGACATCAGCTTGTACCGCATCAAACTACAAAGTTCAGCGTGTTGGACAGACAATAGCATTATCTCTTGATCAGACGCAAGAGAGACAAATTTGATTCAAAGGCCTAAGAATATTAAGTAGGACTGGTATTCCTAGGAGTATTTAATCAGCGTGTTACTTTTGCAGTGAGTGTGCTGAGATTAGGTACATTGCTGAGAATGTTCTTCTTTAGCCCAAGAGCTTGGAAACTTGTAATTATAGACATGTTAGGCTTACTTTTAAAAATCAGTAATTTTCTAGTCTCAAGGTTTTCAAGAAAGCTGATACTAAGTATGCTCTGACAAACCCTTACCTTCCTTTCTTATAGGCAGAGCTCTTTATGGCCATTTATTTGCTATTCAAAGGCATGATACATTAATTTTTAAAAGCAAATTCAAAAATGCATTCTTTGATGTTGCAAGGCTAATTTCCCCCAAAAAACTGGTAGGAGGAAGACTGGTCTCATTCTTCTTTCTTCCCACAAAATGTTTGCAGCATCTGGCATGTAATTTCCCCTTACAGAATAGTGATCTCATCTGTAGGATCAGGGTCGCTTTAACTCAACCAGACAGTTGCAGAGCATAAAAAAAAAAATCACGTTACATGTTTCTTTTCTATGTCTGAGGGAAGAAAAAGGGTTAGGATTAGGGTTAAGTTAGGGTTAGAGTTAGGTTTAGGCTTAGGTTAGGGTTAGGGTTAAGTAGGGGAAGAAAGAAGAATGAGACCAGTCTTCCTCCTACCAGTTTTTTGGGGGAAATTAGCCTTGCAACATCAAAAAAAATTCCTGGATACAATGACTGTTGCTACAGACTTAAAAAAGATATAACTTTTTATAATTCAATATATCTGTACAGACTTCTGCTTGAATATATACATTCATTCACCAGGCTCGATGTCATGCTTACAGGTTTGTATCTCTCAGGAGAGAAATCCAGAACTGCTATATAATTCTCCAGGAACAGAGAAAACTTCCCATAACAGTGTTTTGTTGTGGATAATACTTTACAATGCTGTTTCTGAAACAGTCTACATCTTGGTGGCTTATAAAAAAAAGGCTGCATTATCCCAATGTGTTCCATTAATGAAAAGGCTATGGAAAACAGAAAAAAAAAAAACCACAAACCAGCCTTCCTGTGAAATTCCTGAAATACCCTAGTGCTATTTGTAATTACATTTGTAATTAAATTTTGGGTAACTATAATGACCATGTGATAATATGTTGGTTTCTTTTTTTTTTTCTTTTCTTTTTTTTATCTCCAGTATCCTGTCACATTTAATTGCTTGAAGGAGAAATAGAAATAGCTGGTGAATTGTAGAAGTCTGCATTTTCACAGGAGAATCCAAGACTGTTCATTTATGTTTATAATTTATAGAGCGATGTTGTTCTGTAATGGTGTGATCTCTACATTCCTGGTGAACCAAACAGCAAAGATCTAGTTAATAAACTCAAAATGTAAAAACAGGGTCTCAGTAAAGGAAAATTCTCTGTCTTTTGAGACTATCAAACAAAAGGATATTAGTAAACATGTTTTAAGTAATGTGTTATACTTGTTCATCTTTGCTTCTGAGATTATTTGGGAGGAATAAACAAAGGGTATGTTTCTCTCGGGATTTGAATGAAGACTTTAGTATGTTCTGCACTGAATTATTTTTTTTTAAATTTTATTTTCTGAAGCAGCATGTCACTCTGCTACCAGTGGTATAATACTGTGTGGCTGGCGGGATGTGATTCTGGGCCCCAAACAGGGGCTGAAGCAGAAGCTGAAATCTCACTGTACTGAGGCCACTCGGGCACATTTTGGCCTGTACCAACAAGCATCATCCCAGAAGATGCCTGTGCCCTGAGTGCATTTATCTCCCTTCTCACAGTTCAACTTCAGGACCAAAGAACAGATCTGGCGGTTTTCTGGTCCAGAGGCAGCCGCTAAAACTTCCCAAGTTTTTTACCTACGTACAGTTCTACTTTCCATCTGTTTGCCACCAGAGGCCACTGCTCACATCAGCTGTATAAAGCCTTGCCTGATACTCAGATCTGGAAAATATTTATAGCCACTTTCTCCCTGTTTAATTTTTAACTGGAGCTTTACTTGAATGAGGACTAAATAAAAATGACTAAGGACTTTCACAGTCTGAGGTTCGAGCCTGTTTCCAGAGGGTCCTTTGAGAGCCTTTCCAATTATTTGCCTTCAGCTGGGCTCCTGAGTTTACCTATTAATCTTTCTTCATAAATAAATCACTAACCCTTTTTTGTTACTGGTCCTCCAATTTTTCTATACTTCCCTGGTAATGAATTTAATGCAATATTCTTCATGTGGTGTTACAAGCATAATGAGCAGATGGAATTGCTAGGATTACAGCTGAAACAGCTTAAATGCAACTGTTCATCTTCTTTTGTAACAACAGAATTAATGAACACAAAGATTAACTTCTCACTAATTTTCATTCTGCTCTTTTTCTTCAAACAGCCATTCCCAATGGGTTATTCTGTTGGAAAAGCAAGGGTTCCAAGGAGGATTTACAGAGAAGGGATGAGGTGGGAGCAAATGAGAGACACTAACGGAGCCCATTCATCCCAACTGCTTCCAGGTCTGGATAGATAATAAGAGACTGTAAACCCTGACTTTTGGGTTTGTGTAAGGCACTCTGATACAAAGGGCTTGTGAATAATAGACAAACTGAGAAGAGTGGTGAGATCTTGTTGATTGATGCTGTCACGCAGCAATGGGCATAGAAGTCAGGAGGATTTTAAATCCATTGGGTTTTAATGACACTATGGCCTTTTCTCTGTGACTAGCTTCCATCCTTTATAAAGCATCTGGAGAATGGAAGTAGTTCTGACAAGAGGGATATGGCAGCTCTGAACTTAATAAAAAGTTAAAATACTCACTTTACACTGTGCTGGGTCACACATCTAGTATGGGTCAGAAGATACTCATGGAAAATGAGTGCACGATAAGAGCCAAATTGCTCAAACCATGGGATTTCCTTAGACATATGAGAGAGAGTAAAATAAAGAAAAAAGCTCCCTTTGGGGTCCTTGCACAGAGTGAAAATTAAGTTTTTCAGATTGAAATGCCAGAGACCTTATGGACTGGTAGAAATGTGCTGTGGTTCTGGATTGATACAGTGCTGCAGCTCCTTAGGAAATGTGTTAGACCTTCAGCAATCGCTGCAGGCCAGGACTTTGTCATTATCTGAGAAATAAAATTATAGGATGCTTTTTCAAAACTTAGAGGATTTTTCACTCTTGATTGCATGCAGCAATTCTTTTGTGACCCTGAAACCAGAACCAGTTTTCTTTATCGACATGTTTGCTCCCCTTTTGTTGATACACAACAATCTTTACAGGTAGTGAGTTGTGTGCTCTTGTTTTTGTAGGGCTACTTCCTAGATTTTGGTTGCTGTAGTTTTTGCAATGAACTTTTTATTTCTTCTGAAGCATAATATTTGACATGATGTATAGCAAATAGAGTGAGATAAAGTAGAAGGGCTGGAGCGCTAACATTTGCAACTTAGCTGAGATTTCTCTCATAAGTGATGGAAGAGTTTGGGCTGGTGACCGCCATGTGTAGGGTTCTCCTCCCAGCATCTCCAGTCACACAGCGCTCTGGGGCAGCCCCAACAGAGCAGGCAGAGCTGGAGGTATGAAGGGCAACACAGGCAAATCTGGGTGCTACCTTGAACTGGAAGCTGAAAAATTTTAGAAGATGCCAAATTACAGAGGAATGGGGGAAGATATGTGAGCACTGAAAAGAAAAATAGGTCCTTTCTTTCTGGGGATGCAGGAAGAAACCGTATAAAATGCATCTAAAGCAAAGTGAAGGAAGGCAGACTTTCCATAGCAGTTTTTTAAGTTAAAAAAAACCCCAGCACTTGAAATTTCCGCTCTTAATAAGCAACGCTGTCTCATATGAGCTCATTTAGAAAGCAGCTGCTGGCTAGAGTTTTGATTAGTAATTATGGGCAAGTTTCCTTTCCACTACAGCTTTCCAGGGAGAAAGGCAAAACACTGATTGAATCCACTAGTAAATCCCACACCTTATGAAGCTAGTAATGAATCATGATTTCTATTTTATTGTATTACCGCTACTTGCACAGTGCTCATAATGCCTCAAATGGTAATGATGCACATATTCTACACAGTGAGATCTTTGGAACCAGAAGTATTTATTCAATAATAATATGGTTTGAGAAAAACTTGTTTTTAAGATAGAAAACAGAGAGACTTCTTTATTGGTATGTTGCAAAGCTTTTCTAACAAATAAAGAAATAATTTTACACTTTCCTGCTCCTTTGTGTATGAGTCTGTTCATGTAACAGCTATTCAGAGAATAACACAAATTTGTTTACATTGATGTGATAGATTTTAAAATCTCAAGCTCTTCTCACATATTTAGTTTTAATTTAAGGGAGCTGTTCCCATGGGGCACACTTGCTTGGTGACATACTTGTGGTTTTGGTTCTAATAAAGGATGGAGTTTGATGCATTCTGATTTGTTTTGCTCACAGGTGAAAGTGCTTACAGGAGAGCCCCTGGATTCTTCAACACAATAGCAACAGACACTTATATTCGGACTGTCTTTCTAGTTACAAATGAAGGTATAGTCAGCGATTTCAGAGCCCAGTTAGGATTTTATGATTGTTGATTGGAATAAATATTTGAATTTGTCATTTATTGAATCTGATATTGAATTAATGAAAGACAATATGCATGCAAACATACCAGGTCATTCTTCCACAATAAGTTTCACAGTAGAACTCAAATTTCACCTCTGTGTTTTGAACTGTGCCAATGTATTTCACTGCTACTAATTTTGAAAGAAGAAGGTGTTTATGAAAAAGGATTTTTCAGTGGTTGTAAAACCAACCCAGTGGGATTCAGGATGTTTACCCTCCAACATAGTACTGATCAGGAACAAAACAGGAATTTTCTTCTTTCCTCGTGATCATGTTTCCTTTTTAGTTATTGCCATTAAGACCTTGATATGTTGATATATGACCTATATTGCTATTCTGCCTCTTGATGAACCACATTAGGTTGGAGCTGAGACTACAGACTATGGTCAGATGGGCCAAATGTTATCGCAGCCAATTTGTGCCTCTGTCAACCTTCACCTACGTGAAGCTGGACACCCAGCTGTCCAAACGCTCATCCGCTGCTGTGCAAAGTCAGTTTAGTTTAGCAGCTTTCAGCAGCAGTTTAGGCTAAATTGCCCGTTTTTGCAATGACACAGATGAAGTGTGTTCATCTGAAATATTGTGAGGCAAGCAGACAGAACAGTTTGGATATGATACCTTCCTAAATTCTTTCACCTTAAAGAGAATTTCTGATCAGTTACCTATGCTCAGGGCATTTTGGCTCTCTTTCTGACTTGTCACAGGACTTAAGGGAGAAATCCAGATTCATTTGAAACATCTATGAGAACAGCAGTTTTAAAAGAGGTATTGAATATACTGTATTTATACCTTCTGTTATGCAAGCATTATTTTCCTTCATTCTGATATCAGAGGTGAAAACTATCTTCAGAGAATGAAATACCACCTGAAGGTAAATTACACAACTTCTTATTAATGCTGCTCTATCAGGGCATCCAAATCACTGCTAAGCAATCTAGTAAGTGGAGGAAATGGTGAGTCATTATTAAATTTATGAGAAGCTGGTTCATAAATCCTATATAATCACTTTTTCTGAGCTGACTTGGGAAAATCCTTTAAAGCTGCCTCATTCTATTTGGCATCCCCAGCAGCCCAGTGTGACAAGAAAGATTTACCTTTCCCCAGACAACTTCCCAGAGCCCTTGCTTTTCAGCTGACAGTCAGGAAAGAGCTTGTAGCAGTGCATTTCAAATTAGAGTCAGATTTAAAGTATTCGAAGGCACCTGAATTTAAGCAGAGATTAGGCACATAAAACCAAAATTACAACTCGTACTCCCTCTGTAATTCCCTTATTCTTGAATTATTGAAACACCCTGGGTGCCTAGTTTATTTATTTCAAAGCTTTCCATGTCTATGCACATGGACCTGATCTGAGCAGCCCAAAGCCCAGTGAGGATGAAGAGCTGCTGTGTTTTTCCTGACTTCCCCATGGTATCTGCTTCAGCAGCCCTCCTAGTTACCTAATCCCCTAGTAAGATTAAAGATTCATAGGTGGAAAGTAAAAGTAAAGGAGCAAGACCAAAGCCTGACGTTGCAGGCTGGTCCAGGGCAGTGAGGTCCCAGGGCCTCAGTGAACATCTTCTCTGATGGCTTCTTCAAGCCAGACCACCTCCTCAAGCCTCCCTACTGAGCTGCAGGCTCCAAGCTGGTGTGTGCACCCATCTCCAAAGAGGAGAAGGGTTTCGGACCACGGGTGGCCCGTAAAGAGTCCTGTGGGTGCTCCTCGCCAGCCGCCTCCTCAGGCTCTTGGCGTCACATGTGGCCTGGCTTCAATTCCTGGTGGCAGCATCTGCCTCAAAACAAGGGCAGGGCTCCGGGTTCAGTTTCAATGCCCCAAATACAGGGTGCCGGAGCCTGGATCCAGCTTGAGCTCTCAGCCGTCAGGTCTCTGGAGCAGGAGCGGGGTCTGGGACTCGCAGAGCCTCACATCTGCGACTGAGTTTCTCCTGAGTTGAAACCAAAGTCTGGGAAGCCAGAAGCTGTAGAAGTGTGCCAAGAGGCAATTATTTTATGTCATCCTTTTGAAAGATTAAGATGTATTTTTCATCTTAGAATTGCTGAATGAGAGGTACATCTTTGACTTCCCATAGCTTTGAAATTTTTCCCAGTTTCAGGCCAGAATTCATTACCTTGTGAATTTTGGGTGTTTCGACATTTTTGATGACCATGCCTCATGTTTTTCCTAAGACCCTTAGCTAATCAGCAGACCTACCAGGGTATGCACCTGAATTATACTGTACTTGTATTTTATATCAGTGATGACTGGTGCAGAATCAAAAAAGCCTAATTGGGATTAAATATTGATATAAAATAGAGAACAGAGTAAACAACAGAAGCCTAAATATGTTGGAATGACTGTGTTACCTAACCCACATTAGTTCTGTGTTAGTGTACTGTGAAAACCATGGTAACACTTATCCCTAATACTGACTTGTTCCTGCTTGGCTGCCTTCGCAGTATCTGTGTGTCCCTCTTTTACTCCATTCTCATCCTTGACTTTATGGATTCCTCCTTGTCACTGAGTTTATATATAAGGGTTTTCCTTCCTCTTTGATTTAAAATAGTGGTTATAAGAGCTCAGCAGCTGCCAGGGTTTTTCTTTTATTTAAGTCGTCAGACTCACTTTGTTATATTAATAAATGAGAGACAGTTTTCTTCAAAATACTTCCCTCAGACTTCTGCTAGCTCAGAGACGATTTCTTCCAAAATTTGCAAGGATTGTGAAGATGAACAAAACTCATAATTGCTCAGTTCTCTGTAAGTATACCAGATCTCTGCTTGAAACCTGATGACCAGCTAAACCATACATTTAATGCAGAGCAGATTTTATTTGAAGGTGCTTCTTATAGATTTCATTACCCTCTGCTACAGTATTATTAGAGAATAAGGTCTGGCTTATTATTGTCTTCCAAAAGAAGAATTTATTACTGGAGGTTTTTCTTGTTTTCATTGACATAACCAAGTAATAACTAGCAATTGATGCCTGAGAAGAAAGTTACTAATGCAGGAATTTTACAAATAACAGATCAAAAGCAATTTAGGAATAAGTTATGCAAAACTACTCCCGAAGTTTTGGGGTTGTTTTGTGTAGTTTGTTTGTTTGGGGGTGGATGTGTGTTTGTTTTCCTTGATTATTATTGAAAATAGTATCCTATATTTCTTCTTATTCAGCTTTCATTCTGTTTGGATTGCTTTTGTAGCATGTTGATTTCATTTTTCAACTTTTTTTTTTAATTTCCTTTGCAGGAACTCTGAAGAGTTCATCCTTTAAAACAGCTGACACGACAGAACACCAGCAGTGTGCACATATAGATTATTAGGACCTTAAATAACTTCCATGTTGAGTTCAGTGATCTGAATTTTTATCCCGCAAATGTAAATGCCATGTTCAATTTTATTTTCTGCTACTGCAATGCAAATATGAATATTGCCATTATCTGTAAATCAAAAAAGATCTGGCAAGACAACACTGCTCCTGGGCTTGACAGTGATGGCAGTGTTTCAGCTTCCATTAAACAAATGGGAAAAGACTTTAAAAATTAAAGACCAAGTTGAATATTTCATGGTGACTTTGCTAAATGGGACTGGTCTCTCTCTTCCAGAGAGCTGTACAGAAAGTGACCTCTCGTGGAAGGCAGAGATGTGCTGCGTGCGGGATGTTGGTCTGCAGGTGCGCAGGGACTGCAGTGCTGCTCAGGCAAGGCTGGGGGAGTGCAGCCCTGAAGATCTGAAACCCAGACCTCGGAAAGGACAAGCACCATAAAAAGACTGGAAAAGCGCTGCTGCTCCTCAGCACCTGGCCTTGTTTTCGTGCAACTGCAAGGAAATCTTCAGATATCCTCCACTTCCCTCCCTAGACCTTGAGAAGCTGACCTGTGCATGGGTTTAGGTACAAATTGAGAAAATTAACAGATAATGCCAGGATTTTTTGTTCCATTCCCATGATAAATAAAGATTCCCAGTTTTCAGGTGCCTCTTCGTAATTTCTTCCCCGCATTGGGGGGCATTAACTGTTTGATGCCCAGTTCTCTGATGCAATGAGCTCGTGTGGTACTTTGGGGGTGTCTGAAAGGTGAAGGGGTGGCTGTGGATTGCAGGTGTCTGGGGCCTAGCAGCACACGCTGTGCTTTGCTTAGCACTGGGGAAGACAAATAATGATAAAAAGAAGTCAGAGCTGCAGATGCACCTGTACAGTCAGTCTGCCAAGTGGAGGATGTGTCAGTGGTTGATGAGACCTGGAAACAGAGATGTTGCTTGTTCAAGAAAGCTGAGGGGAGCCCAGTGAGGAACAAGGTGATGCTGTTCAGCCCATGATCCCTCCTGGGCCACTCCACAGTGCAGAGGACACTGGATGAACTGAGGCATCTCTGCTTTGTAAACCTAAGTAGCCATAGTAAAGCAGTTGCTGTGCCTTATATCCCATTTTGCTTTCCGTGTGGACTGTAGAAGCTCCATCACAAAATAAATAGCCCAGCAAAAATCTTCCGGAAGGCTAAGTGTTAATGGCGTTTTGAGGATGTTCACATTTTTTTCTTTCTTATGCACTTTCATATGTATGCAAGCTTGTACTGGAACTGATCCCCTAGAAAAGGGCTTATTGCTAAAACATTCTACGTAATATTTGGTAAAATTTTATAAAATGCAGCTCATAAAGTGCTGCAGAATGTCTTATATGATACAAAGCTGTGAAGTGCAGCTCATAAAATACCCTGAAACCTGTATCTTGAAGCAGAGGATAGATCAAATGCTGCAGCAAATGAATTTGTATGACACCTGGCTTTCACAGTGATGGGTTTATTATTGGAATCTGCTGTGCTGGTAGAGACATGAGGAGGGAGGGGAAGGCAGGGGGAAGGGAAACATGGATTGCCATCTTGTATGATAAGCCAGCCTTAGTCAGGGAATATTTATATATACACAGGAACAGTGTTACTAGATATGATTCCCCACCACCTCTCCCAGCACAATCACCATTCTGAGCAAGAAGCAAAGCCTTAGAAATGCCTCTCAACTGGGCAAAGCTGAATAGCCATCAGCTCCTTGGAACATGGCAAACACTATGTCTGTCTTCCAGACTCTTATTAATACATCCGCATGTTTGTCTCGGTCTGTGTAGGATGCCACATGAAAGAAACTGGCTCCAGGTCCTTCCTTGGTGCTGTCAGGATGAGTGGATGCCAGCCATCATGTTCATGCAGGGCTTTTGCTAGAGGAATGATGTTGTATGAGCAAGGTCTGCACTTCACAGCACCACAGATCCTGGTATCTGCCTGATTTCTGTGGCCCTAGCTGCTGCCCACAGTAATACTCAGTTTAGTCAGTGCTGACCTACCGGCTCAGAATCCTATCTATAGGATTACTCTTATAAGAAAGGTACATTCACAGAGGTCTGATTTGTGATATTTGTGATCCTGGCAGTGTTATCAAATCCTTAGTCTCTCTCCTGTATTGCTAGTGTTTCGCATGTGATTTCCCACTCAGCCACTGCCTTGGCAGAAACCTTGAGTCAGCTCTTGTTTCAGTGACCCAAGAAACATCTGCCAAAAACCAAACCAAAGCAACCACAACAAGCAAACAAAACCCCAACAAACAAACAAACAAACAAATAAAACCAACAAAACCAAGGAAGCCAAACCTCTCACTGAACAGGGGTGTCCCGCCTGTTTCATCCTTCACGTGTTTGTCTCCCTTTCACCACACACACCCTTGTTTGCGTTTCTCTGTCCTCTCTATCATACAAGTTGTACTGAAAACCGGAGTCAGCTTCAGACATCCTGCCACTTCACTGTTTTTCTCAAAATCCTTTGCCTTTTACAGATGAATGTTGTGTCCTTGGATCTGCACTGGGAAGCACCTGCAACAAGCACCGTAATTTCCCCACATGCAACACCAAAGGCTTTTTGCCTGACAAGCTTTTGCTTCCAGACCCAAGATCCCAGCATGGCCAGCTACCTGGGTCTGCTGGCCAGCAGGATCCTGCACACAAAAGCCACAGCGCTGTGCTGCAGAAAAGCAGAGATCTGCCTCGAAGGGGCCCTCCCGGATGCTGGCAAGTTACCACAGCCCTCTCCAGTCACTTGCCCTGAGCCCTTGCCTGGAGATCACAGGGATTGGTGACATGGGGCACCATGCAGGGAGGTGATATGGCCACAGATCACTCGGGGAAGAGGTGCATGAATTCTTAACCTTTGCTGCTGTCAAATTCATCTATAGAGTGATGTTTTATTTCCATGGTGTTTTATTAAGGAGATCTCTGCAATGTCATCCTGTAATGAGACTCCGCTCCCACACACCTTACAAAGAAAAGTAATTTTTTAACCTGCTTCAAATCTAATCTAGAAACTTACAACCATGAAAGCCAGTACCATGTGAGAGTTGCGTGGTGCTACATTCACCAATTATGACCAGAACATGACTACCCTTAGTCAATAACCAGTATGTCAACAATGCATTAAAATGTCGTAGTAGAAATTCAGAACCCTTGTGTAGGACCTTCTGCATGCTAATTTCTCATGATAAATCTGGTGTTCTTGGGGAAAGCTGGATACTACCTCCCTACAGTTCTTTAATACAGTCTATTATCGAGGCTGTTATAGGCATTTAAAGGTAACGACAGGATATTAATCTATGATACAATACTTCAGAAAAAAAAAGCATAAAATATCCATGAGGAGAAAATATTAACATGTAAATGGATTTCATTTTGACCAAGGTGCTGTCAAAGGGAAGGTAATTTATATATAGCTGGATACAAGGCAGGTTTTAAATTCAGCTGTGTACCACAGGCAACAGAAGGGGAAAATAACTGCAATTTTGAAATTCTCCTTTCAATACAGTAGCTATTGTCCTAGGCAGAAAGGGTAGAAATTAACATCCTACTGAGATCCTACACGTGCACAATAATATTTAGAGTGGATATTCAGAAGCACTAGTCAGCTGTTATCTGACTCCATGACTAATGTGGTAGTGTAAGGGTCTGGTATCTCATTCAAAATGAAAATAGAGAGATTGTGCTGGACTCCTGATACCTACATCAAGGACTGACAGCAGTTCCCCAAGAAGATGAGCTGCTGTGATGCACCATGACTGACACATGGAAGCCACGGGAAGCAAATATCTCCCATGAGTACTGGTGTGGGTGCGTATCCGGAATGCGGTGGGGGACAGGGAGCTGGGAAGGTTGGAGCATTTTGCCTCAATATTAGGCTCAAGGGCACATGTGAGGGAAACCCTCAGCCATGCACGGAGAGTGTGTGAATCACAGCCTCTCCCAAACTCATCTGATTTATTGATTTTTTAGACTCCTTACACACCATTTCTGGCTGCTATTTGGGTACTAGGGACTGCAAATGAATGTTTTCTCAGTCTCTTGCCACACTGCTACTACATTTCTTGAAGGATTATTTTAGCTTTTATTTCTTTTTCTTTCTTTCTTTCTTGGTCCCATTCTTCAGCTGGAATGAATCTTTTTTTCACACCTGAAGGCTGCCTGTTTTCGCTTCCAGCATTTGATGGAAAGTCTTTACTTTGAATAGGTTTGGAATGGAGTTGGCACTCCTTCTATCATCTTTTCTGAATTTTTGCCTAATACTGTGTCTGAGTTCTACCTGAATTCTTCTTCTTAAACTGTACACATCCTGAGCTGTAGTGCACATCTATTTGTTTCTAAGTGTCTTCTTCCCTTCCTGGGATGACACCCTTCTGCTAAACAACCTTCTTGTTCCTTATTCTCTGAACTGATTTGCATTTCTACTTTCCTGCCTATCTGAAAGCTGTCTATTTCACTCATAATGTTGGTAGGTAAAATTTGATGCTGTTTATTTTGGATTTATAAAAATATTTTTGCCTGTTCTAATAAAATTATTTCCTTTTAATACTTTAGCTGTTGAAAGAACTTGCTGAAGTCCAGTGTCAGAGAAGGCTGAAAGAGGAGCATAGTTGGGCTAAACATCATGCAGAACATCCTCCATGTCCTCCTAGTGGGATCCCACATGCTTTTGTCAATTCAACTGCTTTGTCTTGATACAGTTTCTGTAATCAAACAAATTCAGGAGCAGCTCTTGAGTTGGAAATTATGGCGCTTTGGGTAAAATCTTTCTAAGCCTTACTTCCCTTTGTGCAAAGAGGGGGTAGTGCACATGTTAAGACAAATGCAGCCCCACAGCACCCCAAAACAGGGAGCATGCACTGGGACAGGGCATGTATTTGTGCCTGCAAAGTCACCCTCAGTGGGGATTTCCTTTGTTATGCCTAAAGCTACAGAAACTGGAATGTTCAGCTTGCACTGCAGCCACGTGTGGAAGAAGGTTAGATGGTCCTGACACCCCAGCTGTCTGGTGATTTCTTTAGTGAAGTTAGCACTGAGACTCCACTGTGTAACTTCAAAACTCCATTTTATGATGAAGTTGAATGAAGCAGAATTTTTTTCTGTGTTGAAAAATATGCTCAGCAAATGTTTTGCAAAGCTGTTGTGTGTCCATGCACCTACACAGTAGCTCTCAGAGAGGATTTTGTTGACCATTCCCAAACTTGCAGAGATATGCACGTGGTAACTTTGGCTGAGCAAAACCAGAACAAATAGCAGAAATCCACAAGGACCTTTCCAATAATGGCTGGTTTTTTCTGTTTCCCGGCATACAACAATTAGATCTTCTCATCTTGTTAGTGTTATCTTGATAATAAATAATCTATAATATTTTTACTTTATAAGATACGGTCCTCTTAAACCTCCATTGCATTATAAGACAGACATTCAGGCACACACATCTTCATTTACAGAATTGGTGTATCTGTCAAACCTATGTATTAAATGACACATTTTTTAGCACAGGATATTCCTCTGCAGTTTCTTGTCCATTTATATTCAAAACCATAACCCAATGTTACTAGGCAGCTTTAATTGCACCTATATGATGTGATGTGTTGCGCTTTGAACTGTGATTTTACATTGCCACTTTGACTGTTTGGAAAGTTTGTATTTTTCCCAAAACTTTTTTGTAGCTGTCCTATGGTGGCTCTCCTCTCTCTTATGATTTGTGCTAGCATACAGTGATCTCTGTGTTGTACTAATTTCGTGCTATTTTGGTTTTTCCTTATGTCTTTCCTATCACTGTATCCTCTCCTACCTTATTTAAAATCCTGATTTGCAAAAAACGTATCTGCCGTCCCACTGAAATCAGTGAAGTTCTGCACTGATTCCACCTTCTCATTGTGGGCTCTAGATCACAGCCTGTCTTGACTTTTGACTGACTCATTTATTTTTCTGTGCTGCATTTCCGTGACTTTGCTGTTTCTCTGTATGCGTATAAAAATTAAGTGTAACTATTGACATAGAAAAAAAGTGCATGTATACATGTGTGCACCGATTATCACTGATTTGAATAATTAGTAAAATGTGGACTATAAACCCATGTCTGTCTGGAGAAAGATGCTCCCCCTTCCTCCAGGGAAGAGATGGCAAAACAGAGACTATTAAAGCATTTGGCCATTCTGCCACCTCTGTCACAAATCAGTCATGCATGAGATGTCAAGTTGTCACAGTTTTGTGACATTGGCCTGCACTTAAAGCATGTTTGAAATACCAAGCATTTGAGAAGTCTTGCTGAAGTCGGAGAGAGTAATTTTGTATCTGAAACTGCCTGTTTGGTTCCTTGGGCCATACTGGCCTACAGGTGCATTTGCACCATGGCTGCTGATTTAAACACATGCTGGCCATACACGAAACTCCTGGCAGCTCCTTCAGTGTCTCAAAGGCCGGTGCTCTCCTCAGCAGACAGCAGCAATTTGCTCTGATTTTTGTCTTTTCGAGCTCCCAGGGCTGCAACTTGCCGGTGGAGCTCCACTGCAGAGCAGGCCGAATGTGGTTGCTGGGACATGGGGACCTGGTCTGGACAGATTTCCGTGACACCTTGTAAAAGCGGCTGAAGCCTGTCTGCAGTAGTGTTTGCTGCATGTTAAGCACCAATGCCATTTCCACATTGCTGTTAATAAAACAGCTCTAAAGCTTCCCACTGCAGAGAAGGCCCGAGACATTGGGCTTCCTCAGCTGTCTTTGCTATTGCTCATTGCAAGGAAACAACCTTTGCCTGAAGCTCATATTTTTACACTCGTTTGTGACTCTGTAGTCCTCTCACGGCAACACAAAAAACCCTGCCAGACCCAATTTTAGTCACTTTGTGCACTCCAGATTTATCCAAATACTTCTCCTTTCTATTTCATCATCAGTTTAGCTTTCTTATTGAGAATTAAATCTTTCCCTCACTCCCTGAATCCCCAAGCATCTGTAAAATGGCTCATATTTTAGCGTTCTAATTGATGTTTTATAGAAACTTTCCCTCACCAAACGCAAGAACAAGATACAGTGTGTGAGAGCACAAACCACCTTGCAAGAGCCCCAAATTAAATAAAAGTGACAATTCATGTGTAATGGATGCATGCAATTCTGGAAGATTCACAGTTACTTCTTCCGAAAGTGGAAGAAGTTATGCAAGCTTAAAACAGCAGACAATCATTTTATGCAAAATATCTGTTTGGCTGCCCAGGGAAATCTCACAATTCTTCTTGCAAATATAAATAAAACCAACATTTATACATTAATATAAACCCTGTGCCGAAGTCAACTCACAATTTAAGATGCTGTGCTTTGTAATAATAAAACTTGAAGAAATATAGGTAAATAGGTATTTAATAGACCAGCAATTGTATTTTAATTAGGCTGTGCATTTGTAAAATGATATAAAATCATCTCCAGTGAATTTTAAAAGAGCTATTAATATGTATGCTACTTAGAAATAACTCTGAAGTTTTTAGGAGGCTGTTACTATGGGAGGAAATGCTACTATGAGGTTCTTTTACTCTTCAGCTTGTTGTTTCCAGTATTGAAACAACTGGAGCCTTATACACTTCACTTGTGATGCGAAATCACTACTGTCTTGCCCAAATAAAATGTTTATTATACACCAGAATTGGGGGTTCAGGTGAGAAGGCCCTGGAGTGAGTGCCGGGGTGCTGTGGGAGGGTGGGCTCAGCAGATGGCACTGGAGTTAGACCTCTGCTCCACTCAGCAGCGCTGGTCTGGGAGACCCATCGGGTTTTGTGGCTGTGGTCAGCTGTGCCACAGCCTCAGTAGCCCTGCTGATGGCTGTGGAACCTCTCACAGGCCAGAACCTGGATGATCTGAGCAACAGGGACTCATGGAGGATGTGCTCAGGTATGACATCGATCTAGATGGAGCATGAGAATGTGCCTCTACTTCTGCTGAGCAAGTGAAAGCACCCACTGCAGTGTTTAGGGTGGTTTGCTCCATGGGCATCCCTTGCACCTCACAGTGCCATCTGAGACATCTGGCCTTGCTCACCTACCTGGCCTTGCTCACCTACAGCAAGACTGTCCCTTTCTCAGACCTTCAGTCACTTTACACCTGTGCGCTTCACCTGCCTGCTGACCTGGACGACCAACCTACTGAGATCACCCATCACTCTGAAAAAAATCCACACCATCTTTAAGTTGCCACCAGCATCTTTCTTAACACTCTATCCTAATTTCTCTGCTTCCTGGACACATTCTGCAAACTGTGCCGACCAGCGGCATCACCCATACTTGGCAGCAGCCTCTAAAACAGCAACGCCAATGCATGCAGCCTACCATCCCTTTCTTCCCATCTTGAATCCATGCAGCAAGAGATGGCACATGTGGATGTAAAACTACTCCCCTGTTTCTCATCCTGGTCCTGAGCAGAGAGGGAACAGCAAGGACTGTAGCTCTCCTCCACTCCACCTGCTAGTGCTGCTCTGATGCATAAAGTAGCGTCAGGAGCAAGACTGTCCCTTTCTCAGACCTTCAGTCACCTTACACCTGTGCGCTTCTCCAAGTAGCGGCTTCACCTGTGTCTAAACCAGGCCAAGGTGACATGAAGAGATGGACACTGCAGCCTCAGACACTCCTGTAATCGCTATCAAATGTAGCAGAGGCACCAAATCATAATCCATTAAAACTGAATAAATTTACAGTTTTCATTATTTTCCAGTGCAGAAGGAGCTGATGTCATTTGGTGTCCATTCTTCAGTCCTACAAGACCATGACAACCTTGTTCCAGTGCTGCAATCAAGTAAAAGAAGGTTGCAAGCTCTTATGGGTATCAGGAAGCACAGTCTTTCAGGACTAGGTTGGAGAAATTGGGTGTTGCCAGTCCCCATTCAGTGACAATTCTGTTAGTTAGTGATGGGCTCTGCTGATCTTAACGTGTTTTCTTTTTCTGTCCAGTTGCAGGAATGTGACTTTAAAAGCACTATGCTCAAGAGGAATATTCTTTGCTCACTTGTCTGTTTTGGGAAGAGAACAGAAGGTTTTGGTGCTTATTGTTTTCTATAGGTATCCTTTAATTGCAGGAGCCTGAAAGAGGAAACAATGTAAAAGACTTCACAGTCTTCACAGTGCCTGACTGGCAGTGAAACTCAAAGTGTGGAGAAAATTTGCTAGTGTCTAGTGCCTAGAGAAACCCAATTAGATGGAGAGACAGAGTCATTGCAAGTGAGAATAGCAAGAAATTCCAAAGCTGATTTATGTGACACTGTATCTTGAAACAGTGCAAGGGAACTACAGGTGTTCAAGAGCCCTGAAAATGGAGCTGTAAGAAATAACTCCTATTCCAACCAGGCTTGAGCTTTTTTCCTCCCTTGTGCATTCTCCGTCTGATTTCCTACATATCTCGCCATGTTTCCATTTAACTTTTTGTTGCTTCTTCTACTCCCAAATTCCTCCCTTCTGGATTCCCTACTGCTCTTTTAACTGATCCTTTGAACACCTTTCTCCCTCCTTTTCAGTCACATCTTGTCACATAGAAAAATCAGAAAGAGGATGTCTATCTAACTTAAAGGAAACACAAGATCTTTCAGAGATAGCTCCAAGAGGTTTAATTCAGCTCAAACACATTATCAACCCCAAGTAAGTAGCTACTATCATCTCAAGTTCCCATCAAGAGCCAGTAGTTATATGCATTCATCTGACATGAATATATACAAATACACATCGTTTGCATGAATATATAAAACATGGGTATAGAAGGACTTCCAAATGAGATCTGCACATCGCTAAATCAGCCAGGAAAGAACACTTTCACTCTTCGATAGGCTGATGATTCGCTAATAATGTTAAGCACAAGGGCCCCTCGTTAACAAGTGCTAATGGCTGAAAGAATTGCACGAAGATCAGGACTGGTTACAAAAGCTATGATGCTGCTGCCACCTGAGGTTTTATTCTGGAAATACAACCCTTGTGTGGAAGTGACTGCACAAAAATCAGGATATAGATGGAAAAGGGAACCCGAGGCTCATTAGTGCCAGAAGAGCCTTGACAAAGCAAGAAGAGATGGTCCTCATGGTCAGCCCCAAGCTGACACTTTTTCCAACTCTGCACAAGAGCTGTACAAGCTGTTCTCAGTGCACGCTGCTGCCAGCAAGGGCAGTTCTGCCCTTGCCAGCCTGGGCTTCCTCCTTGCCTTGTGCAGGCACCAGGGCTTTTGCAGCCTCCGGCTGAGACAGTGATCCAACTAAAATAAAATGTTTTTTAGGCTGCATGTAGAATGATCAAGCACTGGAACAGGCTGCCCAGGGAAGTGGTTGAGTCAACATCCTTGGAGGTATTTAAAAGATATGCAGATGTGGCGCTTAGGGACGTGCTTTAGTGGTGGATTCAGCAGTGTTAGGTTTATGGTTGGACTCAATGATCTGAAAGGTCTTTTCCAACCTAGATGATTCTGTGATTCTATACTGCTCTCAGATTTAGGTCCTCCAATACAAGGAGATACTAATGAATTGCAGTAAGTTTAGCAGAGGCACCATGATGGTCAGGACAGGAACACTTGTCCCATGAGAAGAGGCTAAGGGAGCAGGGCTTCTCCAGCCTGGGAAGGAGATGGTTTCAGGAGGACGTTATAGCAGCTTGCCAGTACCTGTGAGGAGGTTATCAAGAAGGCAGAAGCAGACCTTCCTCTGCAGTGCACAGTGAAAGGACAAGAGACAAGGCGCATAAGTTAAAGAAGAGATTCAGTCTAGCTATGTGGAGAACCTTTTAGATGATGAGAACAGTCAGGCAAGGTTACAGGTTGCCCAGATAGTTTGCACAGTTGCCATCCTTGGTGGTTTTCAAAACCAGTCTAGGCAAAGCCCTGAGCAACCTGATCTGATCTAAGAGCTAAGCCTGCTTTGAACAGGAGGTAGGATGAGAGACCTCCTGAGGTCCCTGCCAGCCCGAATGACCCTGCAATCCTAGGATCTTTAAGCAAGGTGTGTCTTGATAGATCTTTGTAGCTGTGTGATCTGTTTCAACTTTATACACAAAAATATTTCTAGCTGCTTCTACCTTGACCTAACTTAAATTAAGGATCACAAAGTAACCAGATCAAGTGAAGGCATTCCACCATTACCATGCTGGCAACCTTTGAAACCAGAACACTGGAGAACTCTCACATAGGCTGTGGTCCACACGTGCTGCTCCAGAGTACGTACAGCATGGCAAGGAGCTCTTCCCACTCCACACACAGGCATTGGTATCGAGCACCATGTTAGCAATACTGGTGCCTGAATCCACATGGTGACATAGCATATGACAGAGAGGCAGTTGGGGAAAGTGAATGGAGCTTTTGAAAAGACCAGTAAATATTAAAAATATATATATTTAATTACATATATTTAATCATTTCCCCATCTTCTGTTGTTGATATCTGCTTGTAATTGGTAGAGACCGTGCTGTCATTTGTGCCCAGCTTTCGATCCTGTTCTTGGCTTTCTCCTCATGTTGTAAAATATTATTTTTATCATAAAAATTATCACCTCATACAAACTTCTCCCACTGTGGATCTCAGCTTTTCACATGATGTACATTGACATAGCAGACCAAGCATTTGCAAGGCATGAATCAAAGCTACTCTTCTCCATCACATTCATCTTTCTGGCTAGAAAAAGTATAAACTAGTTATATTAAAAAAAAAAAAAATAGGAACATGTTATGCCTTTTTGAACTATGAGTCTCACCAACAGAGTGTTTTGGACTCTTTATCTCTGTTTCAAAACCTGTTAGAACTTCCATTATACCCTAAAATAGTTACAAACAAAGTTAGGCTATTTTAAGATAATAAAATATTAATTAACTATGAATAACCAACTATAGCTGTTAAATATCTTTTAATAGTTACCTTTTTAGCAAATTATTTTATTCTTTATTGCTTACATTCCTTATAACAGTAGAATCATCGCACAATATTTAACATTAAATCAAATAGTGCTAAAAGATCAAGATCATCCCCTCTTCCAAACAGATAATTCAGGAAAAAGATCTGTTTATTGGCTTATGGAAGTTGATACTTGCTATTCCAAACCTCTAGACATAATTTTACAGAGGATTTGGCCCACTTTAATAACTTCTCTGGCATGTATCTCCAGAAATTACTGGTATCCACACTTCCAGTGCAAATCTGAAGTATCACATTGGATCTCAGATGGGACAGAACAGAATCTGATAATTTTTATTGACTATGGTAATCCAAAAGTATGTTTGTGCAGGAATTATATCTAGATCTATATCTATAGGCTACATATGAGAAATGGGAGGGAGAGTGAAAAATCAGGCAAAGGAAATTCACTCCTTACATTTTCTTAATGCATCAAATTCTTACTGTTGATTATATTAATATTTTGTTATGCATTATAGCTCCAGTAAAGCAATCCCATTTATGTACATGCTGGATGAACAAGCTGGAAAAGTCTATCACTTTCAGCGAGATTCCTTGAATTTTTTCAAGTTGAGCAGATGCTTAAAATAAGCTTACATTGGGTCAGTGCCTAACCACACTGTTTCATATTTATTAGTAGTAGTGTGTGGCTAATGTAATAGTTGCTTCCATTCTAAATTCTCTCTTCAGCTGTTCATAACTTCCAAACCCAAATTCCTTTTTGACCTTAAATTCCAAATACTTGTCCTCATGCAAAAAGACAATCTTGGCATATTAGTTCCTGTGAAATCCAGCCGAATTCACATTATGTGGAGGAAACAGAAGTGATTACCATTAAGCCTAGCTCATTCTTTTCATTCATATAACTGAGAATAGCCATGAAGCTTCAACCATAGTCAAAATGGAAAAATTCAGCCTCTTGTTTTGAAACACATGTTCTGCAAGCGCAGCATGACTCCCACTCACAGGTTCACCGAACTCCACAAAAATCAGGGAGGATCAAGGTTTCACCTTTATGATGTTTAGGGAAGGACTGAGCACACACGGTCACTGCAGGTCAGGGTCTGGGTCATCAGGGATGAGGCAGGCAGGGATGGGACAGGGCTGGGGACAGGGTCACCTGCACCATGGCTGGAGCAGGGACTGGCAGCCCTGGGCCAAGCTGGAACAGGGTCCAGCACCAAGTAATTTTAACGCCTTTCATTGTGCTAAGAGCCCTTCACAAAACTAGGCAACTGGGCAACACTAAGTAAATTATTGATTACCCAAACGCTTGAAAACTAATCAGTTTTGACAGAATTAAACTGTTACACTCCATAGAGCAGCTGCTTTCAAATACATGTCATACCATGTTGGTTTCTACTACATTGTCATGTATGTGTACTACACAGCACGTATGAAAATGTAATTTCTATGACATACACACATAACAGCGCAGACCTGGATAGTATGCAAATACCAAAAAGCTTCAGCCATTCCTATTAATATATTCAGACATGTTTGCTAGGATAGAGACTGTCACTATAAAAACAGAGGCACTAAGTTGACACTCTGTATAATACAAAATTTCCACTTCAAAAAGCCCAACAGTAGATGAAAATCTTAAAAAAAAACCTAAATCCACCGTAATCACTACTCTTCTGGTTTTTAATATAGACTGGATATTCACTGAAGGGCTTTGAGATCAAGTCTACTCTACATTCCCTCCACCTGACTGGTCTAATTTGTTTTTCTTCACTAAATGACACACAGTTGAGTTTTGTCATAAAAATTAAGAAATAACCTTGCAACAGTTTCAGAGGTGCTGAAGTTCATATTACTCTTTTCAGTACAAAATAATCTCACTACTGCTGAAGAAGTGCAAATGTATTTGCAATACCGAGATTCTCAACACCTTATTTTCTTATCTTTACAAAAAATAAATGCTTAAAACAGACATTGAAGAGATTAGGTTGGTATGAACACTAGCGGTAACAGAGGATGTTTTACATTGAGTTGTACTGGAGGCTTTCAAAGTCCATTTAATCTTAGGAAAAATCTATTGCTATTGCAGGTTTCAATTATTGGCAACAAGGGTTTCTCAACTAACGTTGACAGGGCAAATCCATTTTCAGTGCAGTTATAAAAGGATTGACAGAGACATGGGAGATTATGCACCATCACTTGTCTTGAAAGGGTGCTGAAAATGGTTTTGTTCTATACATGGCAGGATTAAAGAACTTTTTGCCTCTCTACCCCCTGCTGTTCCTCTTACACCACAGTAATTAGGATAAATGATCTCCCATTTGATCCTTTTCAATGCCTGCAGTGCATAAACCCAGCCTATAAGATAACACAGGTGCTACACTTAATCCCTAGTTCAGCAAAGCACTTAAATGTATTATTTTGAAACCAGATTTAAAGTTATGTTTAAAAAGAAACAGTTATTAATGGCACTGATGAATTAGGGCCTTAACAGACTTCCATGGTCATTGCTCAAGGCAAACCTGAGTTAATGTAAATCTTTGGAGAGCAGCACTTCTTCCACGCCTCATGCCAGTGACACCGCTGTATTGACCAGCACATTCTGCCCCTGGACTCTTTACACCCAGGTATTGCTCTGTGAGGGTCTCTGCTCAATCACACCTGAGTGTCCCTCCTTTCTCCACCTTCCAGGTCTCTTCAGGAGCACCACTTGCTGATAGCTTCCAAAAACCAAATTACATGGATCTTGCCCAGAGTGGAAGTAAAGGGACAGGTGCAGAACAGCCCTGGTATCCCACAGCATGGCAAGATGTACAGAGCACTGTACATGGAAACAGAAAATCCCAAATGCGAATCCAAATGAAATTTTCAGACCAAAAGTACTCTCCAGCAAACATCTTTCTTTGTGAATAATGTAGTCGACAACAGGATACCTCGTATAGTATATGCAAATATTCTGATCAAATCTAACACAAAATGGAATCACTGGTATTTATTTGTAACTTACAACTTCCACATTATTTTTTCTTAATATAAAGCAGAACGGCCCATTTTCTGAGAAATATCCTTCTAGTTCAAGTAAGCTTTGACAGAGAAACCTAGGCATAAAGTAGATTTTGAATCCTTGATCACTCAGTAGAAAGAGAAGGACCAGTATTTTATATATGCCAGTGTGGTCTCAGGAAAATTTCACAGACAATAGTTACAAGAACAGAAAAGCATTAAATAAACAGTCATCTTAGTTAAATGCGTTATGAATTTGAATGTAACATTGTCTGGTGACAATACAGAAAAAATAGGACTATAAATGAAAACTTAACTTCAAATGTAATGGCTTTGAACTTTTTCTACAATGTTCCAAGTGCCAATTGTTTTTTTAGCATAAATAAAGCCTGTAAGATATGCTGGCAAAGATGCACGGATACAGCTATAAATATGTGGGAAAAACTAATAGTTCAAATTTACTCCAAAGGTCATCTGGAGTATAAATGTATTCTCAGAAAAATTATGCAGAAATTTTATCATTCTCTTCTTCACATGGGCTGAGATTGCAGGAAATAAGTAAGTCCTCACAAAATATAATGACAGGAAGAGAAAAATGCCTGTGCTATGACTGAATCCAGCTTCTTCTAACAAATTATTATGTGTTCTGTGACATAAATTCCAGCCATTAACCACTTCCATAGGCATGAAGCCAGAAAAATCGCACTGTTAAGACCCATTTCAGCTAACCCCTGGAATGTTTTACTCTTGAAAAGGTCACATTTTCTAGACAAAGGAGGTTTACATGCAGCTTGGCAAGAAGTTAATGTGAAAAGGAAAAGCTAAAGCATAAAATCAGCTCACAACTGCTAAGCTTCAGTTTCTGAATGAAAGAGTTTCCACTGTTTCTTCATATGTTTTGTCTATATATTAGCCAGGAAAGATATATAATCAGTATGTGAGTTACAGTGCACAGATGTTCTTAAGACTTGTTAATGTAGGATGCAACTCTTCTATCACAAAGGGAAAATGCAAAGTCATTTGCCTCGCTTACATCCAATATTTGGGCCACAGGGGAATGCACAAGAAGTGATGTGTTTGCCAGAATAAAGGCAAGAACAAACATATGCCAGGGAAGATACCAAAAACTTTTACTTTTCCTTTGTTTGTAGATAGACGTAAGGTCCCAGGAGCACTCTTGCATTGGGAATGTTTCCAGGATGGCTGTAGAAGATCCAGTTCACACTCTTGTCCATAATGAATGGGAATAGGCTACACTTCATGGGAACACATATATGCTAATTAGTATAATTTCTTCTGCAATTATATTTTAATTGCAGAGTCTTTAACAGAATACAAGCAAGTCCTCCCAAGAACAAGGACACAAACCACCTGTGCCAACAGACAGCACCACATAGCAAAACCCAAGACAATTATTACAGTATTTCTATATGTATATAAATTAAATAAAACCATGTACAGATACTTTCTATAACCTCTGATGTCTCAATACCGATAGCCAACGAGTTATTTGTAATATCATTGTCAGCAAAAGGCAAGTTAACTTTCCCTTCTTCTTTTGTTCTATTCTAAACATTTATACCAGAGAGTAGAATTTAAAGTCATTTAGTTAAAATTTTTCTCCTATTAAAATCACCCAGCAGCCTTCAAAACCCTACACCAAAATAAACATAGATAAAATTAACACTTACAAGAGTCAGATCACATGCAGCACCTCCTGGCTGGCCTGCAACTGCTGGCAAATACAAGCTCAAAGAGGTGGCCGCGACCCTCACGCAAAGACTCCACACACAGCCGGTGGAATATGAGGATATGTCTACTCATTCCTGCTTTGTTATCTCAGCCACCATCAGTACAGAGTAGGTTCAAAGTCCCGTTACTGATTTGTGTTTGTTGCTAAGGATACTCCCCCCAAATTTCAGAAAACTTGTATTATTTAATGTTGCACGGTTCATGTTTCTCTTCAGCCAGACCTTCAGGAAAACTATTATTATTTAAAGCATATTGAAATCAAACCTCAATATGATCGGGAAGTTTGAAACAGTAGAGCTGAAACATGCACTGTTTCCAAGATGTTCAAGCTGTTCCTTAACATACTTTGAATTAGAAGCAAGCTCAGTCTGTACACTTGTGTACCCGTAAGTGCTCGCAAATAAAGCTAGAAAAAAAACACATTTCTCGAATGGAAGTATACAAAAAACCAATGTTTTGAACATGACAGAGGAGTACCCATTATTAAATCATGCAACTATCAATATTAAACCAAAGCCCGCCTTATTTGAAAGTAATTTCTTGTTTATATTTATATTTTTCACACACTCTGGACTACTTTGCCATAACCCACTGTTAGATCCAGACCGACATTTCCATGTGATATTTTTGAAAATCGCACAGGTAGTAGTCTTGGAACTAGTACAGAGCAAATCCATTGCCAGAAGCAACAGAACATATAATTAATGTTTCCAGCACTTTTCTTTGGAAGCCCTGGCTTATTCGTGTGCAATAGACATTGCCTGAGAAAGTTAAGGCTCTTTCAACTAAGAACATAAAGAATTATTGGGCAAGATCTTAGTAAGACAGCAATCTCATTATTTTTAGCCTACACTTGCTTCAAAAAAAATAACAGCATATGTTTGTATCTGTATGTATCTGCTTTGTGGACTTCAAATAGCTTTTTCCTCTCCAACCAGCAACTTTTCACTGAAATTTTCTGTTGCACCTCTGATGTGTTTAAGTTGATACGGGGATGTTTTTCATACAAACTGAGCATTATTTATCAACCATTTACAGAATTAAAAGATCTTCACAATTCTTTTATCCTTTTTATCACTACTATTACACTCTTTTCACTGCTGTGTCCACAGAATTAACACTAATAATTGAAAAGAGAGTGGTGCAAGGACGCTGAAGCCGGTCTGTGGAACTATGAAGCAGGGAGAAAGGTGAGATTCTCTTGCAGGGGATTTTCTCTCTCCCAAAATACCGCAGTTCAGAGCAGCGATGCCGTGATCCAGAACCAGCACTGGGGATTCACCACCCGCACCTGTGCCGAAGGCAGGAACACAGCTGGAGACATTTGGGAAAACTTCAAGCCTCTTTTGTATTCTTCACTTTTTGGAGCTCTTCAGTCTCCCCATTTCTTCAGTCTTGCCAAAGAGCAAAACCAGGTTTACAACAAAAGCAAATAACAATAATAATGAAGTGGTATGGATTTTCAGAAAGAACCAAATGCTAAGTAACAAAGCAATGCAAACAAAATAGCATTATTGCTGTTCATTTTTTTATGTTGCCAGGGGTACAGTGGAGGATTTTCCGTCCTTGGGGTGTGGATCCATGATACTCATAAAGACTTATATTAGCCTACTTTTTCACCTGTGTCATAAGAGTCATGTTGCTGAGTTGGTAACAGTAATTTAAAAACATTTTACATTTGAAAGTAATACATATTTTGATACATAACCCCACCTTCCCCATTGTCAGAAGCCAAATTGGGGTTTTGTTAATCTGGAGCTTTTCACATAAAAGACACTTCTGTCATGGAAAAACACAGTCCCACTGTTAATTTTTACTAATGAAAGTAGAAGCTTTATCCTTTGTTACTTCAGGATAGTGGTATCAGTGGGATGGGACGCAGTGGTACACATCTAGTCCTTAGGCTGACGTAACCTAAAAGATGAAGCTACTGTTTCATAGCCAAAATAAAACTGTGCTAAAGTTAGCCTGTATTTAGAAATACCATCAATGATACCATAAATGGTATCTACATATTGCTAGATTGTTGATGAATAAAAACATCTATAAAATTACAAAACTGTAGCAGTTTTATATTTGTTTTCTGTTCTGTGTAGAAGTAAAAAACTTCATAGATGCAGAATGACAGTAAGCCTCAGAAGGAAAAATCTACATTTGTATTCTGAGAACTAGGAGTCACTTAACATGAGTTTTGTAATTTATTGCCACCATGGGAAACATAAATTTCAGGAAAGCATGTTAACTTCTCAAACTATATTCCCAGCATCAACCTATTTACAGAAAGAATTTCAATGAGAATAATAATTACATGTGGGTCTGACGAAAAACATCTTTTCCCACATCGGTGCTGCTAGAAACTGTCAATCAAAGCATATTTAAGTATTTTTTCATCCTAATGGCAAGATTCAGGGATGCATGCTACACTAATTGTCTCCTAAAAGAAAAAAGAGAAATAACTGGATTCTATGTATTTTTATCAGCACATAGTTAGAATTTTGTAGTTTACCTTAGCATATTAATTCCTCAACAAAATTCAGCTTAGCATGGCCAGTTAAAAACATTAGTTAAAAAAAAAGGCATATGTGGCAAATTGGCCTCTGGAAAGTTCCTGTCTACAAGCAGCCAGCTCATCATAACCACCGCTACAACTGGTCCCCCAAACAGAACCCAAACATGCCCAAAGCTCTGCTTCTACACATCTCTCTGAAAAAGGCTGCAGAATATTTGGGGTGGGTTATACAGTTTCTATTTTTCTAGAGTGCCTAGTAGACAAAAGAACATTCCCTAATATAGCCCTAAAATGCTATTAAGGCAAACTTATATTAGATGAGTGATGCCCTCAGCTTCCCGGAAGACAGGATGCAAAGAATGTTTAAGCAACATTTTCCAGCACTGCAAAATTTACTCTTTTTTTTTTTTGGTATTATAAAGACAAAAAAGGAGTCAGAAACTTTTGTTCTTCAAAACTTTAGCTCTTCATTAAAATCATATCCATTTGAAAATGTTCCAGATGTGTATTTTAGATGGAGAAGGAGCTCTGCATTGGGATTTCTTCCCCAAAATTAGTCACTAACAGGACTGACACCTTCAGCCGCCTCCTAAGTGCTTCCCAAGTGTAACCACAGCAGTGCGTGGTTACCACCTCGGCTACACGTAATTTTAGAGGAACTCAAAGAGAAAAGTAACACAATTTTGGAGAAAGTTTAAGGAAGTGTTCACTATCCAGACAACACCTGATTTCTGTCGTCCATTCACGCAGGACATAGATGCAGACATGGAAATTTTCAAAGTGAGGTTGCATGTGCGAAAATCCTAAGCAGCTCAACACGAAATACCAGCCACAACTTACTAAAAGTACAACATGTATTTCTGAGACTGGCAAAGCAATATTCAAACTGTTGGCACCACAGCATGGCTGGGAAACAGCTGGTTCTGCCATGTACCTTGAGCCAAACACCTTGACACTGGTACCTGTTGTGCACTGGAGCTCCAGTCCTGCTGCATGGGAAATGTTATTTTCTCTGATGCTGTGTCAAGCCTAAACTCTACTGATTTTTTTCGGTCCGAGTAGCATTTGAATGTGGTAGGCACAAAGGAAATAGTTGGGCCAAGTATTAACTAAAATTGTGAGTTTATAATTAGTTTAAGCTGCTGGAACGCAGGCTGCCACCCAAAAAGGGAATACCCTCTCCCTGCCACCAAGCCCTGTGTGCGCATCACCTCCTCCTGTGAGCACAAACAGCAGCCCCCATGCAGGTCAGCTCATACTGATCATGATCTGCACATTAAGTTATTCAGTACAAAGTTATACCAAAATATGCTTGTCTGTTAAAATTTGTCTTTGGAAATGTCCGCTCCTGAAGTTCTTCAGGAAGAGCAGCTGCACTTCCCATCTGCATTTGTTCTAACCCCAGCTGATGTGCAGTTGTAAACAAATGATTGTATAAAAATCAAACAAGTGAACCAGTTTAGGAGGCAGTAAAGTCATAAGCCAGTCCCAAATCCCTGCAAACTCTGCTAAAATTGCTACTTAATGTTGGTGATCAAAGGCTTTTTTAAGTGGGACTGTAAATCCCACCTTTCCAGGATGTATTTCTGGCTCAAGCAATCTCAAACTACAACTCTATTCCAAACCTTCATAAAGGTACACAGATCTTCAAAACAATACGTGTAGTCACGTGTCTTGCAAAGCGCTTCAGAACCTCAGCAGTTTAACTATAAGGCAGGGTCAGACCTACCAGTGGAGGTGCAATTCCCCTGCTCCAATGCAGGGAGAACACGCAGTAGGCAAGGAAGTACCAGGCACCCTCCGCTGACCTGGGAAATCCAGCATCTGCTTGGGCAGCCCTGGGAGTTAAAGTCCATATTGTGTGATTTGTTTGTGGAGAGTCTGCTAGTAAAGGAATTAACCCAGAAGCAGGTAGAGCCCAATTTTTTGGGAAGTTAATTTTTTAATAAAAGTTTTATTTTTAACTTGCCAGAGGAGCCTATGCTCAGTTTGTGGCCTTTTATTTTTGACTTTTTGCTTGGAATGACTTGGGTCATAGCCATGTAAAATCAGATATTTCATTCTTGGCATATATTAGAGCACAGGAGTCTTCAGATTGAGATGCAGTACTTGGAATTGACACTTTGGAAGCCAGTGGACAGATTACTCTCACCTGTTACAAAGATGATTAAGCAGCATCCTGCCCCAGTGGTGATTTTCAGTTAAAGGAAAAGTGGTTGCAGCTACAACATGGCTGCTAACTTTGGGCATAGTACGTTAAAGTAATCGCACAACAGTTGTGAACAATTATTTCTTTTTGCCAGGAATAAAAAAGCACCATTAAAAAGGCTCACTTGCAATTACAATTATTTTGTTGGCAAGTATTAATGAATCTGTTTAATATTTTAGCAGAGATATTAGAGTTCTAATTAGATTAGATGTCTAACACTAAGTACTAGATTTAATGAATCAATCACTTTAATGGCTCACTCATTAAGATATAGAGACAATCATCTTCTAAAATAATTCAAAAATCTATTTTTCTCAGGCAAGGATCTCTAAAAACCAAAAGCAGTACTGGATAACTGGATTACAATGTAATGAAATGCAGATGAGCTTCAAACAATGCATGCTTACAGAATGGTCAGTAAGATTGCACACAGATGACCTGAGACCAAGTTTAGGGATTTACCTGGATCACTCAACTTCTTAGCACAACTGCCACTACAGTATCATTCTGGCCGCTTTTCTGTGTGCTCAGTCAGCATCAACCACTTCTGAAACAGACTTAAAACCAAACATTGCTGTCAAAAATATCTTATCTTAAATTAAATGAGTATACTTGACCTATCAATTTGATATGGTTGTGCTTTCCTGGAAAGCAAAAGACATATAGAGTATGTCTCAACGTGGGCTTGCCCCTTCCCCTTGTTTGCATAACTCAGATGCCTCGCTTTTAGGAGGGAAGAGCTCGAGCACAGCTGGTGTCTTAGCAGAGGACCTTGTTGCATGACCAAAAAAGGACCTACATGTTGTAGCCCACTCAACCAGCAGACATTCTAAAGTTATCTATTATTAAGCACAGTGTGGACATTTTGATCCCAAGTAGTAGTGGGTTGATAGCCACCATGGAGATTACAGATCTGCTGAATATAAATCAACAGATTTACACTAGCCTGCTGACCTCTTAGTAGAGACAACCTTCTGGAGAAGGCAGTACTGTGGATTTTTTACTGAACTGGACAACACATGTTTTGCAGAGGTAACACCACTAATAGCAGTCCCTATAGGCAAAACCTGCAGCATTGGACATGGAGTGAAAGACATAATTTATTACTTCTAAATTAACAGGGGCTGCTGAGCTGCTTCATTGCTGCAGAAGTGATGCTTGTGCTTTTTAAGTCACAGCGTCAACATTTGGCACTAATACATCTCAGTCCTGACTGATGAACCACTGTTCTTCCTGCTAGTATCTGAGAACATCAAGATTACATGAGGCTCACTAAAGTTCTTAAAAATGGTATTTAAATATTATTTAACACTAGGAAACAGGTGAGAGACCTGTCTTCAACTCTTTTCTCCCCTGCTGCAACGGAGTGGACCAAGCATGGTGTTCAGGGATTTGTATCATTCTTTTCTGACTGCTGTTCCAGAAGGGCGGCTTGATGCAACGTGGAAGTACTTTGCATGTCTGGAGCCATGAGCTTTGTTTCTGTCTCATGCAAAATGAGCAGCAACTACCTATCTATCACACATATCCTGAGACTTAACACTGCTCTGCTTCACACAACTAAATAACTAACCTTGTGAATAAGTAAAGGATTTGCCATTGACCCACTTCCCAAAGAGCCTGCGTGAGGCTGCCAACAGTCTTGTTCCACCAGCACCAGAAGAAACCTCTCACACCACTTTTGTCCTTCCCTCCATATCTCCCAGTGCTCTAGCAAGTGTCTTGAAAACCACTCAGCTGTGGAAAAAAAAAGGTGGGAAAACTAAGGGCACAAGGCTGTCCTTAGGCAAAGGACAGGACAGGACAGGACCACCCCTTCAACAGGAGTAAAGCTACACCTTCTATGACTTGAAGACACGTATTCCACTGTAACTGGGTTTTTTTGGTTTAATTTTTGTTGTTGTTGTGGTGTTGTTTGTTTGTTTTTAAATTGAAGCAGGTTCTATCCATTTCTGACTAACTAATGGAGGACAGAGGCCCTGGAGCTCCCCATCCCCACCTGCAGGTCTCAGGTGTCCACACTTCTGAAGCGGCAGGCAAACCTGTGTGCAGCTGTCGTTCTCTGCAGTTATGTGACACACATTTCTCCCTGAGGCCACCCATGTCTCCACCCTCAGCCCACCACTTCTTTGCCCACACCCTCCCTGCTCTCTCTGCTGGACCCTGGAAGAAGAGAAGGAGGAGCAGGAGGAGTAGGAGGGGGGCTGCTCAATGGGTAACAGCACCTCATGATCCAAAGTCCCCTTGGTGCCCTCAGCATTTTTACCTGAAGATGCTGAAAGGCACTGAACATTTTACATTTCTTTTCCCATAGCTTGTTGAGGGCATTGCAGGAGCCACAAGGAGCCTCTGCATATTGGGGTCGACTTGCATGTGAAGGCAGCTTGAGGAGATGAGGAGACTCAAGGGATGCCTTGTGCCTCATAGACCCCTAGTGCAGGCAGTGCCCAAGGGCGAGCTGTGTCCCCCCGCTCCTCCCAGCATTCCCACCACACACACAGCCAGAACTGGGGGGCCACACTCCATGTGGGTCCTCCTGCACTGAAAAAGCTGTCCTAGCAGAGACAGGGTCTGCATCTCCATCAGCAGAGGTTTGCTTGCCTGGTTTTATGGGTGCACCTCCAGCAACAGGCCTGCTCTTTCACAGAAATAACTATTGCCTTCATGTTTTTTGCTGGCTCCTGCTTCTCCTTTTCTGCCCTTGCCATGCCCCCATGACATAGTGAGCTGAAGCAGTCCTACATAGGTCAGACTGCCTCACGATGCCCTTCTGTCCCCAGACAACACTAACCATCCAGCGCCCCCCAACTGCGGCAATGTTTACGTTTAACTATACCGGTGTAATTTTCTACATATTCAGGGTGCCATTGCTTAAGCATTGGCACCCAGTGCATTTTAGGATGCTCCAGGGTATCCAAGGCATTTGTGTGGCTTTGCAGATACAACAGGATTTACAGAAGCCTGGTGACTTTCCGGAGGAGCAAATTAAATTGAGGTTGATACCCTGAGGGCCATAAAATGGCTCTGGACACTTATGTTTCGGCTTCTGAACACCACCCCTGTTTTCATTAGCCATGATGTTTACTTAGGCACTTAGCACACATGTAGATACCTATTTATAGACACCTAAATGCAGTTGTTTTCATCTGGAGCTGAATCCTGCTTTTCAGTCTCTGCAGAGCAGACCTGACCAACAACTGCAAAGCCATTGCTATTTTAATTGCAGGATTTTTTTCCCTGTAAAAGCATACAATTACTGTTGCTACACCTGAGGGTTCTTATCAGGGTCTGATTGCACTAGACAGTCAAGCAGAAATAAGCAAATCTGACCTCATCTTTTCAAAATGCAAGGGGAAAAAAAAGGTTCAGAAAGAAAAGTGTTCATGACAAAATAAGCTCAAAGGTTTGGATAAACTAATTTACATGAGTACACTGTGGTTTTACATGACA